>NC_140994.1:178415344-179015344 GCF_052327205.1 Somniosus microcephalus
TGCTAATGAGGCTGTGTGCCTCAAATTTTAATAGACTTTTAGATTTGACGGCTGTGGGCCAGGTTTCCTAGGGCTCAGGAAACCCGGCAGCTGAAGGGAAGCGAGAACGGCCGGCTCCAGCAGGTAAGTGCTTTACCAGCACAGCTAGTGAGCCAGGAGGAGCTGGAGTGATACCGCTGGCCCCTCAAACAAACCTGCTTCCCTCCACGTGATCCGCCGCACCCTCCTGCGATCTCTCTCAACCCACAATCTCCCCCCGACCAACGATCTCTTCAACTCCCGCCCCCCCCCACGCTCCCCACCACGCCCCCCACCCCACCCCACCCCCCCCCCAACAATCTCTCCCCATCTCCTTTCTACTCCCCAGCTGTGGCCTTCCAGCGCAGGCCTTCCTGCCTGACAGCCAACCAGCCTCTCAATCCAGGAAATGGAGAAAAAAATATTCAAAATGAGGTCCTGCCATTAAATTCAGCAGGACATCCACATTTCTGGGTTTTCCGGCTGCTACGACCGCTCCGCACCTGTTGAGTCTGTGTTTACAAGTGCAGTTATTATGAATAACACGACACAGACAGCAGAGAGTAACTAAACAGATCTTTAGTGATTGAGGGTCAGAGCGGGAACTGAGATACATATTACTCCACAGGGTTTATATACCGGTGTGGTCACTACCGGTACTACAATGTACAGGAGCTGTTAAAAAGTAGTCCTTCACCTTAAGGTATCCTCTTAAGGTAGTACAGGTTACATACACTACAATTCCTCCCCTTTTAGCTTAACAGTGGACACCCCATTAATACAGTACATGAATATATATACATATATACAATTTACACACAATGAATATTCAAAGGTTCAGTCTCTGAGGAGGCTTCCGGATCCGTGCCGGATAACGCCTTTCAGGGATCTCTTGTTCCCGTTGCTGGGGTGACTCATTCAATTGATCTTCTATGGATTCAACATCATCTAATACAACCGAGTCCGAGGTAGATGCTACAGGCTCAATAAATTCTTCAACTGGTGTCTCTGCCGGAGACATGGGGTTGACCCTTGTTCTTGATCCCACAAGTTGGTCAGCATGACGTCGTATTACATTCTCCCCAGTGTCTACCGTGTACATCAAAGGCCCCTGCCGTGCACAAATTGTTCCAGGTTGCCATTTATCATTTCTATAGTCCCTGGCCAACACTGGCTGTCCTATTTCAAAACTCCGAGTGGCCTTTTCATTTATGTGTTGGAATTGCTTGTGTTCAACTTCCCGTCTCACATTGGGTTTTAACAAATCCAACCGGGACCGCAACCTTCTGTTATAGAACATGATGGCAGGGCTTTGATTTGTCACTGCATGCGTGGCATTTCGATATGCCATTAGGAAATTGTCCACCTTGTGTTGTAGTGGAATATGATCTTCACACGTGGCCTTTATTGCCTTTTTGAATGTTTGTACAAATCTCTCGGCCAACCCATTTGTAGCCGGATGGTATGGGGCAGATGTATAGTGTTTCACCCCATTCTTTTTCATGAATTTCTGGAATTCTTCTGACACGAACTGTGGTCCGTTGTCTGAACAAATTTGCTCGGGCAATCCATTCCTCGCAAATATAGTTCTCAAGACTGCAATCGTCTTCTCAGTGGTAGTGGTCGACATCTTGATCACTTCTGGTCATTTAGAGTGTGTGTCTACTGCTATCAAAAACATGGAATCCATGAATGGACCTGCAAAGTCAATATGCACGCGTTGCCATGGAGCTGAAGGCCATTCCCACGGATGCAGCGGTGCAATTGGAGGTGCATTCTGAACTTTTTGACACCCTGAGCAGCTTTTTGTCAGGTCCTCTATTTGTTTGTCTATACCTGGCCACCACACATAAGCCCTAGCAAGGCTTTTCATCTTGACTCCGCCCAGATGACCTTCATGCAATTAATTTAGGAGGAATAACCACCCTTGTTCCATACATCAGTGTTCCTTGACATACGGACAGCTGTTCTCGTCTGGCTGAGAATGCTGGTAACAGTGGTTCGCCATGTTCTGGCCATCCCTTCACCGTCAAATCGTAGACCCGAGACAGTGTCGGGTCATTTCGGGTCTCTCTCTCAATACCCGCATTGGTGACTGGCAAGCATTCGATGATGGTCGAGTGGAATATCTCGACAGGATCAACTGCCGGTGCCTCTTCCGCTGTAGGTAGTGGCAGACGCGACAGCCCATCAGCATTACCATGTTGCTTTGTACCTTTGAACTCAATATCGTATTGATGTGCCCCTAGGAAAAGGGACCATCTCTGAAGCCTCTGCGCCGCCATTACTGGAACACCCTTCTTAGGATTGAATATGGAAACCAATGGTTGATGATCTGTCAGCAGTGTAAACTGTTGTCCGTGCAGGTAGTGGTTAAGTTTCTTCACTCCCCACACAAGGCTGAGGGCCTCCCTATCTATCTGAGCATAGTTGCGCTCAGTGGAGGTCAATGATCTGGATGCAAAAGCGACTGGCCTTTCCGAGCCATCTGGAAACCTATGTGAGAGCACCGCCCCGATACCATAGGGAGATGCATCACAAGCCAACCGAATAGGTAGCGTTGGGTTAAAGTGAGCCAACACTTCCTTAGACGTGATCAACGCCTTGCTCTTCTGAAAAGCCCGCTTACAGTCATCGCTCCACTTCCATGGTATTCCCGTTTGCAAGAGGGTGTTTAGTGGGTGTAACACCATAGATAAATTTGGTAAAAACTTGTGGTAGTAGTTAACCAGCCCGAGGAACGACCTCAACTGTGACACATTTTCCAGTGCTGGAGCCTTGACTACTGCCTCAATCTTGTCAGGGGACTTATGTAACCCCTCCTTGTCAATAACGTGGCCGCAGTACGAAATTTGCTTCTGAAAAAACTCGCATTTCTGGCGATTAGCTCTTAGCCCATACTCTTTCAATCTGATGAGCACCTGTTCCAAATTCGCGAGGTGATCACTATCGTTATCTCCTGTAACCAGGATGTCATCCAAGTAACACTGTGTCACTGGAATTCCCTGCAAGACCTGTTCCATGGCCCGTTGCCAAATAGCCGCAGCCGATGCCACTCCAAAAACCAGCCTATTATACTGATATAAGCCCTTATGCGTGTTGATCGTGAGATACTGTCTCGACACTTCATCAACTTCCATCTGCAGGTACGCCTGCGCCAGGTCTATCTTGGTGAAGTGCTTGCCGCCAGATAGCGAAGCGAAGATATCTTCAATCCGTGGAAGCGGATATTGCACTGTGTGAAGAACTGGATTAACAGTGACTTTGAAATCACCACAGATGCGAACCTTCCTAGGTTCACCAGGCGTGTTGCTCAACGATCGCTTCATGACAGGAACAATGGGTGTAGCCCACTCGCTCCAGTCCACTTTGGACAGTACTGCTGAACATTCTAACCCTTCCAGCTCTGCTTCCACAGCAGGTCGTATCGCATAAGGCACCGGCCTGGCTTTGAAAAATTTTGGGCTTGCATTTTCTTCAACCTTGATGGTTGCAGTAATTCCTTTCAGTGTCCCAAGTCCCTGTTGGAACACCTCCTTAGCATCGTCTAAGATTTTGGACAGTCGTCCAGGTTTGACGTCGTCCTCCTTACTGGCATCCACAGTCAGTGCTCGTATGGAATGCCAATCCAGTTGTATTTTCCGGATCCATTCACGTCCTAGTAGTGGCGGACCTCCCTCAGGTAACACATATAAGTCCATTTTCTGACTTTCTTTACCATTGTAGACCACGTTTACTTTTATTTTTCCTTTGGGGTATACTTTTTGCCCCGTGTATGTTTTCAATACAATCTTCGTATCCCTCAGGGGAATGTGCGAGAATAACCTTTTGTAGTCTCGCTTATTTATGACCGTTAAGGCCGATCCTGTGTCCAATTCCATCTTCACTTGGACTCCTGCTATCTTGAGCATGACCCAGATAGTTTGGTGGTCTGCTGTGTTGCCCACATTATGTATCTTCAGACAACCCAGTTCCTTGCGGCTGGAGTCTGAATCAGTCTTCTGTTCATCCGAACTGTTCTCTGTCACTTTATGTACTTCTTTTTACTTCTCCTGCGGTGACTTTTTGCTGTTGGTCTTCTTTCCTGACTGGCAGACTCTCGCTATGTGACCAAGTTTGCCACATTGCCTGCATTCTTTGTCTTTGAACCAGCACTGGTTCTGGTCATGTGTTGTCCTACCGCAACGATAGCACTTTACTGCACCCAATGCCATTTCATTGGTGCTGAATTCAGGTGGCTTTTGCTGTATTTCCGCAGCTCCCCGTGCTGCTGCTTCGTATGATATGGCCACGCTGAAAGCCTTGTCCAGTGTCAACTCTTTCTCTGAGACTAGCCTTTTCTGGGTTCCTTCGCTCAGGAGACCGCAGACGAATTTGTCCCGTAGGGAATCTGCCAGTCCTGCTCCGAACTGACAGTGCTTTGATAGCTTGCATAATTCCGTAAGGTAATCAGCGTTACTCTCATCTTTACGCTGGTTCCTCTTGTAGAATTTAAATCGTTCTGCTATCAGCAGCGGTGTAGGGTTTAGGTGCCCCTGCAGGATAGCAACAATATCCGTGAAACTTTTTTCTACCGGTTTATCTGGGGTTATCAGGTTCCTCAATAACCCATACGTCTTCGCACCCATCAAGTTTAATAGGGTTAGTGCTTTCTTATCATCCGGCACTTCATTCGCTCTACAATAAACTTCGATGCGTTCCACATAAGTGGACCAATCTTCCACATCGTTGTCGAATGCAGTAATGTTGCCTGTTTTCGGCATCCTAGCTGAGTTTCTTCTTTCCCTTCGGATATTATTTTTTAAAATTTTTTTTATTTAAGATGGCGGCTCCCGCGCTCGTCTTCTTCTCCGCTGGCTCAAGATGGCGTCTTTTCCCGCGCTGTTGCTGCCCACGCCTCACAGCGGTCCTTCCTGCACTTGTTTTTCCCTGTATGTACGCTTCCTTGAGCTGCTGTTGTTGTTGTTGTTGTTGTTGCCACGCCGCTTTCTGCAGTCCTCGTGGCAATGGAGCGCCTTTCTGGCTGCTGCGCGTCTCTGCCCCGCGATTGCAGTCCGGCCCCTGACACCGGCTGCGGTCTTGTTCTCCGCCCTCTATGCTTTCCTCCCCTTCTCCCTCCGACAAGCTCGGCCGTCTTCCCCCGCGCCGCTCGATCGGGCTTACCCGCCGCTGCCTTAGAAGGGTTGCGAACTACCTGTAGCCAGCCCTTATGCTGGACTTCGTGGCCAGGAAACCAAGCCCGGTTCTCGATGGCCTCCCTTGCGATGCACCGCTCTGCAGGATGCTGAGAGCGGATGCCCTTGGTCGGCGCCCGTGTTCCAGGACGCAGCCTCCTTCCAATGTACCCCAGATTCAGTACTGGGGGGGTGATGCAAAACTGCTGCTAGGTTCGATCAGACTCGTCGCCACTGTTGAGTCTGTGTTTACAAGTGCAGTTATTATGAATAACGCGACACAGACAACAGAGAGTAACTAGACAGGTCTTTAGTGATTGAGGGTCAGAGCGGGAACTGAGATACATATTACTCCACAGGGTTTATATACCGGTGTGGTCACTACCGGTACTACAATGTACAGGAGCTGTTAAAAAGTAGTCCTTCACCTTAAGGTATCCTCTTAAGGTAGTACAGGTTACATACACTACAGCACCCTTCCCCCCACTCCCTAACCTCCTCTCCAGAAATATTGGGGTCAATGAAATTGTGACTTTTTTTTTTAAAAAGGTAAAGGATTATAATAACTACTTCCGAAGGAGACTGGTGCACTTTATTAACCCACAGGTAGCACTTCTGCAGTGGAATACATGCACCACATGTTACGCACTTACTGATGCTCATTTATATCCTCAGGGAGGCTGCACATCAATTACATGCACCATGCAATGTTCTACTTTTCTAATCGCTACAGTCTGTTAATAAGCTATTAACTGGACATCTCTCTCTCTCTATCTCTGGTAGTCCTGTAGATTATGAGCTTTCCTTATTTTCTAAAATGAATCTGTATGTAGGTAATTCACCTAGTGCAGATATAGGAGAAAATACCATTCATATCGATTTTTCTTTTTGGTTGCCTTCCGGCACAGTAAATTTCAACTGTAAGTAGCTCTGATACTTTTATCAGAAGTTTTTTTAAATACCTGTTTTTGGTCTCCCCTCCTGTCTTGTAAGTCACTGGGCTGAATTTTCACGCCTCCAGCCCGGTAGAAACAAGACAGTGGTGACCTGAAAATGGAGTGTTGTGGCAAAACCACTAAGAGACTCTTACAGTGACTTACATAATTGTCTGTAACCAATGTTATTACCTCTAGCATTAATTGACTGTAACCAATGTTACTACCTTTCAAGTTGGCTCTGGTTAAACAGAGCTAGATCGACAACATCGCGATCTGACGCGATGACGTCATCACGTGGGTCACGTGACGTCCCCTTCGGCGGGAAACGTCATGACGTCATGACGTCAGAGGTAGAGGGCGGGGCCAGCCAGTCCTCGTGTGGATTGAAAGAGAAAAGACCTGTTTTGAGCTTCTCCTGTAGTTTCTTGTTTTGTAAAGTTCTTAGACAATAAATTCAGTTTGTTAACTTCCAGTAAGTTATAGATTCTTTGTTAGGAGTGCAGAGACTCCTACATTGGTGACCCCGATTCCTCGCGATCGTTTTTCACGGTGAACGTCGAACACAGGCCAGTGATGGAGGCCAATGCAGTGGCCTTGAAGCTCCCCCAATTCTGGGAACAACAGGCAGCCTCTTGGTTTGTGCAAGCCGAGGCGCAATTTGATCTCCGCAACATCGTTCAGGATCAGACCAGATATCTCCACGTGGTCTCTGCCCTCGAGAGCTCGACGGCGTCGAGAATCATCAGCCTGCTGGAGAGTCCTCTGACTGCTGACAAGTATGTCACCATCAAGACACGATTGCTGCAGGTATTTGGTCTCACCAAAGCGGAGCGCGCTCACCGTTTACTGGCTCTACCAGGGTTAGGAGACTCCAAACCCTCGGAAATGATGAGTCATATGCTGACTCTCCTGGGGTCCGAGCCCCAGTGCTTTCTGTTTCGCGAACTGTTCCTTACTCAACTTCCTGAGCAAGTACAGGCGTCCCTCGCCCGAGTAGAAACCGCAGACTGCGTCGCGCTCGCCGAAGAGGCGGATAAGATTTACGCAGTCCGGCAACAATACTGCGCCCTCGCGCAACGCCCCGCCACGAAGAGCCCGGCCCCGGCTCCGACAAAGGCGCCTCCGACGACCGGTTTCTGCTACTACCACGCCCGTTTCGGCCCGAAGGCCCGCTACAGCCGCTCGCCGTGCAGTTTCATTACCAGACCGTCAAATAGACCGCTGCGAGTCAAGCACGCCAGTCCCGGTACTTCCCCCGCGGCCGCGATGGCGATCGGTGCTTCCGGGAATCTCACCTACGTAACCGACTCCATCTCCGGCCGTCGTTTTCTATGCGACACGGGGGCGCAATGCAGCATACTGCCCGCCTCGGTCATAGACCTTCGCTCCGGCAGCCATGGTCCCCCTATGCAAGCGGCAAACGGGGGTTCGATCCGCACTTGCGGGAAGCGCCTCATCCGAGTATGTTTCGGTGGACAGTTTTTCAGCTGGAATTTCATCACCGCTCAAATCTCACAGGCCCTGTTGGGTGCTGACTTTTTAGGCGCCAACAGCCTGTTGGTGGACGTGATGAATCGACGCCTCGTTCGCGCCGCCACGCTCGACGATATTTCGGGGGCGCGCAGCACGGCTGCGTCACACACGATTTCATGTGCGCGGCCGCAGCCCGACGATTTCACCCGTCTCCTCGAGGATTTCCCCGAGCTGACGAAGCCCAACTTTTTGGCTCCGACCATCAAGCATAGGGTGGAGCACCATATTTCGACTACCGGCTCGCCCGTTTATGCCAGGGCGCGATGTTTAGAGCCCAGCAAGCTACGGCAGCAAAGGCGGAGTTCGCCGTGATGGAAAAAATGGGGATCATCCGTCGGTCCAGTAGCCCCTGGTCCTCCCCTCTCCACATCGTCCCCAAGCCCGGTGGGGGCTGGCGGCCCTGTGGGGATTATCGCCGCCTCAATGACGTAACGACGCCCGACCGCTACCCCATTCCCCATATACAGGACTTCTCAGCACATTTGGCAGGGACGTCCATCTTCTCCAAAATCGACCTCGTCCGTGGTTACCATCAGGTGCCGGTGCACCCTCAGGATGTCGAAAAGGCAGCAGTAATTACCCCCTTTGGACTCTTTGAATTCCTGCGAATGCGCTTTGGGCTTAAGAACGCGGCACAGACGTTTCAGCGCATCATGGATTCAGTCCTGCGGGACCTTGACTTTCTGTTTGTTTATTTGGACGATATTCTGGTTGCCAGCACCTCCAAGGAGGAACACCTCGAGCACCTTCGGGTCCTTTTCAGACGGCTTCAGCAGCACGGCCTCATCGTTAACTTGGACAAATGCCATTTCGGCCTATTGCAACTGGATTTCCTGGGCCACCACATAACCCCCACGGGGGCAACGCCACTTCGGGTCAAGGTGGAAGCAGTTGCGGCGTTCCCGAAACCGAAATCCGTGAAAGCTTTACAGGAGTTCCTGGGGATGGTTAACTTCTATCATCGTTTCATCCCCAGGGCTGCACAGCTCATGCGTCCTCGATATGAGGCCCTCAGAGGCTCGACGGGAAAGGACCCTGTGGTATGGTCACAGGACATGGATCGTGCTTTCGAGGAGACGAAAGCCGCACTCGCCAATGCGACCATGTTAGCACACCCCCTGCCGGGAGCCACCATCGCTCTCACGACGGATGCGTCAGACTACGCGGTGGGGGCCATCCAGGAGCAGTGGGTCGACGGCGCGTGGCAACCCCTGGCCTTTTTTTAACCGCCAGCTACAACGGCATGAACGCCGGTACAGTACTTTCGATCGAGAGCTGTTGGCTTTGTTTTTGGCCATCCGCCATTTCCGTTTCCTCCTCGAAGGATGACGCTTCATCGCGTTTGTCGACCACAAGCCATTGCTGTTCGCAATGGTCAAGTCTGCCGAACCATGGTCGGCTCGGCAGCAACGGCAGCTGACGTACATATCGGAGTTCACCACCGACATCCGACATGTGGCCGGTAAGGACAACGTCGTTGCCGATTGCCTATCCCACGCCGCCGTCCAGGCCATCCAATTGGGCATTGACTACGCACAGATGGCGGTTGACCAAGCGGATGACCCAGAGACTCAGGGTTTTCGTTCGGTTCCAAACAGCTTCCAGCCGAGGGATGTCACTCTGCTCTGTGACGTTTCGCTGGGTGCACCCCGTCCAATCGTCCCGTCTAAATGGCATCGTACGATTTTCGATGCCTTACACGGCCTATCGCACCCTGGAGTGCGGGCATCGCAAAAGCTGCTGGTCTCCAAATTCGTATGGAGGGGAATACGCAAAGACGTCAGGGACTGGGCGAACACTTGTGTTGTTTGCCAATGGTCCAAGGTGCAGCGCCATGTCAGAGCCCCGCTCGCCACCTTCGAGGTCCCGGAACGGCAATTTGATCATATTCACATCGATTTAGTGGGACCCCTCCCACCTTCCCGGGGCTTTACGTACCTTTTGACGATGGTGGATCGCGCCACGAGGTGGCCGGAGGCAGTTCCCCTGACGTCCACCACATCTGCGGACGTTGCTCGAGCTTTCGTTTCATCCTGGGTAGCCCGTTTTGGTGTCCCTGCGGATATTTCGTCGGATCAGGGGCCGCAATTTTCGTCCGAACTGTGGAACGAGGTGATTTCCGTGTTGGGCGTTAAACTCCACCGCACTACGGCCTATCACCCACAAGCGAACGGCTTGTGCGAGCGGTTCCACCGCTCCTTGAAGGCGTCGCTCAGGGCCAGCCTGCTGGATGCATCCTGGGTCGACAAACTACCGTGGGTGATGTTAGGACTCCGCACGGCGCCGAAGGAAGATCTCCAGTCGTCGGCGGCGGAGATGGTTTACGGGCAACCGCTTCGAGTCCCAGGTGAATTCTTGCCGTTACCTACGCGACCATGGTCCGCGGCCACACAAAAAGAGACCCTCCGGGATGCGGCCCTCTGTTTCCGCCCAGTTCCGACCTCACAGCATGGTTTGCTTTCGTCCAATGTCCCGGGGGAGTTGTCGAAAGCCAAGTTCGTGTTTGTGCACCAGGACGGCCATCGTACCCCGCTCGCACCGCCGTATGCCGGGCCCTTCATGGTTTTGCAGGCAGGGGACAAGAGTTTCGTGATTGACGTCGGGGGCAAACCGGATCACATCTCTGTCGATCGCCTCAAGCCTGCGCACCTGGACCTCGAATGACCGATCGAGCTGGCGCAGCCTCCGCGCCGCAGCCGGCCGCCGGCCGCTACCACACCTGACAACGCCGTGCTGCCTACCAGTTCGCCGCCTGCTCAGCGTTTTCCCCTCCGGGAATTTCGGAGTCGGTCCAACAGACTTGTCCGACCTCCTCAGCGATTGACTCTTTTCGTTAAAGACAATTCTGGGGGGGCGTATGTGGCAAAGCCACTAAGAGACTCTTACAGTGACTTACATAATTGTCTGTAACCAATGTTATTACCTCTAGCATTAATTGTCTGTAACCAATGTTACTACCTTTCAAGTTGGCTCTGGTTAAACAGAGCTAGATCGACAACATCGCGATCTGATGCGATGATGTCATCACGTGGGTCACGTGACATCCCCTTCGGCGGGAAACGTCATGACGTCAGAGGTAGAGGGCCGGGCCAGCCAGTCCTCGTGTGGATTGAAAGAGAAAAGACCTGTTTTGAGCTTCTCCTGTAGTTTCTTGTTTTGTAAAGTTCTTAGACAATAAATTCAGTTTGTTAACTTCCAGTAAGTTATGGATTCTTTGTTAGGAGTGCAGAGACTCCTACAGTGTAAGAATTTACCGTCCTGTTGCCACCATTGTGCTGGGGTCCTTATAATAGGTGGCCGAAGAGGGCACCTAGCTGATTTAAATATTTAAATCAGGGTTCAATGCATCAATAGGACCACGATGCCATTTCTGGGCTGAATGGGACAGAGTTTGCACCTTGCACCCTCTAGCCGGAATCAGCTGGGCCAAAGAGGACCCGGAAGGCGAGTTCCTTTTCATTTTTGTGCAGCCAGGGAGGAGTGGGAGTGCTCCAGGCTCCAAAAAACCCGCCTGAACCACTATCAGCAACCCCTCTGTTCCAGGAATCTACCTTCTTCAGGGTGCTTGGTTTCTGACCACAACCCTCCGGCCCAATGCAAATGAAGCCTTGTCCTTAGAATAGCTTCCCGCAGGACTACTGAGCAGTCGGATGGCACGTTCTGTCCTGGGGGAAAGTCCACCCCACTAACTCTTGCTGGAGAAAGGTTCAAGTGCCTAGTGCAAGTGACCATTCGTCTCGTGTGAACCTAGACAGACTAACTATTTGAACATGGAGGGCACTGCAGACAAGTCCAAATCTTTGCCCAGCTGACATCCACAAACACACAACCTGCAGCAGGTGTAACTGATTAGCACAGGAACCCTGGCGGATATTTATCCTTCCTAGTCAAAGGGCACTGAAGGCCATAGGAAGCTCGCCCCAGTAGAGATCAATGTTGGGCTGCCGGCCTCTTCGGCAGCAATCCTCAGGTAAGTCATAGAATCAAAGAATGGTTACAGCACGGAGGAAGGCCATTCGGCCTGTCGAGCCTGAGCCGACTCTCAGCTAGTCCCACTCCCCTGCCCTTTCCTCGTAGCCCTGCAATTTTTTTTCCTTCAGATACTTATCCAACTCCCTTTTGAAAGATAAAATTGAGTCTGCCTCCACCACCCTTTCAGTCAGTGCATTCCAGATCTTAACCACTCACTGTGTAAAAATGTTTTTTCTTTTGTCGCCTTTGGTTCTTTTGCCAATCACCTTAAATCTGTGTCCTCTGGTTCTCGACCCTTCTGCCAATGGGAACAGTTCCCCTCTATCTACTCTGTCCATGATTTTGAACACCTCTATCAAATATCCTCTCAATCTTCTCTGCACCAAGGAGAACAACCCCAGTTTCTCCAGTCTATCAACGTAACTGAAGTCCCTCATCCCTGGAATCATTCTCGTAAATCTTTTCTGCACCCTCTCTAAGGCCTTCACATCCTTCCTAATGTGCAGTACCCAGAATTGGACACAGTACTCTAGTTGGGGCCGTACCAGTGTTTTATACAGGTTCATCATAATTTCCACACTTTTGTACTCTATGGACTGTATTTTCATTGGGCCATGGAGGCGGGATTGGAGGCGTGTCGGGGGTTAAACTTGCATAAACTGGTGGGCGGGGCCAACCCCGCCTCCATCTTGCCTCCAAGCAATTTTAAATAATTTGTGTCTAGTGGTCTCGTCTCCGTCCCGCCTCCAAGTGGCGGGATAGGCTGTTAAGGACCTTAACAAGCACTAAATTGGCTCTATAATGCCATTTTGATATGCCTTTGCGATTTTAACCCTTTTCCCACGTGAAACACGCCTGTTCTGAAACACGGCAGTGAAACCTGACGGGAGCACAATTGGATTGCTGACTATCAGCTGCAGCTCAACCATTAAATAGTAGGTTTGATCAGCCATCATTTGCAGGAGGCAGGACTTTGTAGTCTCAGGTCTGGGGGAACTTTTAGAAGGCATAACCACAGCTGTGGAAGTTTGGAGTCTCACACCCATCTCCAGTGTGACCTCCTGGGAAACCCTTTTCACCACCTTCACTGAGCGCTTCCTCAACTGAGGCATATACTAGAAGCATGGAAGCCATTTATTTCCTTCCCTTCTGGGCATTAGATGAGGAAGAAGACCAGCTGCAGCAGCAGCAGAACCAGGAACAACAGCAGCACCAACAGCAGCTGCACCAGCAGGAGCGCTAAGCTGCTGCTCACCCACCTGAAGATGCACAGGCCAGAAGGGGCCAGCGCATGGAAGACCATCGGCGCAGGAGATACCCCCCAAAAAGGGTCTACAGACACAGGGTCAGCTACCTCAACATGTCTGAGCAGCAGTGCCAAAGGCAGCTCCGACATTCGTGAGAGGTAGTGGGTGACATCTGCGCAATGCTGCAACAACGCCTGCAGCCCAGAGGATCAGGTGGACAACTCTTACCAGTGGCCGTCAAAGTCACCACTGCAGTCAATTTTTTTGCCTCAGGCTCCTTTCTGGGATCAGCAGCAGACATCAGCGGCATCTCCCAGGCGGCCGCACACAAATGCATTACGCAGGTAACCGATGCCCTCTTTGCCATCGCGCACAAGCACATCCATTTCACCAAGGATCAAGCAAGTTTCACGGCGCGTGCGGTTGGATTTGCTAACCTGGCAGGCTTTCCAAGGGTGCAGGGCGTCATTGACTGCATACATGTGGCCCTAAAGGCAACCCATCGCAATCCAGGTATTTTTGTCAACCGCAAGGGCTTCCACTCCCTCAATGTTCAGCTGGTGTGTGACCACAGGAAGGAAATTTTGCATGTTTGTGCCAAGTACCCTGGCAGTTGCCATGACTCCTTCATACTGCGCCAGTCTAGTGTACCTCCGCTATTCAGACTGCCAGACCAACTTAATGGATGGCTACTTGGAGACAAGGGCTATCCCTTGAAGACATGGCTAATGACGTCGTTGAGGAGGCCATCCAATGAAGCTAAGGAGAGCTACAACTCCAGCCACATGTCCACCAGAACCATAATCGAGCAAACAATCAGTTTGCTGAAGATGCGCTTCAGATGCCTGGATAGATCAGGTGGAGCCGTAGAGTACTCAGCAGCCAGGGTCTCCAGAATCGTCGTGGCTTGAAGATTCCTGAGTACCAAGTGGCTCCTCACATGGAGATGGAGGAGGAGAAGGAGGAGATGGAGGATGATGGAGGAGGAGGATGATGGAGGAGGAGGATGATGGAGATGGAGGGTCTTGGAGGGAGGAGGATGATGGAGGGAGGAGGGATGATGGAGGGAGGAGGGATGATGGAGGAGGAGGAGGAGGGAGAAGGAGGGAGGAGGAGAGAGGAGGAGAGAGAAGCAGCAACAAACAACAAACAACAAACAACATCAACATCAACCAGCGGCAGCAGTACGCGAGAACATAGCTGCCCGGGATGCAAGGAACACACTCATCTTGGCCAGATTTGCTTAGCCTAGCCACTCAAGCACTTTTGCCTTGCAGCTTCTTACCTGAGCATTGACAATGGCCAAGAACCAGCTGATTCTTAGCAATTTGACCACCATACTGACAATTGCAAGTAATCCTAAGCCCTCAATGTGGAAGTCCCATTCGCGAAATGACACACGCCACAACTACAGCAGTAGCCATCAGATTTTTTATTTACATTATTCATTTCCACATAAAACATCAAATTTCACCCAAGTGACTACCCTTGTGACTATTTGTGCAGTATCTTTCTCTTACGCGTGCTCCTACGTGGTGCTTCCCCTGTGGCTTCAGCAGATGTGGAGGCCCCTTGCTCACTTTCCTGCTGCTCCTGTCTCGACTCCTTTGGCGGGCGTCCTCTGGGGTGGCGAACCTGTGAGGGCTCGTCAACAGTCTACTGCTCCTGTGGCTGTGCAAGGGTTGAGACGCCGATCTCAGTTGGGTGTGGACTCTGGTGGGGCTCTGACCGAGGGCTCTGCAGTGGCATGGAAGTGTGAGCGCTTGGAGAGGAGCCCCCACTTCCTTGATGTCTGCCACCCTCAGCGCTTGCAAGTGGCTTGAGAGTACTTTGCAGCACATCAGGGAGGCCATGGGGACCCGTATCTGCACTGGCAGTCCTACTCAGAAGGACTTCCATGAAGGTCTGGTTTCTCTGTTCAACAGATGACCATCGCTCCTCCAGCGATGTCGTTCTATTCTGAACACTCACCATGTTTTCTGCACTCTGGCAACTTATCAACTCCATGGAGGTTGCCATCCTTTCCATGGTGATGCGTTCATGCACCAATGACTCCACAAAGGCTCTGCTGATGTTCGCTATGGACTCCTCCATTCACTCCACACTCGCAGCAACCCTGGAGACAAAACCTGCCAGAGACTTCTGCATCTGTTCCTTGAGTTCCAGCACCGCTGATCTTATGGATGGACCCAGAGGCAGAGGGTCGACATGCAAGCTGGCAGAGTCCTGCGCCCTCCAACTAGGACTCTCCACTGCTGTCCCTGTCTCCACAATCTGCTGATGCTCATTTGTGAGCTGTGATACACCAGGTGACCACACTACTCTATGTCCCGAAAGTCCCACCGAAGTGCGAGTGTCTGCGCTGGTGCTGGGTGCGCTGAATTCTGCTGACGCTGCGCCCTCAGAGGTTGCAGCTTCCTCGGAGGAGTCTTGATGTTCAGGCTCTTCCTCCTGGCTAGTGGGGACGGGTGCTTGCGATGGTCCTGTGGGGGAGTAAAGGAAAGAGTCAGAGATGTGATGCCAAGGTTACATGCACATTGCATATTGCAGATGATCATTAGTCCATCTGTTAGAGCTTCAGAATCATTATCAGCGACTCATGCAATGTCAATGAGAGAGATGGAAAACTATCCTGTCACCAGCTTACTGTGATGTACCCCTCTGTCCGTCCCCCACTTGCGCATCGTCCTCCACTCCTATGATCTCCAGGACCGCCTCCTCCCAGGGGGTGGCCCTCCTCCTGTCCTCGCCCTTTCTCGCTTATTGTGAGCTCTCTTTTCCTGCAATGAGAGAAACAAGTGGAGGTTGAGTGAGAATGATGGAGTGAGTGTAGAGATTCCATAGCATAGATACTTAGAAGGAGACAAAGATGGAGTGAGGTGGCAAGACCAAGGGCCCTCCCTGTGTGTTGTCAGTTGTTTTCATAGCATCAGAGTGATAGGGAGTGTGAGGGCTGCATAGTCGAATAGTTAGGTGAATGTTACCATAGAGAGAAAGGGAATGGGTAAGGGTGCATGGATGTCAGTGTCAAGTGGGATGTGGAAGAAGAGATTGCTGAAGCTGAGTGCTGGTGAGGAAAGGCAATGGGGATCAGATTGAGTGTGATGGGAAATTCATACTCACTTTTCCAGTGCGCAGAAGGTCATGAAATCTCTTCCTGCACTGTATCCAGGTTCTGCGGGTTACCGATAAGGAGTTGGCCTCCTCTGCCACTTGCAGCCACACAGCCTTGGTCTACTGGGGAGGCTCATTCCTCCCTGATGAAGGAAGAGCACCTCCTTATGAGCTCTTGCTCCCTCCACTAAAGCCTGCAGGGCAACGTCATCAAATCTTGGAGCAGACCTAAGTCTTTCACTGGCCATTCTGCCTCCAGGTCCCTGTAGCAGCAAAGGCCAAAAGGTTGGCAGTCTGCAGAAGAAGCAAGGCTTGTTGCAGACCTTAAATGCAGCAGCAATGATGACGTCATCGGAGGCGACTTTCAGATTGGAAAAACTCATTTGTCAAGGGTTCCCACATGTTGGAACTCAATTGGCCAATTAAGTTAAATTTGCAGCAATCTCCCACATCGATTTAGATTCATGTGGATAACTCGAAATGCAGATTACACGACCCCAACCCACCCCGAATTAAAGTCCAGCCCATAACCTCTAGTTATGAAGCCCAGGATCCCGTAAGCCTTTTTTAACCGCTTTCTCAACCTGCCCTGCCACCTTCAATGATTTGTGCACACATACCCCCAGGTCTCTCTGTTCATGCACCCCCTTTAGGATTGTATCATTTAATTTATATATCCTCTCCTCATTTGTTCTACCAAAATGCGTCACTTCACACTTTTCTGCGTTAAATTTCATCTGCCACATTTCTGCCCATTTCACCAGCCTGTCTGCCTTCCTGACGTCTATCACTCTCCTCACTGTTCACTATACTTCCAAGTTTTGTGTCATCTGCAAATTTTGAAATTGTGTCCTGTACACCCACGTCCAAGTCATTAATATATATCAAGAAAAGCAGTGGTCCTAGAGCCTACCCCTGGGGAACACCACTGTATACTGCTCCAGTCTGAAATACAACCATTCACCACTGTTCTCTGTTTCCTGTCATTTAGCCAATTTTGTATCCAGGCTGCCACTGTCCCTTTTATTTCATGAGCTTCAATTTTGCTGGCAAGACTATTATGTGACACTTTGTCAAATGCCGTTTGGAAATCCATGTACAGTACACTACGTCAACTGCATTACCCTCATCAACTCTCTCTGTTACCTCATCAAAAAACTTGATCAAGTTGGTTAAACACAATTTGCCTTTAACAAATCTGTGCTGGCTTTCCTTAATTAATCCACCCCTATCCAAGTGACTGTTGATTTTGTCCCTGATTACTGTTTCTAAAAGCTTCCCCACTACCGAGGTTAAACTGACAGGCCTGTAGTTGCTGGGTTTATCTTTACACCCTTTTTTGAACAATGGTGTAACATTTGCAATTCTCCAGTCCTCTGGCACCACCCCCGTATCTATGGAGGATTGGAATATTATAGCCAGTACCTCCGTGATTTCCGCCCTCAATTCCTTCAGCACCCTAGGATGCATCCCATCTGCTCCTGGTGATTTATCTACTTTAAGTTCAGCCAGCCTTTCTAATACCTCTTCTTTATCAATTTTTATCCTATCAAGTGTCTCTACTGCAGTGTATGTGCCTTTAAGTCAGAACTACTTTTACAGCTCCTGTATACTGTAGTACCGGCAGTGACCACACCTGTATATAAGCTTTGCGCATGCCTCTGCACCCCCTGTCTTGAGACTACCCTCCTCCAGTAAAGACCTGTTTATTGTTAATGTACAGCATCCGTGTGATTATTGAATAACAGCATATCCTCAGAATCACGGATCCAACAGTGGCGACGAGTGTCGATTCGAATCTAATTGCAACATTAAAAAAAAAGTCGAGGCCAGGAACACGGGCATCGACCACGAGCAACCGCCCAGCCGTCAGGCAGAGGTTGAACATCGCAGGGGAGGCTGTGGAGAGCCGGGTTTGGTTCCCCAGCCACGACAATCAGCAAGAGACCGACGACAGGTCCAGCGCAGACCCTTCCCGAGCAGCGGCGGCTGGAGCCGACCGACGGCGGAGAGAAAGCCGAGCAGCGTCGATGGAGTAAAACAGAGGGCGAAGAGCGCAGGGCGCAGCCGGGGGTTGAACACCGAGCGGCGTCAAGAAAAAGAAAACAAACCGGAGAGAGAGAGGGTAAAGAAACAGTCGGGTTCTAGACTGAGCGGCGTCGAGAAAAAAAAAAAGAAGTACGCGCAGAACACAGCCAGGGCTCACAGGCTGAACAGGGTCCATGGGGCGAAGAAGGGGGAGCGCGGGAGACGCCATTGAGCCATGGTATGGCAGTATCACACGAAGCAGCCGCAAGGGGCGCTGCAGAGATACAACGGTGACCGCAAGAATATGGCACCAATGAAATGTCCTATGGAACAGGGAAGTGCTATCGCTGCGGCAGAACAACACATGACCAGAAAGATTGTTGGTTCAAGGACCAAGTGTGCAGACAGTGTGGGAAAGCAGGACACATAGCAAGAGTCTGCAGGTCTGGGAAGAAAACCAACAGTAAGAAATCTCCACAGGAGAAGTACAAAAAGGTACACCAGGTGATGGACAGTGGTTCAGACGAACAGAAAAGCGACACAGACTCCAGAAGCAAGGAGCTGGGTTGTCTGAAACTACATAAGGTAACCGAAATGGAGGATCACCAGACTATCTGGGTTACACTCAAGATAGACGGAGTCCAAGTGAAAATGGAATTGGACACAGGATCAGCTCTAACAGTCATAAATCAAAGAGACTACAAGCAGCTATTTTCACACATACCCTTGATAACTACAGAGATTGTCTTGAAGACGTATACGGGGCAAAAAGTCTACCCCAAAGGAAAAATAAGGGTGAAAGTGATATATAAAGGCCAGGAAATACCTAAAATGGATATATATGTATTGCCAGATGGAGGACAACCACTGCTAGGACGTGAATGGATCCGGAAGATACAACTAGATTGGCATTCCATACAGGCACTGAAGGTTGAGGCCAAAAAGGATGACGACGTCACACCTGGACGACTGTCAAAAATGCTAACTGACGCAAAAGAAGTGTTCCAGGAGGGACTAGGAACACTAAAAGGAATAACAGCAATGATTAAAATAGAGGAAAATGCAAGCCCAAAGTTTCTGAAGGCCAGACCAGTGCCTTATGCGATCAGACCAGCTGTTGAAGCAGAGCTGGAAGGGTTGGAACATTCAGGAGCACTGTCCAAAGTGGACTGGAGCAAGTGGGCTACACCCATCGTTCCTGTAATGAAGAGGTCGTTGAGTAATACGCCTGGGGAACCAAAGAAGGTCCGCATCTGTGGGGATTTTAAGGTGACAGTGAACCTAGTCCTTCACAGGGTACAATATCCGCTTCCACAAATTGAGGATATTTTCGCCTCGCTATCTGGAGGTAAACGCTTCACCAAAATTGATCTAGCCCAGGCATACTTGCAAATGGAGGTAGAAGAAGCTTTGAAACAATACCTTACGATTAACACTCATAAAGGTCTCTATCAATACAACTGGCTGGTGTTTGGAGTAGCCTCAGCTCCGGCTATCTGGCAAAGGGCGATGGATCAGGTCCTGCAAGGGATTCCAGGGACCCAGTGTTATTTGGACGACATCTTGGTCACGGGCGAAAATGACAGTGATCACCTCGCCAACTTGGAGAAGGTGCTCACCAGATTAAAGGAGTATGGGCTACGAGCGAATCGCCACAAGTGCGAGTTTTTCCAGAAACAGATCTCGTATTGTGGCCACGTCATCGATGAAGAGGGGTTACATAAGTCCCCTGACAAGATTGAGGCAGTAGTCAAGGTTCCAGCACCGGAAAATGTGTCACAACTGAGGTCATTCCTCGGGCTGGTAAACTACTACCACAAGTTCTTACCAAATTTGTCCATGGTATTACACCCACTGAACACCCTACTGCAAACAGGGGTACCATGGAAGTGGGATGACGACCGTAGACGAGCTTTCCAGAAGTGTAAAGAATTGATCACATCAAAAGAGGTGTTGGCCCATTTCAACCCAGCACTACCAATTCGTTTGGCATGTGATGCATCACCCTATGGCATTGGAGCGGTGCTGTCGCACAAATTCCCAGACGGGTTGGAGAGGCCAGTAGCCTTTGCGTCTCGGTCACTAACCTCAGCCGAGCGCAACTACGCCCAGATTGACAGGGAGGCCCTCAGCCTAGTATGGGGAGTAAAAAAATTCAACCATTATCTGCATGGGCAGAAGTTCACCTTGCTGACTGACCACCAACCACTTGTCTCCATTTTTAATCCTAAGAAGGGCGTTCCAGTGATGACTGCACAGCGGTTACAAAGATGGTCCCTGTTTCTAGGGGCGAATCAATATGAAATAGAATATAAAGGCACGAAACAGCATGGGAACGCTGATGGGCTATCGCGCTTGCCACTACCTACTGTGGAGGAAGCACCAGCAGTGGACCCTATCGAGACATTTTATTCGTCAATAATTGAACGATTGCCAGTAACGAACGCGGATATAGAGAAGGAGACCCGCAATGATCCGACGCTATCTCGGGTATATGAATTGACGGTGAGGGGATGGCCAACACATGGCGACTCACTGTTGCCAGCATTCTCATCCAGAAGAGAACAGCTGTCAGTATGCCAGGGGACAGTGATGTGTGGAACCAGAGTGGTGATTCCACCCAAGTTAAGGGAGAGAGTGCTAAATGAGCTACATGAAGGTCATCTGGGAGGAGTGAAAATGAAATGCCTTGCTAGGGCTTATGTGTGGTGGCCGGGAATCGATCAACAAATCGAAGACCTAACTAAGAGCTGCTTAGGATGCCAGAAGATCCAAAATGCACCACCACATGCCCCTCTACACCCATGGGAGTGGCCCTCCTCTCCATGGCAATGGGTGCATATTGATTTCGCTGGTCCATTCATGGACTCAATGTTCTTAATAGCAGTGGATGCTCATTCAAAGTGGCCTGAGGCGATAAAAATGTCTTCAACCACTACAGAGAAAACGATTGCAGTCCTACGGACCATATTTGCCAGAAACGCTTTGCCAGAGCAGATTTGCTCTGATAATGGACCACAGTTTGTGTCCGACGAGTTTCAAAAATTTATGAGAAGGAATGGGGTAAGGCATTACACATCCGCCCCGTATCATCCCGCAGAGAGAGAGTGGCAATCATGGCCAGACGGAGGAGGGCCAACAGGCATCGGTACAGGAGACCTTACCGTCCCAGGGTTTTTCGCCAACAGTTCTAATACATCAATATGTCTGAGGGGCAGTGTTTGCGAAGGCTGCGATTCAGCAAGGAGGTGATCACTAAGATCTGCCACCTGCTTCAGCCAGATCTGCAGCCTCAACTGAGGAGCAGGACGTCTCTGTTGGTGGTAGTGAAGATAACAGAGGCTCTCAACTTTTATGCCACCGGCTTCTTTCAATCTGCTACTGGGGACATTGTCAATATCTCCCAGTTCGCGGTGCATTGCTGCATCCATCAAGTCACAAATGCCCTCTTTAAAAGGAGACGAGAGTACATCTCTTTCCCCATGACCCCGGACAAGCAGCAAGAACGCGCAGCGGGCTTTGCAAGAATAGTGGGCTTCCCCATGGTGCAGGGCGCCATTGACTGCACCCATGAGGCTTTGCGGGCACCGCAAGAGAATGCTGAGGATTTCCGCAACCGAAAGGGCTTCCATTCCTTGAACGTCCAGTTGGTCTGTGACCACAGACAGCTGATACTCGCTGTCAATGCCCACTTTGCAGGCAGCAGCCACGATGCCTTCATCCTGCGCCAGACTTCTGTGGCAGACCTTTTCGAGGCCCCGCTTCACCAAGGAGGCTGGCTTCTCGGGGACAAGGGATATCCTCTGTGCACCTGGCTGATGGCCCCACTCTGTTCACCCAGCACCCCTGCTGAAGAACGATACAACAAGAGCCATCAAGCTACCAGGAACATCGTTGAGCACACAATCGGCGTGCTCAAGCAACGGTTCCGCTGTCTGGACCACTCTGGAGGAGCCCTGCAGTACTCACCTGAGCGAGTCTCCCACTTCGTTGTTGTGTGCTGCATGCTGCATAACCTGGCAATCCTCAGGACCCAGCCAATGCCACTGGGCATTGGAGCACCAGCAGAGGAGGAGGAGGAGGAGGTGGAGGAGCAGCAGCACCAAGACGGGAGGGAGGCACAAAGTGGAAGGGCTGTCCGTCAAAGGCTTATAGCAAGTCACTTCTAGGCCCCCTCTGAGGGAATGGCTTCTGCCATTCAAAGAAACTGAATGGAACCATGCCGCAACCCTTAAGCCAGTCAAGGCAACAATGAGTACAAAGAGCAAACATGCACATTTTGAATAAAGACAATCCTTTATGTACCAAACTGTGTATCCTTCCCGCATGACAAAGTGATAGAAAGAAACACACAAAAAAACTGTCAATCACATAACTGGTTCTCACAACCTGGAGACAATGTCCAAAACAGTAACAAAAATATGACCACGATCCACGGCCTTCAATAAAACAATGAACAACATTTTGCCACACCTCCTACTTTTTGCCCTTCGAGGGTGATCTGCTTCCCTTGTGAAATTGCCCCTTTCCCACCCTGCAGCTCCTCCATAATGGGACCCCAGTGGCTGCAGCAAGGCTGGGGGAAGGCTGCTGAGTGTCAGAAACTGAGACTGCAGATGCCCTTGAGGCACGGCCTGGATCAGCTCTGGGCCTGGAGGGCCCGGCTGCTGACTGCTCCAACTCTGCATGGGCGGCAGCAGTCTGTCCTGCAGGTGGTGGCAACTGCAGTGGAGAAGTGACAGTGCTGGCAGCAGGAATGATGTCATCCTGAGAGAGGACAGCAACTCCCCGCTCGACCGACACACTGGCACTCCCACGGGGCAGCACTTCAGCATGCGGAGCAATCTGCTGGAGCACTGATTGCTGGCCTGCTGCGGCGCGGTGAGGGCCCCGGAGAAATCTGCCCGATCCAGCGAGGGTGACAGCAGTTAGTGCTCGCGTGGCCTCAATCTGCGTCTGCATGAGACCAGTCACTGACTGTATTGCAGCACTTAGCATTTGCGTGGCAGACGCCTGTGCTGCACCAAAGTCCAGGACACTCCTTGCCAGTGACTCAATGGATTCAGGCATCCTTGCCACTGCAGCCATAAGCTCAGTGTGCCTTTGCTCCGCCTGGGTGCTCATTTCAGCGAGGACCTGCACCTCGTCTGTGCTCATTGCAGCAGGACTCGAGGCCATACTCTCCCTCCGGGGAGAAGGCCCCCGAGCTTCCCAACCCCCACGCGTTGCTGCAGCCCGCTTGGTCCTGGAGCTTCACCTCATCAGACGATTCCCCCCCGCTCCCATCCAGGGAAGGCGTGTCCCCAGTATGGCCATGGGCTGCCTTGGCAGAGGGTGGCGCTGATGGCCCGGCTTCCTCTTCCTCCTCGCCTTCAGATTCACTCCCAGTGGCAGCTTGAGGGCCCGTCTCCTCACCTGGTGAATCAGCTTCTGAAAGCAGGGAGGTACAAGAGTGGCTTTAGCATGAGGGCAGGGTGGCAGCAAGGGAGGCATGAGTGCAGCGATTTAATGTTTTGGATCGAAAATGTCAAAGGATGCTGTTGTGAGGAACAAGTGGAAGGAGAGAGGTCAAAAAGGTGATGACCTTACCATTGCTGTCCATAACGGGGTCGGCGTCTCCAGTGGCGACGGGGCCAAGCATCCGGCTTGCCACAATCCGGTGGACTCGCTGCTCCAGATCGGTCAGGGCTTGAAGGTGAGGCCGGCCTCCCCCGGTCTGTTGCTGCTGTCTCCTATTATGCGCCAGCTTGCCCTGCAAGAAAAAGGACGGGCTCGGAATAAAGAGGCTGCCATGATCTTGGCTGAAATGCCTCCTATGGTCGAATAGCCCTTACTGTGTGTAGCCATGCTCCTGGCTGAAATGCCTCCCATGGTCGAACAGCCCTTACTGTGTGCAGCCATGCTCTTTGCTGAAATGCCTCCCATGGTCGAATAGCCCTTACTGTGTGCAGCCATGCTCCTGGCTGAAATGCCTCCCATGGTCGAATAGCCCTTACTGTATGCAAAGTGCTGAATGTGCGTGTGAGTTTCCTGAAAGGGCCATAGGTGTTGGATGAGTGCTGGGCATTGGGGCTTTTAAGACCCTTTGGCCATAAAGCGAGGTCGACATGGAGGGATGAAGAGGTTTCTGAAAAAGGCACTCACCCTGACGACCTGAGTGAGGTCATTGAACTTCTTCCTGCATTGCACAGGGGTCCTAGGCACCATGCTGCTGGAGGTCACTCTGTGAGCCACCTCCCTCCAAGCTTTTCGGTACTCGCTGGGCAGAGGCCTCCTGCCACTCTCCGGGTACAGGAGAGATCGCCTGCGCTCCACCGTGCCAACCAGAGCCTCCAAGGCCCCCTCGCTGAAGCGCTGCGCTCACTCCCTGGCCCTCTCCATGGTCCTTGGCTTCAGGATTTGGCAACAAGTCTGTCCAGGCCGAGATTCAGGGCTCCGATGCGCAGGGTGCGGCTGCAATTCAAGATCGACCCTCCCCTTTAAGAGCTGACCGGCGCCAGTGTGTCTGTGTGCAATCGCTAACTGACAGCACCTGCGCTGCGCCCGCCCTCTGAGGTAGCGCCTCGCTCCTCTGGCTTAGCGCCTTAAGAGAGTCGTACAGCGCCTGATTTAGCGCTGCAATCACCTCCAGGGGCGAAAGAGACCAATTTAGCAGTAGGCGGCGATAATTTGCGCCAGGTGCAAAACTTTGCGCCCAGCCGATAATTGCGCCCCAAATGGGGCGATACTGAATTCTGCCCCTAGATCTTCTACATCCACTCCATTCTCCATTGTATATACTAAATATAAAAGACATATTAATTTTTGTTTTTACATGCACACACCTTTGGTGTACATATAGCAGCCGATTCGGCTGCCCTCAAAAGTTTGTCACTATCCTCCGCCTGCTTCACGACGACATGCAAGCCGTGATCCTGACCAACGGTTCCAACACAGACCCAATTCACGTACGAACCGGGGTCAAGCAAGGCTGTGTCATCGCTCCAACGCACTTCTCAATCTTCCATGCTGCAATGCTCCATCTCACCCTCAGTAAGCTCCCCACTAGAGCGCAGCTAATTTACAGAACAAACGGGAAACTGTACAACCTCCATCGCCTCCAGTCCCAATCCAAGGTCGTCCCATCCTCTGTCGTCGAACTACAGTATGCAGATGATGCTTGCGTCCACGCTCACTCGGAGGTCGAACTCCAAACTATCCTAAATACCTTCGCTGAAGCATAGGAGAGCATGGGCCTTGCACTGAGCATCCGTAAGACGGAGGTCCTCTGCCAACCTGCCCCCGCCACACAGTGCTGCCCCCAATTATCAAAATCCACGACAAGGCCTTGGACAACGTGGAGCACTTTCCATACCTCGGGAGCCTACTGTCAACAAGGGCAGACGTCAACGACAAAGTCCAACACCGCCTTCAGTGTGCCAGTGCAGCCTTCGGTCACCTGAGGAAGAGAGTGTTTGAAGACCAGGACCTCAAACCCGGCACAAAGCTCATGGTCTACAGGGCAGCAGTGATACCCGCCCTGCTATATGCCTCAGAGACATGGACCATGTACAGCAGGCACCTCAAAGCACTGGAGAGGTACCACCAACGCTGCCTCCGCAACATCCTGCAAATCCATTGGCAGGATAGGCGCACCAACGTCAGTGTTCTTGCTCAGGCCAACATCCCCAGCATCATTGTCCGCATGCCCGATACGAGACTCCCAAAATAAGTGCTCTACTCGGAGCTCCGGCACGGCAAGAGAGCCCCAGGTGGGCAGAGGAAATGCTTCAAGGACACCCTCAAAGCCTCCTTGAAAAAGTGCAACATCCCCACTGACACCTGGGAATCCCTGGCCCAAGACCACACAAAGTGGAGGAGAAGCATCCGGGAAGCCGCCGAACACCTCGAGTCTCTTCGCCGGGAGCAAGCGGAAGCCAAGCACAAGCAGCGCAAGGAGCGCACGTCAACCCAAGCACTCCACCCACCTGCCCCTTCAACCACTGTCTGCCCCACCTGTGACAGAGACTGTGGGTCCCGCATTGGACTAATCAGCCACCTGCGAGCTCATTTTTAATGTGGAAGCAAATTGTAATGATCAATAACATGTCATTCTATAGTGGACACTAGGTGGAGCCATAGAGCTGTGTAGAGCTGTATATAGCTGTATGTATAAGACTACACTACCCAGCTATATGTATATTAAGACTACATTACCCATGAGGCACTAGGCTACCCACAAGGCAGCAGTCAAGATGGAAGCCTCTACAGATACTGTACCTAGTCCACATGTGCTCAATAAAGTAACTAGCAAAAGCTAGCTGTGTTCATAATAAGAATATCAATTTATTAATGAACATAAGATGGTACCAGGGTGGTGAAGATCTGCTGAAAATTGTGAAAAGTGACATGGAGAATTTGAAGCCACCAGAGCGTTTGAAATTCACAGGAAACATCGACTACAATTGGCAGACTCTTAAACAACAATTCGAACTCTACATTGCAGCCATCGGATTAGGTACGAAGCCAGACGCAAGGAAGATAGTGTTGCTGCTCACGGTTGCAGGCCCACAGGCGATAGAGGTATTTAATACATTTGTATTTAATCCAGCGGAGAACAGAAAAAAATTGGAAGATGTGCTAAAAAAATTTGATGCACATTGCTCTCCCAAAAAGAATGAGACGTATGAAAGAAACATCTTCCGTTCTCGGACACAGCAACAAAATGAAACTTTTGATAGCTTTATAACTGATCTGAAACTGAAAGCACAGACATGTAATTTCTCTGAGCTGAAATCATCCATGATTAGTGACCAGATTGTGTTTGGTATTCATGATAAAAAAGTCAGGGAACGTCTGTTGAGAGAAACCAAACTAAATTTGGAAAATGCAGTGAAAATAGGCCAAGCCAGCGAGCTAGCTCGAAAGCACGCGAAGACTTTCAGTGAAATCAATAATGATGCAATTGTAATGAGTGATAATGCTGCTGTCGGTGCTGTGTCCTACAAGGGGAAGAAACGTGGGCAGAACAGAAATGAAAAGCAATCGGAGGATGAAATTTTTAATTGTAAACGCTGTGGTTACAAACACCAGTTAAGACAATGCCCAGCGTTTGGAAAAATGTGCACAAAGTGTAATGGAAAGAATCACTTTGCCAAACAATGCTTTTCAAAAGCACAAACTAAGAAAGGGCAACGAGTTAATGTAATTGAGGACACTGATTTAAGTGAGACATTTTTTGTAGGAATGGTGTCATGTGACAATATCAAAAAGGATACAGAAAATGTGCAGCCCTCAGAAATGGACAATGCTGAACATAAAGTTAATGCAGTAAAAGAGGACAAATGGATGATCCCACTGCAGGTAAATGGAGCATTAGTTACATTGAAACTAGACAATGGGGCAAAAGCAAACTTAATCAGTATGAGTGACATTAACAAAATGAAAGAAAAGCCCAAAATACAGAAAAAGTCAGTACTACTGAAGGACTATAATGGACAGAAAATAGATAGCTTAGGTGTATGCAGACTTAAAGTGACAGTCAAAGACAAAGTGCATCATCTCATGTTTTCTGTTGTGGCTGAAAGGCTTGATTCACTACTGGGTGACAAAGCTTGTGAGGACTTAGAACTGGTCAAAAGAGTCTACCGTATAAACTGTGCCATAAGCAGACCAGATGACTCGGTGGATTCTGTACTGAATAATTTCCAGGATGTGTTCAAAGGATTTGGAGTTCTACCATTCACTTACAAGATCCAGCTAAAGCAGGATGCTCAGCCAGTGGTACATGCTCCACGAAGAGTTCCAGCACCCCTGCGTGACCGGCTCAAGAATGAACTGGACAGAATGACCACACTAGGAGTCATCAGGAAAGTCGAAGAGCCAACAGACTGGGTTAACTCCATTGTATGTGTAAAGAAAAAGAACAATGATCTAAGAATATGCATGGATCCAAAGGGCTTAAATGCAAACATAAAACATGAACACTACCAGATTCCCAAGTGAGAAGAAATCACCAGTGAAATGTCAGGTGCCAGATACTTTACAAAGCTCGATGCCTCACAAGGATTTTGGCAACTAAAACTGGATGAAGAGAGCACCAAATACTGTACCTTCAACACACCATTTGGCAGGTATTGTTTCCTCAGAATGCCTTTCGGGATAATATCTGCATCTGAAATCTTTCATAGAGCGATGGAACACATAATTGAAGGTCTGGAAGGAGTTCGGGTCCATGTTGATGACATCATCATCTGGGGCTCCACACTGAAAGAACACAATGAGAGACTGACTAAAGTGCTACAGAGCATACGCCGGAATGGACTGAAGCTCAACAAAGCCAAGTGTCAGTTTGGCGTCCAGGAAGTCACCTTCCTAGGAGATAATCTATCTGGTAAAGGAATAGAGCCAGATATGGAAAAAGTAAACGCCTTACTCAAAATGCCCCGACCCACTGACAAAAAAGGAGTGCTACGCATCATGGGGATGATAAACTTCATTGGAAAGTTCATTCCTAACTTGTCAGCAAAGACAGCCTGTCTGCGAGACCTGCTACATAAAACAAATGAGTTTGCATGGACAGAAAGACATGAACAAGAGTGGATAAACCTCAAAACAGTGCTGACAACCACACCTGCACTCACCTTCTTTGACCCAACAAAAAGAATCAAAGTGTCAACGGATGCATCAAAAGATGGCCTAGGTGCGGTCTTGCTACAAGCAGAGGGTGAAGATTGGAAGCCTGTTGCCTATGCCTCCAGGTCTATGACTGATACTGAGTGTCGATACGCCCAGATCGAAAAGGAATGTCTAGGCTTGGTAGTTGGACTAGAAAAGTTTCATGGCTACATATATGGACTTCCCACCTTCACAGTTGAGACAGACCACAGCCCTCTGGTTGCCATCATTAAAAAAAACCTGAATGAGATGTCTCCAAGGATTCAACGACTCATGATGAAGCTGCAAAGATATGACTTTGAACTGATCTACACACCAGGCAAATACATAGTGTTAGCAGATGCACTATCCCGAGCACCCACAATGAGTCATGTGAGCTCTACTGAAGAAGACGTGGATGTTCATGTGAGTATGGTCACTGCTGCGCTGCCCATGTCAGACACAAACTCAAAGCAAATAGCAGAAGAAACAGTACAAACAGTAATAGAGAACATTCATCATGGTTGGCCAATAGGTTCCTGTCCAAAATATTTTCACATAAGTTCAGAATTGAGTGTCGCAAGTGGACTATTACTAAAACAGAACAGGATAGTCATTCTACAGGCTCTACATCAAGACATGCTCAAAAGGATTCATGAGGGACACCTCGGAATTTAAAAATGCAAAAGGAGGGCAAGAGACACTGTTTATTGGCCTGGCATAAATAAGGACATTGAGAACATGATAGGCAAATGTGAGACATGACAGTAACACCAAAACAAACAAGCAAAGGAACCAATGATAGTAGCTGACATAACAACAGCACCATGGCAAAAGGTTGGTATGGACCTTTTTCATTTAAATGGTAAAGACTATCTAATAGTGATTGACTACTATTCTAACTATCCTGAGATGGCGCTGCTCTCAAGCACCACAGCAAGCAGTGTCATAATGCATGTGAAATCCATCTTTGCCAGACATGGAATTCCCAGGATTGCCGTTAGCGACAATCGTCCGTGCTTCAACTGTAAGGAGTGGCAACAGTTTGCAGCACATTATGACTTTCAGCACATCACATCCAGTCCTTTGTATGCTCAGTCAAATGGTAAGGCAGAGAAAGGTGTTCAAGTTCTCAAGCAGCTACTGAAGAAAACGACAGAAAGCAAGTCTGATCCTTATCTCGCCCTGCTGAGCTACCGAGCCTCACCTTTAGACTGTGGTTCTTCACCTGCTGAACTACTAATGGGTCGCAAGTTGCGCACCACGCTACCCTGCTGTGCAAAAGAACAGCAAAGTGAGGAACTGAGACAGAGACTTCAACTGTTAAAGCTGAAACAGAAATCATACTATGACAAGTCATCCAAAACTCTAAAACCATTGACAAGGGATGATGTTGTCAGGATTGAGGATCCAGATGCATGGAACAGGAAAGCTACAGTTCTTGAGGAAGTAGGACCAAGGTCATACACTGTTAGAACTGCGGAAGGACAGATTCTCAGGAGGAACCGCCGTTCCCTCCTAAAAACACAGACTATTCAAGACCAGATTGATGACAATGCCGCAACTGCATCTTGTCATTCACCACCAGAACAATCTCATGAAGACACATCAGACTTTCCCGTGTTGAGAAGATCTACACGTGAAGTAAAAGAGCCTGATAGACTTAATCTTTGAGTACAATGTAAAGCTTTGAAAATGTGTTGACTGTTTTGAAAATGTTTATGTTTATAGAGCACTAACAAAAGTGTTACTGATATTATCTTTATTGTTTTCTTGAAAGTTGATTGATATTGATTTTGTTAAACCTCAAAGAAAGGGGGATGTAATGATCAATAACATGTCATTCTATAGTGGACACTAGGTGGAGCCGTAGAGCTGTGTAGAGCTGTATATAGCTGTATGTATAAGACTACACTACCCAGCTATATATATATTAAGACTATATTACCCATGAGGCACTAGGCTACCCACAAGGCAGCAGTCAAGATGGAAGCCTCTACAGATACTGTACCTAGTCCACATGTGCTCAATAAAGTAACTAGCAAAAGCTAGCTGTGTTCATAATAAGAACGTCAATTTATTAATGAACATAAGACAAGTCACCCTCAGTTCCGAGTGACTGCCTAAGAAGACATATAACACCTTTGACCTATAGGTGCATTTGTAAAAATAGTTTAAAAAATTGACAGTTGTGGAAATGTACTGCTGAGAGATGGCTGTACAAATGGGAGAGCTCCACTCAAACCACTGTAGATAATTCACTAGAGACAGTCCAGAACTCAGAGGAAGCTGGGAAATAAATATGGGGCCGTAATTTGCGGCCCCTATGGGTGCATACACGTCCATAAGGGCCTCTCAAATTCTGGGTTTAGGCATGCGCTGCGCATGTGCTAAAACCTGGAGCTTGCGTCCTGTCAAGAATGCACCCCCGGCAAAAGGGCATCCGCAGGCAGAGAGTTGGGCTATTTGCCCAACTTCTGCCCAGCGAATGCCCGTGAAATTCTTACACCTGGTAAAAGCAGGCATAAGGCCTGCTCTTACTAGCGTAAGAGTTTTACAAAACTGAAAAATAAAATGTTATCAATAATTTATACATTTAAAAACCTATGAAATAATGTAAGTTTATTTTTAGCCCGTTAAAACATGTAAATTTATTTTTCAAAAAATTAATTTTTGTTTTAAGTATTTAATTAAATGCTATTTTAATTAATTTTAAATATGTGATTTTTAAATTTTATTTATTTGATGTGTAGATGTATTTTTGGGGGTATTCCCATTCTTACTTATGGGATTTCTGTACATACGGAATCCCCATAAGTATGAATGGGGATCCCCTTCTGTCATTCGTTGGGCCGGCCCACATGATCCCAGGGGCGTTTGCAAACTGCCTGTGCCCCTGGGATACGTGGGCCTCTACCCGCGGGTACCCGGGGAGGCCCAGGACCTCGTGTCTCCGTACCTCCCGGACCACCAGGTACGCGGACATTTTATTTGTAGATCGGAGGCATTTCCCCACGGGAAACCTCCGACCACAAATTCAGGGACAACATTTATTTAACTTTTCAATATCCTTTAAAATAGTTTTAACCAGCTGCCTTCCACAAGATGTGTTTTGTTGGTTCAGGCCAGCAAAAAGCAACATGATAATACAAATCTGAAAGGAGGATATTTAGCTGCAGGAGGATCTAATAGAGATTTTCAAAATTGTGAAAGGTTTTGAGAAGGTAAATATTGAAAGATTCTTTCCACTGGTTGGTGAATCAGTAACAAGGGGCCATAGACTCAGGATTATCATTGGAAGGAAGGGAGGATTTAGAATTTTTTTCAGAGGGTTTAGTGAATCATGGAATAATTTAGTAGACGTGGCTATTCGGACAGAGGCTACAATATAATTTTAAAAGGGATGTGGATAAATATTTGGAAAGGAAGAATATAAAAGATATGGGGAAAAGGGAGTGAAAAGGGATTAGAGCAGACAGCTCGAGTTAAAGAGCTATCATCAGCACAGGCACAATGGGCTGAATGGCCTCCTTGAGTGCCAGAATTTTATGATTTCCATGATGGGAGAAGAAAGGTATTTAATTTATGCCTTTTGGAAAATGATTGCCTTTCCTGTGATATTTCGTTCACTGTCCATGTTTCTGTCATTATTAACATAACAAATGAGAATTGAAACCAAGCCTAGACATTTGATCGAGCCCAAAAACACACACGCGGGGGTAGGGGCACGTACTTCACACACCTCTTAGTGTTGTCCTAGGCAACACATAATATTCGTGCTGCCTGCTCATTATCATGAGTTAGGCGTGCAGCCAGCGTGATTCATTGGCTGCAGGCCTGTTTGGAGGGCTGTATATCAGTCATTTTACTTCTGCATTTCTCAAAGTATAGAAAAAGGGCAATAAATGTGCAACAGGTTGCATGCAGCCTCTTTTACCATGCATACTTGAGCCAGCTATATGGTACTGTTGGGTAGGCTTACCTTGGCAGCTTCCCTAAGGGGTGCCATCTTCTTCTGCTTCTGTTTCCTGACCTTGTGGGTCGTGCATACAAACTTAAGCCTAGGCATCACCTCCTGCCAGCCATTTTACAGTGCTGTCCTTTGGGGAGAGTATCCTGGAAAAGCAACCAGAACCTAGTCACACCATGCAGCCACTCATCCACCTAACCAGCATCAAGCTGGAGGTCAGGTGCTGCACTGCTCTAAAACTCCATTACCTGCCGCCATATATATTTTGACAGCCATTTGTTTTTATTACCCATACAGTCTTTATGAAGGCTTTCCCGATGTCTGGGGCAGAAAGATAAAAAAGCTTTTTCCAATTTATGTTCCCACATAGTCTGCCATTTATCTTTAAGTGGCTGCGTCCATTTAATTCCCCCACAATGTGATTTGCTGCCCCACACCTCCTCTCCTACAAGCTCTGAGTGTGACCCCCAGTATGGTTTGAGGGCCTTCCTGCATAAATGAAACAGGTCAACCAGAGGAAATTCAGTGAAGTTGACATGAGGCAAAACAGGAAATGTAAAGCCTGCTGTACTCCAGTTGTACTGTTTCCAATATGTCTTCCTTTTTCCCCAACTGAGGATTCCCCTCTACCATGGTTGACATGGCCCTCGATCATGTCCGTTTCATTTCCCACACTTCTGCTCTCACCCCTTCCCCTCCTTCCCAGAACCACGACAGGGTTCCCCTTGCCCTCACCTTTCACCCCACCAGCCTCCACATTCAATGGATCATCCTGTGCCATTTCCGCTACCTCCAGCGTGATCCCACCACCAAACACATCATCCCCCCCCCTTCAGCATTCCGAAGGGACCGCTCCCTCTGCAACACCCTGGTCCACTCCTCTATCACCCCTAAAACCCCTTCCCCTTCGCCTGACACCTTCCCGTGCAAACGCAGGAGATGCAACACCTGCCCTTTTACCTCCTCCCTTCCCACTGTCCAGGTGAAACAGCGACTTACTTGTACTTCTTACAATTTAGTATACTGTATTCGCAGCTCACGATGTGGTCTCCTCTACATTGGGGAGACCAAACGCAGTTTGGGTGACCGCTTTGCGGAACACCTGCATTCAGTCCATAAGGGTGACCCCGAGCTTCTGGCCGCCTGTCACTTTAATTCTCCGCTCCACTCCCACTCTGATCTCTCGGTCCTCAGCCTCTTACACTTTTCCAACGAAGCTCAACATAAGCTCGAGGAACAGCACCTCATCTTTCAATTAGGTACTTTACAGCCTTCTGGACTTAACACCGAGTTCAACAATTTCAGACCATAACCTCGGCCCCTAAATTTCCCCCCCGCTTTCTTTTCTCCTCACATGGCAACTGTTGATGATTCTGCCATCGCCATTTACACCTCATCTAGAGTCGTCTTTTGTTTCTTAACTTGTCCCATTACCTCTCCTTTTGCCTTGCACCATCGTCCCTTTTGTCAGTCAATCTTCCAGCCTATCACAGACCTTCCCTTTGTTCATTCCTCCCCTCCCCCCTCTCCCTGCCCCACACTTGCTTAAAAATCTGTTATTTCGCTAACCTTTTCCAGTTTTAACGAAGGGTCCTCAACCTGAAACGTTAACTCTGTTTCTCTCTCCTCGATGCTGCCTGACCCATTGAGTATTTCCAGCATTTTCTGTTGTTTCAGATTTCCAGCACCTGCAGTATTTTGCTATTGTCTTACTGTTTTAGTGCCTGGACCAAAAAAATCACCCTATCATATCCTTTAGCATATGTGGTTATCTATACCTAGAATTAGCCCTATAACTTTCAATTCTATTCCTGACTAGACATTTATCAATTGTTTTCTAAAGGAATTATTCAACAAAGCACTTACTACTCTGGCTGGGCGTCTGCTTCACCTACTATTCTATGTTGGTTGCCTGTGTTTCATTGGCGCTGGCACATCAGTATCCTAGGTTTGAGGCATCCACCTAAGTGGAACTCATGGACACTGGCAGTCAAACTTACATGGAATCTGGCTACGATAATCTCACTGAATTTACGGCCACGATTTTGCCATCGGAGGCGGAATCGCAGCGGGAGAGGTTGGCGGAAAGGATTTTATGTTAATTGGGCTTGTTAAGCTCGCCCTGCACGTTACCTGGCCCAATTACAAGGTGCAGGTCTGGTGACATCACCTGATGACGCGTTTGTTGCCAATATATTTAAGGGAGCCATATCCCCATTTGCTCTCAATTCTGATTTAATGCTCCTGATTGCTGGTTCAGGCAACAATGACTGCAGATAGACAAAGGGCTGCACCACATTTCAATAATGACTCCCTCCATGTTCTTGTGAAGGGAGTCAGAGGACGCAGTGAGGTTCTATTCACTGGGGGTGGAAGGAGGAGACCTCCTCAGCAGACAAAGGCAGCCTGGCTGCAAATAGCTGAGGAGGTCACTGCAAGATGTATGTTTGTTTGCACCTGGGTGCAATATAGGAAAAGGTTTAATGATCTTATGCATTCAGGAAAAGTGAGTATAAAAGCACACTTACCTTCAATCTGCTGTGCCTGTCATCACATCCCCATCACTCTGCATTGCCAACCCTACTCCTGCACATCCTTACTCACTCCAACATCCCTTGCACCAGCACTCATCCGTCTCTCCCTATGTACAGAATCACATCCCCATCTAACTATGCACCCCTCATACTCACCCTCATCATTATGCAATAACAACAGCTAACAACTCAAAAGGAGGCAACTTGGTATTGGCACCCCACTCCATCATAGTCTCCCTCTAAACATCTATCCCATCCATTCTTTACACTCATTCCATCACTCTCACTCAAACTTCTCTTGTTTCCCTCATTGCAGGAAGAGAGAGTCCACAATAAGAGGGAGAGGGAGAGAACAGGAGGAGGACTGCCATCATTGGCTGTGCTCACCAATGCTGAGGAGTCAGCTCTGGACATAACAGGAGTCGTTGACCAGCCTGAAGTGGGGGTCGGAGAGAGGGGCTCATTAGAACAACCTGGTGACGGAATTATTGTCCATACATCTTGACGTAAGAAAGCTAATAGGCACTTGGTCAATGTATTAAACAAGGCTTTAATCGACTGTTTCACAACATGGAAGTCTAGTTATCCTTCATTAGTTCCTGTTTACAAAATGTCCCTGAGCAAGCTGGGCCCATGCCCGAGTATTTATACTCTCCCTGGACAGCGCCACCAGCTGGCCACCCAGTATATTTCATAAGTCATTTCTACACCAATGGCACGATTTATGTCATTCTTCCCGCCTGAAAGATTGCAAGTCCGGCGGCTTCTTTCAACCGAATTAGTCAGACCAAGAATAGACACAGTCGTTTGGATCTCCGTCGGTGGCCGGAAGGCACGTCTCCTCGGACCGTGTCTTGGTCCCTGGGTCGCTTAGTTCGTACCAGCGGGCTGGCAGAGTCCGTGTCACCTTGATTGACCTGAGGGGGACTGGGGAGATCGTGGCTCCGGATGCGTTTGGATATCTGTTGGTGGCCGGAAGGCACGTCTCCTCGGACCGTGTTTTGGTCCCTGGGTCGCTTAGTTCGTACCAGTGGGCTGGCAGAGTCTGTATCACCTTGATCGACCTGAGGGGTGATGCGCTATCAATTACTGAGAAAGACTGGAAGTTAAGAGAGTAACAAACAGGCTTTTATTAGCTAAAGAACGAAGGCATGCCTCTAGTGGTCGACCGGTCCTGAATGCCTGGGGAACTGCAGAGCAGCCGCCTTTATACCAGGGCATATGGGTGGAGCCAGGGGCGGAGCCAGCTGAGGCATGCACAGACAGGTACAACAATGGGCAAGAGTGAACAACAGTGAAGTGAACAACAGTGAACAGTGGAGTGAACAACAGTGGTTTACCACATTCACCCCTTGCTTAAAATGAGTCCGACGGGGTGAAGTGTATTAAAGGTTCGTATAATTAAGTCTTTCTGGGGGTCTTGTATGCCGTCGTGATCGTCGTGGCGACGGCTGAGGTGGTGCAGCTTCCGACGCCGAGTCCCGCGTGGGCCGGAGCACTGGTGTGTCGTCCTCATGGGTGTTGAGTTGGTTGGTGATCAATGACGGGTCACGGGGCCACGGCGTGCCGTCTACAGGGGTTGGGTATGGGTCCGTTGCTGCCGGTGCATTGTGGGTAGCGGTGAAGGGCAATGGTAGTGGGTAGTGGGTGATGTTGGTTTCAGGGGCCCCTGAGGGTGCGAGGTCTCGTATGGAGACTGTGGTAAACCACTGTCATACCTGTCTGTGTCTGTATGTGTATTCCACTAGGTACAGGTCTGGACATGCCTCGGCTGACTCCTCCCACTATTCCAGGTATATAAGTGACTACCTCCCAGTCCCTTAGTATTCTGGACGGGTCGACCACTCGAGACAAGACCTTCATTCTTTAGTTAATAAAAGCCTGATTGTTACTCGCTCAACTTCAGTCTTTTGAGTAATTGATGGCGCATCAGAGACTGTGTCCTCCCGCCCGTCCGGGTACGCAATGTAGGCATACTGAGGGTTGGCGTGGAGGAGGTTGACCCTCTCAACCAGGGGGGCCATTTTATGGGTCCTCATGTGCTTCCGAAGTAGGACGGGCCCTGGAGACATCAGCCATGGTGGTAGCGAGGTCCCCGATGTGGACTTCCTAGGGAAGACGAACATTTTTTCATGAGGGGTGGCGTTAGTGGCAGTACAGAGCAGTGACCGAATGGAGTGGAGCGCATCGGGGAGGACATCCTGCCAGCGGGAGGTTGGAAGGCCCTTAGATTTTAAGGCTAGCAGGGCGGCCTTCCAAACTGTCGCGTTCTCTCTTTCTACCTGTCCGTTCCCCCGGGGGTTGTAGCTGGTGGTCCTGCTCGTGGCAATACCTCTCACGAGCAGGTACTGGCGGAGTTCGTCGCTCATAAACGATGAGCCCCGGTCGCTATGGATATAGCTGGGGAAACCGAACAAGGTGAAGAGGTCGTTCAGGCATTTAATGACCGTAGCACTGGTCATGTCTGGGCAGGGGATGGCAAACGGAAAACGGGAGTACTCATCGATGATAGTGAGGAAGTACGCATTGCGGTCAGAGGAGGGGAGGGGCCCTTTAAAATCGACGCTCAGGCGCTCAAAGGGTCGGGTGGCTTTTATCAGGTGTGCTCTGTCTGGCCTATAAAAGTGCGGTTTGCACTCGGCACAGACTTGGCAGTTCCTGGTCATGGTCCTGACCTCCTCGATGGAGTAAGGCAGGTTGCGGGCCTTGATGAAATGGAAGAACCTGGTGACCCCAGGGTGGCAGAGGTCATTGTGGAGGGCCCGCAGTCTATCAACCTGTGCGTTGGCACATGTACCTCGCGATAGAGCATCCGGGGGCTCATTGAGTTTCCCGGGCCGGTACAAGATATCGTAATTGTAGGTGGAAAGTTCAATTCTCCACCTCAAAATCTTGTCGTTTTTGATTTTGCCCCTCTGCTTGTTATTAAACATAAAAGCAACTGAACGCTGGTCAGTGAGTAGGGTGAATCGTTTTCCGGCCAGGTAATGCCTCCAATGTCGCATAGCTTCCACAATGGCCTGGGCCTCCTTTTCGACAGAGGAGTGTCTGATTTCGGAGCCTTGGAGGGTTCGTGAAAAGAAGGCCACGGGCCTTCCTGCCTGGTTAAGGGTAGCGGCCAGGGCAAAGTCGGACGCATCGCTCTCCACCTGGAAAGGGATGGACTCGTCCACCGCGTGCATGGTGGCTTTTGCAATGTCCTCTTTGATATTGGTGGAAGGCTAAGCGGGCCTCTGCCGCCAGGGGAAAAGAGGTGGACTTGATAAGTGGACGGGCTTTGTCCGCATAATTAGGGACCCACTGGGCGTAGTAGGAGAAAAACCCCAGGCATCTCTTCAGGGCCTTGAGGCAGTGGGGCAGGGGAAGGTCCATAAGGGGACGCATCCGGTCGGGGTCGGGGCCGATGACTCCGTGTTCCACAACACAGCCAAGGATAGCGAGGCGGGTTGTGCGGAATATGCACTTCTCCTTGTTATACGTAAGGTTTAGGAGTTGGGCAGTGCGGAGGAATTTGTCGAGGTTGGCGTCATGGTCCTGCAGGTCATGGCCGCAGATGGTCACATTGTCCAGGTAGGGAAAAGTGGCCTGCAACGCATTCTGGTCGACCATCCGGTCCATCTCCCTTTGGAAAACGGAGACCCTGTTGGTGACGCCGAAGGGAACCCGAAGGAAGTGGTAGAGGCGGCCGTTTGCCTCGAAGGCAGTATACTGGCGGTCCTCATAGCGGATAGGGAGTTGGTGATATGCTGACTTAAGGTCAATGGTGGAGAATATGCGGTATTGTGCGATCTGATTGACCATATCAGATATGCGGGGGAGGGGGTATGCGTCCAGTTGGGTATATCGATTAATTGTTTGGCTGTAGTCAACGACCAGGCGCTGCTTCTCGCCGGTCTTGATGACCACAGCCTGGGCTCGCCAGGGGCTGGTGCTAGCTTCAATAATCCCCTCCTTCAGGAGCCACTCCACCTCAGATTTAATAAAAACTCTGTCACCAGCGCTGTATCGCCTGCTTTTGGTGGCGATGGGCTTACAGTCGTGGGCGAGGTTAGCGAACAACGGGGGAGGGGGGTGACTTTAAGCGTGGAGAGGCTGCAAAAGGTGCGCGGCGGGCAATTTGAAAACTGCTGGTTGCAGACTGTGAGTGGGGGAAGGGGTCCACCGTACGCCATCGTGACACTCTTAAGGTGGCACTGAAAATCCAACCCCAGTAGAACGGCAGCGCAGGGATGGGGCAGGACAAGCAGTTTAAAGTTTCTGTACTCTGTGCCCCTCACCGAAAAGGTCACCACGCAGTAGCCGCCGACGTCCGCTGAATGGGACTTGGAGGCCATAGAGACCCGGTGGCGCGCTGGCAGGACCGGGAAAGAGTAACGCCGCACCGTGTCGGGGTGGATAAAGCTCTCCGTGCTCCCGCAGTCGAAAAGGCAGGTCATGGCGCGGCCGTTTACCTTAATGTCCATCATGGACCTGGCTAGCTGGTGAGGTCTAGATTGGTCCAGTGTAGCGGAGGCCAGCGTAGGGTCAGGCGTGTCGCTGCAGTCATCAGGTGAGGCAGTGGGTGAGTCGGGGGCCCGTTGCAAAAATGGCGGCCGGAACGGATCACCCATGGTCGAAGGCGTCCAAGATGGCGTCCAAGATGGCGGCGCCCATGATCCACACGCGGCTGGAGGTGTACAAGATGGCGTCCAAGATGGCGGCGTCCAAGATGGCGGCCCGCTCGGCCCACACGCGGCACTGCTGGAGTTTGGGGTAGGTTTAGCCTTGCAGACGCTGGCGTAGTGCCCTTTCTTCCCACAACCAGAGCAAGTAGCGTTTTTCGCCGGGCAGCGCGCTCTTGGGTGTTTGGCTTGGCCACAGAAGTAACACTTCGGGCCCCGGGACATCGCTGCAGAAGTTGGGCCGTTGGCAGGATGTGACAGGGGTGGCGCGGCGCAGGGTGGCGGTCCTACCGTGTCCCAGGATGGCGGCGCCCGCACCATCCACGATGCGGCCGCGCGGTCAGGGGAGTAGGCGTCCATATTCCGGTGGGCCACATCTAGCGAGAGTGCGAGGGCCGTGGCCTTCTTCAGGTCGAGTTCGCCCTGCTCTAACAGTCTCTGCCGGGTGTAGTTGGAGCTGAGGCCCGCGACGAAGGCGTCCCGGACAAGTTCCTCCATGTACACCGCGGCCAACACCTCTTTACATTTGCAGGCCCGGCCGAGCACCTTCAGCACCCGTAGGGATACCTCCATCGATTCCCCGGGTTGCTGTTTGCGGGACCCCAGGAGGTGTCTGGCGTAAACCTCATTTACCGGGCGTGCGTACTGTTCTTTAAGGAGGTCGAGAGCACCCTTGTAGGTAGTCGCATCTTGGATGAGCGAATAAGCTTGGTGGTTCACCTTGGAGGTCAGAATTTTTAGTTTGTCGCCATCGTTTTGAACAGTTTCGACGGAGGCTTCTAGGAAAAATTCGAAGCATTGCAGCCAGTGTGCGAACTTGGTAGATGAATCTGCCTCTTGAGGGTCTAGTTCCAGGCGTGCTGGTTTGAGGATTTGCTCCATCGAAAAAAGTTTAGCTAATAAAATTGATGCGCTATCAATTACTGAGAAAGACTGGAAGTTAAGAGAGTAACAAACAGGCTTTTATTAGCTAAAGAACGAAGGCATGCCTCTAGTGGTCGACCGGTCCTGAATGCCTGGGGAACTGCAGAGCAGCCGCCTTTATACCAGGGCATATGGGTGGAGCCAGGGGCGGAGCCAGCTGAGGCATGCACAGACAGGTACAACAATGGGCAAGAGTGAACAACAGTTGAAGTGAACAACAGTGAACAACAGTGGAGTGAACAACAGTGAACAACAGTGGTTTACCACAAGGGGGACTGGGGCGATCGTGGCTCCAGGTGCGGGCCCCCACAGGTGCAGAGCTGGCTTCACCCTGCCCAGTAGTCGGTGACTGACCGGCGTCCTGGCTTCGGGTGGCCATCCCGCGGGGAGCGCTCTGTTCCCCAGGTTGATCCGGCAGAATAGCTGGCAGATCCCTTGAAGTCCCGGGCAGGGCGTCATCCTCAGAGGAGCGCAGGGTATCAGCGTCATTGATACGGGTCCCACCATCGATTGGGTCCGTGGGACCGGTTGGGCAGGGAGCCAGATCCTGGAGTGACACTGTGGATTCATGGCCATCAGGGTACCGCACGTATGCGTACCTGGGATTTACATCCATCAGTTCCACTTCGTCGACGAGGGGATCACACTTAGAGGATCGGACGAATCTTCGGAGCAGCACGGGGCCAGGAGCTGCCAACCATGATGGTAGGGACGTCCCATGAGTGCAGCAACGATGGAACCCGAAGAATCGTTCACGAGCAGTAGCGTTGGTGGATGTAGAAAGAAGAGACCTGATGGAATGAAATGCGTCAGGGAGCATAGTTTCCAACTGCTGGTCTGATAGGTTGTGTGACCTCAGTGCAAGACGAACAGCATTCCAAATGATAGTGTTGTATCTCTCAACCTGTCCATTTCTAATAGGATGATATGGTGTTGTTCTACTTGTGGTGATTCCCTGTTGGGAAAGATAACTTTTGAGTTCGCTTGACATGAAGGAGGGACCCCGATCAGAGTGGCTGAAATTGGCCGTACCGCAAAGGGAAAAGACCCGATCGAGGCATTTGATCACTGTGGAAGTAAACATATTGGGACAGGGGAAAGCAAAGGGAAAGCGTGAATAGTCGTCCACCATAGTAAGCAAGTAGGTGTTTCGCGTTGAGGAAGGCAGTGGCCCCTTAAAGTCAATGCTGAGTCGCTGCATAGGCTGCGTAGTGTGTATGAGCGAGCCATCCGATGGACGGAAGAATTGCAGTTTTAATTCCACGCAAATTCTACAAGTGGAGCATGTTCTTCTCACATCTTCCGTAGAAAATGGGAGATTTTTAGATCGCACAAAGTGTAATATACGGGTAACGCCAGGATGGCATAAGTCAGTATGAAGATCTGCAAGAGTCGAAGTTGACATGGAAGAGCAGAATGCACGCGTGAGGGTATCCGGGGCCACATTCTCTTTGCTGGGTCGATAATGTATGGTGTAGCCAAAGGCAGCCATTTCCATCCTCCAGAGCTGTATTTTGTTATTCTTGATCTTAGTGCATTTCCGGTTATCCAGCATAAAGGCCACGGAGCGCTGATCAGTTATAAGCGTGAAATGGCGACGAGCGAGAAAATTACTCCATTTACGTACTGCTTCAATGATAGCCATAGCCTCCTTCTTGACAGGAGGATAATGGAGCGTGCTACCCTGCAAATTTCTGGACAGAAATGCAATGGGTCGACCACCTTGATTCAAGGTAGCCGAGATCGCCACATTCGATGCATCACACTCGACCACGAAAGGGAGATTTTCATTGATGGAACGAAGTGTGGCTTTTTCCAGTTGTTGCTTGAGGAGGTCGAAAGCTGAAATAGCCATTGCCTTCAACGGAAATGTCTTTGCGTGAAGCAGGGGCTGGATCTTGTCAGAAAAGTGGGGTATCCATTTCGCATGATAGGCGAACATGCCGAGGGCCTGACGAGAGATCCGAGATTCGTAGGAGGAGGGAGCTCCTGAAGCAGACAAAGTCGCTCCGGATCCGGTTTGATGACACCGTTGCCCACCCAGTAGCCAAGGATGTTGACTGATGGTACTGATTTCACAGATTTGGACTTATTTAAGGGTAAGTTGCAACGACGGATAACATCAAGAAATTTCTGGAGGTTGGCATCATGCTCCTTCTGGTCATGACCAGCAATGGTGATATTATCCAGATATGGAAAAGTGTCTGTTAAGTTCTCCTGTTTGACTAGGCTATCCATGGCCCATTGGAAGACGGCCACCACATTGGTGACCCCAAATGGAAGGTGACAAAACTGGTAAAGCCAACCATTGGCCTCAAAGGCCGTATACTTTTTGTCAGAGTCCTTTAACGGTACTTGATGGTATGCGCTCTTTAAGTCAAAAGTTGAAAATACCTTGTAGTTGGCAAAAAGGTGGTAGAGAAAAAGCGGGGAATTATAGACCGGTAAGCCTGACATCGGTAGTGGGGAAAATGCTGGAGTCTATTATAAAAGATGTAATAGCAAAGCACTTGGAAAGCAGTGACAGGATCGGACAAAGTCAACATGGATTTACAAAAGGTAAATCATGCTTGACTAATCTACTGGAATTTTTTGAGGATGTAACTGGTAAAATAGATAAGGGAGAACCAGTGGATGTGGTGTATTTGGACTTTCAGAAGGCTTTCGATAAGGTCCCGCATAAGAGATTAGCGTGAAAATTAAGGCACATGGGATTGGGGCAAGGTATTGACTTGGATAGAGAACTGGTTGGCGGACAGAAAGCAAAGAGTTGGAATAAATGGGTCGCTTTCCGAGTGGCAGGCAGTGACTAGTGGGGTACCGCAAGGATCGGTCCTAGGACCCCAGCTGTTCACAATATATATTAATGATCTGGACGAGGGAATTGGATATAATATCTCCAAATTTGCAGACGACACAAAGCTGGGTGGGAGGGTAAGCTGTGAGGAGGATGTCATGAAACTCCAGTACGATTTGGACAGGTTGGGTGATTGGGCAGAAACATGGCAAATGCACTATAATGTGGATAAATGTGAGGTTATCCACTTTGGTGGCAAAAACAGGAAGGCAGATTATTATTTGAATGGCAATAGATTGGGAGAAGGGGAAGTGCAAAGAGACCTGGGTGTTATTGTGCACCAGTCACTGAAGGTAAGCATGCAGGTGCAGCAGGCGGTTAAGAAGGCAAATGGTATGTTGGCCTTCGTAGCAAGAGGGTTCGAGTACAGGAACAGGGATGTCTTGCTACAGTTGTACAGGGCCTCGGTGAGACCGCACCTTGAGTATTGTGTGCAGTTTTGGTCACCTTACCTGAGGAAGGACGTTCTTGCCATGGAGGGAGTGCAGCGAAGATTCACCAGGCTGATACCTGGGATGGCAGGAATGACGTATGAGGAGAGATTGTGTCGATTGGGCTTATACTCACTGGAGTTTAGAAGATTGAGAGGGGATCTCATCGAAACCTATAAAATTCTGTCAGGTCTGGACAGACTAGATGCAGGAAGGATGTTTCGGATGGCCGGGGAGCCCAGAACCAGGGGTCATAGTCTAAGGATAAGGGGTAAGCCATTTAGGACTGAAATGAGGAGGAACTTCTTCACCCAGAGAGTGGTGAACCTGTGGAATTCTCTGCCACAGAGGGCGGTGGAGGCCAGTTCATTAAATATATTCAAGAAAGAGTTGGATATATTTCTTAAGGCTAAAGGGATCAAGGAATATGGGGAGAAGGCAGGGACTGGGTACTGAATTGAATGATCAGCCATGATCTCATTGAATGGCGGAGCAGGCTCGAAGGGCCGAATGGCCTACTCCTGCTCCAATCTTCTATGTTTCTATGTTATTGACCATTTCATCGATGCGTGGTAGTGGGTTGGCATCCAGGTCGGTATACTGGTTAATAGTTTGCGAGTAATCGATGCAAAGACGTTTCTTGTGTTGCTTCAGAGGATTTTTAACAACGACGACTTGAGCCCACCAGGAAGATAAACATGGCTCAATGATACCATCAGCTAGAAGGCGAGAGATCTCTGCCTCAATAAAGGATTGATCACCTTGGCTGAAACGTCATGATTTAATGACTATGGGCTTACATCGGGGGGAAAGATTGGCAAACAAGGAGGGCTCATCGAGCGAAGCTGCTAAAAGTGCACAAAATGGTACTTTGGAAACAGTAAGCTCTGGTTTTGACCCTCCAAACTCAAAAGTGAGTCTTTTGTGTTGCTTCTGGAAATCCTGTCCCAGGAGCACATCACTGCATAGGTTTTTGAGCACCCCGAGCCGGGTGGAGGAATAAGTGCGGCCATTGAGAATAAGGTCGACAAGACAAAAGCCGGAAGAGTTGGTGGTCAGTGTCGTCAGAGCCATTGCAATTTCCCTGTCCGAGGGGTAAATATGCAGTTTTAACTTACTGACAGCCTGCTCACTGATGAAGCTGTCAGAACTGCATGAGACGATTAGTGCACTCAAAATGTGTCCATTTGCCGAAACCTTTGTGGCTGCATGGGACAGGCTTTGGGGAAAAACAGCTGTGATGGGAGGAGGAGTAGTTTTACCCTTGACAGTTGTAACCTTAGTAGTGGCTCTTGGGGGAGGAGCAGTTTTATAAATAGCAGCTGCAAAACTAACAGGGGCTCTTGACCGGTATACCTTAGAAAAGTGACCTTTCTTAATAATAGGGGCTCTTGACTGGCATACCTTAGAAAAGTGACCTTTCTTACTGCAACGACTGCTGGTTGCGTTACGAGCAGGATAAAATTTCCTGTAGTGGAATGCACCTCTACAGAAGAAACACTTCCTTCCAGATTGCCAAGATGCTGCTAGGGCAGGGTTGTCATCAGTGAGGGCTTCTAGGGTAGGGTCATCATCGGCTAGGATAGAGTAGTCATCAGTGAGGACTTCCACCCGAGGCCCATTGGAGGAGTCTCCAAAAGTGATAGCAGCAGTCCATGCACGCGATAAAAGATCGGCAACTGCATTTTTTTTTGCTAAGTCCAGAGAACATGCCTGGTCATAGGCAGCTTGTAACTTGAGGGTTTTATTCTCAACAGATGCTGGCATATGAAAGGAGATGCAATTCCATTAATAAAGGAATCACGAATTAACTCCTCCTGGTACTGCTCAGCTGAGACAGCTTTGAGATTACAGTCCTTGCTGAGCCTGCGAAGCTTTTAAAGGAATTCATCAAGTGATACCCCAGGTTGTTGTTGAGTTGTGGCCAGTAGATGCCGAGCAAAATTTCGTTTGGGGCCTTAACATATAGTTGCTGTAGTATTTGGATAGCGGAGTCATAGTCTACACAGTCTTCGATATAGTCAAACACATGAGGGGTACATAATTGGCAAGTATCTCTAACTTATCAGGAACATTCTCACCACACACCCTGTGGAAGTTGCTGAAGGTACAATACCAGTGTTTCCATACCTTAGCCGTTGTAGTTGAATTCGGGTCCAGGTCAAGACGGGCGGGTTGGAGTAGTTTCTCCATGATGGATTGATTACTACCTCTGGTTCGCTTCTACCATTTGAGTCGTAGCCGTCTGTTCCCAAAGCCACTCAGAGCGTGGAGCAGCAAGCAGTCGATTAAATTGACGTAAGAAAACTACGAGGCACTTGGTCAGAGTATTAAACAAGGCTTTAATTGACTGTTTCACAACATGGAAGTCTAGTTATCCTTCACTAGTTCCTGTTTACAAAATGTCCCTGAGCAAGCTGGGCCTGTGCCCGAGTATTTATACTCTCCCTGGACAGCGCCATCAGCAGGCCGCCTAGTATATTTCGTAAGTCATTTCTACATGAATAGCCCGATTTATGTCACATCTTAGTTGGCATTCATGAGTGACTCACATGGGGTCTGATGTCAAGAGAAATTGAATGCTCATCATGTGCATAATGGGATGTGTCTGCAATCTACATATCACATGTCTAACTCATGTCGTTACTCTCCCACAGCACCATCAAGAGTGCCCCCCCCGCCATTGTCCAGGAGGAAGAGCAGGAGCACTCCTCAGGGGATCCTCCAGTCTCTGAGGGAGCAGCATCAGCAGAAATGAGCGCACCCAGCACCAGCACAGAGATGCACACCTCGGTAGGTCCTATGCAAGATAGAGTAGTGTTGTCACCTGTTGTATCAGAAGTCACAAGTGAGCAAGATCTGATGGTGGAGACAGGGAAAGCAGTGGAGACTCCTCGCCGGAGGCCACAGGAGTCTGCTAGCTCTGCTGAGCTGCATGCAGACACGGAGCCTCGGGGGCCATCCAGGAAGAGGGCAATCCTGGAGCTTCAGGTACAACTGCAGGAGGCTCTGACAGCGTTTGCAACCATAGTGACTGTGAGTGTACAGAGAATGGAGGAGTCCATCTCAAATATGAGCAACGCCATGGTGCACGCACTGGCAAGTTTGCAGATGACACAAAGCTGGGTGGGCGTGTGTGCACAGAAACTCCAGTACGATTTGGACAGGTTGGGTGATTGGGCAGATGCATGGCAGATGCAGTATAATGTGGATAAATGCGAGGTTATCCACTTCGGTGGCAAAAACAGGAAGGCAGATTATTATCTGAATGGCAATAGATTGGAGAAAAGGGGAAGTGCAACGAGACCTGGGTGTCCTTGTGCACCAGTCGCTGAAGGTAAGCATGCAGGTGCAGCAGGCAGTTAAGAAGGCAAATGGTATGTTGGCCTTCATAGCGAGAGGATTCGAGTACAGGAGCAAGGATGTCTTGCTCCTGTTGTACAGGGCTTTGGTGAGACCACACCTTGAGTATTGTGTGCAGTTTTGGTCGCCTTATCTGAGGAAGGATGTTCTTGCCATGGAGGGAGTGCAGCGAAGATTCACCAGACTGATACCTGGGATGGCAGGAATGATGTACGAGGAGAGATTAGATCAGTTGGGCTTATATTCGTTGGTGTTTAGAAGAATGAGAGGGGATCTCATTGAAATTTATAAAATTCTAACAGTACTAGACAGATTAGATGCAGGAAGGGTGTTCCCATTGGCGGGGGAGTCCAGAACCAGGGGTCAAAGTCTAAGGATAAGGGGTAAGCCATTTAGGACTGAGATGAGATAGAATTTATTCACCCAGAGAGTGGTGAACCTGTGGAATTCTCTACCACAGAAGGCAATTGAGGCCAATTCATTAACTATATTCAAGAAGGAGTTAGGTATATTTCTTAAAGCTAAAGGGATCAAGGGATATGGGAGAAAGCAGGGACAGGGTACTGAATTTGGATGATCAGCCATGATCTCATTAAATGGCAGAGCAGGCTCGAGGGGCTGAATGGCTTACTCCTGCTCCTATCTTCTATGTTTTTATGTTTCTATGAAAGGATGGTTACCTCCATGGAGGACATAATTCACCAGACTCAGGAGAACATGGTAACACTTCTAAATAGATGGTCTTCTATGGAGGATAGATGAGCATCTATTGAGGAGAGAAACCAGAGGCTCATGGATGTCCTTGTTATGAGGAATGTCAGTACAGACATGGGTCCTCATGGCCCCACTGATGTGCAGCAAGGTGCTCTCCATCTACTTGCTAGCAGGGAAGTGCGGGTGGCCCATGAGAGGGATGATGGTGGGAGGAGGCATGGAAGTGGGGGCTTCTCTCTAAGCGATCAAACTTCCACCCCCTTACCAACCCCTCGGTCAGAGCCCCAGATGCCTCCCCGGACAGTGATGGCCAAGTCTGCCTCTGCACAGCTGCAGGAGGAGCAGACTTTGGCGGGGCCGTCACAGGATTCAAAACCCAGAGGACAACCGCCAAAGGCGTCTAAGCAGGTGTAGCAGGGAAGTGAGCAGCCTGCCTCTACATCTGCTGAAGCCACAGGGGTAGCACCACGTAGAATTACGCGTAAAAGAAAGATCCGACATAAATAGTCACAAGGGTAGTCACTTGGGTGATTTGCTATAAATGAATGTTAAGTTTCTGTTCTTTTACTTTGTTGTAATAAATTATTTGTTTCTGAATGTTTGTATTTGTTGCTATATGTGTGCTCACAATTGCAAGTGGCAGGGTGAAGGTTAAGGGCACTTTTTATGTCCGGCAATAGTGGTGACAGTGAAAGGAATGCACAGTTCATTGTAGAGATGCTCTATGGTGTTGAAGTGGGTTGATGCCAACCTTCATGCGCATGTGGCAGCCACATGTCTGTGCTGCATAAAGTTAGGTGAATCTGGCATTGATTAGGCCATCCCTGGCATCACGGGCAGCAATGTGCTCGTGTACTGGTCGCATTGGGTCAGCCGCCTCCTCCGGGTGTTCCTCATGCTGAACCTCATTCTGTTTCTCCTCCTCCTCTGAAGAGGTTGTGCGCTCTGCACCTTGCTCCTCATGCAGCGCTAATCCTTGCTGCAGTGCTATGTTGTGCAGGGTGCAGCAGACACCGACGATTCTCGAGACACTGGCTGATGCGTACTGAAGGGCTCCACCAGATCTGTCCAGGCATCTGAAGCACATTTTGAGCAATCCTATTGTTTGCTCTATAAGACTTCTGGTGCAAATGTGGCTTTGATTATAATGCTCCTCAGACTCATTTGATGGCCTTCTCAAAGATGTCATCAGCCATGTCTTCAGGGGATAGCACTTGTCTCCAAGGAGCCAGCCGGAAATTTCGTTTGGCGGTGCAGAGAGCTGAGTGATGTCTAACCAATTTGATTGAATTTTTCGAGGGGGTGACTAGGTGTGTGGATGAGGGTAGTGCAGTTGATGTAGTCTACATGGACTTCAGTAAGGCTTTTGACAAAGTCCCACATGGAAGACTGGTCAAGAAGGTTAAGAGCCCATGGGATCCAGGGCAATTTGGCACATTGGATCCAAAATTGGCTTAGTGGCAGAAGGCAGAGGGTTGTTTTTGTGACTGGAAGCCTGTGTCCAGTGGTGTACCACAGGGATCGGTGCTGGGTCCTTTGCTGCTTGTAGTGTGTGTTAATGATATCGATATGAATGTAGGAGGTATGATCAGTAAGTTCGCAGATGACACAAAAATTGGTGGAGTGGTAAATAGCGAGGAGGGAAGCCTCAGGTTACAGGGTGATATAGACGGGTTGGTTAGTTGGGCAGAACAGTGGCAAATGGAATTTAACCCTGAAAAATGATGCATTTTGGGAGGACTTACAAGGCAAGGGAATACACAATGAATGGTAGGACCCTAGGAAGGACAGAGGATCAGTGGGACCTTGGTGTGCATGTACATAGGTCCCTGAAGGCAGCAGGACAGGTAGATAAGGTGGTTAAAAAGGCATATGGGATACTTGCCTTCATTAGCCGAGGCATAGAATATAAGAGCAGGGAGGTTATGATGAAGCTGTACAAAATGCTAGTTAGGCCACAGCTGGAATACTGTGTGCAGTTCTGGTCACCACATTATAGGAAGGATGTGATTGCATTGGAGAGGGTGCAGAGGAGATTCACCAGGATATTACCTGGGCTGGAGCGCTTCAGCTATGAAGAGAGACTGGACAGGCTGGGGTTGTTTTCCTTAGAGCAGAGAAGGCTGAGGGGGGACCTGATTGAGGTGTACAAAATTATGAGGGGCATAGATAGGGTAGATAGAAAGGAACTTTTCCCCTTAGTAGAGGGGTCAATAACCAGGGGGCATAGTTTCAAGGTAAGGGGCAGAAGGTTTAGAGGGGATTTGAGGAAAAACTTTTTCACCCAGAGGGTGGTTGGAATCTGGAACTCACTACCTGAAAGGGTGGTAGAGGCAGGAACCCTCAAAACATTCAAGAAGCATTTAGATGAGCACTTGAAATGCCATAGCATACAAGGCTACGGACCAAGTGCTGGAAAATGGGATTAGAATAGAGAGGGCTTGATGGCCGACGCGGACACAATGGGCCGAAGGGCCTCTTTCTGTGCTCTATGACTCTATGACTCTATGGTGGACTGGCACAGGATGTAAAAGTCATGGTACTTGGCACACACATGCATGATGCTCTTCCTATGTTTGCACACCAGCTGCACATTAAGGGAGTGGAAGCCCTTGCGGTTGCCAAATACAGCGGAGTTCTTATGGGGTGCCCTGATGGCCACATTTGCAGTCAATGGCGCCCTGCACCCGTGGGAAGCCTGCCATATTGACAAAGCCGAGTGCCCACTCGGTAACACAGGCTTCAACAATGGAAAAGTGGATGTAATTGGTGGACTTGTCAAAGAGGGCATCGGTGACCTGCGTGATGCATCTGTGGGCGGCCAACCGGTAGATGCCGCTAATATCTGATTCAGATCCCTGGAAGGAGCCTGCGCAAAGAAGCTGAGGACGGTGGTGAATTTGACAGCCACTGGTAAGGGGTGTCCACCCGCTCCTCTGGGCTGCAGGTCTTGATCGAGCACTGTGCAAACGTCTGCGACTACCTGTCGCGATAGTCTCAGCCTCAGTCATGTTGAGGAAGCTCATCCTCTGCCTGTAAACCTTGTGTTGGGGGTATCTCCTGCAGCACTGTGCAGCCCTGTGCTGATGCCCTCTGCCCTGTGCAGCAGCAGGTGGTTGAGGAGAAGGTTAGTGCTCTCGTTGGTGCTGCTGGTGTGCCTGGTTCTGCTGCTGCTGCAGCTAATCGTGGTCTGATTCTGAGGACCAGGCTGAGAGAGTATAAATCATTCCCATTCTGCGGTTATATATGGCAGGTGAGGATGCGATGTTAGAAGCAATCTGTCAATGGGGAGAGAGGTTATTCCAAGGAGGTGACAGTGGATATAAAGTTTACACCACACACTTGCAGCCTCAATAAAGATCAAATGTGTCTACCAAATCCTGAAATCAGCAACTTCTGACATTGGAAAGTGAACAGATGTGAAATGTTAGATTTTATACTACATTTGCAGCTGTGAGCTATTCAGCTCGATTGAACTCCCGACCTACTTACCTGACGTGATCTCTGAACGACGGGAACCTCGTTAAGAATGTGCTAAAATAGAAATAGGCTGGCAAAATAGTAATTAACAAACATTTAACAAGCATTTAACTATCTTAAATGCCTCCCCCACTGCTTGGTGTCGGGTCTGTTCTGCAATTGCAGACCCGACACTTTGGAAGCTTACATGGAGGCGGGTTCGGAGCGGGCTCCCAACCTGCTGTCAATCATTTCAATTTTGGACCCACCTCCGAACCCACCCTCTGAGCACCAGCAAAATCGCGGCCTATGTTGCTAAAGGACAACCCTTCCACCATGAAAATTTTAAATCAGACAGCCGTGAAATAGTTCCATTTGGGCGGCTTAGGCTTTTTCATTTCTCTCAAGTCCCACTCCAGGTTCACTACGTGCAAATGTTTGGTCTACTAGAGGAGCTGTGCTAAAGCGGCATAAACTGGCATTGTTTCCATCCTAGCCACAGGAACCTCCTGCAGCCACTGCGACATTACTCAACATTCGAAGCAGTGGCTTTGCCAGAGCAGTAGAGCGTGGAAATTACTGATTATCAAAGAGGGAGAGCAAAATAACTTTCGACTTGGTTTTCTGGGTGTGGAAATGCAATGGCTGATCAAGACTTCAATCACGCCTTGACAACTTGATTTGAACAGCCCACACACCAGGAGATTCAGACAATTACTCACATTTTCTCTATTAAAACTATCGCATTAAGCTGTGTTAATGAAACTCTGGCTGACATTATGGTCTCTTGCCTCCTGCCAATAATTTAACCTTATTCACTGAGCCTGTGACCCCCCAAACCCACCCTCCTCCTTCCCCTCCCCCACAATATATCCTAAGGCTGAATGTACCTCTACAAAACAGCCTTTTATAAAGTTGCTGAATACTGCAAGCATTCAGTAATAGTCTTCTAATGTACTTCTAATTCTTTATCCTTAGTATGAGTGCACTGAGTATTCAAGTCTAGCAATGTAGCTCAGTAAGTTACTGACATAATGTAAAACAAATCAACGCTACTGATAGTACATTAGCAATTCAGAGTTACAGTGAAAGCTGCTTATCCTTTCTTATATTTATTAACACAGAATTCCAAAATGATAATCCATTTTTACATATTTCCTATACTTTGCCAGATACAATTAACTGGATTTTAGAACATCAACAATTATAAATTGGCCTTTCATTGACCCCCATAAATGCATAGCAAGACTGCCTGGAAAACAAGAGTATTGTTACAAGAGAAAGACTGACCTCATACTGACGAGTGACAGAGTTGTGAGTAAAATGTACAAGTCAGCCTCATAAGTCGAATATCAAAGTGTTCCCCAGCTGATAGCCCATCGACAGAAGTATAATTAAGCCTTTTTGATTGCTCAGTTGGCAAATGCCTGATCCAGTGTGGAGCTGGGCCATACAGCCCAGCAGAGATCAGGGATTGAACCTTCCTGGTCTGTTATGACTTAGTTCCACATTATGTAGTGCATGTACCCAAGCGCCATTGGGGAAATTCAAGCCTTTTTTTAAACCTTAAGCATATAAGCATTCACAGCTGCACTTCATTTTCTAACTTCAGCTTTATTATTTTCAACAGTTACTTATTTAAAGTTTTTGTCCTGTAGATCCCTATCCACAAGACTGGAGTGAAATTACCGAGGTGAAGCTAACAAAATGGGGTCACTGCTTTCCTAGTCAGTTGAAGGCAGAGTATCTCAAGCTGGTATTCATAGACAGCACCGTCTTAACCAAAAAAGAGAGTATCACTCGATTGAATTTTCCAACCAAATTTCTCGCCCCAACCCCATCCCTTCTGAAAGCACTGGGTTCAATTTTGCTGATCCGAATTCCCTTGTTCCTCAGATTTTAGAGGCATTTATTGCCCATCCCTAGTTGCCTTGAGGGCATTAAGAGTCAACCACATAGTGTGGGACTGGAGTTACATGTAGACCAGACTGGCTAGGGGTAGCAGGTTCCTTTCCCTGAAGGACATTAGTGAACCAGTTGGGTTTTTACAATAGATTCAGATGAAATTAGTGTAATGATCAGTAACATGTCATTCTAGAATGGTACACTAGGTGGAGCTGTATGTTTAGTAGTGGGCTACCCACGAGGCACTAGTCAAGATGGATACTGTATACAAGTCCACATGGCTGAATAAATGACCAGCACAAGCTAGCTGTTCATAATAAAAACGTCTATTTATTTATGAACATACCATAATATCTGCTGAATATTGCAAAACGCGACATGGAGAATTTGAAGCCACCGGAGGGTTTGAAACTCACGGGGAATGTCGACTGCAATTGGTGGACTTTCAAACAACAATTTGAACTCTACATTGCCTCCATCGGGTTCGGTACGAAGCCAGACGCAAGGAAAATAGCGTTGCTGCTCACGGTTGCAGGCCCGCAGGTGATAGAGGTATTTAATACGTTTGTATTTGATCAAGAGGAGGACAGAGAAAAAATGGACGACATGCTAAAGAAGTTTGATACACATTGTTCTCCCAAAAAGAACGAGACCTATGAGAGGTACGTGTTCCATTCACGGACACAGCAGCAAAATGAGACTTTTGATAGCTTTGTGACCGATCTGAAACTGAAAGCACAGACATGTAATTTTTCTGAACTGAAATCATCCATGATTCGTGACCAGATTGTATTTGGTATTCATGATAAAAAGGTCAGGGAACGTCTGTTGAGAGAAACCGAACTAACATTGGAGGATGCTGTGAAAATATGCCATGCCAGTGCGCTAGCTCAGCAGCACGCAAAGACTTTCACTGAAATTAATAATGGTGCGACTGTAGTGAGTGACAGTGCAGCTGTCAGTGCTGTGTCCTGCAAGGGGAAGAAACGTGGGCAGAACAGGAATGCAAAGCAATCGGAGGATGGAACTTTCAATTGTAAATGCTGTGGTTACCAGCACCAGTCAAGACAATGCCCAGTGTTTGGGAAAATGTGCACAAAATGTAATGGAAAGAATCACTTTGCCAAACAATGCTTTTCAAAAGTAAAAACAAAGAAAGAACATAAAGTTAATGCAGTAAAAGAGGACACTGATTTAAGTGAGACATTTTTTGTAGGAATGGTGTCATGTGACAATATAGAAAAGGGTACAGAAAATGTGCAGCCCTCAGGAATGGACAATGCTGAACATAAAGTTAATGCAGTAAAAGAGGACAAATGGATGATGCCACTGCAGGTAAATGGAGCATTAGTTACATTGAAACTAGACACTGGGGCAAAAGCAAACTTAATCAGTATGAGTGACATTAAAAATATGAAAGAAAAGCCCAAAATACAGAAAAAGTCAGTACTACTGAAGAACTATAATGGACAGAAAATAGATAGCTTAGGTGTATGCAGACTTAAAGTGACAGTCAAAGACAAAGTGCATCATCTCATGTTTTCTGTTGTGGCTGAAGGACTTGTTTCACTACTAGGTGACAAAGCTTGTGAGGACTTAGAACTGGTCAAGAGAGTCTACCGTATAAACTGTGCCATAAGCAGACCAGATGACTCAGTGGATTCTGTAGTGAGTAATTTCCAGGATGTGTTCAAAGGATTTGGATTTCTACCATTCACTTACAAGATCCAGCTAAAGGAGGATGCTCAGCCAGTGGTACATGCTCCATGGAGAGTTCCAGCACCCCTGTGTGACCGGCTCAAGAAAGAACTGGACAGAATAACCACACTAGGAGTCATCAGGAAAGTCGAAGAGCCAACAGACTGGGTTAACTCCATGGTATGTGTAAAGAAAAAGAACAATGATCTAAGAGTATGCATGGGTCCAAAGGACTTAAATGCAAACATAAAACGTGAACACTACCAGATTCCCAAGCGAGAAGAAATCACCAGTGAAATGTCAGGGGCCAGATACTTCACAAAGCTCGATGCCTCACAAGGATTTTGACAACTCAAACTGGATGAAGAGAGCACCAAATACTGTACCTTCAACACACCATTTGGCACATATTGTTTCCTCAGAATGCCATTCGGGATAATATCTGCATCTGAAATCTTTCATAGAGCGATGGAACACATAATTGAAGGTCTGGAAGGAGTTCGGGTCTATGTTGATGACATCATCATCTGGGGCTCCACACTGAAAGAACACAATGAGAGACTGACTAAAGTGCTACAGAGCATACGCCGGAATGGACTGAAGCTCAACAAAGCCAAGTGTCAGATTGGCATCCAGGAAGTCACTTTCCTAGGAGATAATCTATCTGGTAAAGGAATAGAGCCAGATATGGAAAAAGTAAAGCCATACTCAACACGCCCCGACCCACTGACAAAAAAGAAGTGCTACGCATCATGGGGATGATAAACTTTATTGGAAAGTTCATTCCTAACTTGTCAGCCAAGACAGCCTGTCTGCGAGACCTGCTACATAAAACAAATGAGTTCGCATGGACAGAAAGAGTGGATGAACCTCAAAACAGTGCTGACAACCACACCTGTACTCACCTTCTTTGACCCAACAAAGAGAATCAAAGTATCAACGGCTGCATCAAAAGATGGCCTAGGCGCGGTTTTGCTACAAGCAGAGGGTGAAGAGTGGAAGCCTGTTGCCTATGCCTCCAGGTCTATGACTGATTCTGAGTGTCGATATGCCCAGATTGAAAAGGAATGTCTAGGCTTGGTAGTTGGACTAGAAAAGTTCCATGGCTACATATATGGACTTCCCACCTTCACAGTTGAGACAGACCACTGCCCACTGGTTGCCATCATAAAAAAAAACCTGAATGAGATGTCTCCAAGGATTCAACGACTCATGATGAAGCTGCAAAGATATGACTTTGAACTGCTCTGCACACCAGGCAAACACATAGTGTTAGCAGATGCACTATCGCGAGCACCCACAATGAGTCATGTGAGCTCTACTGAGGAAGACATGGATGTTCATGTGAGTATGGTCACTGCTGCGCTGCCTGTGTCAGACACAAAATCAAAGCAAATAGCAGAAGAAACAGTAAAATATAAAGTGTTACAAACAGTAATAGAGAACATTCATCATGGTTGGCCAAAAGGTTCCTGTCCAAAGTATTATCACATCAGGTCAGAGTTGAGTGTCGCAAGTGGACTATTACTAAGACAGAACAGAATAGTCATTCCACAGGCTGTACATCGAGACATTCTCAAAAGGATTCATGAGGGACACCTCGGAATTGAAAAATGCAAAAGGAGAGCAAGAGACACTGTTTATTGGCCTGGCATAAATAAGGACATTGAGAACATGATAGGCAAATGTGAGACATGTCAGAAACACCAAAACAAACAAGCAAAGGAACCAATGATAGTAGCTGGCTTACCAACAGCACCATGGCAAAAGGTTGGTATGGACCTTTTTCATTTGAATGGTAAAGACTATCTATCAGTGATTGACTACTATTCTAACTATCCTGAGATTGTGCTGCTCTCAAGCACATCAGCAAGCAGTGTCATAATGCATGTTAATTCCATCTTCGCCAGACTTGGGATTCCCAGGATTGCCATTAGCGACAATGGTCCATGCTTCAACTGTAAGGAGTGGCAACAGTTTGCAGCACATTATGACTTTCAGCACATCACACCCAGTCCTCTGTATGCTCAGTTGAATGGTAAGGCAGAGAAAGGTGTTCAAGTTCTCAAACAGCTACTGAAGAATGCAACAGAAAGCAAGTCTGATCCTTATCTCGCCCTGCTGAGCTACCGAGCCTCCCCTTTAGACTGTGGTTCTTCACCTGCTGAACTCCTAATGGGTCGCAAGTTGCGCACCACGCTACCCTGCTGTGCAAAAGAAAAGCAGAGTAAAGAACTGAGACAGAGACTTCAACTGTTAAAGCTGAAACAGAAATCACACTATGACAAGTCATCCAAAACTATGAAACCATTGACAAAGGATGATGTTGTCAGGATTGAGGATCCAAATGCATGGAACAGGAAAGCTGCAGTTCTTGAGGAAGTAGGACCAAGGTCATACTCTGTTAGAACTGAGGAAGGACAGATTCTCAGGAGGAACCGCCGTCCCCTCCTGAAAGCACAAGAAACTATCCAAGAGCAAATCGATGACAATGCCGCAACTGAATCTTGTCACTCACCACCAGAACAATCTAACACAAAGACACATACAGGCTCTCATGCAAACACATCAGACTTACCTGTGCTGAGAAGATCCACACGTGAAGTAAAAAAGCCTGATTGACTTAATCTTTGAGTACAAAGAAAACTATAATAAAAGAATGAAAAGCTTAGAGTTCATAAAGTAAAGCTTTGAAGATGTGTTGACTGTTGTGAAGATGTTAGAAGAAAAAAAAATGTTTATGTTTATAGAGCACTAACAAAAGTGTTACTGATATCATCTTTATCATTTTTCTTGAAAGTTGATTGATATTGATTTTGTTTAACCTCAAAGGAAGGGGGATGTAATGAGCAGTAACATGTCATTCTAGAATGGTACACTAGGTGGAGCTGTATGTTTAGTAGTGGGCTACCCATGAGGCACTAGTCAAGATGGATACTGTATACAAGTCCACATGGCTGAATAAATGACTAGCACAAGCTAGCTGTTCATAATAAAAACGTCTATTTATTTATGAATATAACAATTAGTACCACTTCTTAGCAGTTTAGATGCACCAGAAGAGGAAAATCATAGTACTGACCCTTGCTGATGCATGGCTCATGGGTGCCAACAGCCCTCCATTGTCCAACTCGTTTCCAATCTTTCTGTGAGCCTAGACAGTGAGAATCAGCATGCGATTTCACCATGGAGGCTCACAGCTGAGATCAATTCTGCTCTTCTAATTATTTACAAATGTAAACTGTCCAGCAAGGATCATTCGATAGCAATCAGGAGTGGGGAACCCTGCTTGAATTTTACCCTTCTATGCAGTATCCCTGCTTCTACACCTGAGATCAACTGCATCAGCAGAGACCATGGGGGTAATTTTAACCCCCAAGAATGGGTGGGTTTGGGTCGGGTGAGAAGTATAAATTTAAAACATTTCAAACCTGACCCCAACCGGCCCATGCCCACAAATTTTAACGGAAGCAGGTTGGGCGGGTGGGAATGGGGTGGGGCGGTGACCAATCTGCTCTCAAGGGGCAGGTCGGACAGTGAAATCTTTTAAGAAAGAAAAACTTGCATTTATATATAGTGCCTTTCATGTCTTTAGGACGTCCCATAGCGTTGCACAGCCAATGAAGTACTTTTTTTTTGAAGTGTAGTCACTGTTGTAATGTAAGAAATGCAGCAACCAATTTATGCACAGCAAGCTCCCATAAACAGCATCGTGATAATGACCAGACAATCTTTTTTTTTAGTGATGTTGGTTGAGGGATAAATATTAGCCAGATCACTGGGGAGAACTACCCTGCTCTTCTTTGAATAGTGCCGTGGGATCTTTTACGTCCACCTGAGAGGGCAGACGGGGCCTCGGTTTAACGTTGCCTCCAAAAGACGGCACCTCCAAGAGTGCAGCACCCCCTCAGTATTGCACTGGGAGCGTCAGCCTAGATTTTGTGCTAAAGTCGCTGGAGTGGGCTGCGTGCCTCTATTTTACCGTTTTTTAATTTTTAATTAATGCCTGCCAGGTTTCCCGGGATTCGCGAATTCGGCAGGTAAAAAGAGGTGAGAAGGTCCAGATCCATGAGGTAAGTGCCTTTACAGCACTGCTTGTGGGCCAGGAGGAGCAGGAGTGTTTCCTCCAGGCCCAAAAAGCTTACTTCTGTACCCGCCCGCAATCTCTGACTCCCTCCCCACGAACTCATATATCCCCACCGTGATCTCCGACATCGCACCTTTATCTGCGACTCCCCCCGCGATCTCTTACCCCCACTTACCTGGCATCCGCTCCTCGGCAGCTTTCCTGCCCGACAGGCTGTCTGTCAGGCTGACTATCGGGCGGGAAACCTACTGAAAAAATTTAAAAGACGTCCTGCAGTTAAATCCTGCAGGATATCCGGGAAACCCTTACTTCCGAGTTTACCATCTGGAGATCCTCCCTCCCCCGCACCGCTCTCTCATGGTGCTGAGAAAATATCGGGGCCCATGAATTAAACCTGAAAGCTTCTAGTCTAAACAGTTTAGTACTAAACCACAAGAGGAGGAGCCTAGATCCAAATGGGTCACTCATTAAAAGAAAATATAGGAGAATTGGGAAAAAAATATTTAAAATGGAACCCCTCCCGCCCCCACCCTGCTCTTCACAGGCAATGGGGGGAAATTTCAACTATTGCAGATGTATACTTCCCATATCATTCTGTGCACGGGCAACACTATACATGTACTGAAGATTTGGTTATGGATGGAAAATTATCACATATATACACTGCTAACCACAGAGAATGGAGGAATTTGAAATCTCTTCATTCTCCATAACAATTAACTAAGCTCGGTTTAACAAGAAAATGTATTAAAAGAAAAATTATCTAATGAAGTAGTAACCAAAGTAGTTAACTTCCACTCCTCATAGTGAGTGATTCGTGGCTTATAGCCATAACTCAAAGGCCTAGAATGTCGACATTCTCCAGTAAGATGGAATTAACATAGTTGCTCTTGGTTTGTAACACGTAAATTGTGAAGAATGGATGTTAGAATTCCTTGGTAAGGTAACTGGCATGAAATATTGGGTGAATTTAGAATTCCTCCAGTCCTTGCACTCATCGTCATGAGTAACTAATAATGATCTGTCATAAGTGGCAGTGCACACAACCAAGTAATTCTCTCATAAGTAATTGTTTAAATTTAAAGTCTTAACTCTAATGACAAGCTGAAGCTACTGCTGTGTCTGGCACGATTCTGCATTTTTATTGTTGTATTTTTCACTCAAGGGTTTAGTTGAATCTCAGCACTGAGTTTCGTTGTTAACCTTTATATCAGTACAGCTGCAAAAACAATCAGTGTATTGTACCTCTTGTGCAACCTGGTTCAGTCAGGGATTAGATTTCTTTATCAATCTCTTGCTTCAGAATCTTTCAGCAAGTCCCTCTGGTATTAATTTGTTTGGGAGACACTTCTAGTTATCACAAGACATTTTTACACTTAAGAAATATCTGACAGTCATTGGCATTAATAGGAAGAAATGCCATATAACAAAAGCAAAATACTGTGGATGCTGTAAATCCAAAATAAAAACAGAAAATGCTGGAAATATTCAGCAGGTCAGGTAGCATCTGTGGAAAGAGAAACAGAGTTAACATTTCAGGTCGATGACCTTTCATCAAATACCTACTGAGTATTTCTAGCATTTTCTGTTTTCATGCCATATAACAACGTTGACACCCAATACCTTTGCAGTTTATTAAAGGTATACAATTTTCATCTTATAACATCCACTCAAAAAATGCTCTGCACATTTTAGTCATTATACAGCACAGAAAGAGGCCCTTCGGCCCATCGTGTCCGTGCCGGCCATCAAGCCCTGTCTATTCTAATCCCATTTTCCAGCACTTGGTCCATAGCCTTGTATGCTATGACGTCTCAAGTGCTCATCTAAATGCTTCTTGAGTGTTGTGAGGGTTCCTGCTTCTACCACCCTTTCAGGCAGTGAGTTCCAGATTCCAACCACCCACTGGGTGAAAACGTTTTTCCTCAAATCCCCTCTAAACCTCCTGCCCCTTACCTTGAAACTATGCCCCCTGGTTATTGACTCCTCTACTAAGGGGAAAAATTCCTTTCTATCTACCCTATCTATGCCCCTCATAATTTTGTACACCTCAATCAGGTCCCCCCTCAGCCTTCTCTGCTCTAAGGAAAACAATCCCAGCCTGTCCAGTGTCTCTTCATAGCTGAAGCACTCCACCCCAGGTAACATCCTAGTGAATCTCCTCTGCACCCTTTCCAATGCAATCACATCCTTCCTATTGTGTGGCGACCAGAACTGCACACAGTATTCCAGCTGTGGCCTAACTAGCGTTTTGTACAGCTCCATCATAACCTCCTTGCTCTTATATTCTATGCCTCAGCTAATGAAGGCAAGTATCGCATATGCCTTTTTAACCACCTTATGGCCTAGAAATTCAGTGTAGCCACTTTTGGGGCGGTAAAGTTGGGCGGCCGCTAAATTTTGCGCCCGGCGCAAAGTCGCGCCCCCTTCACCGATATTCAGTCGCAACGCCCCAAGAGGTTGCTGCTGCGCTAAAACAGGCGATGCACGACTATCTTTAGGCGCTAAGCCGGCGGTGCTGAGCGATACCCCCGAGGCCGGGCGCAGCGCAGGTGCGGCGAGTTCTTGATTGACGGCAGACACTCTGGCACCGGTCATCTCTTAAAGGGGGAGGGTCGATTTGTTTGCCTGCCACACCCTGCACACTGCAGCCCTCAACCTAGGCCTGACCACTTCAGCTTCACCTGCACAATGCCCAGGACTATGGAGAAGGCCAGGGAGAGAGCGCAGCGCTTCAGCGACGGAGACCTGAGGGTACTGGTTGGCGGAGTGGAGCGCAGGCACCATGTTTTGTTCCCAGAAGGTGGCAAGAGGCCGCTGCCCAGCGCCTACCGGAAAGCCTGGAGGGAGGTGTCCAACAGGGTCTCTTCCAACAGCGTGGTTGCCAGGACTCCTGTGCAATGCTGCAAGAAGTTCAATGACCTCACTCGGGTTGTCAGGGTGAGTACCCTTTCCAGTGTCCTCCTCATCCTTGCATGTGCACCTCACTTTATGGGCAAAGGGACCTGAAAGCCCTAATGGCCAGCCCTCATCCAGCAGCTATGGGACTGGCATGAAAATCAATTGCACATTCAGCACTTTACACACTGTCCAAGCTATTCGACCATGGGAGGCAGTGCAGACAAGATCAGGGCTACACACTGTCCAAGCTATTCAACCATGGGAGGCAGTGCAGACAAGATCAGGGCTACACACTGTCCAAGCTATTCGACCATGGGAGGCAGTGCAGACAAGATCAGGGCTACACACTGTACTTAGAGGCCGTCCTTTCTCTTGCAGGCCAAGGTTGCGCACAACCGGCGCAACCGCACTGACACCGGCGGAGGCCGTCCTGACCTCAAAGAGCTCTCCGACCTCAACCAGCGTGTGGAGCACATTATGGGAGTCCGGCTGATTGGCCCCGTCGCCAGTGGAGAGGCCGACCCTGTTCTGGGCACCAATGGTAAGGGCATCACCTTTTGGACCTCTCTCGTTCCACTTGCGCATCAGATCAGCATCCTTTGCCACTGTCCGACCAATGCGGTGAATGGCACCACTCATGCCTCCCTCGCTGCCGCCCTGTCCTCACTCTAAAGCTACTCTTGTGCCTTCCTGCTTTCAGATGGTAAATCGCCAGGTGAGGAGGTGGGCCCTCAAGCTGCCACTGTCAGCCCTTCGGAAGACGAGGAGGAGGAAGAGGAAGCCGGCCCATCAGTGCCACCCTCAGCCGCGCCAGCCCATGGCGATGTAGGGGACACGTCTTCCCTGGAGGGGAGCCGGGGGGAAGGGTCGGAGGAGAGTGAAGCTCCAGGGCCCAGCGGCCTGCAGCAACATGGGAGGGGTGGGGAAGCTCGGCGGACTTCTCCCCAGAGGGTGAGTGCGGCCTCCAGTCCTGCGATGGTCAGTGCAGACGAGGTGCGCCTCCTAGAGGAAATGGCCATCCAGGCTGAGCGCAGGCACACTGAGCTCATGGCTGCAGTGGCAAGGATGCCTGACTCCATAGAGTCACTGGCAAGGAGTGTGCAGGAATTCGGGGCAGCACAGGCCAGGAGTCTGCAACAATTCAGTGCAGCACAGGCCAGGAGTCTGGAACAATTCAATGCAGCACAGGCCAGGAGTCTGCAGGACTTCGCGGCAGCACAGTCGGCTTCTAGCCAAGTGCTCAGTCGTGCCGTCCATTCACTGGCTGGTGTCATGCGGACACAGACCAGGGCCACACGGGCACTAACTGCTGCCACCCTCGCTGGATCAGCCAGGCATAGCAAGGGCACTCGCCGTGCAGCAGCAGCCCAGCAGTCTGTCCTTCAGCTGTTTGCTGCGCATGCTGCAGTGCTGGCCCGTGCGAGTGCCAGTGTCTCAGGCGACCAGCGAGCACCTGCGATCTGCCAGGTTGCCACCATTCCTGCAGCCAACACTGCCACTCCGCCATTGCAGCTGCCACGAGCTGCTGGACAGACTGCTGCCGCCCAGCCAGAGTTGGAGCAGTCAGCAGCCGGCCACTCCAAGGCCAGAGCTGGTGCAGGCCGACCCCCAAGGGCATCTGCCGTCTCGCCATCTGCCCCTCAGCAGCCTTCCCCCAGCCTTGCTGCAGCCACTGGGCTCGCATTGAGGAGGAGCAGCAGGGCGGGCAGGGGCCAGGCAAGGATGCACAAGGCATCGCCCTCGCAGGCCAAAAAGTACAAATGCCTGGTGCTTGTTGTAAGGCTGACACTGGTGCAGTTGTTTTTGTGTAAGGCCGAGACTGGTGTCTTTATTTCTTTGTGTAAGGCCGAGACTGGTGTCTTTATTTCTTTATGTAAGGCCGAGACTGGTGTCTTTATTTCTTTATGTAAGGCCGAGACTGGTGTCTTTATTTCTTTATGTAAGGCCGAGACTGGTGTCTTTATTTCTTTATGTAAGGCCGAGACTGGTGTCTTTATTTCTTTATGTAAGGCCGAGACTGGTGTCTTTATTTCTTTATGTAAGGCCGAGACTGGTGTCTTTCTTTCTTTTTGTAAGGCCGAGACTGGTAGTTTTGCGTTTTTGGAGGGGGATTCTCCACATGAGCATGTAATGTGGGAAGGGCAGAGGTTTTCAATAAATTATTGTTGTTAAATTGCAGTGTGCATGGTTTTTTGGTTAAGTCCTGGTTGCCCTGCTCGGCTGAGGGCTTGTGGAGCGGCTACATTCATCTGCTGACATTGGCACAAGCCAGTCCCTGAGAGGGGGCCTAGAACCGACGTTCAATAAGCTGGCAACGGGCGGCCCTTGCACTTTGTGCCTCCCTCCTGTGCTGGTCCTCCTCCTCCTCCTGCTCCTCCTCCTCAGGTGGTCCTCTAATCTGTGGTGGCAGTGGCTGAGTCCTGCGGATAGCCAGGTTGTGCAGCATGCAGCAAACAACCACGAAATGGGAGACTCGCTCCGGCGAATACTGTAGGGCTCCACCAGAACGATCGAGACAGCGGAACCGTTGCTTCAGGATGCCGATTGTTTGTTCGATGATGTTCCTGGTCACTTGATGGCTCTCGTTGTAACCCTCTTCAGCAGGGGTGCTGGGCGCACGGAGCGGGGTCATCAGCCAGGTACACAAAGGATAGCCTTTGTCCCCGATAAGCCATCCGCGTGGGTGAGGCTGGGCCTGGAACATGTCTGCCACAGAAGTCTGTCGCAGGATGAAGGCATCGTGGCTGCTGCCTGGAAAGCGGGCATTGACAGCTAGGATATGCTGCCTGTGGTCACACACCAGCTGTACGTTCAGCGAATGGTAGCCCTTCCGGTTGCGGTAATCCTCGGCATTCTCCAGAGGTGCCCGCAAAGCCACATGCGTGCAGTCAATGGCGCCCTGCACCATGGGGAAGCCCGCGAATGCTGCAAAGCCCATTGCACGCTGTTGCTGCTTGGCAAGGGCCATGGAGAAGGAGATGAACTGACGTCTCCTTTGGAAAAGGGCATTGGTCACCTGGCGGATGCAGCAATGCACGGCGAACTGGGTGATGTTGGCAATGTCCCCAGTAGCGGCTTGGAAGGAGCCGGTGGCATAGAAGTTGAGAGCCACCGTCACCTTGACTGCCACCGACAGAGACGTCCTGCTCCTCAGCTGTGGCTGCAGATCACCGCCAAGCAGGTGGCAGATCTCTGTGACCACGTCCCTTCTGAATCGCAGCCTCCGAACACACTGCTCCTCAGACATGTTGAGATAGGAGAACTGCTGGCGGTATACCCTGGGTGGGTAAGGCCTCCTTTGCCGACGCCTGTTGCCCCCTCTCCGTCTAGCCAGGGCTGCCACTCTCTCACGGCGTCTGTGAGCCCTTTGGATGTAATTGAGAAAGCCTGCGTTGACACCCATTGCAGCCCCCATAATATGCTGGCAAACAATGAGATGTCAATGAAGGCAAAGACTAGTGGAAATCTGTGGCCTGAAGCCAGAAGTACCTGTCCGAGTGTTGGGCCAAAGCAGAAAGCTATCTACCTTGGTCTCTCTCCAAAGATCCGTTTCGCAAGAGGGAGTGCTGCAAAATGGCAGCCTTTTATATTGCAGGAGGAGTGCCCTTTAATTTGCGCCCCCCGCGCCCCGCATCGGCTGAGCACCGTTCCACTTCACAGTCGCTAGGGGCGTCAGGCGCACAATGGGGCCTTGCCACTGAAGTTCCGGTTTGGGGCGCACAAAGGGCGTTGCACGAGGAAATGACGTCATGATCTGCGCGCGCAGCTGAGCGCGCGCAAAGACTTTGCGCCGGCGCTAAATCTCGAGTGAAGTTGGGGCGAGGCGCAGTTCTCGCTGCGCCCGGGCGCTACCCGCCTAACGCCCGACATCTACTCCTCCTAAGGCGCTAACGGCTGGCGCAACCAACTGAATTTCTAGGCCTATCTACCTGCCCTGCTGCCTTCAGGGATCTATGTACATGCACACCAAGGTCCCTCTGATCCTCTGTCCTTCCCAGGGTCCTACCATTCATTGTGTATTCCCTTGCCTTGTTAGTTCTCCCAAAATGCATCACCTCACACTTTTCAGGGTTAAATTCCATTTGCCACTATTCTGCCCATCTGACCAACCCGTCTATATCGTCCTGTAGCCTGAGGCTTCCCTCCTCGCTATTTACCACTCCACCAATTTTCATGTCATCTGCAAACTTACTGATCATACCTCCTACATTCATATCTAAATCACTACAAACAGCAAAGGACCCAGCACCGATCCCTGCGGTACCCCACTGGACACAGGCTTCCAGTCACAAAAACAACCTTCGACCATCACCCTCTGCCTCCTGCCACTAAGTCAATTTTGGATCCAATGTGCCAAATTGCCCTGGATCCCATGGGCTCTTAAGCTTCTTGACCAGTCTCCCATGCGAGACTTTGTCAAAAGCCTTACTGAAGTCCATGTAGACTACATCAACTGCACTACCCTCATCCACACACCTAGTCACCCCCTCAAAAAATTCAATCAAATTGGTTAGACATGATCTCCCCCTGACAATTTTGCTGGCAAATAATATTCTGAAAAATTGTTTTGGTAGAGAACATTAAGATAAGTTATAATATGTTTCCATATTTCTAAATCTCTCAGCGATGCAGGCACTGGCCTGTAAAATCTCTTCTATTACACATATTCGGCTTCTCGGCTTGAACAGCACATCTGAGCTATGCTGGAGCAAATGAGTTGGAATGGTTAAAAATGGTTGAAAAATCTAGAAGAATGGGAATCCTCCAGAAAGTTTTGCCTTATTAATTTATCATCATGCAAAGACTATATCTAACTCAAGAGTAAATATTATAACTCTGTTTGACAGGCTGCATAAAGCTCAGCTCTTGCTCCTGGACTAGATACAGCTCAGAGCAGATTAATAGACTGCATGAGGATGACCTCATTTTTGTCATTATTCATCTTCTACAGTACTTAAGAAATATGGATGCTTGTTAGTTTTATGCGAGATTTTGATCAGAGCAGGACAGCAAGAGTTGCTCACGTTTACGGCAGAGTTTTATGTTTATGCCAAAAACACACAACAGCTGCTTCAGCTACAGCTCCTAATTCTGTATTAATCCAAGAAGGCTGCATAGAAAAATAGCAGTGAAGTCTTACGTGTTGCTTTCCCTGCCTGGAGACTCTATCCATCATATGTGAAAGTTTAGATGTAGAGATTTTTATTTTCCAGTTGTCTCTTGCTGGATACGGTTCCACAGGGTGGAACAATCCTCCAGTATTTTGTCAAGTGGCTGTCTTTGATGTGTGAATCTAGACAGTGAGCGCTGGCAGGCTATATAACCATTAGAGGGCATCACAGGTCAGCTTAAACTTTTTCTCACCCAGTCTTCACACATCCACATTTTCCAGCATGGATCACTGGATAGGAGTAGGAAAACTGGATGATTTTTCCTTTCCCTAGACCTAGGCACTGAGACCAATTGCAGCACCCCAATTGCTGTGTCAGCTGATATAAGCTAATTGAACACATATCGGGATGGAACTTGGGATCTTCTGGTCTGTATGGCACAGAACCACTAGGACAATAGTGAAGCTGTTAGCTGGAGAGTTAACCATGATTCAATGAACTAGGGTTGCTGCAGCATGAGAAACCATGGGAACTCACTCGCTGATAGTCTTTCTCTGCTGTCAACAACCACCAGGGTCAAATTCATGAGACGTCTGTCTTTTTATAGTTGTCTTTGAGACACATCTAGTTGTACAGACTGAACTGGATATGGTAATGTTCATGTTCTTATGCCCTTGTTACAAGTATGTGGATTGAGTTCAAGTTCACCAGGTGACTACTGTTCAAAATATAAAATATGTCTGCTGATTTTATCCCCACCCACCTGCTAGAAACTGGGCAGTTAAAATGCCCTGGGTTATTTACCAGCCCAAGAGCTGCTCAAATCCCGCAGTCCGTGATTTTAACTCAGGTTTCTGGACACTGTGGCTTTCCCATGAGGTAAAGTCGAGCATGAAGAGGTCAATCAAGGTATGTTTTTTAGCGCAGCGCTCCTCTGGGCCCCAGAAGGAAAGTTTAAGCTTCCTCTGCCCTGGACTCCCCACTTCCCTCTTGCGAGACCCTCCCAGAAACCCCCATACCCACCTGCATGACGGCAGGGTGTTGATTTTCCACAGGCCAGCAGCTGCTTCCCACTCACCTCGCACCCATTAAACCCCCACTTGCCCAAAACCCACTTGGAGTTAAAATCGGGGCCTCTAAAAACCTGTTTATTGAGTGATTTTGGCAAACACAAATGTATTTCCTCCTGATTGTATCTGTGAATCCACTCAAGCTTTATTTGCATATGCATTTATTCCAACTGTTGCGTGTGGCCTTTGCATGTAAACGATTTGTATAATAGTTGCTTTTGCATTAATGATTTGTATGTTTGTTGAGTTGTCCAGGAACCATGACTTCAAGGGAATTGCATGCTCAAAAACATGACACTGAAACTATGTATTCCTGATGAATTCTGACATTTGAGCAGATAGAATCTTTAATCCCTACTTAAGTGAAACGATTACAATGCGCTGATATTGAAAGTGGTACTTGAAAATAAAACTACTGAATTTGCTCTGCCAATAACCAGGACTTTGCTGTTCAAAATGGAAAAGACTCACATTTCTCGAGAAATAATGCTTATGAAGGGTAATTAACCCATTTACAGGCTTTTCTCAATATATGCATTTTTATGTTTATACTGTACTGTTAACATTTGTAGACCTCTTATCAATGATATTTCTATTGGACTGTAAATAAATATAGCATGTAAAGTCTGATCTGTATTTAATATCCACCATACTGAATGACTGATGGTATCATTTATGACACAACATATAATCAAGTAAACTGCCTGCTGAAAATAGAGTAACTGTTAATTCTAGGATCATGCAACTCCGTGAAGGACCGATTATTCATAAAAATACAGCTACTTGGATTGAAGGGAGCACAATTTGTTACTGGGGACTGGCTTGCAGGAAGAAAACAGTTCTATAAGAAAACAAAATTATAACATTTCTGATGCCACTAATACACAAAAAAACGTTCTCTGGGCTTTCCCAGATCGTCATCATACAAGTCCAGAGGCTCTTGCACTGTGTTTTCTGTGTACAATGTAGATTTTTGTGAAATTTGTCTTTTAAGCTTCATTCCATTGACTTGTGTATTCCACAGATACGTCCCTGCTGAATATCGCAAGGACTGGATAATAACATGGATGTCACATCCACAGACCATTCTTGTCATTTCTACCACATCCAGGGAATTTCATTACACAATGCCTGATGCAAGAAGGAAATTGACGAAGAACTAGTACCTAGAACACTGGGTTGATAAAATAGTCATTTAGGTTTAATTTTTTAATGCATTTTTTTGGTCTCACCCAGAGATTTTCTTTGTTTGTGCCATTTATTACAACAGGCTATAGTTTTCATAATAAAAACAAATCGCACCAGGCAGCAAGACAGCTGGAGGTTGAAAATAGCTTAATATTTTGCTCATGTACCAGTCTGCCACCTTGGCTAGGAACCAGCACAAGAGCCGAGCAGACGTGCAAATATGAATTTGGAATATACTCAGCAGAGCACTGAGATTTTTTTTATAGGAGATAGAACAACGTTAAAATGCATTTTTCAGCACCTGTAAACAGTTGCTTGGACATTGAGTGTTGGTAGATATTATGATTGCTTAGCTATGATAAATAAGTTTGATTCTATCCTAGCCTAGTTTACACACACATTTTGTATATATAACGCTAGCTGTGTTCAGGATAACCAAGTCTACACATGGCCTAACTGATGGAGCCCGCCACCAAAAAGATACGTTTAAAAAAATATATATTTACGTGAATGTAAAGCCAGGAGTCCTGCTTCCACAGAAGTCCCGAAGACCATTGCCGGCCCCTGCTCGGCCCTCTCCTAATCACCCCCCTCCTCTCCCGATAGTCTCTCTACCTCCCGATAGCCCCCTCCCCTCCCGATTGCCTCCCTCCCTCTCAACTGCCCTCTACCCTCCCGATCGCCCCCCCTCCACAATCACCCCCTTCCCTCCCGATCACCCGCTCCCTCCCTTTTGATCATGCCCTCTCCTTCCAGATAGCCCCTTCCCTCTTGATCACATCCACTCCTTCCAGATTGCCCCCTACCCCTTTCCAGGACGCAGGTCCCTGAAATTTACATCCACTTCGCCAGCCAGCTGCCTGGGGACACGCAGCAGGTGGCCGTAGCTCGCTAGTCTAATTTAAATGAGGCTTGAGGCCCAATATTGAGTGTGCCTCGGGCTACCTGTTCTGGTGTAAGGATCATTCCCTGTGCCCATTCGTGTCGACAGGGTTGGCGCTAACCAATTTCATCCTCTCTCTTCTTGCCCAGTTGGCTACAATCCACCACTTTACTTCTTTCTCTCCAGTGTGAAAATGCTCCAGCTAACAACAGTAAACATGAGCAGAAGAAAAACACATGATAAAGACTGGACCTATTTATCAAATATTTTGTCACTAAACTATTCATTTGGCATTATATCATCCTTAGTACAAAAGCACTATTTTCAACACACTATTTTCTTTGCACCAATCAAGCCAATATTGTAATGCTCCTTCACTTCCCCTCTTTCTCCTTTTTTTCTTGAAACTGTGAACTTTTGCTCCGGTGTGGTTCCACAGACATTGGTTAGCCCTTTGATAGCTCACCCAAATGAGAGGCCATTGTTAACATATGAGTCTGAACAGTGAGTGTCAGCAGGCTAATTAACTGTGGTGGACATCACAGCCAAGCCTGATCTTGCCGTCACCAAAGGTCCACCTTCCTCCCCGCCTCTGCAGCAGACCGCAACCTTATTGGGTTATTGGAAGTTAACCATGTGGGTCCCTGCACCAAAAGCTATTATACCAGCACTCTTGTCTAACACTAAATTAAACCATATGAGGAATCTATTCAGGGACAGTTCACTGGTGTGCTGTTAGGCTAGTAGTTCTGTCAAGACCCTTTACATCTTTTAATGATGCCAACAAGGTTTATAAAGACATACCCTAAAACAATAAGCTACCAGTTTGCATATGGTTCCATGTAATTATATTTTGTGTTTTCACATTTGAAGAATTTCAATCAAATAAAATTACAATATGAATGTTTCCCTGTTGAGATGATTTTAGTTCTATTTCTAAATTAATTTCTATTAGCGCGTCAGCTTGCCTCGGTTGATACACTCTCACCTCTGGGTCAGCAGGTTGTGGGTTTGAGCCCATTCCCAGGGGCTTCAGCTCATAATCTATTTGCACATTTCAGTATAAAACTGAAGGAGCGCTGCATTATTGGAGGTGCTATCCTTCAAATGAGATGTCAAACTGAGGCCCATCTGCCTGTTCTGGTGATGTTATTAATTCCATGGCAACTATTTAACGGAGAGCAGGGGAGGAGAAGAGAAAGGAGAGAACACACTGTGTGTCCTGGGAAAGACTCCAGCCTCAACTAATGCCACGATAAGCAGAATAAATGGCCATTCATCTCATTGCTGTTTGTGCAATCTTGCTCTGTGCAAAATGGCTGCCATATTTTGCCTACATAACCACAATCTTTGTAGTTCAAAGCAATTTGTCATATGTGAAGCATTTTGAGACATTTCTGAGAGAAGTGATAAGGTGTTATATAAGTCCAAATCTACCCATAAGTCTATGAATGGCACACTGTCCATGAAAAGGTAATCTTGATATTAACTGTAATTACTATTGTATTAAATGGTAGGCTATTAGTGCAAACATTTAGTTCAGGGCACCAAGAAAAACATTATCAATGTGAATATTTCTTGTTTTACAGGGTTATCTCTTTATTACGACAAAACGACATTTAAATACTTTGGGAGCTAAATTACTTATTTAAGTTAAGTCTATCCTGTGCTTTCTCATTATCTATAAAGTATTTCTAGTCATCTACAGAATTATGGAGCACAGTGATCACCAATAAATATCCAGGTAGTTAATCAGCCTCTTAACGCTACATATTTTAAAGTAAATGGGGAAAAACTCCTATGACAGTGACAGTATTAATCATCTTGTCAGAGATTTGCCTTAATAAAAGTTCAAGGTTTCCTGTCCTTGATGACACTAATTAAAACTGGTGCCCATTTTTCTTTCGATGAACCAGAGAACCGAAGGCCGCAGAGAGCAAATGAAGGTCAGGCAGAGTGAGGGCACATTTTAGAACCTGTAAATGTGCTGGCAATGAAGTCAGTGCTGTGGACTCTGGTTAAAGTGGAATCGGGGTCAAGCTCCAGTCCTGGAGCTGTCAGCCAGAGCCAGTGCCAAACTGTCACCATTTTGGCTACTGAGGAGAAAAATCAAACCAAGACAACCGAGATTTGTGGCAATCAAATATTGAAAACATTGTAGTTATTTAAGTAATCATTAAAAAGCATTCATGTAATTTCTGAGCCCATGATCTCATTGCATGTACCATTGTTTGTCTTGTAACATATTCTATTCAGGTAAAAAGGACATGTTAAACCTCTAACTACTTATGTCAAATCACTTATCAGGTGATTGCATCTGAAAGCTACTACAGTGTACATGTTGCAGACCTCTCTCTGTATAATCTATAGCTACTATTTTAGGAAAATACAGTTGCATCTGTGGAAAGATTTATTTTGATTCAAATTTTGTTTGATAACACTTCTGTAACATTACATTAAAGGCGGTACATAAATGCAATTTTCACCTCCAATGACTTATTGTTGCAGTACAGTTGCACCTCATCTGAGTGAACATTATTCATGTGTTGGTCTGAGCAGCATGTGTTAGCAGTTATTCAACCATGAGGGGAGCACACCCAAGTTTGATCCTGTCCTCATTCGACATCATACGCATGCACTTTCCAATAAGGGCAACTGCATAGCAATCAGGAGTGGGAACCCTGGCTGGTATTCTACTTCTATGTCCGGGAAGGGGACGGGGGATTAGGAGGTGGAGGGATGAGACCAACTGTAGCATTTCTACTTCCATGCCAGCTGAGATTAACTAACTCAACATGGACTGGGAGTTGAATATGGGACTTTTTGGCCTGTTTAACTCAGTAGAACACTACATTTAGCTATTGGGACAAGTTGCTCTTTATTTTAAAAAAAAATCAAAGGTACAATTTCTAGAATGTAGAAAAAACATCCCAAGATGCTTCACAGAAGCAAAACCAGTCAAAAATGAATGCTGAGCCGAAGGGGGAGATATTGGAAGAGGTGACTAACAATTTGGTCAAAGAGGTAGGTTTTATGTAGGGCTTTACAGGTGATGAAGAGGCAAAGAGATTTAGGGATGGAATTCCAGATCATAGGGCCCAGATGGAACTGTATTTTCCTAAAACAGGAGCTATAGATGGTGACCCATGGTGGGTCTCTTGGAGGGGGGAGATGCACAACAGCCCAGAGTTGAAAGAACGCAGATTTCTCAGAGGGTTGTAGATTGGGAGGGAGTTATAGAATAAGGGTGGATGAGGCTATGAAGGGATTTAAACACATAGATGAGAATTTTAAATTTGAGGCGCTGGAGGACCAGGAGGCAATGTGGATCAGTGAGCACAGGGGTGATAGGTGAGCCAGACTTGGTGTGGGATAGGATCTCGGAAGCAGAGTTGTGGATGAGCTGAAGCTTATGGAGGCTGACCAAGAGAGCATTGTAATAGTTGAGTCCGGAGTTGGGTTTGACCTGAGATGAGTTTCCAAGTCATTAGGAAAGCAAATGGTTTGTTGGCCTTTATTACAAGAGGATTTGAGTATAAGAGTAAAGACGTCTTACTGCAATTATGATGTGCCAGGTTGGCACCACCCCACACCAACAACATAAAGCATCCCTACAATGACCAAGCCATTCCTTTCACACTCATCACCATTGGGGAGGGTTACCGTTATGTCTCACAATTCACTGTAACTCACTAAGCAACTTCCAAAGGTGCACAGGACTCCGTCTCCAAGACTGCCTACATCCACCTCCATAACATTGCTCGACTCATCTGCTGCTGAAACCCTCATCCAGGCCTTTGCTACCTCTAGACTTGACTATTCCAATGCTCTCCTGGCCGGCCTCCAATCGTGCACCCTACATAAACTTGTGCTCATCCAAAACTCTGCTGCCCATACCTTAACTCACCCCAAATCTCATTCACCCATCACCACTGTGCTTGCTGACCTTTACTGGCTTCCAGACCGACAATGCCTCAATTTTAAAGGTGCTAACTTGTACTACTGTACGCTACCATGGCTGCCCATGGTTGTTTCAGCCAAGTAGCTGTTTTCAATGTGTGAGCCTAGACAATGAGTAACAGAAGGCTATTCCAGTGGAACTGCACCACACATGAGTTAGTAGAAGGGTTTTGATAGAGTAAATAAGGGGAATCTGTTTCCAATGGCAGTAGGGTCATTAACCAGAGAATGCAGATTTAAGATAATTAATAAAAGAACCAGGATGGAGATGAGGAGAATTTTTTTTACACAGCGATTTGTTATGATCTGGAATGCACTGCCTGAAAGGGTGGTGGAAGAAGATTCAATAGAAACTGTCAAAAGGGAATTGACTATATACTTGAAAAGGAAAAAATTGCAGTTCTACGGGGAAAGAGCAGGGGAAAGAGCCAGCACAGGCAGAATGGACTGAATGGCCTCCTACTGTGCTGTATCGTTCTACCTGCAGGAAAGAAGGGGAGAAAGTTTGGGATGAAATAATTTGCTAATGCCAGATTGTATCAATATGTTTACCTGTAGTTTAACAGAGCTTGAGACAATAAAACTAGATTCAATCCACTCATAAAATACTGTGTAATAATAATGTGTAGGAATTCATAAGTTCCAATGTCTTGGTCCAGGAGCTACGGTATCCATAAACAGCCCTGATTACAAGCTTAATATTGCGACAAACAAATTAAAATATGACTTAAATGAAAATAAAGATGCTATAGAATTATGTAGAGTACATATCTATGTGGATGTATATCATGCCTGTGCATGTCATTGGGTAGGGTACAACAACAACTTGTATTCATATAGCGCCATTAATGTAGTAAAATGTCCCAAGGAGCTTCACAGGACCATTATAAGACAATAATTTGACATGAAGCCACATAAGGAGAAATTAGGGCAGATGATGAAAAGCTTGGTCAAAGAGGTAGGTTTTAAGGAGCGTCTTAAAGGAGAAAAGAGAGGTAGAGAGGTGGAAAGGTTTAGGCATGGAATTCCAGAGCTTATGGCCTAGGCAACAGAAGGCACGGCCACCAATGGTTGAGCGATTATAATCAGGGATGCTCAAGAGGGCAGAATTAGAGGAGCGCAGATATCTCGCGGGGTTGTGGGGCTGGAGGAGATTACAGAGATAGGGAGGGGCGAGGCCATGGAGGGATTTGAAAACAAGGGTGAGAATTTTGAAATCGAGGCGCTGCTTAACCGGAAGCCAATGTAGGTCAGCGAGCATGGGGTGATGGGTGAATGGGACTTGGTGCGAGTTAGGACACGGGCAGCCAAATTTTGGACGACCTCAAGTTTACATAGGGTAGAACGTAGGAGGCCAGCCAGGAGTGCATTGGAATAGTCAAGTCTAGAGGTAACAAAGGCATGGATGAGGGTTTCAGCAGAGGATGAGCTGAGGCAGGGGTGGAGACGGGCAATGTTACAGAGGTAGAAATAGGCGGTCTTAGTTATACCGCGGCTATGTGGATGGAAGCTCATTTCAGGGTCAAATATGACACCAAGGTTGCGAACAGCGTGGTTCAGCCTCAGACAGATGTTAGGGAGAGGGATGGAGTCAGTGGCTAGGGAACAAAGTTTGTGGCGGGGACCAAAAACAATGGTTTCGGTCTTCCCAATATTGGAGAAAATTTCTGCTCATCCAATACTGGTTAATTTATTCAGTTAGATGAAGAAGGATGGGAGGAGGCTCGATTGGAGCATAAACGCTTGCATGGACTGGTTGGGCCAAATGTCCTGTTTCTGTGCTGTATATTCTATGTCATTCTATGTAATATGTGCTTGTGAATGGGAAATGTTTAAAGGAATTGTGTACATCACTAAGGGATGGGAGGACAGTGAGTGAGGTTGCACATGTGCTGGATGGGACGAGCTTGATGCGGCCAATGGTCTTTTGCTCTTCTTTCATACGTTCATACAAAGGGAATGTTAAGCATCATTTGAAAGTTGAGAAGTTTTCCAGTATTCAATGGGTTATTGGGAACACAAGCTCTTCCCCCTCTCTAGTACCAAATATACCTACAGTATTTGAGCATTTTTATTAAGCAAAGATCATTACACGTTACAGGAATGATTATTATGGGAATGGTAGCATAGTGGTTGTGTTACTGAACTAGTAATCCAGAGGCCTGGACTAATGATCCTGAGACACAAGCTCAAATCCCACCACGGCAGCTGGGGAATTTAAATTCAGTTAATTAAATAAATCTGGAATTTAAAAAAAGTGGTGACCATGAAACTATTGGATTGTCATAAAAACCCATCTGCTTCACTAATGTCCTTTAGGGAAGGAAATCTGCAGTCCTGGTCTGGCCTATAGGTGAACAAAACCAGACCAGGCGGACCACCCGGCATCGACCTCGGCACCGACTTCGGACACGACAGTGGCACACCCAGCCCAGTTGACCCTGCAAAGTTTTCCTCATGAACATCTGGGGATTTGTGCCAAAATTTGAAGAACTATCCCACAGACTAGTCAAGCAACAGCCAATATCTCAGATTTCTCCATCACCATCCCTGGGTATGTCCTGTCCCATCATAAGGTCAGAAGTGGAGATGTTCGCTGATGATTGCACAGTGTTCAGTTGCATTCACAACTCCTCAGATAATGAAGTCGTCCATGCCCAAATGCAGCAAGACCTGGACAACATTCAGGCTTGGGCTGATAAGTGGCAGGTAACATTCACACCACATAAGTGCCAGGCAATGATTATCTCCAACAAGCAAGAGTCTACCAACTGCCCCTTGACATTCAACAGCATTACCATTGCCGAATCCCCCACTATCAACATCCTGGGCGTCACCATTGACCAGAAACTTAACTGGACCAGCCACATAAAAACTGTGGCTACAAGAGTAGGTCAGAGGCTGGGTATTCTGCGGCGAGTGTCTCACCTTCTGACTCCCCAAAGCCTTTCCACCATCTACAAGACAAAAGTAAGGAGTGTGATGGAATACTCTCCACTTGCCTGGATGAGTGCAGCTCCAACAACACTCAAGAAGCTTGACACCATCCAGGACAAAGCAGCCCGCTTGATTGGCACCCCATCCACCACCTTAAACATTCACTCCCTGCACCACCGGCTTACCGTGGCTGCAGTGTGTACCATTTACAAGATGCACTGCAGCAACTCGCAAACAGCAGCACCTCCCAACCCCGCGACCTCTACCATCTAGAGGGACAAGCTCAGCAGGCGCATGGGAACACCATCACCTGCAAGTTCCCTTCCAAGTTACACACCATCCTGACTTGGAAATATATCGCCGTTCTTTCATCGTCGCTGGGTCAAAATCCTGGAAGTCCCTCTCAAACAGCACTGTGAAAGTACCTTCACCACACGGACTGCAGCGGTTCAAGAAGGCGGCTTACCACCACCTTCTCAAGGGCAACTAGGGATGGGCAATAAATGCTGGCCTTGCCAGCGACGCCCACATCCCAGGAACGAATATAAAAAAAAGTTCATGTCCTGGCCCTGACTGAGAGCGTCATCTTATCCTGCAATTGCTCAAGAGCTAATGTCATCAGCCCAGGTCAAGCAGAGCCTTTATATTGACTGAGAAGAGGACTGCTGCTGACCTTTACACTGAATCTGGCCATGGTGCTGCCTCTATTGTGTAAAATCTGCTGAAACACTTGTCCTCATTTTATTTTGTTTGTTTATGTGAAACCTAATCACAACTCAATAAAAGAGGACCCCCTTGGGTAACTACATGCAAATTAAATTCCAAATATTGCTTTTAAGGCATACTACAGATATCCTTTAATATAATTAGAAAAGAGCCTGGCTGCGGGATCTTCAGTGTACTGTTCCCCAGCAATCAGAAAAGGAAAAGGCTGTGGGGTAGATCTTGACTTTGCGCGCTAGTGTAAAACTGGTGATAGTGAGTCGACAGCCCGCTTCACATCTCTCCCAGTTTTTACTTCCATTGAAGCCAAACAACCACTGTCTCGGCTCACACATGAAGAACAGTCAGTTGGGAGAGGAGCCATTGGGCTGATGGTGCCTGTGTAACCTCACTTGAGTCAGCCCCTTTAGGAGAGGAAGGAGGGAAGAGAAAAAAAACTGGGAAAAAATCATTTAAAATGCTGTTAAAGTTCTTTATGCATTTCAGCGGACTCTGCAGTCGCTTTACTTTCCTTCAATCCCCCCTCCGCTTTACACAATGTTATGTTGTCAGTTGGTGCGCCTATCCTGCCAATGGATTTGCAGGATCTTGCGGAGGCAGCATTGGTGGTACCTCTCCAGTGCTTTGAGGTGCCTGCTGTACATGGTCCATGTCTCTGAGGCATACAGCAGGGCAGGTATCACTGCTGCCCTGTAGACCATGAGCTTAGTGCTGGGTTTGAGGTCCTGGTCTTCAAACACTCTCTTCCTCAGGCAACCGAAGGCTGCACTGGCACACTGAAGGTGGTGTTGGACTTCGTCGTCGATGTCTGCCCTTGTTGACAGTAGGCTCCCGAGGTATGGAAAGTGGTCCATGTTGTCCAAGGCCTTGTCGTGGAAAGTGGAGGAGAAGCATCCGGGAAGGCGCCGAACACTTCGAGTCTCTTCGCCGGGAGCAAGCGGAAGCCAAGCGCAGTCAGCGCAAGGAGCGCACGTCAACCCAAGCACCCCACCCACCCGCCCCTTCAACCACCGTCTGCCTCACCTGTGACAGAGACTGTAGGTCCCGCATTGGACTAATCAGTCACATGCGAGCTCATTTTTAATGTGGAAGCAAGTCATCCTCGGTTCCGAGGGACTGCCTAAGAAGAAGAAGAAGTTGTCAGTGTGCAGCAAGCACAATGTCACCTGCTTTCAGTCCTGCTTGGTCACACGTTGACAATCAAATTGCAAAAGGGAACAATGTGCCATGATTAACAATGGTCACAGCTGGTGTAAGGACAATCAAGGTTACAAACAAAAGTTCTCTATATTACTGAGGAATCAAGAAAGGGCATTAGGGCATACTTTCTGGCTGATGAGCTTGGTCCTGCTGGTTCCGAATGTGCGAGTGGGGTCATAAAATTGCATGCAGAACCTTTTCTGTGGAATCCCTGTTAGATTTGAGCTTTCTCGATCTGTCCAAAAAGCTCTTGCATAAATTATCCTTTTGGGTAGTCTAACCTTGGCAGCTTCCTTAAGGTGTCCCACATCTTCTTCCACAGTTGTTTTCCAGCTATGTGTGTCTAACCCCTCCTGCCAAGCTTACTCCACTGCTGTCCTCTAGGGGAGATGCCCTGGAGTGGCAAACCATGCAACCTTCCTTGCACTCACCTCATGCAGCACCACCTGCATTTTGCCTGCCATCAAACAGAGGGCTTGTTTGCCCACTCACTCCATTTTCTGTCTCCATATTGGTTTTGCATCCACTGTTTTTTGCCAGCTGCTTATTTTGTCCCATAACAAGGCTAAAAAAGAATTAGGCCCACATGAAGCCACTTACCTTTAATTACAGTGCAAGGCTCTTTATGGGATGAAGCGCAATGGGAATGATTTTAAAGTAGCAGCCGAAACAGGCGCCAAGTAAGCAGAACGTTTGCTCCACCCGCCCATTCGTGACAGCGTGAGGCCTGAGCCATTTTGTGGCCTGGGCCTCATTAGCATGCCGATGAGCAGTGGCCAACAGACGAGTGCTTACTACAGCTCGCCAGTTCTGGGAGGGCGGGAAATCAGGTCGGGCAATTCGGTGGGGGGGGTGGAGATCTTCGGTGAGAAACCCTGGGTGGGCGCTGTTGAAAATGGCGCCTCTGAATTTCCTGCCTCCTCCTTGGTGAGCTCTCAGGTAATGGCCAAATCTAAGCTGGGAACACACCTTGGCCTAGAAATTCACTATGGCCCCGCCAGCTGGCTAGCGCCCAAAAGTTAGCGCTGGGCGCGGAGCCAGTTGCGACCGTCAGATATTCAGTTTTTGCGCCCCAAGTCGGAACCGGGCGTTATTCCAGGGTGTGCCCGCCCCCGCTTGGGGCGCTGAAACTGAATTTCAGCGCTCTAGGCGCCGCTGCGCCACCCACTGCGGAGCGGCAGGCTGCGGTACTGCAAGCCTCCTCCTTCTCTTAAGGGGGAGGTGCCTGCCACGGGGAGATCGCCGCTGGATAGTGCCGGCAAATGAGCCCGGCACCACGGAGAAGTGCCGGGTTCGCGGAAAGCAGCCGGCAATGCCGCGGGGGGGGGGGGGTGGAGGAGGCCGGGGAAGGAGGTGCGGGCAGGCGGCCGCCGAAAAAGCGGCCGGCTGCACCTCCACCTTAAAGCTCCCCACTAAGGCTACAGTACGGCCCCGTTTTCTGGTCGCTGTTTGCGGCCGCTGCGGAAGAGGCGGCCGCAACTAAATATGGGGATCGGGCCGGTATCGGGGCAGAACCGGGGCACTGCGCACACCGATGACGTCATCGGTGCCGGCGCAGCGCTAACGGCTACCGCCGCCATTACCGCTGCGCTGAATATCAGCGCAAACTCCTGTATTGGTGCAGAAGCCCTCTTTAGGCGGTAACTGGCCGCAAAGCTGCCGGCGCCTTAATGAATTTCTAGGCCCTTGAATCCAAAATGACAACCAACCCCAAACCCCATGGTTAGTCCTGCATAATTGGTGCAAGCAAAAAACGTACAGCGATCCAGTCCCATTATCTCAGCAAGGAGACTGCGACCTTAATGTCAGCCATGGCTCAGTGGGCAGCACCCTCACCTCTGAGTCATGAAGGTTGTGGATTCAAGTCCCACTCCAGAGACTTGAGGACAAATATCTAGGCTGGCACTCAAGTTTAGTACTGAGGGAGTGCTGCACTGTCGGAGGGGCCGTCTTTCGGATGAGACGTTAAACGAGGCCTTGTCTTCCCTCTCAGGTGGACATAAAAGATCCCATGGCACTATTTTGAAGAAGAGCTGGGGAGTTATCCCTGGTGTCCTGGCCAATATTTTTCCCCTCAATCAAGATCACTAAAACAGTTTCTGGTCATTATCACATTGCTGTTTGTGGGAGCTTGCTGTGCGCAAATTGGCTGCCACGTTTCCTACATTACAACAGTGATTACACTTCAAAAGTACTTCATTGGCCGTAAAGCGCTTTAGGACATCTGGTGGTCCTGTAAGGTGCTATATAAATGCAAGTCTTCCATAATACACTTTGTAAAAGGAAATATCCCATTATCTACCTGACAATTACACTGCCTCGGAATTATAGATTTGAAGTTTTGTATTAACAACCTATCACATATATGGGAATGTACAGTGATAGATTTGAATGAGTATTGATTTATTTTTCCATGCTAGGATTCAGAGCTATGCGGATTATATAATCATAATATATGTGGCCCAATGCCAGACAAACACTCCAAGCTTTGTAAGTGCAAATCACCACCATTTTAGTTTTACTTTATGAACTTTCCATCTTGCATTGTGTTTCAATAGGCCTGGTGACTGCTGGTAAAATACAGGAATGATCTCTGCACATGAAGCTATATCTTGCCTCTACGCAGGACTTCTTACAACAGTAACTCTACTAAGAACATAAATCCCAGCTCCTCAATGGTTAACGAGTAAAAGCACCAAACCAACCTACTACTGAGCCACACAGGCCAGAAGGTGCCAGGTTCAATTCCCAGCCTGCGCAGAATTCTCAGCCAGGCAGGCAGGATGTGCACTACAATAGTCCTCAGTTCCCCTGGGCGAGAGAGCCAAAGATGGTCAGGCTCCCCACTCCTGATCACTATCCAGTTACCCCTGCTGGTATAAGGACACCAGGTAAGAACAGTATTGGGCTGGGGAGTGATGCCACCCACAGTTGAATAGTCCATGGACATCCACTGTCTAGGTTCACATATGAGAAATGGCCAATCGTGAGAAGTACCAGAGGCAACCAGGTATTGGCCATTGAACAATATCTCAGCAGGAGGCAAGGCCTTCAGGAGAGAAGGAGGGAGAAAAGGAGAGATAATTGGCAAAGAAGGACAAATCTTTAACCCAAGAGGTCCATTCAACTAAACTAAGCCTCTTCTTTCCACAGACCATGTACAAAATACCCAAGTCATTTAAGTTTCACCGTGCTTTCTATAAGTAAAACTCTATAATACTTTTCAAATTACATTTTACATCCTTGGTCAAATATCTTCCTTGGCATGGCATTTCAATGGTGTCAAGAACCATTGAATCTTCGCAGCTTTCAATTACCCCTGTCTGTCTATCTTTCACCGTCAGTCCTGTTTCTGTTTCATTTACTCAATACATTTAAAATGGAGTAACAGTAAACTGTACTTACCTGTAGTGAGCCTTGCAATTGAAGCGATCATCTTCCACAGTATTCAGAGTCACAAATACAAAATTATTTAATGGTTATTTACTTAAAAAATGGGCTACATATCTCATACCACTAACAAAAATGTCTTTTTTCAATAAATAGTTTTTTTTTAGTGAACAGACACACCCTACTGTGAGGTTGTGCAAAACTCAATTAAAAAATACTGCATAATTTAAAATGCTGTACAAAACAGCTGCTCTGATCTGAGACTTGGACAGTTTGGGCCAGAATTTACTGTAAAAAAAATGGTGAGGTGAACACGCTCACCATTATTTATGCGCAAATTGGACAGCAACTTCTGTTGAGCAGGGATGCGCAGTTAAACGTAAGAATCTGGAATTTGAAATCCTCCATAAAATGCACAAAAACAACATCTCGCTGCCTGGCTCCCCATTCAAATGTATTGAACAGCGTGAAGTTCCTGTATTGACCTTGTAGATACAGACTAAACTCACCACAGAAAGTTAGAGCTTGTCCATTTCAATCTAAGTACCCTTTTTAACAGTGTGATAACACTTCCTGGCTCAAACTCTTTGTTGCTCAGTAACAATACTTTATTCTGATTGGTTAAGGGGACACACAGTTGCTTTCCCTGTTCACACAGGTCTCAGATGCCCTGTAGAGGGCGCCACACTGTTTGGCTCTCTAACTTACAGCAACTTCCATTGCAAAACAACAAATTGCATTTATATAGCGCCTTTAATGTAGTAAAACGTCCCAAGGTGCTTCACAGGAGTATTAAAAGACAAAAAAATTGACACCGAGCCACAAAAGGAGAAATTAGGGCAAGTGACCAAAAACTTGGTCAAAGAGGTAGATTTTGAGGAGTGTCTTAAAGGAGGAAAGAGAGGTAGCGAGGCAGAGAGGTTTAGGCAGGGAATTCCAGAGCATAGGGCCTAGGCAACAGAAGGCACGGCCACCAACGGTTCAGTGATTATAATCAGGGATGCTTAAGAGGGCAGAATTAGAGAAGTACAGATATCTCGGGGGGTTGTGGGGCTGAAGGAGATTACAGAGATAGGGAGGGGCGAGGCCATGGAGGGATTTGAAAACAAAGATGAGAATTTTGAAATCGAGGCATTGCTTAACCGGGAGCCAATGTAGGTCAGCGAGCACAGGAGTGATGGGTGAATGGGACTTGGTGTGAGTTAGGACACAGGCAGCCGAGTTTTGGATGACCTCAATTTATATAGGGTAGAATGTGGGAGATCAGCCAGGAGTGCATTGGAATGTCTAGAGGTAACAAAGGCATGGATGAGGGTTTCAGCAGTGGATGAGCTGAGGCAAGGGCGGACACGGGCGATGTTACGGTGGTGGAAATAGGCGGTCTTAGTTATGCTGCGGATATGTGGTCAGTAGCTCATTTCAGAGTCAAATATAACACCAAGGTTGTGAACAGTGTGGTTCAGCCTCAGACAGATGTTAGGGAGCGGGATGGAGTCAATGGCAAGGGAACGCAGTTTGTGGTGGGGACTGAAAAAAATGGCTTTGGTCTTCCCAATATTCAATTGGAGAAATTTCTGTTCATCCAGAACTGGATGTTGGACAAGCAATCTGACAATTTAGAGACCGTGGAGGTAGTCGAGAGAAGTGGTGGTGAGGTAGAGCTGGGTGTCGTCAGCGTACATGTGGAAACTGACGCTATATTTTTGGATGATGTCGCCAAGGGGCAACATGTAGATGAGAAATAGGACGGGGCCAAGGATAGATCCTTGGGAGACTCCAGAGGTAATGATGCGGGAGCGGGAAGCGAAGCCGTTGCAGGTGATTCTCTGGCTACAATTAGATAGATAAGAATGGAACCAGGTGAGCGCGGTCCACCCAGCTGGATGACGGTGGAGAGGCGTTGGAGAAGGATGGAGTGGTTAACTCTGTCAAAGGCTGCAGACAGGTTGAGAAAGACGAAGAGGGATAGTTTACCTTTGTCACAGTCACAAAGGATGTCATTTGTGATTTTGATGAGAGCAGTTTCAGTACTGTGGCAGGGGCGGAAACCTGATTGGAGGGGTTCAAACATGGAATTGCGGGAAAGATGGGCACGGATTTGAGGCGACAACACGTTCAAGGACTTTGGAGAGGAAAGGAAGGTTGAAGATGGGGCGCTAGTTTGCAAGGACGGAGGGGTCAAGGGTTGTTTTTTGAGGAGAGGGGTGACGACAGCAGATTTGAGGGAGAGGGGGACAGTACCTGAGGAGAGAACCGTTAACAATGTCAGCTAACATGGGAGCCAGAAAAGGAAGCTGGGTGGTCAGCGGTTTGGTGGGAACAGGGTCGAGGGAGCAGGAAGTGGGTCTCATGGACAAGATGAGTGTGGAGAGGTCATGAAGGGAGATCAGAGAGAAACTAGAGAAAGATGTGCCAGAGGGATTAGTGCTGGGGCCTCAACTTTTTACAATTTATATAAATGACTTGGATGAAGGGACTGAAGGTATGGTTGCTAAATTTGCTGATGACACAAAGATAGGTAGGAAAGTAAATTGTGAAGAGGACATAAGGAGGCTACAAAGAGATATAGATAAGTTAAGCAAGTGGGCAAAGATCTGGCAAATGGAGCATAATGTGGAAAAATGTGAATTTGTCCATTTTGGCAGGAAGAATAAAAAAGCATATTATCTAAATGGTGAGAGATTGCGGAGCTCTGAGATGCAGAGGGATCTGGGTGTCCTAGTGCATGAATCACAAAAGGTTACTATGCAGGCACAGCAAGTAATTAGGAAAGCTAATAGAATGTTATTGTTTATTGCGAGGGGAATTGAATACAAAAGTAGGGAGGTTATGCTTCAGTTATACAGGGCATTGGTGAGACCACATCTGGAGTACTGTGTACAGTATTGGTCTCCTTATTTAAGGAAGGATGTAAATGCGTTGGAAGCAGTTCAGAGAAGGTTTACTAGACTAATACCTGGAATGGGTGCGTTGTCTTATGAGGAAAGGTTGGACAGCCTAGGCTTGTATCCGCTGGAGTTTAGAGGATTAAGAGGTGACTTGATTGAAACATATAAGATCCTGAGGGGTCTGGACAGGGTGGATGTGGAGAGGATGTTTCCTCTTATGGGAGAATCTAGAACTAGGGGTCACTGTTTAAAAATAAGGGGTCACCCATTTAAGACAGAGGTGAGGAGACATTTTTTCTCACAGAGGGTCGTGAGTCTTTGGAACTCTCTTCCTCAGAGGGCGGTGGAAGCAGAGGCTTTGAATATTTTTAAGGCAGAGGTAGATAGATTCTTGGTAAGCAAGGGGGTGAAAGGTTATCGGGGGTAGACGGGAATGTGGAGTAATCAGATCAGCCATGATCTTATTGAATGGCGGAGCAGGCTCAAAGGGCCGAGTGGCCTACTCCTGCTCCTAATTCATATGTTCGTATGTATGTTCATATGTGAGTTCAGGGCTAGTGCAGGAGGGAACCTTAGAGGAAGTTTGACCCGGTGGGCTAGGGGAAGGAAGGGAAGTGGCAGAGGCAGCTGAACGGATGGTCTCGATCTTAGAGACAAAGAGGTCCATGAGCTCTTCACACTTGTTGTCGGAGGTGAGGGTGGAGGAGACAGGGGAGAGGGGTTTAAGAAGATGGTTAGCAGTAGAGAATAGGAGCCGGGGTTTATCTTAGCATTCCAGAATGATTTTGGAATAGTGAGCAATTTTGGCAGACGAGAACAGGACCCAATAATGCTTTATGTGGTCCAGCCAGATCTGAAGGTGAATGGCTAAACTAGTTGTGCGTCATATCCGTTCATGTCTGTGCCCCTTTGACTTAAGGGAGCGAAGATGAGGGCCGTACCAGGGGGAACGGCCAGGATGAGAGAGAGTAATTGTTTTAATAGGGACAGGGGCATCAAAGGCGGTGATGAGGGTGTGGTTGAGCAGATTGGTAGCTGCAGAAATGTCATGGTGAATGGAGGGCTTAAGGCTCGATAGTTGGGATTTCATAAGTGCAGTTGTAAGAGAGTTGGGAAAGAGTTTTTTCTAGGGGCGGACACAAAAGGAAGTAGGATTTTGGGGGGGTCGGGGGGTCGGGGGGGAGGGGTGGTGGGGTGAAAGGGGGATGTGGGTGGAGAGTGATACGAGGAAGTGGTGAGAGATGGCCTTATCTGTGATTGACACGATGGGAGTAGCGAGCCCACGAGAGATGGCAAGGTTGAGGGGATGGCCGTGAATATGGGTTGGGGAGTTTACGTGGAGGGAAAGATTAAGGGAGGATAGGAGGCTAGTGAACTCAGAGGAGAGAGAGCATGATGAATTGAGATGGAGGTGGAAATCACTGAGGATGAGAAGTCGTTTGGTGCAGAGGCTGAGGGAAGAGAGCAGTGAAGATATCGCGGTAATAACATTTTTATGGTACTTGGATGGGTGGTAGAGAACAAGAATTTTAAATGAGAGGCGAGAGGTGTGGAATAAGGTGAGAGGTGTGGAATAAGGTGAGATGCTCAAAGGAGGAGAAAGTGCCGGAGGAGTAGGGGGACAGACCAAGGTGTGATATGGTGATGAGAGCCACACCACCACCACGGCGGTCTGAGCAGCGCAAGTGGTGGAAGGTATAGCCAGGTGGGGAGGCTTCAATTAAGGGTAAAATGTCATCACCCCTCAACCAAATTTCCGGTAGGTCCATGATGTCGATGCAATCGTCCATGATAAGCTCATGGATGGCAAGGGCCTTGTCCGCAAGTGAATGGACATTCTGGAGGGAGATGCGGAGAGGGTCGGTGATGGCTGCCCCACTGCCAGCGTCCACAGGGTCAGCGCTGGGGGGGATGAGTTGGATGGGGAGGAGATTGGCAAGATTTGCCCCCAGTGGGCATGCTGGGTGGAAAGGTCGCCGAGACAGTCGGATGGGACAGTTGGGATTGTTGCTCGTATTTCGGCAGCGATGAATGTCTCGATGGGCCCTTCGTAGGGTGCCAAGAGAGGCACAGAGGGAAGCTGTAGGCTTATCTAAGACTGGGATGGTGGCAGGAGAGTATGAAGGTTGAAGAGTAGTGAAGGATTGGGGTAGGGATTTGGGAGGGCAGAGTATCCGGGAGAGGAGAGATGAAAGGAGGCATGACGACAGGAGAGAGCGGTCAGGGAGGGATAGAGAGGAAAGGAAAAGAGAGGGGAAAAGTGGAAAAGTATTGAATGGCTTGGGTCTGCAGCGGTAGGCAAAGTGCACACGCGAATGGACGCGGGAAAAGTTCAGGTTACATAGGCCTGTTTAAATGTAGTAATTAATGGAATACATATTTTCTGGTAGCAGGTCATAGAAAGGTCATAGAAATTAAATGGGCAAGGGCAAATGTAACAAATGGCTTTTCCAGCTACAGTAAATTCTGGCCCAATTTGATTCTGAAATGATTTGGGTTGAGGGCAGGCACACCAATGACAAGTTCACACGTTGTAGCTGAGACCTATGGAGATTTATCCCCTTCTGTTCTTCCATTGCTTTTGTCTTGAGGAATCCAGTTCAATTTCCTGTTAAAACTAAATGTGATATATGTAACATGGGTGACTCGAAAGATCAATGCAATGGTGTTAAGCTAGACAAAAGAGCTATAAAATAACATTAATGGTATAGGGTACCTCAGGGTGCATTTACTTTACAGCACCTCTGTCAATGGCAGCTCCAACTATGGCGACAGTGATGTAATGATGTGGAACTGCAGCCTCCAGAAGGACCAAGCTCACCTATAGAAATAGTAATTGTCAGTACATTCAGAGGCAACAGACATCCCACTTGAAAATATGGAGGCAGGGACTGTCATATTTTCTGGCTGCGGACAGACTGAATCCTATGCCCAACCTGCACAGGTGATCACTGTCCAGCTTTCCCCAGCCATCAAAAAAATTATAGAGGCCAGAAATAAAGCTGAATGTGTAACTGCCTGTTCCTTCTGTTCTGTGGAATCCACTTAGCAATGCAACTAGGTCAGTTACATCAGCCTTGGATATTGCAGAACCAGTAGTTCTTGAAATGATACTGTAACATAACTACAGCAGCAGTGACACACTGCAAGCCTTTTTTGCACATCACTTTCCCTTTCTGTTGGAAGATGTTGGGGGTAATTTTAACTTTGGATGATGATGTAAAATGGGCTATAGCCGATTAGCCGCCCATTACACACCTCTCCCGATTTTCCTTTCCATTGAAGGGGAAATCAGGCGGTGTGTATTGTGGTGTATGTAACCTGTTCCACCTTAAGAGAACTTAAGCCTGTTCCACCTTAAGAGATGTACTACTTTCTCTGGCTGCTGTATACGTAATACCGGTGGTGACCACACCGGTATATAAGCACTGTGTAGTAATATTGTATTTGAGTATAGTCCTGACCTCCAACCAGTAAAGACCTGTTGAACTTTAATCTTGTAGTCTGTGTTAGTAATTACAACTAGAACACACAGACTTAACAGTGGCGACGAGTCCGATTCTTACCCTGCGGCAGTTTATATCCATAGCGGCTTCGTCCACAGAACGGACGTCGAAGAGAGGCTTCCACCCTCATCACCCTGCTGGAAGACACGGCGCGCGGCAGACATCGAGAAACCAGAGTGCAGAAGACATCCTGAACTCGAAGCCTCCATCAGCGGCTGTCAGCTATCTTCTTTCTTCCTCGGTGGTGGGTAAGCCGGGCAGCGACGCGACCAGAAAGTCGGCCGCGTTGGCTGTACAGACGGGGAGGGAAGACGGAGGAATAAGGGCGGTGAGATCGATCGCGACCGGAGATAAGGGCCGGGCCGCATTCGGGCCGAAAGGCGCAGCGCGGGGACATCGATTGCGGCTGGTGATAAGGGCCGGGCCGCATTCGGGCTAAAAAGGCGCAGCGTCTGGGGCAACTGAAGGCGCGAGAGCCGCGGTGAAGCGGAGACAGTGTCGGGGGACGGGTGAAGACCGCCAAGCGCGGGAAAACCGCCATTTTGTAGGCGGAGGACGAAGACAAGAGCGGGAAGCCGCCATCTTGGATAAAAATAAAAATAAATTAAATTGCAACGATGCCTAAACATGGGAACATTAATACCTTTGATAGTGACATCGAAGATTGGGCCATGTATGTAGAACGCATACAAAATTATTGTAAAGCAAATAAAATTCCAGATGAAGAGAAAGCACTAACATTATTAAACTTAATGGGTGCGAAGACATACGGGCAATTGAAACACCTTTTATCACCAGATGAACCGGCGGATAAGACGTTCGAGGAGATTGTTACTGTCCTGAAAAATCATCTAAACCCCACGCCGCTGATGCTAGCGGAACGATTTAAATTTTACAGCAGAAGGCAGCTGAAGGATGAAAGCAATGCTGAATATTTAATGGAATTGCGTAAGCTAGCAAAGTACTGTCAGTTTGGAACGAGACTGACAGAGGCGCTACGAGATAAATTTGTGTGTGGTTTATTAAAAGAAGATACACAAAAGCGACTGCTCGAGGAGAATGAGCTGACGCTTGAGAAAGCGGTCACTATGGCAGCAGCACACGAAGCCGCAGCGAGAGGCACGGCAGTAATGCAGCTATGGTCACTGGAACTCAGTACAAATAAATTGGGTTTGAGTACTGTAAAATGTTATCGTTGTGGAAAGACAACGCACGATCAGAACCAGTGTTGGTTTAAAAACCAAGAATGCAGAACGTGTGGCAGGCTTGGCCACATAGCTAAAGTATGCCGGTCAGGAAAGAAGACCAGCAACAAAAAGTCACCGCAAGGAAAATACATAAAGGTACACAAGGTGACAAAGAACAGTTCGACCGAACAGAAGTCAGATTCAGACGCTAGCAGTAATGAACTGGGTAGCTTAAGAGTACACAATGTTGGTAAGGATGCAGATCTCCAGACAATTTGGGTCACCCTTCAGATAGCAGGAGTCCAAGTAAAGATGGAATTGGACACTGGATCGGCATTGACGGTCATGAATAAGAAAGATTACAAAAGGTTATTCCAACATATTCCCTTACGGGATACGGAGATTATATTGAAAACATACACAGGGCAAAGAGTGTACCCCATTGGAAAGATAGAGGTAAAAGTGGTCCACAAGGGCGAAGAAAGCCAAGTAATGGACTTATATGTGCTACCTGAAGGAGGTCCACCACTACTGGGATGGGAGTGGATTAGGAAAATGAATATGGACTGGCACTCCTTGAAGGCACTAACGGTAGATTCCGGGGAAACAGATGTCAAACCTAAACGATTGTCCAAAATATTGGATGATGCTAAAGAGGTGTTCCAGCAGGGACTGGGATCACTGAGAGGAATTACGGCAAACATCAAGATTGATGAACATGCACACCCAAAATTTTTTAAAGCCAGACCGGTACCCTATGCAATACGACCTACTGTAGAAGTGGAACTGGAAGCGCTAGAACGTTCAGGTGTACTGTCTAAGGTAGATTGGAGTGAGTGGGCTACGCCCATTGTTCCCGTTATGAAACGTCCTTCGAGCAACAAGCCAGGAGAACCAGGGAAGGTTCGCATCTGTGGAGATTTCAAAATCACTGTTAATCCGGTGCTTCACACGGTGCAGTATCCGCTTCCGCGGATTGAGGATATTTTTGCTTCGTTGTCTGGCGGGAAACACTTCACCAAGATAGACCTGGCGCAGGCGTACTTGCAGATGGAGGTTGAAGAAGAGTCACGCCAATACCTCACGATCAACACGCATCGAGGTTTGTACCGGTACAATAGGCTGGTTTTTGGAGTGGCATCGGCTCCAGCAATTTGGCAGAGGGCCATGGAGCAGGTATTACAGGGAATTCCAGGCACACAATGTTACCTGGACGATATCCTGATTACAGGTGATGGTGATGAAGAACACCTCGCAAACTTGGAACTGGTGCTCAGCAGACTGAAAGAGTATGGAATTAGAGTTAATCGGCAGAAATGTGAGTTCTTCCAGAAGCGGATCTCGTACTGTGGTCATGTCATTGACCGGGAGGGGCTTCATAAGTCTCCTGACAAGATTGAGGCAGTTGTAAAGGCTCCCGCTCCGGATAATGTCTCTCAGTTGAGGTCGTTTCTAGGATTAATTAACTATTACCATAAATTTCTACTAAATCTATCCACGGTACTGCACCCGCTAAACGCTCTTTTACAGAAGGGGGTACCATGGGAATGGAGCGAAAACTGTAAGAAGGCATTTCGCAAAAGCAAAGAATTGATCACCTCAGAGGAAGTGTTGGCTCACTTCAACCCGACACTGCCTATTCGGTTGGCTTGTGATGCTTCTCCATATGGTATTGGGGCAGTACTCTCACACAAGTTGCCAAATGGCATGGAAAGGCCAGTCGCGTTTGCATCCAGATCATTGACCTCCGCTGAGCGCAACTATGCGCAGATCGATAGGGAGGCTCTTAGCCTTGTATGGGGAGTGAAGAAGTTTAATCATTACCTGCAGGGCCAAAAATTCACACTTCTGACAGACCATCAGCCGTTGGTATCCATTTTTAACCCTAAGAAGGGTGTTTCAGTGATGACAGCACAGCGTCTCCAGAGATGGTCCCTTTTCCTAGGGGCACATCAATATCAAATAGAATTCAAAGGTATGAAGCAGCATGGCAATGCTGATGGGCTGTCACGCCTGCCACTACCTGAAGAAGAAGAAACGACGAAAGTTGACCCTGTTGAGTTATTTCATTCGACCATCATCGAGTGTTTACCAGTCACCAATGCAAGTATTGAAAGAGAAACCAGGAACGACCCGACACTGTCCAGAGTCTACGAGGTGACAGTGAAAGGATGGCCAACACGTGGTGATCCTCTGTTACCGGCATTCTCGGCAAGGCGAGACCAGCTGTCCGTCTGCCATGGTACTTTGATGTACGGGACAAGAGTGATTATTCCTCCCAAGTTAAGGGAAAGAGTTCTAAAAGAACTGCATGAAGGTCATCTGGGGGGAGTTAAGATGAAAAGTCTTGCTAGGGCTTATGTATGGTGGCCGGGTATTGACCAACAGATAGAGGAGTTGACGAAAAGCTGCGCTGGGTGCCAAAAAGTGCAAAATGCACCTCCGATCGCACCACTACACCCATGGGAATGGCCTTCAGCCCCATGGCAACGCGTACATATTGACTTTGCTGGTCCATTCATGGACTCCATGTTCCTAATTGCGGTGGACGCACATTCCAAATGGCCAGAAGTGATCAAGATGAATACCACTACTTCAGAAAAGACAATTGCGGTGTTAAGAACAATATTCGCAAGGAACGGATTGCCAGAACAGATCTGTTCGGACAACGGACCACAGTTCGTGTCGGAAGAATTCCAAAAATTCTTAAAGAAGAATGGGGTGAAACATTATACCTCTGCCCCATATCATCCGGCGACAAATGGGTTGGCCGAGAGATTTGTCCAAACATTCAAAAAGGCAATAAAGGCCATGAACGATGATCAGATTCCGCTACAGCACAAGGTGGACAATTTCCTAATGGCATATCGAAACACCGCTCATGCAGTGACTAACCAAAGTCCTGCCATGATGTTTTATAACAGGAGGTTGCGGTCCAGGTTGGACTTGTTAAAACCAAATGTGCGGAGGGAAGTGGAAAACAAACAGTTCCGGCATATTAATAACAAGACCACTCGAGTTTCGACGTAGGACAACCAGTGTTGGCAAGGGGCTATGGAAACGAAAAATGGCAGTCCGGAACAATTCGGGCCAGACAAGGACCTCTAATGTACACAGTAGATATTGGTAACAATGTGATAAGGCGTCATGCGGATCAACTGGTAGAATCGAGAGCAAGGGTCGAACCCATGGTTGCGACAGAGACAACTGTGGAAGACGTTAATGAACCTGAAGCATCTACCTCAGCAGGGAATGTACCTGAGGATGATAACACCCAATGCATGGGAGACCAACTAGAGGAGTCACCTCAGCAACAGGAATCAGAGACCACTGAAAGGCGTTATCCAAACCGAATCAGAAGGCCTCCTGAGAGACTGAACCTTTGAACTGTTTATACCTGAAGTTATATATGTTATTATGTTATGTTAAATGGGGATATGACTGTTAAGCTAAAAAGGGAGGATTGTGGTGTATGTAACCTGTTCCACCTTAAGAGAACTTAAGCCTGTTCCACCTTAAGAGATGTACTACTTTCTCTGGCTGCTGTATACGTAATACCGGTGGTGACCACACCGGTATATAAGCACTGTGTAGTAATATTGCATTTTAGTATAGTCCTGACCTCCAACCAGTAAAGACCTGTTGAACTTTAATCTTGTAGTCTGTGTTAGTAATTACAACTAGAACACACAGACTTAACATGTATCAAAGGCAGCCAATGTGATATCGCCCATTTTACACTGTCGCCCAAAGTTAAAATGACCCCATTACAATAAATTACAACAACAACAACTTAGATTTATATAGTGCCTTTAACATAGTAAAACATCCCATGGTGCTTCATAGGAGCATTATAAAACAAAATTTGACAGAATAAATTACAGGTGCTTCTATGTTTTCCAATTCTGTAGTCTGGTTTGCAGAAGAATGCCATTGACATGCACGTGTTTTTATATTGTTATATTTGTAACTGGAGCCAGATTCAGTAGGTACACTGGGCTCTGCTTTTATAGGCAGCTCCACAGGCAGCAGACGCTTGGGACCAGCTCGCTGCATTTACATTTTTAAAGCTAGCTCCCTTACGCCAACAACTTACTTTTACACCCACATTTTCATGAGCTTATGATCTTGTCAAGTAAAGGGAGCCATGTTTTGTTTACACTATGAAGTGCAGTACTTATACAGTGCAAAAGTGTCTTATATGTATCGCGCTGTCTTCCTGCCACATGATTTTAAATGAAGGCTTCAGAACTTTCCAATCAATTGTGAGCTGACACTGCACACATTAAGGGATTCCCTCGCATAACAGGAAGTAACCACATCACAGACATTTTGAGTGATGGTAGAACCCAGGAAAACAGAAAGGTGTTACTGAATATCTTAACAATAGAAACTGTATTTATGGAGAATGTCCTTCCTAAACATGTTAAATATCATGAATATTCAGCCAGTAAACTGACTGAAGTACAGAGTGGCTGTGAGGGTCAGCTCACTCATTGAATATTCATAACTTCAGCAATAACAACAGAAAATGCTGGAAAAACTCAGCAGGCCAGGCAACATCCGTGGAGAGAAATTAGAGTCGACGTTTCGGGTCGAAACCCTTTTTCAAAACTGGAAAGGAAATAAAATAGAATTTTAATTTCTCTCCATGGATGTTGCCTGGCCTGCTGAGTTTTTCCAGCATTTTCTGTTGTTATTTTGGATTTCCAGCATCTGCAGTATTTTGCTATCATAACTTCAGCAAGTCTGCCAAGGATTTCCTGTTTTTTGAGTTAGCTGATCTCAGTTGAAGCAGCCGTTGAGAGTCTCAGTGCCTCTGGGCTAAAGGGGGAAAATCAGCAAGAGTTCCCAGACCTGATTACTTTCCAGTGGACTCCAGTCGGAAAGTGAATCTGTGCAGTTTTTGAATGAGAGGACCGGAGCATGCCTGGCTGTGATGCCCTCTATTGTTGAATAGTTTGCCAACACTCACTACCTAGGCTTACACTTGAAGAATGGTCAATTGGGCTGTCTTCCAGAAGACTTATCGGTGTCCACAGAGCCATAGTCCGGCATGAGCCAGTGGGCTGGATTTCCCTCTGATTGGTGAGTTAATATGGGGCAGGACTTGCACCTCACCAGGTCACTCCGCCGTTAACCCACTCCATTTACTTAAGAAGGGCCTCAGTAAGTATGTGGGGGCAAGATGGCATTGGTTTACTGCTGCTGGACGGGAGGGAAATTGAGTTATGCTGTTCTTCCAAGCATGTGGTTGCCCCTCCTAATAGCTCTCCTCCCTTAGCTCGGCATCCAGTTTTTTGATTATGGCTCTGTAAAGCACATTAGGATGTTTCTCTATTTTAAAGGCACTGTATAAATTCAAGTTGATGTTATTTTGTGCATGGAGCAGCTGAAAGGAGCAACAATGACTGAGGTAAGATCTGCATCACTGATGGGGTGGTGTGGGGTGTGGTGTGGTCGGCCTCAGGAATGTTTTTTGATTCATCCATTGACGAGATACTAGCAGAAGTAAAGACCAGAGGGGACAGACTCCTGGTGACTGTGAACAGGAAGCTCCATAAAAGGGCAGTGCAAAATTATGAGAGGGAGATTGCTGAGACAGTGAGTGCAATTCCCGCCACCCCACAAACAGCCATACAGTGCAGGTTGAGGTTTAATGATCTCACAAAGTTGACAGGGCTCCCGCTGTCCAAGTTTACTATTGACAGCATTAAATGTGCTGAAGTCTCCACTCATCTGCACCATATCACCTTAATCAGAGTCAGGTGCACACAATATGGATGGCCACTGCAAAGGTACCTCTTTGACCAAGCTCTTGCTCACGTCCTAAAATCCCTTTATGTGGCTCGGCATCAAATTTTGTTTGATAACGCTCTTGTGAAGCTCCTTGGGAAGTTTTTACTACGTTAAATGCATTATATAAATACAAGTTGCTGTTGTATCTGGGTGGAACTGTACTCGCCTGGTTCAATTCTTATCTATCCAGTTGTAGCCAGAGAATCACCTGTAATGAATTCTCTTCCTGCTCTCGTATCATTACCTCTGGTGTCCCCCAAGGATCTATCCTTGTCCCCCTCCTATTTCTCATCCACATGCTGCCTCTCAGCGACATCATCCGAAAACACAACGCCAGAATCCAAATGTACGCTGACGACACCCAGCTCTATCTCACCACCACCTCTCTCAATCCCTCCACTATCCCTAAATTGTCACACTGCTTGTCTGACATCCAGTACTGGATGAGAAAAAATTTCCTCCAACTACATATTGGGAGTATCAAAGCCATTGTCTTTGGTCCCCGCCACAAACTCCGTTCACTAGCCACCAACTCCATCCCTCTCCCTGGCAAATGTCTGAGGCTGAACCAGGCTGTTCGCAACCTTGGTTCGTATTTGACCCTCGAGATGAGCTTCTGACCATATATCCGCGCCATCACCAAGACTGCCTATTTCCACCTCCGTAACATCGCCCGACTCTGACCCTGCCTCAGCTCATCTGCTGCTGAAACCCTCATCCATGCCTTTGTTACCTCTAGACTTGACTATTCCAACACACTTCAGGCTGGCCTCCCACATTCTATCCTATGTAAACTTGAGGTCATCCAAAACTCTGCTGCCCGTATCCTATCTCGCTCCAAATCCCATTCACCCATCACCCCTATTCTCGCTGACTTACATTGGCTCCCAGTTCGGCAACGCCTCAATTCTAAAATTCTCATCCTTGTTTCAAAATGCCTCGATGGTCTCACCCTTCCTTATCTCTGTAACATCCTCCAGCCCCACAACCCTCCGAGATCTCTGCGCTCCTCCAACTCTGGCCTTTTGCACATCCTCTATTTTAATTGCTCCACCATTGGCGGCCGTGCCATTAGCTGCCTAAGGCCTAAGCTCTGGAATTCCCTCCATAAACCTCTCTGCTTCTGTACCTCTCTCTCCTCCTTTAAGATGCTGCTTAAAGCCTACCTCTTTGACCAAGCTTTTGGTCATCTGTCCTAATATCTCCTTATGTGGCTTGGTGTCAAATTTTGTTTGATAGCACTCCTACGAAGCGTCTTGGGATGGTTTACTATGCTAAAGGCGCTATATAAATGCAAGTTTTTGTTGTTGTTGTCACTGCCCAATTACAGAAAGCTCTCAACCTCTTTCCAAATGCTGCTCTCAATACTCACACAGCACAAAGCAATTCTTGCAGCATAGTCCCTGCTATTCGACTGAAATCACAGTCATTATTTATTATGAATACATAACCACTCTAGGCCTCCTCACAATGGACCACACAAACATGGCCAACACAACAGTCAAATGCTGCTCAAAACATTAAACTGGATTTTTCAGCCTTCAATTTTTGTCTGCTTATCTCCTGAAGGCAGTGGTTCATTCTTGCGTATGGACCCACATGTTCTGACAACCCTCAAGTGCGTCACCAAAGTGGCCGTTCTCTATTTATACACTTAGATAGCAAATATTGGTTGGCTATTCCACTTTTGCTGGTATCACAATCCTGATCCTTTCCTCACCTGTTAGCCACTCATGCACGCTGGACAGCAATCACGAGTGGGACCCCGGGTTGGTCATTTCCCCATTCTCATCCAAAAATTACAACAACAACAACTTGTATTTATATAGTGCCTTTTAACGTAGTAAAATGTCCCAAGGCGCTTCACAGGAATATTAAAAGACAACAAAATTTGACACCGAGTGGTGAGGGTGTGGTTGAGCAGATCGGTAGCTGCAGAAATGTCATGGACTGTTGGGATTTCATAACTACAGTTGTAAAAGAGTTGGGAGAGAGTTTTTTCCAGGGACGGACACAGAAGGAAGTAGGGTTGGGGGTGGTGGTGGGTTGGCGGGGGGGGTGGTGGTGGAAGGCGGATGTGGGTGGAGAGCGATATGAGGAAGTGGTCAGAGATAGCCTTATCTGCGATTGACACAATGGGAGTAGCGAGGCCACAAGATATGGCAAGGTCAAGGGGGTGGTGACTACACTTCAAAAAGTACTTAATTGGCTCTGAAGCGCTTTGGGACGTCCTGGGGTCGTGAAAGGCGCTATATAATGTATGTCTTGCATTATTTGTATCAACTCGCCACCACTTTGTGATCAGCGAACAGGGTAGATCAAGGATCGAACCTGTGCCTTTCCTGGTCTGTGTGCCTCAGTAGCACATGGGGCAGCACACTTCCTGAGAAACCTATGAGGAAACTATCTTCCTTTCAAACTTAATGGAAGCTTTATGTTGTGTGTCATTTAGCATCTCCTGGACTTTAAATAACGTATTTTATTAGCAACTTTCCACGCTGACCTTAAGAGTTACGCTAACCTGCTTGAAATTGATCTGGCACAGACCAAAGTCAGCAGACTGGTCCCTAGAAACACTGGGATGAGTAAAATGGGATTGTTTTTTCTTCCTCTTCTGTAAATAATTAAAATGTTAGCCTTCAAATAGCAACAACCCATCTATTCATGACATTTAGTAAGCAGACACAGGAAGGCACGGGAAAATCACACCAGAACAGCATAAATATTGGATTAGATCTTTAGTGCTACTCTGTATCTCTCTTTCCCTGTGTTATTGTCTTTGATACAATTGTTTTGCGATACATGTATATTTTAAAACACCTCTGCTGAGCAAACATATATTTTTTAATTTGTTCATAGGATGTGGGCGTCGCTGGCAAGGCCAGCATTTATTGTCCATCCCTAATTGCTCTTGACAAGGTGGTGGTGAGCTACCTTCTTGAACTGCTGCAATCCGTGTGGTGAAGGTACTCCCACAGTGCTGTTCGGGAGGGAGTTCCAGGATTTTGACCCAGCGACGTTGAAGGAACGGTAATATACTTCCAAGTCAGGATGGTGTGTGACTTGGAGGGGAACTTGGAGGTGGTGGTGTTCCCATGCGCCTGCTGCCCTTGTCCTTCGAGGTGGAAGATGTCACGGGTTTGGGAGGTGCTGCCGAAGAAGCCTTGGCGAGTTGCTGCAGTGCGTCTTATAGGTCCCTATTAAAACAATTACTCATGGGGGTAGATCTTGACTTTGTACGATCGTGTAAAATGGATGATAACAAGTCGATAGCCCATTTTACATCCCTCCTGATTTCTATTTCCATTGAAAATATAAAAGGGGCTGTCGACTCGCTATCACCCATTTTGCACTGTTACACAAAGTTAAAATCTACCCCCATGACTGTGGCATCACTGGTCTTACAGACAACAAAACCTAGCATGAGCTGCATTAGCAGGTTTACAGTGCTAGGGCTATTGTGGGTTCAACCTATACAGGATTTACCTTGAGGCTGCTGATTAGGTTGAAAGGAACAATCTTATTTAGAAGAGGAACCCAGGCATTGCCTTAACATTTAGGTTTAGAACTATGAAATAATTCAATGATTAAAGCTGCCTGTGAATCATAAGATTATATTATTCTTAATCACATAGATAGGTACAGAGGAGTGAAGCCATTGGCCCATCCTTCCTAGAAGCCTACAATCTCTCCATCACCCTACCCAGTAGACTATTCTGCATACTGATCTCTCTTTCTGTGAAGAAGTGTTTCCTGATATTCAAACTGAACTTAACTTTTTCCAGTTTGTATGTATATCTCCCTGTCCAGCAGTAATGGTTTAAGTTGAAATCTTGCTCAGAATGAACCTTTTCTATTCCACTTAGTATCATATGCCTTTATAAGGCCTCTTCTCATTCATCTCCTTTCAAGGCTGCAGAGTCCAAGTTTATCTAACCTTTCCTCATAACTCTGTCTTCTAACACTAGGGATCAGCCTTGTGGCCCTTCTCTGCACAGCTTCCAGGGCCTGGATGTTCACCTTGTGCCTCCGTGATCAAAACTGAAAGCAGTATTTCAAAGTGTGGCCTGGCCAGTGCACTTTACAGTACAGAACTACTGTATACTAGACTGTTCACATAAAAAAGGAGATTCAAAGCCAGTCTCACTTGTAACTGACGTGAACATTCACTTCAAGAATACAGAATAATTACGCCTCATAGCTTTAAAGGAACACAAGCCTACACTTTAGCAGCAGACTAATACCTTGTGTTACATGGTGTAATGCACCTGCTCTTACAACACAGTGCAGCTTCTGCCTTGACATGAGCAGTACCAGTGACAAACCACTTGTAATATATCAAAAACAGGATATCTAGCATGGGCAAACATCTCCAGATGTCACATTTAGTTACAAATGCAAGCTAATCTTACAATACTGGGTAGTTCTGACCGACAGGCTGAAGCTGACAAGCATACGTCAATCTGTAAAGTTCCCTAAACAAACAACAATTAAATTCTGTGTTTATTTAACAGCCATTAGACGTAAAGAGACAAAGCCCTGCCTTAGCAGAATAGTACATCATACATTATGTGGTATAACTCACCTATCCTTAGAAAACAATGTACGGGAAACTTCGTGATATCCGGCACCGACGGGACCGAGCTGCTGCCGATCTATCAAAACTTCCGGATAGACCAGCGCTAATGTTGAAGGATACGGAGGTTTTCATCTCCGTATCTGACAACAAACACTGCTGCTTAGCAACAGCTTGTAAACACTCAGCCCGTACCTTGGAAGCGTCTCTGAAGCTGTTGCTAAGCTACAGAGACGCTTTCCAGAGCCAGACTGTTAAAAAAATGCTAGGAGAAGAAAAAAAACCTAACCAAAACGGCTGCTGATTTCTGCCGTTAGATCGAGGTTTCCGGACATACAACCTCCGGATAAACCAACGTTTCCTGTATTATGCAAGTTACTTTAAGCAAAACCACCGAGATTGTTAATAAAAGGTTATCAGATGCACGTCTGTCCAAATCCAGATTTTTGAAAATAGAATAAAAGAAAGAACAGCAATCATTTCATTTTGATTTCTTCTGATCTGGAACTGGGAATTTTCAAACACCTGCTCATTTGCAAATTGTCTTCCTCAACAGCCAATTGATCTCTAATTGATCACAGGAGGTGCCTACTTACTGCAATTAGACTTTGTAGCCACCTTAACAGCTGACTAATACACTGCATGTTATAATGGCACCCTCATCATAAAACAGTGCATCATTTGACCTCCCATGACCAATGTCATGGTAGATCAGCTAATTATTAAAAAAATTAAAGCTGCAATTGAGTAAAGGCGTGTTATTTAATCTCAGGATCTGGATGACATCAGTAAATACCTTGAACAGTGCTCTGGCAATTTATGACCACCTGGATCTCCCAATGAATTAATTCCACCCCGTAGTCGCAACCATCATTATTGTCGCTGCCTCCAACACCATTCTTTTAATAACATCTTTAACATAGAAAAGTCCCAAGGCACTTCACACAGGCAAAAGCAAATATGGAAGCTGAAACAAAGAAGGAGATATTAGGAGGGTTGATCAAAAGTTTGGTTAGAGAGGTGGGTTATAAAGGATGAGAGTGAGGTGGGGGGGTGGAAAGATTTAAGGAGGGAATTACAGAGTGTGGGGACTACGTGACGTGGCTGTCAATGATGAGGTGAAGAGAGGGGGGGATGCAGAACAGTCCGATGATTGTTGGGGGGTGCGGGGGTTGTAGTACTAGAGGAGATTACAGAGATATGAGGGGTGAGGCCATCGAGGGTTTTAACCGGAAGATGTGAATTTTAAATTTGAGGCATTGGGGGGGACTGGGAGCCAAAGTAGGTCAGCCAGGACAGGGTGATGGATAAGCAGGACATAGTGTGGGATAGAATAATGACAGCAGAGTTCTGGATCAGCTGCTATTTAAGGTGAGTGGAAGATGGGAGAGAATCGGAATAATTGAGTTTGAAGGTGACAAAGGCATGAATGTGGGCTTCAATGGCAGCTGGGCTGAGGTAGGAATGGAGGCAGGCGATGTTACAGAGGTGGAAATAGGCGGTCTTTTTGATGAGAAAACATGGGGTCAAAAACTCAGCTCAGCATTGCAAACAATCAGGTTCAGCCTGAGGGACAATGTTATAGCACAGAAACAGGTCAATCAGCCCTTCACATATATGCGCCAGCTATCTGTTCCAATCTCACTTTCCTCGTCAGTCTCCATACCATTTAATATAATTTTTTTCTAAGCAACTATCTAATTCTCTTTTAAAAGAATTCATGGACTCTGCTTCAACCATAGTTTGTGGCAGAAAATACCACATTTTAGCGTAAAGTAAAGATTTTTTTTCTAACCTACTCTTTAATTCTTTTTGTGATATATTAAATTTGTACCCACCTCCATTAAAGCTAAATTGATCTTGCCAACCAGTGAAATCACTGTTTACCTTTTTAGAGCCCTTCATAACCCTGAAGATTTCTATCAGATCATCCTTTAGCTTTCTCAGAGGTAGTGAAAAAAGCCCTAACTTCTGAAGTCTCTTTTCATAACTGTAATCCTTCATCCCTGGTAACATCCATGCTTTTATATCCTTCCTATAAATGGACACCCACAGCTAATCTACCACGTGGGTCTTTTAATCCCCGTCACAGGAAGCAGCCATAACAATACATTTATGTATCATACGCCGGTTACAGAGTGTGGGGCCACTTTCATGGAGAGCTGCAGATCTCTTCGCAATGCAATTCTTATCAAACATAATAACCACAGAATGCATGACCTCTGCGTTATGCTTATGTCATGGACTTTTCCTGAAAGTCTGGTCTCCTAACCTTTACTTGGTTTTCAGTATCAAATTAATTTAATGGACGGAAAATCAGGCAGCTCTCTTAGGGGTGAGCACTCCTCCCTGCCCGATTTTCCTGTATCCGCTCTACCCAGACTATCCCCAGGTGAAAGAACAGGAAAATCTGTCCTCTAAGGTCTGAGTTTTTAAATATAAATGCATTTCCCCACTTATACTTGCATCTTATGAGGTGGAAGCATTTGTTATTAACGTTAATAAGTCTTAAAAAAAATCAGAGTTCAAGCTACGATCTAACTTTGCTCCCCTTGTCAACACTTGGCAGAAACTAAGTTTGAGTATCCGATACATAATTTAGACCCTATCATTTGTATGTGATCCATAATGTGTTCTGCCTATGACGTATATTTGTTTGTAGCTTTGCCTTGTTCATTGTGTCTGGTTGGTGAGCAAAACTATCGTAAGAATTCACCCTGTGTTCTTGTAAGCCATGTCAGGACATTTTAAATCACAAGGTACCAGAACTTAACAAATGCTACACTAAATATCTGGGCATATACAGTGCTCATTAAGTTAAATGCAATTTAAAACCAACTCCAAAATTATAAAATACCATGTTGAAGAAAGTGTAAAAACATTCTAGCTCTGTCTGCTTGTGTCATGCATCTGCAGAGTTCACTGCTGAGGAGACCAGTGGGAGTTAAGCCTAGTATCATGCACTGTGGTCAGACAAAACACAACTGAAACAAGTCGCAATACAGGGAAGAATTATATTTGTTTTGAAGGATTCTGTTTGCTGGAGACAGTGACAGGAAAGGGGAAGTGTCATTAACAGGCCTTTGTCCTGTAGGGGGTTTTCTGTGAGGAGTATGCCAGATGAAGCAAATGCAACAAAATCACTCTGAGGTCAGTACGTCACTGCAGCTTGATGGTGACCTTGGCTGCTTTCTCCTTTAGAGGGAGCTGTGAACACTTGCATCTGACAGATTGAGCTGCTGCAGAAATGTGGAGCATAAACCAAGTAGAGACACCTATAAGCACCTTATCCAAAGACATGAGCAGAGAATACTAAAACAACAGGTTCTCAAGTTAGTCTGACACCCGATTCCACTGTTCCTTGTTTGTACAGTCTGTTTTCCACTATGTTTGCCGATTTTCTATAACAAAATAAGATAAATAATTAAAGCCACAAAGAACTGGGAGCACCATCTTTCAGGATTCTCAGTGTAAATAGCTAATGTAAAGTAATAATCAGATGTAAATTTGATTGAAAAAGTCGCTATCAGTAGACAAAGATAATAAATAGGCTTTTTGACAAAAAGATTTTGCTTAAACCTTTATGTTGCTTGAAACAATTGCATAAATATAATAATTGAAAAGAATCATCAGTTGCTGCCCAATGTCCTACTGGATAATTGCATCCCATGGGGTTGTAATGAGCTTTACAGTCAAAGAAGGTCCCAGGTTCAATGCAGAGTTAGCTGATCTCAGCCGAGGAGTATTAGTGGCAATACAATTGGCATTAGCACCACAAGGCAAGATGGGGAGGGGGAAATCATCCAGGGTTTCCACAAGTCTGCAGTGATTACTGCTGAAACTGCATGTGTTTAGGGAAAGATGTCAGCTGAGGAGAGATTGGGCATAGCTGTGATACCTCCCTCCCCTCCCAATGAGTGCATAACGAGACCCCTCAGGGTCGTCCATTAGAATGACCACTTGGTTGAGGCACTGCCTGGTTGCTACCATCTACGGAACCAGAACCCAATATGGATCAGCACCTTCAGAAGAGGAAGGGAGAAGCTGGGAAAAAAGAACTACACCATTACGCTATTTGTACATGACTTAATCATGAAGAAAAACAAAGTAATGTTTGCCAAACACTTTTTCAAGAAGGTGGTGACCTTTAATTATGAGTTGAAAATGAATGAGAGTCCACTGAAAAGGGCTGGGAGTTTACAAAGCTAGAAAGTGGGAATAAAAGAAACAATGAGAAATAGGGCAGCCACAAGCTGTGTTTTGGACTGGACAGGCCAGTTTTCTGAACAGGCTATCTGGAAATTTCTGAAATGTAAACCAGATGCCGAAAGTACAGTTTTAAAAGCAGAAGTATTTTCCCCATTTACTTCTGTATTTTACTGAGAAGGTATTAGTTATTGAGATTATTAATGAAATTTCACCAGCAACAAAGAAAGCATCAGAACTCAAGCATTGAACTTCCACCATTGCAGCAGGTGGTAACTTTGACATAAGTGAACTTTCATCTATCACAGAAATGAATGCTTTAAAGGGGTGATGCTAACTGGTACAGAATGTGAACTGTACACAGAGCCATGTGCACTGGCACATTTGGTGACATCATCACATTTGCCCCTAGATTTCTTTAAAAATGCACATTTCATGATGCAATTTGAAGTTACCATAGGAGCCAGCAGACCAGAGTTCTGTGGAGTATATCAGAGCTGTTCCAGGAACTGAGATTGCTGGAAGATTTCCCAGTACAGTGACTGTGCCCTTTAAGTATCCTCACGCTGGCTTTCAGACACGGCTCGCATCTTAAATAAAATGAGAACATGCTAGAAATATACAGCAGGTCCTTTGCGTCTGAAAGAGAAAGATAGGTTAACGTTGCTGGTGGGATGTTTTAATCTGAACTGTTTTTCTGCCACATCCAAAATGTTAACCTAATTTTCTCTTTCAGTTGCTGATCGCCTGCTGTGCATTTCCAAATTTTCTTTATTTTTAATTCCCGGCATTCATTTTCTTTTCTGTTTTTCATTTTTCCAGGGTCTGCTCAACCATGTTTTGTTTAACTAATTGAGACTGAGCATGCACTTTGTGATCAGAATTCCTTTCCTGAACTCTCCATTACAGTCTTTTGCTTCAGATAATGCATGTTGGAAAATGGAAGCTGCAAAAATGAGAAGTGGATCAGCATCCATTTAAGGTAAACAAAGCAATCTGTGCTGTCGGCACAAAATCTTAAACAAAATGCTTCCTGTAGCAGAACCAAAGCTCTAAAGTCCTTTAATCAGAGTGGCTGCCCATCAGTAATCAGCCCATTCAGTTCCTTTACACGTTAGTACCTCCAAAACTGCTTAATCATTCCTGTATCATTGTTTACAGGATTTCAGGAACTGAGATGTTCCTGCCATGGCGAATGATAACATTTGGTGTTTAGCTTACACCCCTCATTGTCACGTTTTAAACGCTTGGTTGCTATGTTTACTTAAGACTGCATTACAATGCTCTCCCGATGGCTCAAATGGTTAAGGTAGTGATGAGCTGAACCATCCAGGTCCTAGGTTTGACTGCCAGTCTATACTGAATTTGTTACCTCAGCCAGTGCAGTGGCGGATGGCTAGCTACCATTAACCTGCTTTATACTGGTGGCATTTTAATTTGGATTCTGGGAGACTGGCATTTGTGAGCAGGATCCTGAAATTCATGCTGCTACATCGGGTTCCCTTATCCCAGCGGCAGACTCATAAGCCCATGATAAGTTGGGTCAATGGGCTGGATTTTGTCAATGGGGGCGCATTGGGGATGGGACTGCTGGTTTTCGGGTTTCATTCCTGCCTCCAATGACATCTGGCCAACCCACACTATTTTCCCTTGATTGACCTTGTTAAGCCCGCCCTGCAGGCTTACTGGCCAATTAAGGGAAAGCCGGTGACAGAGGACGTCAGCATATGATGTTTCATCTGTCGAAAATTTTTTGACAGATGAACTGTCAGCATTTGACAGCTTTGAGAAGCTGTCAAACACTGACAATCTCTGTTCTAAGGTGAGCCCTTGCACAGAAGGCTCACCAAAACCTCTCTCCTCAGCAGAAAGCAGATGGCTGCTGCATCTGAGAATGCAGCAGCCATTCTGTCATCTCTGCCATTGAGATGAGGCACCTCCGGATCCCCAAGGGTTGAAGCCTGCAGGAAGAAGCAAAGGTAAGGAAACTTTTTCCAACACTTTACACTCACCTCTCATACTTAGTTCTCCACACTTGCACCTATCACTCACCTCCACGACGGACTTTTCGATCCCTCTCACTCCCGCAGACCCACTGCTTGCCTTGCTGACCCTGGTGAGGTTCGCAGCCGTCGGGAAGCCTGCACTTGCAGGGGTAAAATGGGGATAAGCCTCAAAATTGCCTGTTAACCATGTGTTAACAGGCAGTTAATTGGCTCTAATCCCCTTCCCGCCTCACAGAGATGGGTCCCTGCGTGAGTCGGGGACCCACCTCCCGGGAAGGTGGCATGGAGGTGGGTTGGGTGCGGGGTCAGTACCCGCTCTCAGTTTCTGCCATTTTCCTGGCAGTTCCATCTCCATACCCGCCTCCCCAGGGCTGGGAAAATTCCCCTGAATGTGTCTGGGTTTGAGAGCACAGAATTGGGCAGGGTTCCAACTTCCTGCTCCTGATCACTATTCAGCAACCACTGCTATAAATATATATGTGGCGCTATCAGGTTTGGCTGTGATGGTTGTATAACCTCCTAGCCTCACATGTGAAGAATGGCCACTTGGCCAAGGTACTAGAGGCCACAGGTGCCCTTGCAACTGTATTCCAAAGCCTGCAGCAAAGAGAGGAGGCGGGGGGAGAGAGGAGAACGTTGGGGGAATTGCTGTATAAGCCACTGATAGTGCTGGTTGGTGCATATGGAGAATGTGCTTGCTACACCAAACATCAGGGCAGATTTTGCCTGAGGTTCTGGTGATATCGGGTGGATAATCAGGCAGGGGCTGTTCTGCCATCTGCTGCCAGGATTTCCCACTAGAACTGATGCCGGGATTTCAGTACATCTGACCAAATATGAGCAGGTGTATTGAAATGATGTGCAAATGATAGGAACATGTCATGTGATGTATTTACCATTGTTTTCACCATAGCAACTGTGTTGTAATGAATGGCAGAGGGAAAGTTAACGTTTAACTCCTTCTCCAAAGGGAATGGAATTGATCACCCCATGATCAATTATACTCCTTCAAGCTCCATTTTTAATATTTTTAATATTTTTATTAAAATAAAGTAGTTTTCTTTGTATGTCCCAGAGGGCAGCAAACTAGGCTACATTGCTGTAGACTTCCAATGCCTGAAACAGCAACTTTGCTCCCTCCCTCTCCCAAAGTGGGCTCCCCAAAATGTTTCCGTGTACTGCCGGGAGCCCACCGAATTTATTAAAAATGAGCCTGACCCTAGAAAATCGGCTGGGGTTTAGGATAGAGACGTGAAACGAGTGGAAGTACCAACCCACCAAAGTTGTGCCCTCTTAGAGGCCAGCAGGAAAATTATCCCCATTATCTGTCATTGTTCCCTACTCATTTTCTTCCTTTCTTTAGTTCCCCCCCACCCGCCACCACCCCCCCCCCCCGCCACGCCACCTCCACTGTGTTATATATCATTCTATGATTCAAGGATCAAACAGTCCCTAGGCTTCCTCCAGAGTTGGGCTACATTCAGCTACTAGAAATTGGGGGTTGTTTTTCCACCAGCTGCCTTTAGAAAGTGTCTTAACCTTTGTTCATTTCCTCCAACGCTCTGGCTAAAATTGGAAATCCTCAACTGGGGAATTTGCTTTCTATGGGCTGGATTTTCTCAATGGAGATGAGTTGGAGGTGGGACTGCTGCTTGTCGGGTCTATGTCCCACCTCTATCATCTTCTGGCCAACCAGTGGGATTTTCCCCTGATTGACCCTGTTGGCTCAGCAGGCCAATTGGGGGGAAGTCACTGACAGAGCATGTCAACGTCTGATGTGCCATCTGTCAAGACTTGAAAGAAGAAATGTCAGTGTTTGACAGCTCTGTGAAGCTGTCAAACACTGACATTCTGTGTAGTTTGATGAGTCCTTGTGTTCAGGACTCATCAAACCTTTCAACTTTGTAGATTTCAGATGACTGTTGGTTCGGAGGATTCAACAGTCAATCTATGAAATCGACAAGGACGATGTCAGGACTCCTGATCCAGAGCGGCTGAAGGCTGTAGGCAGAAACCAAGGTAATTGAACATTTTTTAAACTTAACACTCACCTTACATACTTACCACTCCACACTTGCACCAATCACTCACCTTTACATCTTACTTTCAGGTCCCTCTGACCCCCGCAGACCTCCTACTCGACTCCTCCAACCCGGCGGGGTTCTCCAAGGTCGGGGAGCCTTCACCTAAAAAGGTAAAATGGGGCTAATCCTTTAAAAGGATTTAATCCCTTTCCCACCTCGAGTAGACGGGACCCGAAGCAGCACATCTTCCCGCCTCCTGGCAAAAGGGCACGAAGGCGGGATGGGGGCGGGTTTGCCATCTGCCCCCCACTTTCTGCTACTTTACTGGCAGACCCGCCTCCATACCCGCCTCCTCGAGGCTGAGAAAATTCAGCCCATTCACTCTGTGCTAAAGCACATTGGTGTATCAGCACCATTGGGCTGCCCATCGATGCAAGGCAAGTTTAACCTTTTGCAATAAATTTTAAAGCCTAGAAAATCTGACTAAGAAAATGCCATAAATGAATCTTCTGCTCTATACCTTAAAGTTTGTATATATGGATTGGAGAAAGGGTGCTTTTGGGTGAGGCAGCTGGTAAAATTGCTAGCTCAATCACTCATTTTTACCTTTCAAGACCTGGCACAAGTGATGATAGTCTCCTGAAACAAGGCTATTGAGGAGAACAGTTACTGCAAGTTAATGAGTGGAAGGAACTCTATTGTGATGGAATAAGCCATATTCCAAGAGATACACCATCCTATGAACAGATTTCTGATATTATTAATACATGATATACTGGGTTTAAAAATCTAAAGCCTCGATGACATAAGCTGTGTCAATAAAGGCTTCTGAGATGGGATGGTTTGATAACACAGAAGTTGTAAACACCACAAGCTTTGAAATGGGAATTGATTGTTAATGCTAAAACAATGGCCCTATTGAAATAGCAGTTTGGCACTTCCAGAAGGTCTGGAGTTTGGGAGAAACACAATGGAATGACCCAAGTAAAGTGTTAAAAACTAACACTCAGGGAAACAGAAACACAGATTATTAAAAAACCATGTACCTTCGTAAAAGTAATATCAAATGAAAGACAGGAAACATAAGATTATATATGCAACCAATTGAGATAGCTAGAAATGCATGAAACACCCTGTTTGAAGTGGTTTTAATTTACATATAGTAAATATGATACCTACAGAACACTTTGAAGATATGACTTCAATAGATGCACCGAGCAATTACATTGGCCTCGATTTTCAGTGTGCCATGAGGCGGGCTTTTAGGTGTGCAGGGGGGCTAAAATCCTGAATTCGGGGGTCCTGACACCATCCCACCCAAAACCCGCCTCCACATAAGTTTCACAGGAGGCGGGTACCCGCCCCGCACTGGGACCCGCTGACCCGAGGCGGGAAGGGGTTAGTGCCAATTAACTGCCTGTTAACAGGTAGTTAACAGGCAGGTTTTAGCCTAATCCCTATTTTGAGGGGTGTCGTGTGGGATTCCCGATGGCTCCAAACCATGCCAGGTTAGAGCAGGCGGGCCGTCGGGTTGAAGGACTTGGAGGGGTCGCGATGTCGGTGCTCAGGTGAGTGATGGGTGCATGAGTGCAAAGGTAAGTGTGTTTGGTGTGTCTAAAGTTTGTAAAGAAGTTTAAATTACCTGTACTTACCTTAACAGCCTTTCTTCCTCTAGGTTTCGGGAGTCCATCACTCAGCCGGCACTGAAAGCAAAATGACTGCGAGCTGTCAAAAGTGACAGCCTTCAGCTTTCATTGCCGGTGAGAGTTCTAACTGAGTCTGCGTAGAAGGACTCAGGTTAGAAGTCAGACTGTCAGTGTTTGACAGCTTGAAACAGCTGTGAAACACTGATATTTCATCTGCCAAGATGTCTTGACAGATGAAATTTCAGCCTGTGACGTCACCTGCTGCCGGGTGGCCCTTAGTTGGCCTGCTGAGCCCACTGGGCGGGCTCAACAAGGTCAATCAAGGGAAAAGCGCGTGGGTTGGCCGGACGTCGATGTAGGCGGGACTAAAACCCGAAAGTTGTAGTCCCGCCTCCTTCCCGACTGCTGAATGAAAATCCAGCCCATTGTGTTTGTATTGAACTTGGAACACCACAGAGACAGGAGTCTGTGGTTATAAACAGTTAAGCCAATATTAAGAATTGAATGGAAAACCTTTGAAAGGAATGACATCAAATAAACTGTCATATTGTTTTTATGATAAGTTTTTGAAACACCTAAACACAGAGACAGGATTCTAAAAGTTAATGGCTAAATTGACAGTAAGAATAGAAAAAAGTCAACAGAGGATGACTTAGAGATAATTAGCTTACATCAGCAGAAAACTTCAAAGGATTTACTACTGCAAAAAGGATATAAAAATAGACCTTTTCAAATGGAAAGTAAGAAGTCGCTGGAAGGGCAAGCGTTTCTCAACTTCACAGGCACGCTCTGTAAGTTTTTAACTTTGAGTCTCGGATAATCAAGTTATTTGATTTTGGTGGATATTCTGGATTAAGAATAAGTAGAAGAGTGGAAATGTAACGAAGTTAAGAATTGAGAATAAGGATCTCTGCGAATAAGATTGAGTAAGCTAATTGTATTTTGAACTGTAAAAGTTGCAATTGAATCAACAGTTGTTAACTGTATGTCGGCTCTTAAATAAATGTATATATTTTTAGAATTGTCTCAAATAGTATTTCTGTATAAACTCACAAACTCAATTTTGGTACACTCTTTTGTGAGGAGTTGCAGAATTCTGGGGGGTATTCTGGATCGTCATAATATCTGGAAGGTTACAGTCTAGTAAAACTTATTAAAAGTGCTATCCGGAGGATGGTAACATCTTCACGTTGTTCCTTTCCTTTAGTGAGAGGTAGTCTGAACCTTTAGACCCAATTAAGCATCTTACAGAATTCGGTTAACTTTAACTTTAGTTGAAGGTGAACGTCTGGGGAATACGCCTGATCTGGGGTAGCCCGAAAAGGGCTAGGACTAGTAATTATCCCTTCACCCTCATCTCTACTTTTCTTTGAATTTGGGCTGTATCAGTGCATTCCTCGCTGCACAAAAGCCAACAAGAAGAAATTACTCCACATTGGTCACATAATTCAGCAGTGCCAGCCCTGAGAGCATGCAAACGTAGGAAAAAGTGAGACAGAACCGCCTGTTCCATCCTGACATCCAATCTTCCCTAGATGCTGGAGAGGTGCCTGAGGATTGGAAAGTGGCAAATGTGACACCATTGTTCAAGAAAGGGCGTGAGGACAATCCTAGTAACTACAGACCATTCAGTTTAATATCAGTGGTGGGTAAAGTTTTAGAAACAATAATCAAGGAAAAATTTTTACTGGCACTTGGAGAGGTTTAAGCTAATTAAGGAGAGCCAACACAGGTTTGTAAAAGGAAGATCATGTTTGACTAATCTAATTGAATTTTTTGATGAAGTAACAGGGAGTATTGATGAAGGGAATGCAATGGTGTTGGCCCAGAAATTCAGGTTGGGGGCTTCCCGCGGGTGTAAGCCTCCGACCTGCACTTACCTTGCACGCCGGCAGTTGAGCTGTAGGGCCCCGTAGAATTCCGCTCCGGGGCCTGGCCCAGCTGCTGGTGCGCTGTGCTTGCGTGTCCCAGGGGTGTAGTTGGTGCGATGTGTCCCCTGGGATCACGTGAGCCATGGGCAGCCAATCGGAGGAGGGAAAAGCCCATTCATAAGATTGAAAGGAAGACCTGTCAAAACTTATGAATACTACGGGCCCCAAAATAGCAGTAAACCTTCAAATAATTTTTTTTTTAATCACACTTTTTAAATAAACTATAAATTACACTAAATAACTATTTTAAACAATAATTTAAATTTTTGAAAAAAATAATTTTATAAAAAAACAGGGCTAAAAATAAACTTACCTTGCTTTAAAGTATTTAAAAATAATAAAACTGTGGAAAAAATGTTTTAATTTTAATTAATTGACCACTTACCTTGTAAAAAGCAGGCCTTACGCCTGCTTTTTAAATGTGTAAATCCTGCAGGCTTAACCTCGCGTGAAAACCTGCAAAAAAAACCTAAGTTCAAAGCGCACGCGCAGCCTCCTCTGCGCGCGCGTTCGACCTCTGAACCCCTTCGTTCAGAGGATCGGAAGTGCCAGTTTCCCACGCATGCGTAGTACATGCAGGAAACCGGCATTTCCATTCGGCCTACGGGTGAGTACCCCGTGCGTACCCACCCGTGGAGACCCAAATTTCTGGGCTGTTGTCTACATGGATTTTCGGAAGGCGTTTGACAAAGTACCACATAGAAGGCTAGTTAACAAAATTGAGACTCATGGAATAGGTGGGTCAGTGGCAGCTTGGATAAGGAATTGGCTTAAGGACAAAAAACTGAGGTGTGGTAAATGGCTGTTTTTCAGACTGGAGGATGGTAGACAGTGGTGTTCCCCAAGGGTCAGTGCTGGGGCCACTGCTTTTTAAAAAATATATATAACTGACCTGGATATTGGAATACCGAGTAGAATTTCTAAATTTGTCGATGACACCAAACCTGGGGGTGTGGCAAACAGTGAGGATGATATCAATCGACTGCAACAGGACATAGAAAGGCTAGCAGAATGGGCAGACAAGTGGCAGATGGAATTTAACACAGAGAGGTGTGAGGTGATGTATTTTGACAGAAGGAACAGGGAGAGGCAATATACACATAATGGCACAGTTTTAAAGAGTGTGCAGGGACAGAGGGACCTGGGAGTTAATGTGCATAGGTCCCTGAAGGTGGCAGGGCATATTGAGAGAGTGGTTAACAAAGTATATGGGATCTTGGGCTTCATAAATAGAGGTATTGAGTACAAAAGTAGAGAAGTTATGCTGAACCTTTAAAAAGTGCTGATTAGGCCACAACTGGAGTATTGCATCCAGTTCTGGTCACCAGAATTTAGGAAGGATATGAAGGCCCTTGAGTGGGTGCAGAGGAGATTTACCAGAATGGTTCTGGGGATGGGGGATCTTAGCTACAAGGACAGGTTGAAGAAGCTGGATTTGTTTTCATTAGAGCAAAGGAGGTTGAGGGGTGATTTGATAGAGGTGTACAAGACTTTGACGGGTTTGGATAGGCTAGACGGGGAAAGGCTGTTTCCACTAGTTGATGGTACAAGGACTAGGGGACACAGATTTAAGGTTTTGGGCAAGAGATACGGGGGGGATGTGAGGAAAATCTTTTTTACACAGCGAGTGGTGAGGACCTGAAATTCGCTGCCGACAGAAGTGGTGGAAGCTGAGACACTCAGGGCTGGATTTTGCCAGGCCCGAGGAGGCAGGTTTGGAGGCGTGTGAGCAGTTAAAATTGCAAAAATGTTGGGCAGCTCCAATCCCACCTCCAGCCCGCCTCTGATCAATTTTCCCAAAAGCGACCTTTCAGACCCCGTTTTGATCCCGCCTCCAAGAGGCGGGATAGGCCCTTAAGGCCCTTAACAAGCACTTAATTGCCTCTATAGTGCCATTTTGAGAGGCCTTTCTAACTTTAACATATCTCCCCCATGCTGCACGTCTCCTCTGGAACATGCCAGTTAATCCTGGCGGCCTCACAAGTGGATGGCTTACTAATAGCTGCAGCTCCACCATTAAAAAGGAATTTTCAACAATGATCATTTGCAGGTAGCAAAACTTTGTTTTCTCAGGTCTGGGAGAACTTTTAGCAACTTGTGGAAGTTTTGAGGCTGAGATCCATCTCCAGTGTGACCTCCTGGGAAACCCCTCACCCCACCTTGACTGAGCACTTCCTCAACTGAGGTATATACCAGAAGCTTGGGAACCATTTATTTCCTTTCCTCCTGGACATCAGATTCAGATGAAGACCAGCCGCAGCATTAGCAGCAGCCAGTACAACAGCAGCACCAACAGCAGGAGCAACAACAGGAGCGTCAAGCTGCTGCTCACCCACCTGAAGCTGCACAGTCCAGAAGGCACCAATGCAGGGAAGCACATTGGCGCAGGAGATACCCCCAAAACAGGGTCCACAGACAGAGGATCAGCTACCTCAACATGGCTGAGCAGCAATGCCAAAGGAGGCTCAGACTTTCGCGAGAGGTAGTGGGTAACATCTGCGCAATGCTGCAGCAAGACCTGGAGCCCAAAGGAGCAGGTGGACACTGATGTAACAAAAGAGTCTCACACATCAAGGAACTTTAAAGTAAGCTTTAAGCAACTTATAATTAAACTATATACAAGAGCGGTCTTCACCATGCCTCTAGGTGAAGCCCTTTTACCATACTGAGCAGTACAGTATTTATACTAGTCCAAACACAGGAAGTGACGTATGCACAGGAAGTGATGTATGCACAGAGTTTACAGTTCACAGTTCACAGGAAGTGATGTGCACATAACTTCCCGGAAGTTATTATTACTATCACATTCTTCCCTCCTGCGAGATTAGAAGGCTGTGGTCTTCCTTTTATTCCGCAGCCGCCGAACGAGGAAGAGTCGCACCCGTTTGGGTTCCCGTCGTAGAGGGTCGCTGGTCCGCTTACATGCTGTTGGCCATTGGTCAGAGTCTGTGTGGCCTGGATTACCCTGTGAAGGGTCGGGGAGATCATGGCTTCGTGTACGAGTCCCAATAGGTGCAGAGTCGGTCTGTCTCTGTTCAGAGGGAGGTTCAGAGCTGGTCTGTGGCGGATCAGTACTTTGGTGCACGGTACTGGGAGGGTCGCAACTTTGAGTACGGGGTTCTACCGGCACCAAGCTAGTTGGTGTCAGATCAGGATCCTGGAGAGGGGTACCCGGTAGGTTCCAAGAGGCTCCTGGTAAAATACCATCACTCAATGTCCCACTAGGTCCTGGTGGGCAGGGAGCCAGATCCCGTAATGATACGGTAGATTCTCGGCCGTCGGGATATCGTATGTATGCATAGGTGGGGTTGGCATCGATTAGTTCGACCTCGTCTACGAGAGGGTCATTTTTAGACGTCCGAACGTATCTTCGGAGTAGTACAGGTCCAGGAGTAGTTAGCCATGACGGGAGGGATGTCCCATAAGATGAGCGACGCTGGAATCCAAAGAACCGCTCATGAGGTGTAGTATTTGTGGCTGTAGAAAGAAGGGACTGTATAGAGTGCAATGCATCCAGAAGCACTGTTTCCCATTGCTGGTTTGGTAGGCCCCGAGGTCTTAAAGCAAGATGTACGGAATTCCAGATGATACCGTTATACCTCTCTACCTGCCCATTTCCGATGGGATGATATGGCGTCGTTTTGCTTGTAGCAATTCCCCGTTCTGAGAGGTAGTCCTTGAGTTCCCTTGACATAAAGGATGGACCCCGACCCGAGTGAATGTAAGCCGCCATGCCACAGAGAGAAAATACCTGCTCAAGGCAGCAGATTACTGTGGACGCCAGCATATTGGAGCAGGGGAAGGCAAACGGAAAACGTGAATATTCATCAATCATGGTGAGCAAATATGTGTTCCGAGTTGAAGAGGGTACTGGGCCCTTAAAATCGATGCTAAGTCGTTGCTTCGGTTGGGTTGCGTGTATGAGCATACCATCTGAGGGGCGGAAGAACTGAGGTTTTAATTCTGCACAAAGCCGGCATTCAGAGCACATTTTCTTTACATCTCCAGTAGAAAAAGGGAGATTCCGTGATCGTACGAAATGTAGCATGCGCGTAACGCCAGGATGACACAATCCATTATCAAATCAAATCAAATCAAATCAACTTTTATTGTCATTGTTAGTGCACAAGTGCAGTACAACGAAATGTAGGCTTGCGGCTCCCGAGAGTGTACAATTTGGATTAGGACACTTAAACATTTTGTAAAGTCTGTAGGTATTATGGCGAATTAATACACAGACTACAAGAGTAACTTTAACAGGACTTTACTATTCGAAGGTCCGGGCGAATCTGCCCAATAAATCCTGACACAGCACTTATATACCGGTGTGGTCACCGTCGGTATTACAGTATACAGCAGCCAAGATAAAGTAGTGCCACACCTAAAATGGTTCTCTTAAAGGTGGACGGTTACATACAATAGTTCTCTTAAAGGTAGAACAGTTACATACACTACAATCCTCCCTTTTTAGCTTACAACGTACTTATTCCCCATTAACATAACATCATAACATATATACAACTTATGCAAAACAGTTCACAGATTCAGTCTCTCTGGAGGCTTCCTGACTCTGTCCGGATAACGCCTCGGTGGTGTAGTAGTTTTCGGCGGGGTAGTAGGTTCTTCTGGCAAGGTCGATTCGGCTTGAAGGACAGTGTCAGGTTCATCTGATTCCAGTATTACCAGATCGGAGGTAGGTGCTCTGGGTATCTCTGCTTCAACATTAGCCATGTAAGGTTGTGGAGTAGGTTGGTCCTTTGTGGATGACCCTATGATCTGGTCAACATGGCGCCTTATTATGCTGTCACCAATGTCCACGGTATACATCAGCGGCCCTAGCCTTTTCCCAATAGTTCCAGGCTGCCATTTCTCGGTACGGTAGTCCCGGGCCAAAACTTGTTGACCTATCTGAAAGGATCTAGTTGGCCTTTCATTCATGCCCTGAAATTGCCGGTTCTCTACGTCCCTTCTGACGTTTGGCTTAATCAAATCCAGCCGGCATCTTAGTCTTCTATTGAAAAACATCATGGCGGGAGTTTGGTTTGTGACCGCATGTGTTGCATTCCTGTACGCCAACAAGAAGTTATCTACCTTATGTTGTAGGTTGATGTCTTCATTACCCATGGCCTTTATGGCCTTCTTGAAGGTCTGGACAAACCTTTCAGCTAATCCATTGGTGGCGGGATGGTATGGGGCTGACGTGTAGTGCTTGACCCCATTCCTTTTTAAGAACTTCCTGAATTCTTCGGACACAAATTGCGGTCCATTATCAGAACAGATCTGTTCTGGCAGCCCATTCCTGGCAAATATGGTCCTTAATACTGTGGTGGAGGACATCTTTATTACCTCCGGCCACTTGGAGTGTGCATCCACCGCGATTAGAAACATTGAGTCCATAAATGGACCAGCAAAGTCGACGTGTACCCTTTGCCAAGGAGATGAGGGCCACTCCCATGGATGCAGAGGAGCTTGTGGTGGCGCGTTTTGGACCTTCTGGCATCCTAGACAGCTCTTGGTTATTTCTTCGATGTCTCCATCAATACCTGGCCACCACACAAACGCTCTTGCTAGGTTCTTCATTTTCACTCCACCCAGATGCCCCTCGTGAAGCTCCTTTAGCACCTTCTGCTGAAGTTTGGGTGGAATCACCACTCTAGATCCACACATCAAGGTTCCTCGGCACACTGACAGCTGTTCTTTTCTTTGCGAAAATGCGGGCAGCGTTGGTTCGCCATGTGCTGGCCATCCCTCCACTGTTAAATCGTAGACTTGTGAGAGAGTCGGGTCATTTCTTGTTTCATTTTCGATCATCGAATTTGTTACTGGTAGACATTCCACTATGGATGAGTGGAACATCTCTACCGGGTCCAGTGTAGCCGCCTCTTCTACTACTGGCAATGGTAGGCGCGATAACCCATCAGCATTTCCATGCTGTTTGGACCTTTTGTATTCGATGTCATATTGGTGTGCCCCAAGTAACACGGACCACCTCTGTAGCCTTTGCGCTGTCATAGTGGAAACGGCCTTGTTAGGGTTGAATATGGACACCAACGGCTGGTGGTCTGTCAGTAATGTGAACTTCTTGCCCTGCAGGTAATGATTGAATTTCTTTACTCCCCACACAAGGCTGAGGGCCTCCCTATCTATCTGAGCATAATTTCGCTCAGCGGAGGTCAATGATCGGGACGCAAATGCGACTGGCCTTTCCGAGCCATTTGGTAACTTGTGTGAAAGTACTGCTCCAATTCCATAAGGGGAAGCATCACAAGCTAGACGAAGAGGTAACGTTGGGTTGAAATGAGCCAACACTTCCTCAGAGGTAATCAACGCCTTGCTTCTGCGAAAGGCCTTCTTACAGTCCTCGCTCCACTTCCATGGTACTTCTTTCCGCAACAGAGCATTCAGCGGATGCAGCACCGTGGATAGATTTGGCAGAAACTTGTGGTAATAATTAATCAACCCCAGAAACGATCTCAACTGTGATACATTTTCCGGAGCGGGGGCCTTCACGACAGCTTCTATCTTGTCAGGTGACTTGTGCAGCCCCTCTTGGTCAATGACATGACCGCAGTACGAGATCCGTTTCTGGAAGAACTCGCATTTCTGGCGATTAACTCGAAGGCCATATTCCTTCAACCTGGTGAGCACCAGTTTCAAATTTGTGAGGTGTTCCTCCTCGTCTTCTCCCGTAATCAGGATATCGTCCAAGTAACACTGCGTGCTTGGAATACCCTGTAAGACCTGCTCCATGGCCCTCTGCCAAATTGCTGGAGCCGAAGCTACTCCAAAAACCAGTCTATTATAATGATACAAGCCTCTGTGCGTGTTGATTGTGAGATACTGGCGCGACTCTTCCTCGACTTCCATTTGTAAGTATGCTTGTGCCAGGTCTATCTTGGTGAAGTGTTTCCCGCCAGACAATGAAGCAAAGATATCCTCAATCCGCGGGAGCGGGTATTGTACCGTGTGAAGCACCGGATTAACTGTGATCTTGAAGTCTCCGCAGATGCGGACCTTTCCCGGTCCCCCTGGCTTGTTACTTGATGAAGACTTCATGACGGGCACAATGGGCATGGCCCACTCACTCCAGTCCACCTTAGACAGTACCCCTGAACGTTCAAGCTCTTCCAATTCTGCCTCCACAGCAGGTCGTATCGCGTAAGGTACCGATCTGGCTTTGAAAAATTTTGGGCTTGCATGTTCTGCAATCTTGATTTTTGCTTTAATTCCTCTCAGTGTTCCCAGTCCTTGCTGGAATACCTCTTTAGCTTCGTCCAATATTCTGGACAACCGTTCAGGTTTGACATCTTCCTTTCCGGAATCTACCGTCATTGTGTTTAGTGAATGCCAGTCTATCTTTATTTTCCTGATCCACTCCCGTCCCAGAAGTGGTGGACCTCCCTTGGGCAGCACATACATGTCCATCCCTTGGTGATCTTTGTCCTTGTATCTCACCTTGACTTCTATCTTTCCGATGGGGTATACTCTGTGCCCCGTGTATGTCTGCAATACTATCTCCGTATCCCGTAGGGGAATATGTTTGAATAACTTTTTGTAATCTTGCTTATTCATGACCATCAACGCCGATCCGGCGTCCACTTCCATCTTCACTTGGACTTTTGCAATCTGTAGTGTGACCCAGATAGTTTGTCGGTCAGCTTCTTTACTCACATTGTGAATCCTCAGACTACCCAGTTCCTTGCTGTTGGAGTCTGAGTCCGAATTCTGTTCATCTGGACTCTTCCCAGTCACCTTATGTACCTTTCTGTACTTCTTCTGCGGTGACTTATTATTGCTGGTCTTCTTTCCTGACCGGCATACCTTAGCTATGTGACCAAGCTTGCCACATTTTCTACATTCCTGGTTTTTAAACCAGCATTGGTTCTGGTCGTGTGTTGTCTTCCCACAATGATAACATTTCGTTGTACCCGAAGTCATTTGATCCACACTGAGTACCGCTGTCTTCCGCTGCATTTCCGCCGTGCCTCTCGCTGCGGCTTCGTGCGATGCTGCAATAAGGACAGCCTTATCAAGTGTAAGATCGTTCTCTTCGAGCAGTCGTTTTTGTGTTCCTTCCTTCGACATCCCGCACACGAACTTGTCTCTCAGTGCCTCTGTCAGATTTACCCCAAACTGACAGTATTTTGCTAGCCTACGCAGTTCAACCAGGTACTCCGCGTTGCTTTCCTCTTTTCGTTGCGTTCTCACGTAAAATTTTGATCGTTCCGCTAACATCAGCGGTGCGGGGTTAAAATGATCCTTCAGGACAGCAACAATATTAGCGAAAGACTGATCCGCCGGTTTAGCTGGTGATAGAAGATGCTTCAATAACCCGTATGTCTTCGCACCCATTGAGTTTAGTAAGGTTAGAGCTTTGTCATAATTTGCTATCTTATTGACCTTACAATATATCTCGATGCGTTCTACATATGTGGCCCAATCTTCCACATCGGAATCGAAACCGTTGATGTTACTACGCTTAGGCATCTTCACACTCTTCCTGAGAACAACAACAAAATATTTCTTTAACTTTTTTTTTCAAAATGGCGGTTTCCCGCGCTTGTCTTCTTTCCCCGCCCACTTTCAAAATGGCGGTTTCCCGCTTCTGTCTTCTTCCCCGCCTACTGGCGGCTTCCTGCGTTTCTTCCCCTGGCGGGAGGGGTAAGCTTTTCCCTCGTGCGACGACCGCTGGCTTTCGGGGTTCGCAGCCTGCGCGTCGGCTTCAGTGCGTTCCTTGTTCCCTTTTCTCGGCAGGGCAACTGGCGCTGGGTACAACCCGTTGACGGCGAACAGTTTCAGCTGCTGGGCTGGATCTCGCTCAGTCTCCCTCGCTCGGGCTCTGTCTCTCCCGCTCGCTCGGGCTCTGTCTCTCCCTCAGCGGCTTCCAATCGCGCCTCCCAGCCCTCTCGCAGTCCGGTGCTTTCCTCCCCGGCTGTGGCTGAGTTCACCGCGGTTTATGTATTTTTATATCTTCCCGCGCCTTACGATCCCGGTCGCAGCGCCTCGTGGCCTCGGTAGCTGCCCGGCCTTTTTCGCCGGTCGCGGTCTAGCTGTCTCACGACGCCGTTGCGTCTCCCAGCCTGCTTGTACTGCAGCTTCCGTGCTCCACGCTGCCCCAATCTCAGCGCCTCTGGGCCCGACTTCTGTCCGGCTCCTTTCCCCCGACCGTGGTCGAGTTCACCGCCCTTATCCTCCGTTTTTTTTTTTATTTTCCCTTTACTCACAGTCACCGTGGCTGACTTGCTTCTCGTGCTGATCGGCTCACTCACCACCGTGGCAGAAGGGACAATCAGTGCCTGTTGCTGATGGAAGGCTTCGTGTCTGAATTCTTCCTTCTTCCTTGCTCTGCAGACTCGAGTTTTCTCTCAGCGGAACGACGAGGGCGGGTGCCTCTTCTCGACGCTCGTTAACTGCTTCGGAAGTATTGTTGCCGCAGGGTAAGATCGAACTCGTCGCCACTGTAAAGTCTGTAGGTATTATGGCGAATTAATACACAGACTACAAGAGTAACTTTAACAGGACTTTACTATTCGAAGGTCCGGGCGAATCTGCCCAATAAATCCTGACACAGCACTTATATACCGGTGTGGTCACCGTCGGTATTACAGTATACAGCAGCCAAGATAAAGTAGCGCCACACCTAAAATGGTTCTCTTAAAGGTGGACGGTTACATACAATAGTTCTCTTAAAGGTAGAACAGTTACATACACTACACATTTCAACATACATTTGTACATATATATTAGCATAAATATGACCATAATAAAGTGCATCGGCAGATGTGCAGGCTTTAGTGTTTATTTGTGGAGTTCAGTAGGATGACAGCCCTGGGAAAGAAGCTGTTCCTAAATCTGGTCATACGGGTGCGAATGCATCTGTAGCGTCTTCCAGATGGTAGGAGGGCGAACAGACTGTGGCTGGGGTGGGTAGGGTCTTTGATGATGGACCGTGCCCTCCGTAGGCAGCGTTTCTGATATATATGTTCTATGGTCGGTAGCCGGGTGCCGGTAATGCGTTGGGCAGTTTTGACTACCCGCTGCAGGGCTTTCCGGTCATGGGAGCTACAACTGCCGTACCATACCGTGATACAGTTTGTCAGGATGCTCTCTATAGTGCAGCGGTAGAAGTTAGAGAGGATCGGGGGTGACAGATTACATCCCTTCAGCCTCCTCAAGAAGTATAGGACATCTATGAGAGTAGAGGACGACATAGTGGAGCAGAATGCTCGTGTGAGGGTATCCGGGGCCACATTCTCCTTGCCAGGTCGATAGTGAATGGTGTAACCAAAAGAGGCCAGTTCCATCCTCCAAAGCTGTATTTTATTATTCTTAATTTTGGTTCGTTTTCGATTATCGAGCATGAAGGCGACTGATCGCTGGTCCGTGAGTAATGTAAAGTGCTGGCGAGCTAGGAAATGGTTCCACTTCCGTACCACCTCTATGATGGCTGTGGCTTCCTTCTCAACCGGAGGATAATGTAGCTCGGCACCTTGCAAGGTCCTGGACATAAATGCTACAGGACGACCTTCCTGATATAGAGTAGCCGAGATCGCCACCTCCGAGGCATCACATTCGACTATGAAAGGGAGATTCTCATCGATGGAGTGAAGAGCCGCTTTCTCCAACTGTTTTTTGAGAAGGTTAAAGGCTGCAACAGCCGCTGTTTCCAATGGAAATGATCGAGCATGCAGCAAGGGTTGGATTTTGTCTGAAAAATGAGGAATCCATTTAGCGTAGTATGCAAACAGACCGAGAGCCTGACGTAAAGAAGCCGGATTCTTAGGTGACGGGAGCTCTTGGAGCGGGCGAAGTCTTTCTGGGTCTGGCTTAATGATACCATTGCCTACGCAGTAGCCAAGGATGTTGATGGTCGGTTGCGACTCAACAGATTTAGATTCATTCAAAGTTAAGTTACGGTGATGGAGGGCATCCCGAAATTTTTGGAGGTTGGCGTCGTGTTCCTGTTGATCGTGACCTGCAATAGTAATGTTATCAAGATAGGGAAAAGTGTCCCTTAAGTTTTCCTGCTTAACCAGACCATCCATTGCCCGTTGGAAGACAGCCACTCCATTAGTAACTCCGAATGGGAGGCGACAAAATTGGTACAGCCATCCATTAGCCTCAAAGGCTGTGTACTGCTTATCTGAGACCTTCAAGGGTACCTGATGATAGGCACTTTTTAAATCGTAAGTTGAGAACACTTTGTATTCGGCCAGTTTATTAACCATATCATCAATGCGTGGCAATGGGTAGGCGTCCAAGTCAGTATATTGATTGATGGTTTGCGAATAATCAATGCATAATCGTTGTTTGTGAGGTTTTAGAGGGTTCTTGACGATGACGATTTGAGCCCGCCAGGGCGACGAACATGGTTCGATGATATCCTCTGCTAAAAGTCGAGAGATTTCAGCCTCAATAAAAGATTGGTCTTCCTGACTAAAGCGCCGCGATTTTGTTATTATTGGTTTGCATCGAGGAGGAATACTGGCAAATAATGAGGGTTCATCAAGTGAAGCTGCTGATAATGCACAAAACGATAATTTAGACAGTATATTAGAAATAGTAAGTCCAGGTTTGGATCCGCCGAACTCAATGGTGAGTTTCTTATGCTGTTTTTGAAAATCCAGCCCTAAGATGAGATCACTACATAAGTCCTTGAGCACCGAAAGTCGGGTGGAGGGATACATGCGACCATTAAGTGTCATATCAATAATACAAAAGCCGGAGATTCTGGTATTAAGTGATGACTGAGCCATCGCAATTGCCTGGTCCGATGGGAAGATATGTAGTTTCAATTTCGCAACAATCTGTTCTCTAATGAAACTATCAGTACTTCCTGAGTCAATTAAGGCATCTAAGGTATGCCCATTAATTGAAACTTTTGTAGCTGCATGAAACAGGTTCTGTGGGCAAGCAGCTGTAATTGGTGTGGTTGCACAGAGAGTGGCTGAAACTCTAGGTGTGCTTCTTCGGGAGAGAGCTCGAGAGGAAGCTTGATAGGTCCTAGCCGGAGCATCTTGATAGGCCCTAATTGGGGCAGTTCGGTAGGCCTTAGCTGGATAGGCTCTCGTAGAGGCTCTTGATTGGCAAACTTTTGCAAAGTGTCCCTTTTTATTGCAATGACTGCAGATTGCATTGCGAGCAGGGCAGAATTTCCTAGGGTGAAAAGAATCTCCACAAAAGAAGCATTCCTTCCTAGATTGCCAAGAGGCTGCTAAAGTGGGGTCATACTCCTCTTCTTCATCAGAAGTATCGTCAGGATTAGATTCCTCCATGATAGGGTTCACCTGAGGCCACTTGGATCATCTGGTTGCAGTTACAGCAGCAGATCGAGATCTGGGCAGCTGATAGAGGTCTGCATTTTTCTTTGCCAAATCCAGAGAACAAGCCAGGTCAAAAGCCTTTTGTAGCTCAAGTGTTTTACTTTCTAGTAGACGCTGGCGTATAAATGGAGAGGCAATCCCGCAGATGAAAGCATCACGAATCATTTCTTCGCGGTACAGCTCAGCCGAGGCTGCCTGAAAGTTACAATCTACGCTGAGCCTGCGAAGTTCTTGAAGGAATTCGTTAATCGATTCCCCTGGCCCTTGTCGGGCTGTGGCCAGTAGATGCCTAGCATAGACCTCATTTGCGGTCTTGGCATATAGGGCCAGAAATTCGCGGCCAAAGGCGTGAGTGCGCTCGGGGTACTCACGCATCTGGCCGTTGGAAATGCCGGCGTTCAGCATGAACAGCGCATGCGGGGAACGCCGGCATTTCCAGACCTCGAGCGCGTGCGACTGCACAGGCAACGCTTGCGCAGTGAACTTCGTAGATTTCATTCATGAAATCCATGAGGGTAAGTCCTCAGAAGTTACACTTGAAAAAAGCAAGTGTAAAGTGGTTCATTGGCTGCGGAGGAAGAAACATTTTATCGTGGAGCTTCTGAAATGCAATATTTTTGTTTGGGAAAGGGAGGGAAGTTATTTTAAGAAATTTTAAGTAAGTTTTAAAGTTAAAATTTTTTTTTTTTTTAAAGGGTTTTCAGAACGGTAGGTAGAAGGAGCAATTGTGACTGTGTGAATGGAATGTGAGAATGAGTTATGTATGTATGTCCACATATATTCCTTTACGTATATGTATGTATGTTTTATATTCCTTTACTAATGTGTATGAATGTATATTTTTAATTATGATTTTCCAATAAGTTACTTTCTCTGAAAGTCATAATTAAATAATACATTCATACACATAAGTAAAGGAATATATACATAACACGCAAAGGAATATATACAGACATACATACTTTCAGAAGCTCCACGATAAGAAATATCTTCCTCCGCAGCCTCTGGAGCAACTGTACCCATGCTTTTTTCATGTGTAAGTTGTAAGGACTTGACCTCACTGAAAGCAGTAATGAAAGCGGCGAATTATACTGCGCACGCGCTGCCTGTGCAGTCGCACGCATTCTGCCTCTGGACCCCTTCGTTCAGAGGACAGGAAATGCCGGTTTTCCCCAAAAGCACTGTGCATGCTGAAAACCGGCATTTCATCCGGCCAGATGTGTAAGTACCCCGACCGTACTCGCGCAGTTGGAAGGGAATTACTGGGCCAACATTTTACATGTCAATAAAATGAAAAATTTAACAATTGCACGACTTGCCCCCTCGCATCTGCGACTGAGGGTCCAAGGAGGTGCATTGCGCAAGAGGTCATCATCGTACGTATCCTCACACTGTTCCCTTTGGGGAACTGTATGAAGTGGTGGAAGGATTTATGGCCGTGATTAACGCTCATTCCGTGACCGTAACCATCTTTGAACCAGCCATTAGGGCAGTTAGTCCTATGGCGGGAGGGTTTTACGGGCTCCCACAACACACCTGAGGGGGGGGGCCACCAACACCCACGGACGCAAGTATCCCGCTGGATGTCCACCCAGAATTTAAAGTTGGAACTCCGACTCCACTTGCTGGGACTGTCTGGAGTGGGGTTCAAAACCCTACTCCTTCTGGCCCAGCGGCGGGGATGCTTACTGCTACGCAAAAGGCCCACTCCGCACAAAAGGTGACACCCATACGTTTCCTGCGCCTTTTCCCTCCCCGTGACTGGAGCCCTATGCTGCCATTTCACGTTGCTAATCGGATTGGGCCTTTGTCATAGCGGTAGGATCCCCGCCGCTGGGCCAGATCAGGGTAGGGTTTCGAACCCCGCTCCAGACAGTCCCGGCAAGTGGAGTCGGAGCTCCGGCTCTAAATTCTGGGTTGACATCCAGTGGGATATTTGCGTCCGTGGGTGTGGGTGGCCCCCCCTCCTTGTATAGCTTGTGGGAGCCCGTAAAACCCTCCCGCCATAGGACTAACCGCCCTAATGGCTGGTTCAAAGATGGTTACGGTCACGGAATGAGCGTTAATCACGGCCATAAATCCTTCCACCACTTCATACAGTTCCCCAAAGGGAACAGTGTGAAGACACGTATGACGACGACATTGCTAAATAAATAAATGGAATTAAAAAAATTCTTTTAGGGCTTTTAAAAGTCTTTAAATTGCTTTAATTCTCTTTAAAACTACTTCAGATTACTCAAAATAATGTAAACATTTTAAAAAGTTTATAAAAGTTACCAAAATCTTCAAAAAACTTCCAAAAACCTATTTAAACTGCTGCTTTGCATGTAAAAATGCTTAGCAGCTTGACAGAAACATTGGGGGCGTGTCCTGTGAAACTGAGACCTCAAGGGGCGTGTCTCACTTACACTGCACGCTCCTGGCTTCGCGCTGGCTGCACTCCTGGGCGGCGTGACGTCATACGCTGCCCGGGATTCTTCTTTTTCATTCACCAAGTCCAGGCGTCCCTGGAGCTGATCGTCAGTAGCGCGGGGTAAGTGTAAATACGGGGCTTGCACGCGCTGCAAGCCCCGTTCTGGAATTTCTGGGCCATAGTTTTTTAAGTGCCCGGATCACCTCATCGTAATTATCCCATTCATCAACATATTCAAACACTGTTGGGGTCACATAGTTGATAAGTACCCTCAGTTTAGTAGAAGCATTCGCTTTACATTCATCAAGAAAATTCTCAAAAGTACAGTACCAATGCTTCCATACCCTGCCAGCTGCTGGTGCGTTTGGGTCCAAGTCCAGACGAGTAGGTTTAAGGATGTTTTCCATGATGGGTGGTTCCCTGGATCCTTAACTCCGAGTTTGTCCGAAGGTCTAGTATTTGTGAGTGTAAATACTAAGTTGCTTAAATTGATGTAACAAAAGAGTCTCACACATCAAGGAATTTTGAAGTAAGCTTTAAACAACTTATAATTCAACTATATACAAGAGCGGTCTTCACCATGCCTCTAGGTGAAGCCCTTTTACCATACTGAGCAGTACATTATTTATACTAGTCCAAACACAGGAAGTGATGTATGCACAGGAAGTGATGTATTCACAGAGTTCACAGTTCACAGTTCATAGGAAGTGATGTGCACATAACTTCCCGGAAGTTATTATTATCGCAGACACCCCTTACCAGTGGCCGTAAAAGTCACCACCGCACTAAACTTTTTTGCTTCAGGCTCATTCTAGGGATCAACAGCAGACATCAGCGGCATCTCCCAGGTGGCCACACACACTTGCATCACACAGGTAACCGATGCCCTCTTTGCCATCGCGCACAAATACACCAAATTCTCCCAGGATCAAGCAAGTGTAACCGCGCGTGCGGTTGGAATTGCTAATCTGGCAGGCTTTCCAAGAGTGCAGGGCATCATTGACTGCACACATGTGGCCCTTAAGGCACCCCATCACACTCCAGGTATTTTTGTCAACCACAAGGGCTTCCACTCCCTCAACGTGCAGCTGGTGTGTGACCACAAGAAGGAAATTTTGCATGTTTGCGCCAAGTACCCTGGCAGTTGTCAAGACTCCTTCATCCTGCACCAGTCTAGTGTGCCTCAGCTCTTCAGTCTGCCAGACCAACTTTTCAGATGGCTACTTGGAGACAAGGGCTATCCTCTGAAGACGTGACTGATGACGCCATTGAGGAGGCCATCCAACGAAGCGCTACAACTCCAGCCACATTTCCACCAGATCCATAATCGAGCAAACCATTGGCTTGCTGAAGATGTGATTCAGATTCCTTGATAGATCAGGTGGAGCCCTGCAGTACTCAGCAGCCAGGGTCTCCAGAATCGTCGTGGTTTGCTGTACACTTCACAACATGGCACAGCGTCGTGGCTTGCAGCTGCCTGAGGTACAAGTGGCTCGTCACATAGCCTCCTCAGTTGAGAATGAGGATGATGAGGAGGAGAAGGAGGAGGAGGGGGTGGAAGAGGAGGAGGAGAGCGACAATGAACAACTTGCGGAGGCGCATCAACTAGCGGCAGCAGCACGTGAGCACATTGCTGCCCGGGATGCAAGGGAAACACTCATCTTGGCCAGATTTGCTTAGCCTGCACAATCAAACACTTTTGCCTCACACCTTCTTACCAGAGCATCGACAATGGCCAAGAACCTGCGGATTCCTATCATTCTGACCACCATACTGACAATTGCAAGTCACCCTGAGCCCTCAATGTGGAAGTCCCATTTGCGAAATGACACAGCCCACAACTTCAATAGTTTGCCATCAAGTATTTTTTATCACATAAAGTCACGGATGGCTTTTCAAAAATAATCACAACAGAACACCCAATGACTACCCTTGTGACTACTTGTGCTTTATCTTCCTCTTATACATGTTCCTATGTGGTGCTTCCCCTGTGGCTTCAACAGATGTGGAGGCCACTTGCTCACTTTCTTGCTGCTTCTGCCTCGACACCTTTGGTGGGCGTCTTCTGGGGTTGCGAGCCTGTGAGGGCTCGGCAACAGTCTGCTGCTCCTGCAACTGTGCAGGGGCTGAGACGCCCATCTCAGTTGGTTGAGGACTTTGGTGGGGCTCTGAATGAGGGTTCTGCAGTGGCATGGTCATGTGAGTGCTTGGAGAGGAGCCCCCACTTCCTTGTTCTCTGCCACCAACATCCCTCTCATGGTCAGCCCCATTTCAAAGCTAGCAAGTGGCTTGACAGCACCTTGCTGCACTTCAGGGGGGCCACGAGGACCCATTTCTGCACTGGAAGTCCTACTCCAGAGGACTTCCATGAAGGTCTGGTTTCTCTGTTCAATAGCTGACCATCGCTCCTCAAGAGATGTCAGTCTATTCTGAACAATGACCATGTTTTCAAGACCCAGTCAACTAAGCTCCTCCATGGCCGTGGCCATCCTCTCCTCTACCGTAGCCATCCTCTCCTCTACGGTAGCCAGCCTTACCACAGAGGTAGCCATCCTTTCCACAGAGGTTGCCATCCTTTCTGTGGTGATGCATTCATGCACCAATGCCTCCACAAAGGCTCTGCTCATGTTAGCGATGGACTCCTCCATTCACTCCACACTCGCAGCGACCCTGGAGACAAAACCTGCCAGAGACTCCTGCACCTGTTCCTGGAGTTCCAGCACCGCTCTCCTTCAGGATGGACCCGGAGGCACAGGGGCGACATGCAGCTGAGCCGAGCTGGGAGAGACCTGCGCCCCCCGACGAGGACTCTCCACTGCTGTCCCTGTCTCCACCATCTCCCTTTTATTGTGGGCTCTCTTTTCCTGCAATGAGGGCACAAGTGGAGTTTGAGTGAGAATGAAGGAGTGAGTGTAGAGAGTGCGAGTGCAGAGAATCCATATCATAGATGCTTAGAAGGACACAAAGATGGAGTGAGGTGCCAATACCAAGGGCCCTCCCTGTGTGCTGTAAGTTGTTGTCATTGCATCACAGTGATAGGGAGTGTGAGGGCTGCATAGTCGAATAGTTAAGTGAATGTGAAGAGAGGGAATGGTTAAGTGTCCAGGGATGTAAGGGTCAAGTGGGATGTGGAGGAGGAGGTTGACAAAGCAGAGTGCTGGTGATGAGAGGTGATGGGGATCAGATTGAGGGTCATGTCATAGAAACATAGAAGATAGGAGCAGGAGTAGGCCATTCGGCCCCTCGAGCCTGCTCTGCCATTCAATGAGATCATGGCTGACCATCCAAATTCAGTACCCTGTCCCTGCCTTCTCCCCATATCCCTTGATCCCTTTAGCCTTGATGCGCTATCAATTACTCATAAAAGACGGAGAGTTAGGAGAGTAACTAAAGGCTTTTATTAACAAAGAACAGAGCATGCCTCTCGTGGTTGACTGGGTTCCAAGAAGGCAGGGGGCTGCAGGGCAATCACCTTTGTACCTGGGCCTGTGGGTGGAGCCAGGGGCGGAGCCAGCAGAGACATGTTGAGGCATGCATAGGTACAACAGTGTGCAACAACAACAACAGTGAACAACAATAACAGTGGTTTACCACATTCACCCCTTGTTTAAAATTGAGTCCGGCGGGGTGAAGTGTACTAAAGGTTCGTGTAGGTAAGTCTATCAGGTGGCCTTGTATGCCGTCCTGATCGTCGTGGTGGCGGCGGTGATGGTGCAGCATCCAACGTTGAATCTGGCGTCTCATTGAGTGGTTGGGTGGTCAATGACGGGTCCTGGGGCTGCGGCATGCCGTCTAGCGGGGTTGGGTTGTGGGTAGTGGTGGATGGCAATGGTAGTGTTTCAGGGGCACCCAAAGGTGCGAGATCTCGTGTGGGGGCTGTGTCCTCCCGCCCGTCCGGGTACGCTACGTAAGAGTACTGGGGGTAGGCGTGGGTAGTGGTGGGTGGCGAGGGAGGTGTTTCGGGAGCACCCGAAGGTGCGAGGTCTCGTATGGAGACTGTGTCCTCCCGCCTGTCCGGGTACACCACGTAAGCATACTGAGGGTTGGCATGGAGGAGGCTCACCCTCTCGACCAGGGGGTCCGTCTTATGGGACCTCACGTGCTTCCGCAGTAGGACGGGTCCTGGAGAAGTCAGCCATGTCGGTAACGAGATCCCCGATGTGGACTTCCTGGGGAAGGAGAACATTCTCTCGTGAGGGGTAGCATTGGTGGCTGTACAGAGCAGTGACCGAATGGAATGGAGCGCCGCAGGGAGGACTTCCTGCCAGTGAGAGGTCGGAAGGCCCTTAGATTTCAAGTTTAAAAGGACTGCCTTCCAGACCGTCGCATTCTCCCTTTCCACCTGGCCGTTCCCCCGGGGGTTGTAGCTGGTGGTCCTGCTTGAAGCGATACCTCTCGAGAGCAGGTACTGCCGGAGTTCGTCGCTCATAAAGGATGAGCCCCTGTCGCTATGAGTATAGCTAGGGAAACCGAACAAGGCGAAGAGGTCATTCAGACATTTAATGACCGTGGTACTGGTCATGTCTGAGCAAAGGATGGCAAACGGGAAACGGGAGTACTCATCAATTATGTTGAGGAAGTATACATTGCGGTCGGAGGAGGGGAGGGGCCCTTTAAAATCGACGCTCAGCCGTTCAAAGGGGCGCGTGGCTTTGATCAGACTTGCTCTGTCTGGCCTATAAAAATGCGGTTTGCACTCGGCACAGATTTGGCAGTTCCTGGTCATGGTCCTGACCTCCTCGATGGAGTAGGGCAGGTTACGGGATTTGATGAAGTGAAAAAACCTGGTGACCCCCGGGTGGCAGAGGTCATTGTGGAGGGTCTTCAGTCTATCGACCTGCGTGTTGGCGCATGTACCACGTGATAGGGCATCTGGGGGCTCATTGAGTTTCCCGGGCCGGTACAAGATATCGTAATTGTAGGTGGAGAGTTCGATTCTCCACCTCAAGATCTTGTCGTTCTTGATTTTGCCCCTCTGCTTATTATTAAACATAAAAGCTACTGAACGCTGGTCAGTGAGCAGGGTAAATCGTTTTCCGGCCAGGTAATGCCTCCAATGTCGCACAGCTTCCACAATGGCCTGGGCCTCCTTTTCGACAGAGGAGTGTCGAATCTCGGGGCCCTGGAGGGTCCTTGAGAAAAAGGCCACGGGTCTCCCCGCCTGGTTAAGGGTTGCAGCTAGGGCAAAGTCGGATGCGTCGCTCTCCACTTGGAAAGGGATGGACTCATCCACTGCGTGCATTGTGGCCTTCGCAATATTTCCTTTTATGAGAGTGAAGGCTGCACAGGCCTCTGCTGTCAGGGGGAAGGAGGTGGACTTGATGAGGGGTCTGGCTTTGTCCGCATAGTTGGGCACCCACTGAGCATAGTACGAGAAAAACCCTAGGCATCTCTTCAGTGCTTTTTGGCAGTGGGGGAGGGGGAGCTCCATAAGGGGGCGCATCCTGTCGGGGTCGGGGCCGATGACTCCGTTCTCCACTACACAGCCAAGAATGGCAAGGCGCTTGGTACGAAACATACATTTGTCCTTGTTGTATGTTAGGTTCAGTTGCTGGGCCGTATGGAGGAATTTCTCTAGATTAACATCATGGTCCTGCTGGTCGTGGCCGCAGATGGTGACGTTGTCTAGATAGGGGAAAGTGGCCTGGAGCGCGTTCTGGTCAACCATCCGGTCCATCTCCCGTTGGAAGACTGAAACCCCGTTGGTGACGCCGAAGGGAACTCTGAGGAAGTGGTAGAGACGACCGTCAGCTTCAAAAGCTGTGTACTGGCGGTCCTCAGCCCTGATGGGGAGTTGGTGGTACGCCGACTTCAGATCAATCGTCGAGAACACCCGGTATTGTGCTATTTGATTGACCATGTCAGATATGCGGGGGAGTGGGTATGCATCTAGCTGGGTGTAGCGATTGATCGTCTGGCTGTAGTCAATAACTAGGCGCTGTTTTTCGCCAGTCTTCACGACCACCACTTGTGCTCGCCATGGGCTGGTGCTACTTTCAATAATCCCTTCCTTCAGGAGTCTTGCTACCTCGGATTTAATGAAGCTCCTATCCCCGGCACTGTAACGCCTGCTTTTGGTAGCGATGGGCTTACAGTCGCGGGTGAGGTTAGCGAACAAGGGGGGGGGGGGACTTTAAGGGTGGAGAGGCTGCAAATGGTGCGCGGCGGGCGATTTAAAAGCTGCTGGCTGCAGACTGTGAGTGGGGGGAGGGGTCCGTCGTACGCTAATGTGACACTCTTAAGGTGGCACTGAAAATCCAACCCCAGTAGAACGGCAGCGCAAAGATGGGGCAGGACCAGGAGTTTAAAATTTTTGTATTCTGTGCCCCTTACTGAAAGGGTCACTACACAGTAGCCACCGACGTCCGCTGACTGGGCTTTGGAAGCCAAAGAGATCCGATGGCGCGTCGGCAGGACCGGGAGAGAGTAACTGCGCACCGTGTCGGGGTGGATAAAGCTCTCCGTGCTCCCGCTGTCAAAAAGGCAGGTAGTGGCGCGGCCGTTTACCGTAATGTCCATCATGGACCTGGACAGTTGATGAGGGAGAGATTGGTCCAGCGTCACGGAGGCCAGCGCATGGTCGAGCGAGTCGATGTGGTCGTCAGATGAAGCGGTGGTTGAGTCCGGGTCCCCCGTGGTTGAAGTTGGAGACGTCCGAGATGGCGGACAAAATGGCGGCGCCCATGGTCCCGATCCCCACGTGGCTGGGGGAGCCCAAGATGGCGGACAAGATGGCTGCCCCCACGGTTCGCACGCGGCGCTGCTGGCGTTAGCGGTTTTACCTTTGCAGGCGCTGACATAGTGTCCTTTCTTCCCGCAGCCGGAGCAGGTAGCGTTTCTCGCCGGGCAGCGTGCTCTGGGGTGTTTTGCCTGGCCACAAAAATAACATTTCTGTGCCTTGGACATCGCAGCAGCAGTTGAAGGTGGCGGTCCCATGACCCAAGGTTGTGGCGTCCACGTTGCGGAGCGGTTAGGGGAGAAGGCGTCCATATTCCTGTGGGCCGCGTCGAGCGAGAGCGCGAGGGACACTGCCTTTCTCAGGTCCATTTCTCCCTTTTCCAACAGTCTCTGCCGGGAGTAGTCGGACCTTAGACCCGCAACGAAAGCATCTCGGATCAGTCCCTCCGTGTGTGCTGCGGCTGATACTTCTTTGCAATCGCAGTCTCGGCTGAGTATCCGTAGTGCCCGTAGGAAGGCCTCCACCGATTCCCCGGGCTGCTGTCTGCGGGATCTTAAGAGGTGCCTGGCATAGACCGTATTTACCGGGCGTGCGTATTGCCCTTTTAGCAGATCGATAGCCGCCGCGTAGGTCGTCGCGTCCTGGATTATTGTATAAACTTGGTGGCTCACCTTTGAGGCCAGGATTTCCAACTTGTTTTCGTCCAGGGTCACAGTTGAGGCTTGCAGGTAGGCCTCGAAGCAACGCAGCCAATGCGCGAATTTGGTAGCCGAACCCACTTCTTGGGGGTCTAGGTCCAGGCATGTTGGTCTGAGGGCTCGCAGCAGCTCCTGCTGCTCAGCGTTTGGTGCAGCAGCCTGCTGCTCAGTGTTTGGTGCAGCAGCCTGCTGCTCAGCGTTTGTTGTCGACATTTTGTTTTTGCTAATAAAATTGATGCGCTATCAATTACTCATAAAAGATGGAGAGTTAGGAGAGTAACTAAAGGCTTTTATTAGCAAAGAACAGAGCATGCCTCTCATGGTTGACTGGGTTCCAAGAAGGCAGGGGGCTGCAGGGCAATCACCTTTGTACCTGGGCCTGTGGGTGGAGCCAGGGGCGGAGCCAGCAGAGACATGTTGAGGCATGCATAGGTACAACAGTGTGCAACAACAACAACAGTGAACAACAATAACAGTGGTTTACCACAAGCCTTAAGAAATATATCCAACTGCTTCTTGAATATATTTAATGAATTGGCCTCCACTGCCTTCTGTGGTAGAGAATTCCACAGGTTCACCACTCTCTGGGTGAAGAAATTCCTCTTCATCTCAGTCTTAAATGGCTTACCCCTTATCCTTAGACTATGACCCCTAGTTCTGGACTCCCTGGCCATCAGGAACATCCTTCCTGCATCTAGTCTGTCCAGGCCTGACAGAATTTTATTGGTTTCGATGAGATCCCCTCTCAATCTTCTAAACTCCAGTGAGTACAAGCCCAATTGACCCAATCTCTCCTCGTACGTCATTCCTGCCATCCCAGGTATTAGCCTGGTGAATCTTCGCTGCACTCCTTCCATGTCGATGGAATACTCACTATTCCTGTGCGGAGAAGGTCATGAAACCTCTTTCTACACTGCAGCTAGGTTCTGCTGCACATTGATATGGCATTCACCTCCTTATGCCACTTGCAACCACACTGTTAACTGGCAGTTAATAGGCTTTAATCCCTTCTCACCTCTAAGGAGACGGGACCCGGTGTGGGACAGCTACCCTCCTCCTGGGAAGATGGCATGGAGGCGGGTTGGGCTCCTGCCCCCAAATTCTGCCATTTTCCCGGCAGTCCCGCCTCCATAACCGCCTCCCCAGGGCTAGCAAGATCGCACCCTATGACTCTATGTGCAGAGTAACCGACCCACCCCACACATCACACAATCTTCTGGCAGAGGCAAAAAAACTGTGGGAAAACCTTTAGAAATTTAGGAAAAAAGTCTGGGGAATTCCTCTCCGACTCCCACAGACAATCAAGCATGTTCAAGGAAACAGCCATAATGGATACACAAATCCAACTCACCCCACAAATCTTCTAGAACTTAAGGGGGGAGAAATTTGGTTGGTAGCGCCAGCGATTAGCGCCTAAAGAGGCCGAGAAGTGGGGCGTTAGCCAATTTTCAGACGGGCGCAGTGAACCCAGTGCCTCTTGCCATATTGAGTAGCTTTTAGCGCCGGCGCTAAATCTTAGCGGCCGCTCGCGGGCGCAGGCAGATCATGACGTCATTTCAGTGTGCAACGCCTTTTTGGCGCCCTGGACCAGAAATTCAGTGGTGCGCCCCTTCGTTCTGCCTGGCGCTAATAAGGACAGCTTACTGGAACGTTCCCCAGTCGCTTTCGGGCTTGGGGGGGCGCACTTTAAAGGGGACTGCACTGGTATCAAAGCAGCAGCCATTTTGGGAGCACAACTTCTTTGGGATTTTCACAGAGTTGCAGAGTTGCACTCTGAGAGCCATATCACTAGTGACCCAGCGCTGCCAGAGGACCTTCAGCCTTCAGACCATCACCCTGCTGCTGGTGAGTGTTTACACCCTGTATAATTTCTTGTTACCTATTATTATGGGGGCTGCTTTGGAGGGGAACGTCCTGTGCTCGACCATCTGGAAAGGGCACAGAGACGGAGGGAGAGAGGGCCAGGAATGGCCAGATGGAGGAGGGCCAACAGACGTCGCCACACCAGACCTTACGCTGCCAGGGTATTCAGGCAGCAGTTCTCTTACCTCAACATGTCGGAGGAGCAGTGTCTTAGGAGGCTGCAATTCAGAAAGGAGGTGGTGACTGAGCTGTGCCACCTGCTTCAGGCAGATCTTCAGCCGCAGATAAGGTGCAGGACCTCTCTGTCGGTGGCTGCCAAGATTACAGAAGCACTGAATTTCTATGCGACCGGCTCCTTCCAGGCAGCAACTGGGGACATTGCCAACATCTCCCAGTTTTGCGGTGCATAGCTGCATCCAGCAAGTAACAGATGCCCTGCTTAAAAGGCGGCGGCAGTACATCTCCTTCACTGTGACACCGGAGAAGCAGCGGGAGCATGCAGAGGGCTTCGCAGCAATAGCGGACTTCCCCATGGTGCAGGGTGCCATTGACTGCACGCACGTGGCTTTGCGGGCGCCTGTTTTGAATCCTGAGGACTTCCGCAACCGCAAGGGGTTCCACTCCTTGAATGTGCAGCTGGTCTGTGACCACCGGCAGCTGATCCTCGCGGTCAATGCTCAGTTCCCAGGCAGCAGACATGACGCATTCATCCTGCGCCAGACTTCAGTAGCAGACCTTTTCGAGGCCCCGGCTCACCCAGAAGGCTGGCTTCTCGGTGACAAGGGCTATCCTCTGTGCCCATGGCTGATGACCCCGCTCCATTCGCCCAGCACCCCTGCAGAAGAGCACTACAACATCAGCCATCAGGCGATGAGGAAAATTGTGGAGCACACAATCAGCGTGCTGAAGCAGCTGTTTGGACCATTCGGGAGGCGCCTTGCAGTACTCACCAGAGCGAGTCTCCCACTTCGTCGTTGTCTGCTGCATGCTCCATAACCTCGCCACCCTGTGCACCCAGCCAATGCCAGCAGACATTGAAGGACCAGAAGAGGAGGAGGAGGAGGAGGAGGAGGAGGAGCAGGAGGAGGAGCAGGAGGAGTAGCAGGAGGAGGATCAAGACGGGAGGGTCCCAGAAACTGGAAGGGCCGTCCGTCAGAGGCTGATAAGGAGTCAGTTCTAGGCCCCTCTGACAGAATGCTTGGTGCCAATCGAAGACCAGGAATGGAACCATTCGGATAACCCAAAGCCTATGAAGGCCAGTATGAATGTAAAGAGCAGACATGGCCAATGTCAATAAAATAATTTGTTTATTTTGAAAAATGTGCTTCCTTCCAACATGACAAAGCAATGGCACCAGAAAGCTTAACTAACAAACTAACACATAAGTGGCTGGCACACCCGGGAGACTATCCAAAACATTACTAACATTCAGACCAACTTCCTCGCACACCCAGGAGACTATCCAAAACATTACTAACATTCAGACCAGCATCCACGGCCTTGATTTCTAGACGTCTCAGCAGCACCTTCTACTCTTTCCCCCTTGATGGTGATCTACTTCTCTTGCGAGAACGGCCCCTTCCCTCCCTGCAGCTCCTCCATAATGGGACCCCAGTGGCTGCATGAAGGCTGGGGGACGCCTGCTGACTGTCCGAAAGCGCAGATGCCCCTGAGGGACGGCCTGGACGGACTCTGGGCTGACTCTGGGCTTGGAGGGCCCGGATGCTGACTGCTCCAACTGGGCATGGGTGGAAGCAGTCTGTCCTGCAGGTGATAGCAGCTGCTGTAGAGACGTGCCAGCGGTGGCATCAGGAATGCTGACATCCTGAGAGCGGACACCTGCTCCGTGGTCGGCCGACACACTGGCACTCTGATGGGGCAGCGCCGCAGCATGCTAACCAATCGGCTGGTCCACAGATTGCTGGCCTGCTGTGGTGCTGCAAGGGCCCCGGGTAATCCTGCCTGATCCATCGAGGGTGGCAGCAGTCAGTGCTTGCGTGGCCTCAATCTGCCTCTGCATGAGGCCAGCGAGTGACTACGTGGCAGCACTCAGCCCTTGCGTGGCAGGTGCCAGTGCTTCGGTGAAGGCCTGGACAGTCCTTTCCAGTGCTTCGGTCAAGCCCTGGACAGTCCTTTCCAGTGCTGCACCGAAGCCCTGGGCACTCCTTTCCTGTGCTGCCCCGAAGCCCTGGGCACTCCTTTCCTGTGCTGCCCCGAAGTCCTGGGCACTCCTTTCCTGTGCTGCCCCGAAGTCTTGCACACTCCTTGCCAGTGTCTCGATGGATTCAGGCATCCTTGCCACCGCAGCCATCAGCTCAGTGTGCCTGAGCCGAGCCTGGGCGCTCATTTCTGTGAGAGAATGCACCTCTTCTGCGCTCTGTGCAGCAGTCATTGTGGCCTGACTCGCCCTCCGGGGAGACGGCTCCCGAGCTTCCCTACCCCCCTTGCGTTGCTGGAGCCCGCTGGTTCCTGCAACTGGTTCCTCCTCAGAGCCATCCCCCCTGCTCCCCTCCAGGGAAGCACTATCCCCAGTCTGCAGATGGGCTAGCTCACCTGAGGGTGGTACGGATGGTCCGGCTTCCTCCTGCTCCTCGCCTCCGGAGTCAGTGTCCCTGGCAGCTTGATGGCCCGGGTCCCGAGCTGGTGATGCAGCATCTGAAAGCGGGGAGGTTGAAGAGTGACTTTAGTGAAAGGACAGGGTGGCAGCAAGGGATGCAAGAGTGCTGCAATGCTCTGACATGGGTCCAGAGTGAAAAAGCATGCTGGTGGGGGGAACAAGTGGAAGGAGGCAGTTCAAAAAGGTGATGACCTTACCATCGCTGTGCACAATGGGGTCGGCAGCTCCAGTGGTGACAGGACCACTCATCCGGCCTCCAACAATCTGGTGGACTCTTTCCTCCAGGTCCGTCAGTGTCTGCAGCTGAGGAGGGCCTCCTCCGGTACGAATCTGTTCCCTCTGGTTCCTGGCCAGCTTGGCCTGCAGGAGAAAGGACGGGAAGTGATGAAACATGCTGCCCTGAGTTGTCACCTCATGCCCCCCATGGTGGAACAGCCCTTACAGTATGCCCTGAGTGGTCATCTCATGCCCCCCATGGTGGAACAGCCCTTACAGTATGCCCTGAGTGGTCATCTACATGCCCCCCATGGTGGAACAGCCCTTACAGTATGCCCTGAGTGGTCATCTCATGCCCCCCATGGTGGAACAGCCCTTACAGTATGCCCTGAGTGGAATGTGCGTGTGTGTTCCCAGAAAGGGACATGGGTGCTGGCTGACAGATGGTCATTGGGGCATCGCGCACCCTCTGGCCATAAAGTCAGATGCAGATGGAGGGATGAAGAAGATTGCCAAAAAGCCACTCACCCTAACGACCCGAGTGAGATCATTGAACTTCTTCCTGCATTGCACAGGAGTCCTGGCCACCACGCTGCTGGATTTGACTATTTGCGAAACTTCCCTCCAAGCTCTGCGGTACTCGTTCTGATGAGGCCTCCTGCCATTGTCGGGGTACAGCACTGCTCACCGGCGCTCCACTGCGCCAACCAAAGCATCCAATGCCCCATTGGTAAAGCGCTCCGCTCTCTGCCTCACCCTCTCCATCTGGTCAAAGTTTGTAACGCCACAGAATGAACAGCGCCGATTTTGAGGCCTACAGGGCGATGAATGTGGCTGCTGATCCTAAATGACCCGCCCCTTTAAGAGCTGGCCGGCGCCAGCATGTCTCGTGGCCATCGATTATTGACAGCACCTGCGCTGTGCCCGGCCGCCCAGATATTGAGTAGCACCGCCAGGTTAGCGCCTTAGGAGTCCAATGCAGCGCCTGATTTTACGCCGCAATCACCTTTAGGGGCGATGCAACCCAATATCGCTCGAGGTGGCGATGAGTTGTGCCTGGCGATAGATTTTGCGCACCGCCAATTCTAGCGCCCCAAGCGGGGCTATACCCAATTTCACCCCCAAGATGTCTTCTACCAGCGATGGGCATGTTTGACTCTTGGCTTGTGCTGAGTTGGTTGTTCACAGTGAGAGAGTTAAAATTGGTCTCAGAGTCCCCGGGATTAGGAAAATATGCATGTGCAGATGTCACGAAATAATATGTTGTTTTTTTACAGTGACTACACTTCTACAGTGCTTCATTGGTTGTGGGACTTTGGGACGTCCTGAGATCGTAAAAGGCACTATATAAATGCAAGTCTTTGCTGTGAAATGGTCACCTCGCCTACTATGATTTAATATCCAGGCTCATGCATAAAGAATGGCCACCCGGGTGAAGAACTGAGGGCCATCTTCCATGGAACTGTACCCTCGTACAAATTTGCCATCTTCAGCATAGGTGGGATAAGGGAGCAAACATTGAAAGAGTAAAAATTAAAAATGTGATTTAGAGAGAAAACAGAATTTGCAACTGTGCTTCAGCTCCCTGCTGTACTACATGGTTTTTAATCTGTAATTACACAGAACTCCCCCTCTCATTCCCACAGAACAAAAACACACACTCGCACTCAGACACAAACTGCAAATGTTAACGCCCAGAATAGCATCGGCCCTAATAAAGAGGAAAAGAGAAATTTGTCAAGCTTTACAGCCAATGAAGTACTTTTTGAAGTGTAGTCACTGTTGTAATGTAGGAAACGTGGCAGCCAATTGCGCACAGCAAGCTCCCACAAACAGCAATGTGACAATGACCAGATAATTCTGTTTTTGTTATGTTGATTGCGGGATAAATATTGGCCACAACACCGGGGATAATGCTCCTGCTCTTCTTCGAAATAGTGCCATGGGATCTTTTACGTCCACCTGAGAGCAGGCGGGGCCTCAGTTTAACATCTCATCCAAAAGACAGCGCCTCCAACAGTGCAGCCCTCCCTTAGTAAGGCGTTGGGGTGTCAACCTAGATTTTTGTGCTCAAATTTCTGGAGTGGGATTTGAACCCACAATCTTCCGACTCAAAGGTGAGGGTGCTACTAACTGAGCCACTGGCTGACACAAAGTGGTGTAAGCGGTTGCATCTTTGCCTGACCAACTGAATCGCTAGAACTGTTTTTTTCTGATGGACAAAATCCTGAGTGGTCACTTCCTCAAGGTATTTTATTCTAATGTCACCCTCCTTCCCTTCCGCCATTGGTATCCCACAGTCCTATTGATTCGAATGGTTTGATATGTAAAAGGGATCTCTTTGGGAAACTCCCTTTTTTAAAATTCAATCTTCCAAAAAGTTCTATTAGGTTCTGCTTATAAAAAAAAAATTCTGCTCCAGTCTGTTAGCGTAATTTGTATGCGCTGCTGACAAAGACAGTGGTGCCTGCTTTGAGCTCAGGTCTGCGGACACATGAAGTAGTTGGTTTGCTCAGAATCACATTATGAGCAACACAAACTTTTACAAGAATGCAGAGAGAATTCAACCTCTGACTGACCGTTGTGTTAAAGAAGTGAGACAATGGATTGACAATGTTTGTGGCTGAGTGTATAAATCACTAAAATAATTGAGATATAGGGCTCGAATTTCCAAGCCCCGTGGAGGCAGGTTTGGAGGCGGGAGTGGGGGGAAAATTGCAGAATCGGGGGGGCACGAACCCTTCCTGCCCCCAACCCGCCTCCATGCCCATTTCCCAGGAGGCAGGTACCCGACCTGTGCTGGGAGCCGCCTCCCCGAGGCGGGAAGGGGATTAGTGCCAATTAACTGCCTGTTAACAGGTAGTTAACAGGCAGTTTTTGGCCTAATCACTATTTTTAGCCTGAAGTGTGGGCTGCCCGACGGCTCCAAACCACGCCGAGTTAGTGAGGCGGACCGTCGGGCTGAAGGGCTTGGAGGGTTCGAGATGTCCGGTGTTCAGGTGAGTGATGGGTGCATGAGTGCAGAGATGAGCGGCTGTATAAAGGCTCCCGAGACCCAGGTTAGGTCTCAGTGTGAGAATCGGCGGGAATCGCGGGCTGAGCGGCTGTATAAAGGCTCCCGAGACCGAGGTAAGGCCTCAGTGTGAGAATCGGCAGGAATCGTGGGCTGAGCGGCTGTATAAAGGCTCCCGAGAACGAGGTAAGGCCTCAGTGTGAGAATCGGCAGGAATCGCGGGCTGAGCGGCTGTATAAAGGCTCCAGAGACCCAGGTAAGGCCTCAGTGTGAGAATCGGCGGGAATCGCGGGCTGAGCGGCTGTATAAAGGCTCCAGAGACCCAGGTAAGGCCTCAGTGTGAGAATCGGCAGGAATCGCGGGCTGAGCGGCTGTATAAAGGCTCCAGAGACCCAGGTAAGGCCTCAGTGTGAGAATCGGTGGGAATCGCGGGTTGAGCGGCTGTATAAAGGCTCCCGAGACCCAGGTAAGGCCTCAGTGTGAGAATCGGCGGGAATCGCGGGCTGAGCAGCTGTATAAAGGCTCCCGAGGCCGAGGTAAGGCCTCAGTGCGAGAATCGGTGGGAATCGCGGGTTGAGCGGCTGTATAAAGGCTCCCGAGACCCAGGTAAGGTCTCAGTGTGAGAATCGGCGGGAATCGCGGGCTGAGCGGCTGCATAAAGGCTCCAGAGACCCAGGTAAGGCCTCAGTGTGAGAATCGGCGGGAATCGCGGGCTGAGCGGCTGTATAAAGGCTCCAGAGACCCAGGTAAGGCCTCAGTGTGAGAATCAGCGGGAATCGTGGGCTGAGCGGCTGTATAAAGGCTCCAGAGACCCAGGTAAGGCCTCAGTGCGAGAATCGGCGGGAATCGCGGGTTGAGCGGCTGCATAAAGGCTCCAGAGACCCAGGTAAGGCCTCAGTGCGAGAATCAGCGGGAATCGCGTTTTGAGCGGCTGTATAAAGGCTCCAGAGACCCAGGTAAGGCCTCAGTGCGAGAATCGGCGGGAATCGCGGGTTGAGCGGCTGCATAAAGGCTCCAGAGACCCAGGTAAGGCCTCAGTGCGAGAATCAGCGGGAATCGCGTTTTGAGCGGCTGTATAAAGGCTCCAGAGACCCAGGTAAGGCCTCAGTGTGAGAATCGGCGGGAATCGCGGGCTGAGCGGCTGTATAAAGGCTCCAGAGACCCAGGTAAGGCCTCAGTGCGAGAATCGGCGGGAATCGCGGGTTGAGCGGCTGTATAAAGGCTCCCGAGACCCAGGTAAGGCCTCAGTGTGAGAATCGGCGGGAATCGTGGGCTGAGCGGCTGTATAAAGGCTCCAGAGACCCAGGTAAGGCCTCAGTGCGAGAATCGGCGGGAATCGTGGGCTGAGCGGCTGTATAAAGGCTCCAGAGACCCAGGTAAGGCCTCAGTGCGAGAATCGGCGGGAATCGCGGGCTGAGCAGCTGTATAAAGGCTCCAGAGACCAGGTAAGGCCTCAGTGTGAGAATCGGCGGGAATCGTGGGCTGAGTGGCTGTATAAAGGCTCCAGAGACCCAGGTAAGGCCTCAGTGCGAGAATTGACGGGAATCGCGGGCTGAGCGGCTGTATAACGGCCCCAGAGACCCAGGTAAGTTTTACCAATCTCCAATCTTGGAACTCAGAGGGAAGGAGAGAGGTAAAAAGTAATCCAAGTGTGACGTCACCAGAAAGCGGGTAAGTGATTGGTTGGTGAGTATTTCTCTCTTTTTTAAGCTTAAACTCTGTGGTTTATAGTTTCTAAGGTGCGATATTCATCATCTAGAATCGGGGCAGAGGGTATTTAAGGATAATATTAATAAATTTAATTAATTACATAGAATGGGTGATCAGGTGATGTGTTGCTGCTGCAATATGTGGGAGCTGGTGAACACCATTGATGCTCACGGTGATCACATTTGCAGTAAGTGTTGGCTGCTTGAGGAATTCCGGCTCCGTGTTGAAGAGCTGGAGTCTGAGCTTCAAACACTGAGACACATCAGGGAGGGGGGGAGTTACCTGGACTCTGTGTATCAGGAGGTAGTCACACCAATTAGATTAATTAATTCAGATGTAGTCCATGGCCAGGGTCAGGATGGTGTGACTAGAAGTGAGGCAGGTACGGGGATCCAGGAGGTAGTGCTGGAGGAGCCGCAGCCCTTGCTCTTGTCCAACAGGTTTGAGGCTCTTACTCCCTGTGAGGATGGGAACGGGGACTGCGGGGAGGATGAGCAACCCGGCCACAGCACCGTGGAGCGGGGGGCCATTCAAGTGAGGGGAGATAAAAGAAATGTTGTAGTGGTAGGGGATAGAGTTCTTTGCAGCTGAAAGCGAGAGTCCCGAAGGCTGTGTTGCCTGCCCGGTGCCAGGGTTAAGGACATCTCCTCTGGGCTGGAAAGAAACTTGGAGTGGGAGGGGGAGGATCCAGTTGTCGTGGTCCATGTTCGTACCAACGACATAGATAGGACAAGGAAGGAGGTTCTGCTGAGGGAGTTTGAGCAGCTAGGGGCCAAATTAAAAAGCAGAACCACAAGGGTAATAATCTCTGGATTACCACCTGAGCCATGTGCAAATTTGGCTAGGGTAAATAAAATTAGAGAGTTAAATGCGTGGCTCAAAGACTGGAGTGGGAGAAATGGGTTTTGCTTCCTGGGACACTGGCATCAGTACTGGGACAGGAGAGAACTGTTCCGTTGGGACGGACTTCACTTGGCCAGTGCTGGGACTAGAATCCTGGCGAATCAAATAACTAGGGCTGTAGAGAGGGCTTTAAACTAATTAGTGGGGGGGAGGTTTTAAGAGAGCGAAAAATAAAAATGACAGCAGAGAAGGCAATAGAGCAAGGTAGCAGTGGGGGAATTAAAAACCAGAGCATGTCAGGAAGGGATAGAATGTATAATGATAAAGGTAAAGTAGTAAAAGGGGTAAAAGCAGGAATAAATTGTCAGAAAACATATTTGAAAGTTCTTTATCTGAATGCACGCAGCATTCGTAACAAAATTGACGAGTTGACGGTACAAATAACTACACATGGGTATGATCTGGTGGCCATTACGGAAACATGGCTGCAAGATAATCATGACTGGGAACTAAACATACAAGGGTATTTGAAAATTAGGAAGGACAGACAGGAAGGAATGGGAGGTGGGGTTGCTATGTTAATCAAGGATGGAATCACTGCAATAGTCAGAAATGATATTGGGTCAAAGGATCAGGATAGTGTAGTAGTTTGGGTGGAGATAAGGAATAATAAGGGGGAAAGTCACTAGTGGGCGTAGTCTATAGGCCTCATAACAGTTGCAACTCTGTTGGTCGGAGTATAAATCAGGAAATAGTGGGGCTTGTAATAAGGGAACAGCTATAATCATGGGGGATTTTAAATTTCATATTGACTGGACTAATCAAATTGGGCATGGCAGCCTTGAGGAAGAGTTCATAGAATGTATTAGGGACGGGTTCCTTGAGCAGTATGTAACTGAACCAACCAGGGGGCAGGCAATCTTAGATCTGGTCCTGTGTAATGAGACAGGATTAATAAAAAATGTCCTAGTAAAGGATCCCCTTGGAATAAGTGACCATAATATGGTTGAATTCCAAATTCAGTTTGAGGATGAGAGAGTTGGATCTCAAACCAGCGTACTGAGCTTAAATAAAGGAGACTATGAAGGTATGAGAGTAGAATTGACTAAAGTGGACTGGGGAAACAGATTAAAGTGTAAGACGGTACAAGAGCAGGTCTACATTCAAGGAGATATTTCACATCTTTCAAGATAAATATATTCCACTGAGGAAAAAGGGGAATAAAAGAAAAGACAGCCATCCGTGACTTAGTAAAGTAATAAAGGATAGTATCCGGCTGAAAACAAGGGCATATAAAGTAGCCAAATCTAGTGGGAGGATAGAAGATTGGGAAGCATTTAAAAGCCAGCAAACAATAACTAAAAGATTAATTAAGAAAGGGAAGATAGATTATGAAAGTAAACTAGCAAAAAATATAAAAACAGATAGCAAGAGTTTCTACAGCTATATAAAAAGAAAAAGGGTGGCTAAAGTGAATGTTGGTCCCTTAGAGGATGGGACCGGGAAACTAGTGGTGGGGAACATGGAGATGGCAAAGACGCTGAACAAATATTTTGTATCAGTCTTTACAGTAGAGGACACTAAAAATATCCCAACACTGGACAAACAGGGGGCAATGGGGGGGGAGGAGCTAAACACGATTAAAATCACTAAGGAGATGGTACTCAGAACAATAATGGGACTAAAGGCGGATAAATCCCCCGGATCTGATGGCCTACATCCTAGGGTCTTGAGAGAAGTGGCGGTAGGGATTGTGGATGCATTGGTGATTATTTTCCAGAACTCCCTGGACTCAGGAAAGGTCCCGGCAGATTGGAAAACTGCTAATGTAACACCCTTATTTAAGAAGGGAAGTAGACAAAAAGCTGGAAACTATAGACCAGTTAGCCTAACATCTGTGGTTGGCAAAATGTTGGAGTCCATTATTAAGGAAACAGTAACAGAGCATTTGGATAAACATAATTTAATAGGACAGAGTCAGCATGGTTTTATGAAGGGGAAGTCATGTTTGACAAATTTGCTCGAATTCTTTGAGGATATAACATACAGGGTGGATAAAGGGGAACCAGTGGATGTGGTGTATTTGGACTTCCAAAAGGCATTTGACAAAGTTCCACACAAAAGATTACTGATCAAGATAAGAAATCACAGGATTGGGGGTAATACACTGGCATGGGTGGAAGATTGGCTATCTAACAGAAAACAAAGAGTTGGGATAAATGGTTCATTCTCGGGCTGGCAATCAGTAACTAGTGGTGTTCCGCAGGGGTCAGTGCTGGGACCCCAACTCTTTACAATCTATATTAACGATTTGGAGGAAGGGACCGAGTGCAACATATACAAGTTTGCCGACGATACAAAGATGGGAGGGAAAGCAGTGAGTGAGGAGGACATAAAAAACCTGCAAAAGGACGTAGACAGGCTAAGTGAGTGGGCAGAGATTTGGCAGATGCAATATAATGTTGGAAAGTGTGAGGTTATGCACTTTGGCAGAAAAAATCAAAGGGCAAGTTATTATCTAAATGGAGAGAAACTGCAAAGTGCTACAGTACAAAGGGATCTGGGGGTCCTGGTGCATGAAACACAAAAAGTTAGTATGCAGGTGCAGCAGGTGATCAGGAAGGCCACTGGAATCTTGGCTTTTATTGCAAGGAGGATGGAGTATAAAAACAGGGAAGTCTTGCTGCAGTTATACAGGGTATTGGTGAGGCCACACCTGGAATACTGCGTGCAGTTTTGGTTTCCATATTTAAGAAAAGATATACTTGCTCTCGAGGCGGTTCAGAGAAGGTTCACTTGGTTGATTCCGGAGATGAGGGGGTTGACGTATGAGGAAAGGTTGAGTATGTTGGGACTCTACTCATTGGAGTTCAGAAGAATGAGAGGCGATCTTATCGAAACATATAAGATTGTGAGGGGGCTTGATCGGGTGGATGCGGTGAGGATATTTCCACTGATGGGTGAGACTAGAACTAGGGGGCATAATCTAAGAATAAGGGGCTGCCCTTTCAAAACTGAGATGAGGAGAAACTTCTTCACTCAGAGGGTAGTAAATCTATGGAATTTGCTACCCCAGAGAGCTGCGGAAGCTGCAACATTAAATAAATTTAAAATGGAGATAGACAGTTTCCTAGCAGATAAGGGGTTACGGAGAGAGGGCAGGGAAGTGGACGTGAGTCTAGATTCGGATCAGCCATGATCCTATTGAATGGCGGAGCAGGCCCGAGAGGCCATATGGCCTACTCCTGCTCCTACTTCTTATGTTCTTATAAGTATGTTTGGTGTGTGTAAAGTTTTACTTACCTTTACTTACTAATGCAGGCTTCCTTCCTTCAGGTCTCGGGAGACCCTCATCTCACCAGCACAGAAAGCAGAATGGCCGCGAGCTGTCAAAAGTTGAAGCATTCTGCTTTCTGTTCTGGAGAGATTTCTAACTGAATCTGTAGAGAAGGACTCAAGTTAGAAGTCAGATTGTCTGTGTTTGACAGCTTCACAGAGCTGTCAAATGCTGATATTTCATCTGTCAAAAGCCCTTGACAGATGAAATGTCAACCCCTGACGTCACCTGTAACCAGGTGTCCCTTAATTGGCCTGCTGGGCGGGCTCAACAAGGTCAATCAAGGGAGAATTGCATGGGTTGGCCACAAATCGTTGGAGGCGGGACTACAACCCAAAAAGTGGGAGTCCCGCCTCCATCACCTTCCCCATTGACAAAATCCAGCCCATAATGTACACTGGGACTAGGGTTGACAACTCTGGTTGGATGTATTCATGGAGATTTCATCACATGACTTCCCACCTCCAACTGCCCTCCGATTCAAACAGCCTTTTCCCCCCCATCTCCGGTATTTTTATGACCAATAAACAAAAGTGTTCAAAGAAAATGAAAAAACACACTTTTTTTTTTAATGCCCTGATGATTTTTCTCCTGGGCTACTTGTAGCAGTGCCCAGGAGATTATTATTTAATTCCTAGAGACTCCAGGACAATCCTGGAGGGTTGGCAACCCTAATTCAGGGCCCAGAATAATGGATTTAAGAATTGAGAATATGCCAGGAATCTGTTCTAAGCAAATGGGACGAGATTTTAGTATATTGGCATTCCATTAATAGATAAATGTGCTTGAATCAGGCATGCATTTATTTGGAATATTCTACTTCGAAGACCTGGAAACGCTCCCCCCCCCCCTTGGAAGGCCAAGAAGTGCCGAGTTCGCAAATGTTAAAGATATCCTCAGATCCCAGAATATTAGGGATCTTCTCGGCCACGAGGAGAGCCGAGGACTGTGAGAGATGGAGCCGTACAATGCACCAAGCAATGTTCTGAAGGAGCATGCCACAATGAGTAACTAACTAGAAATTTATTCTGAATATTTTTTTAAAATGTATTGAGGTATTATAGCAATTTAAATTTGCAGAGACAAAACTAAATCTCTCAGAATGGAATCACACCTCTTTTAAATAGTTTGAGAGATTCTATTGGTTAAAACAGTAAACGCTAATGACATCATCAGGGGAATTGACTGGAAGGAGTTAATCACTCTGATAGTGTCAGAGACACAAAACAGCATGAAATGTCAAGGTTGCTGAAGCACCTTGGGTTAATGATTACATCTTACGAAGATAATTCAATCCCCTCAAACTGTTGAGTTCAGTAACCACTCGGGGCCTGTTCCTCCTAAAGACAGAGCTCCCTGCTTAAACAAAAAAATTGCAAATAAAATCCACAGAAAGAGATGCAAAATTATGTTTCTTCAGAATCCTATTGATTTGAATGAACCATAGACTCATGCAACTCAGAAGGAGGCCATTCGGCCCATCGTGTCTGAAAGAGCTATCCAATTAATCCCACTCCCCTGCTCTTTCCCCATAGCTCTGCAACTTTTTCCTTTTTACATAGAGATCTGATTCCCTTTTGGTTTGATTTGTAAAAAGTATTCCTTAGGGAGACTCCCTTCTTAAACATTCTAATCTCCGAAATTGGTTCTACTACGTACTATTTTGCAAAAAAAAAATCAAGATTCTGTTCCAGCATATTAGTGTAATTTCAATGCGCCTGCTAACAAAGACAGCGGCGTCTGCTTGGTGTGGGATATTTTACAGGTTTAAGTGCTGATAGTTTTAAAGCCTGCAGCCTTTGTGGGCCACTTGGGAGACCTCCTTTTATAAGCAAAGCGCAACCTGGAAACCACAAAGGAGATGACAGAAAATACAGAGTTCTCCGGAGAGTTAAAGTAATAAGAGTATGTGTTATGTGTTTCCCAATCACTAAGCCTATATTTGAGCAATGTTTGGATATAATTAAACTTGTAATTATTGCGCATTTGCTTTGTACAAGACAGGAACCTGGCGTAGTGTAAATGCGCACCAATTTGAAAATCAGAACATTTTACTCCTGGTAACTAAAAATAATAAAAGGCAAAATGCTGCATAATCTGACATTTACTGTATACCTTTCCAATTTTAATTGACTGTAGGTTGCTAAGTTATTTATCAGAGCACTACAGTCATACCTTTGATTTATAATTAGGGCCTGGACGCTTTGAAATTCAAAGTGCCTTCCAGAGATGTATCGCATGCAATACCTTTGGCACATCAGTCCTCAGTGTATCAATATATCTGCAACTGTTCCTTTTGGTATTATTCATGATAGTTGGGATTTTATTTATTTTTCCACTATCAAGGCACATTTAAAGACAATTCAATATCTAATGTGGAGAGTATTTTAAATCCCATTCATATAAAGCACATCCGATTATGAAATAATAGCACCATTTGAACCATGTGTTTTTTTAACCATTGTAAATATTTAAATATACCTTACATTCACTATAAATGAGTTACATTGGAAACTTAACCCAAGGGGTTTGCTGAGCACATACAAAGAATTTAAAGCAAAATGAGCTATTGCAGCACATTTGGGGAGATTATTTTTCGAGGAAGGATGAAGATGTAATTTAATGTCTGGTGCTGGTTTGGGGATAGTATTTCAAACAGTGATCAGCCAGGGTATCCGATAACTTGCTCTGATGAAATTAAAGCTCATATGTGGCATACGGTAATGCCTACCAAGCAGGTAAGATGTCAATTCAGTCCCCCACAATATTGTTTTATTAAGTTCCCAGCAGCATTATCAATTATTAAACTACTCCACTGCTAAAGAAATACGGGGGCCTAGACAGAATTACAGCCATTGCTTCAGTTTTCTGTGCTCTCGTGAAAAAGTAATAAAATAATTTCTACAAAGTCCTTCTCATCGCTCCAAACTATTAATGACACTATGGAAATAATTTCAACTGCTTTATAACTATCTATAGAGCTGGGACCACACTGCAATCAATGTCGCAGGAGGCGTACATACTGATATAGAATGGTTTCATGCATTTCAGATATAAAATACACTGCTATCCAGTCACCTATTTAGAAAGAGTGTTTGCGTGTGCGTATGTGTAGCCATTGGACATGAACATCATTGCATTCATCCCATTCATCCCGGACAGTTGATCATCATGCAGTCAATACCAACAACAACAGCCTGTATTTATATCGCACTTTAACGCAGTAAAATGCCCCCCAAGGCACTTCACAGGAGCGTTATCAAACATAATTTGACACCGAGCCACATAAGGAGATATTGCAAGAGGTGACCAAAAGATAGGTTTTAAGGAGCACCATAAAGGAGGAGGGAGAGGTAGAGATGAGGAGAGGTTTAGGGAGGGAATTCCAGAGCTTAATGTCTAGGCCGCTGAAGGCACACCTGCAAACAGTGGAGTGATTAAAATCAGGGATGCGCAAGAGGCCAGAATTGGAGGAGCGCAGAGATCTCAGAGGATTGTGGGGCTGGAGGGGATTACAGAGATAGGGAGGGGCGTGGCTATGGAGAAATTTGAAAACAAGGATGAGAGTTTTAAAATCGAGGCATTGCCAGACCGGGAGCCAATGTAGGTCAGTGAGCACAGGGGTGATGGGTGAATGGGACTTGGTGCGAGTTAGGATACGGGCAGCAGAGTTTTGGATGAGCTCAAGTTTATGAAGGGTGAAAATGGGAGGCCGGCCAGGAGAGCATTGGAATAGTCAGGTCTAGAGGTAACAAAGGCATGGACGAGGGTTTCAGCAGCAGACAAGCTGAGGCAGGGTGAAAATGGGACATGTTACAGAGGTGGAAGTTTGCGGTATTGGTGATGGAGCGGATATGGGGTTGGAAGCTCATCTCAGGGTCAAATAGGACGCCAAGGTTTCAAGCGGTCTGGTTCAATCTCAGGCAGTGGCCAGGGAGAGGGATAGAGTCGGTGGCTAGGGAACAAAGTTTGTGGTGGGGACTGAAGACAATGGCTGCTCATCCAAGATTGGATGTTGGACAAGCAGCGTGACAAATCATATCTGGATGAATTACCAAAGGGCTGTTGATGCCTGTAGAATGAGGAAAAATGACCAGCTTTAGGAGAAAAAGGAGAGACAAAGGGTGGGGGAAGCTCCATAATAGCTTATATTTAAGTCGCTCACCGAATTACTCATTTAGTAAATACACTACATGATATGGTACTGAGCCTTACAGAGCAGTAATTCATTTTTGGTATGATCCTTGGTCAGTGTTGAGCGCTGATCTCAGACAGGATTAAAGTCTGTTTGCTGCAATTGGCCTAAACCTGATCCCCTCACCCCCATTGTAAATAAGTGGATTATGAAAGAGTGAAAATTAAGGGATCCTTCTCACAATCTCTTTCCAGTAAACCCAGATGGAAAGCGATTTATACCTGAGAATGTAACTTTTATTAATGCTGTCTGTCACTCTGCTGTTAGTTTTTAATGCAATAACTTGTAAACAAAAACTCTAACTGAACTAAGGGCAATATAAAAAAGCTAATCTTCTGCTGACCTTGGAAGCCGCTCCTATTGGGAAGTGGTGGGGGTGGGAAGGAGGTCCTTAAGTAGGTACAAGTATCCTTCAGTTTAAACTGTGCATGCTGCAGCATCACTACATTGCACAACTGCTTCCAGTGGAAGGAATTCCTTAATATAAGTGGACCATTTAATCTCTATTATATTTAGCTTGGGAGTATTTTCTGTGCTGACACAGGCTGCAAAAGGAAAGGAGTATTCCATTCCCTAGCATTAAAGCCCCTCACCTTAACCAGCAGAAATTCACCCCACTCATTCCCAAAAACGAAACATTCTTAAACTAAAAACAGAATGAATATGAAAAGGTGAAAATAGTTGGGATTCACTCTGGCAGTAATGCCCCTATCCCACACCCCATTACTAAATTCCAAAGCAAAAAAAGAATAGCCAGTCAGAATTTATCTGCTCTTGACGGTTGCTCTCAGCAATAGAACTGGGCTAGTTTGAGAATTTCTGGTTTGCTCCACCCCCTTATTGGCAAGACCGTTGTATTTTTTCAATCTCATGAACTGAGATAAAGATTCCATTGTGGCCCTCAGTGAAGTTGGTAAAATACACTGGAGCCTTTATCTCAGCCGCCTCGTTGAGAACTCAAGGCTGGTTGCTGACGGGAGAATAGCAGTCCCTTTATCGGACGTTTATATCCAAATAGTTTGTGGATTTGCCTGTTTAACTTTGACACAAAGTTCATGTTTCTGTTACTGGCAGAAACAAAAAATAGCAGGATTTGGGAGACTGTTTCTTCACACAACTGAAGTTATTTTCTTTTATATGTTGGTTCAGCATTTAGGACATGCAGAAAAGTAACAATGGACCATCTTTTCCAGCCAGAGTGCCAAATCAAATCAAATCAGTACTGTTTGGATAGGGTAGCTGCCGACATCAGCAGGAGCTTTTCAAATGAGTTGCTTCAGGGTTATGCAGATTTAAGGCAGTGAAACATGGCCAACTACGGCATGCTCAGTGTGACTTTTCAACCTACTGGTGTTCCCATTGGCTGATTGCACACACTGAGGCATGGCAACACATTGCCACTATTTTGTACAGTGCTGCTATGTGCTGTATGTGGAGAATTTTGCCTCAAGATTATATACACCTTCCTGGCCAAACTTTCACCGTGCATCACTACAGCCAATATCATGGTAGCATGTGAAAGGATTATTTACATATACAAGCCGATATATAAATACACCTAAAAAGCTGACATTAAATCACTCTGAATAATAATTTCAGGGCACAATATTTAGAATATCTACTGACCATTTCGAGCATGTAGTGTACTACAGAGATACTCACAAGCAGGTCACTGCACCTTCAAAACAGAAATCCCCCAGTTTCTCTGAAACATCAGCTTGGCTGTCTCTGCTATCTCAATTATGATTTGATGCCTCATTAATATTAGGATGACGCATTCAGCTCTGTTCAAATGTTTTCTGCGGATTTACATTATTTGCACTCAGAAACAGTTATTCTTCAGCTGGACTCTACGCACATAGCTGTAACAGAAACTATTGCCAACATCCTTGTTATGCACTGTGAAGAAAAAAAGATAAAATTTGTCAATTTGTCCTCATCATCTGTGAGTCATGGGCAGTAGTTATATCAGAGTCACTGCAAGCAAACTGTCAAACACATGCAGATAACACAAAAATCACATTGTAAGAAAATTGATTTATATCAAGTGTAACAAGGATATAGCATGCTATGACAACTTTGTATATGGTTTACAAACCAATAAACTGCTATATAAATGAGTGTGTGATAATGTAATGCTGTGTGCCTGAGGCCAATATCATAATGAGCAATATCACCCTTAATCCTACTTCACAGTAGGACGTGTCACAGTAAACAGACAGCATAATATCTTATTTTTCAGATTTGCAACAGTGAATGCAACCAAGCCATTATGATTGTCCCCTTTTGGTAAAGAGCAGTAACTTACTCACATTTCTGTTTGTGTTTCAGATCCATCAATCACAAGGGGAGACCCTCCCAGGTTTCCTGGTGGTATTTTCATTGTACATAAATTTGCTGATCTCGGCCGAAAGAAACTCACCAATCAACAAATACCCCACTGCTTAACTATGAAAAGATGAAAACGTTCAATGTTTAAAGTGGCAAACTGCTAATTTTCTAAATGGCTATTTAAAATGTTCACAAACCTAGGTTGCTGACCTAATATGATGAAATTCAGTCAGGGTTCATTGCACACAGTGCACTACAAAGCAGTGTAGGAGAAGAATATGAGTAAGAATGCATGAAGCACCCACATACATTACACACTCATTTTCCATCCTCAATTCTGTCAGATGTTTTAAAAAATCTTGAATCACATTGGTTTTAGTCAGTGATTAAAGTGGCACTTGTTAAAAAGGAATTCTCACCCCTAGCCCCACATAAACTCTGACTCTCCCCAGCCCTGTAGCCTTTCACCCTACACCATTACTGCCTTCTTTCTATTACATGTGTGCATACATACAATATCATTCCCTTTTTCCCCATCTTTCACGGTACCCCAAAATCTGACTCTCAATACGTGTTTCTCTCAACTACACTCTTCCACACCTCTTTTTTGCCCCAATTATTTCCCTTTCTTCCCATCTCCTCTGTTTGCTTCTTTCCCATTGTGCTCCTTTCCCTATTGTCTCCATTCTCATTTATTTTCCCAATCTATCTTTCATCCTTCCCATCTCTCCTTCCTCATCTCTCCCTCTTTATCCCCCTCTTTATCCCCCACCCCCACCCATGCCCAGCTCTCTTTGTCGCTATCCTGATTTGCCTTGATTCCTGATCACACCTCCAAATTCATCCCCCCTCAACTTTACTATCTTGCTCTTTCACTATATCTCTGACTCTAACACCTCTTCACCCTTCATCTCTTTCTTGCAATGTCACTCTTTATCCCCACACCATTTAAAAATGGATCTAAAACACAGGAGCCTCTCACCAAAAGCTGCAAGTTATCACTTAGCTATCACATTCTATCTTTGGCTTTCCACTACCCAAACTCCATAGTGACTGGCACTTGCCATGTTGCAGGTGAGGGCTGTGATTGGTTGTGTCTCTGTCTCAATTTCAGAAATTGAGTGGTATAGGTGCAAGTTTTGGCAGTATTTACAGTGTTTGGCAGCTTCAAATTGGCTTTACAAGACTTGTAGCAGGCCATACCCAGGCTGTAACAGCTTTACAGCAAATGCAGTGTGATGGCTTGAAATTGCTGTATCTGCAGTCTGAATCGATTAATGCTTCTTGTGGGTGAACAAGGAATACAAGCAACTAAATACTGTACAATCATTAGAATTTGTGATTAATAATTGGAACACCATACTGCATCATTCCAGCCCACTTTAACCATTGACTTTAGTCTGTCATCAGTAACAATGCTTGCTCCAAAATGCAATTTAGAACACTGTTGGAGGGGCCGACTTTGTTATTTGGAATATGCAGCACTGTTATTCGAAATATGCAGTATATAATTTGTTCAATTGTGCTTTTTATTCCAGCAACATAAAATATTTATTGTTGTGTTAAACATACATCTCAATAAACCAGCAATAATGCTGTCCAAAGTGGTCTTCACACCCAGACTGCTGCTGATCACTGGATGTACAAATTACTGACAGTACGAATATAATTCATTGAACTTACAAATGCATTCTTTCACTCAACATAGTTAATCCCTTTGAAAACAACAGTTTTAATCCCTTTCTAATATATCAAGTGTACTCCCCTATTATTATCATGTACAAAAGTGGAATAATTAAGTAATTGGGGTACATTTTCATGTGATTACTAATTTTAGTAAAGTCGACAGAAACAGAGCTTCATGATGCTTCAAACATTTCTGGACTACTTATTTTTGTTGATGTTACTTAGAAAATTAGACAAATGTAACTTAAAGATTGGCTTCAGGGTAACTTTAAAAAAAAAGCTTTGTATTGCTAGCTGGGTTAAACAATACACTAAGAGGTATGGAAACATCCACAGCTCCATATCCAGGCTGGCTGGTTCCTCCAGTGACATTTTTGACAGTATTTATAAGTTAATTAAACTGCATTTATAAGCTAATTACACCAGAAACAACTTCTTGTCCTTGAAATGTTAATGCATGCAAGGCTGCCAGCTGGGAGAGAAGACCAAACTCATTACCTTTGATTGATGAACCATCAAAGGAGGTTCACGCCAGTCAAATTTACAGTCTGCATGTTTTAGGCCTTGGCCAGGTGTCATGAACAACAAACAAGACACTATGGTCACACCTTAGTTACCTGAGTCATATAAATGATGAATACTCTGATTATCTGACTATTGAGAAAGGAACTATTTGTTCTGCAAAGAAGTCTACCTCCATTTCAAAGAGATATGTGTCTGAACAGCAGTCCTAGGATTTTTAATTCCCTGCTTTTACTGCCTGTTTCCAGCAGAGATGGCCAGGAAGGGCTCCATAGGGGATCTTTCCCATTTATTGACTCATCAAATACTGCAAAGCTTTTGAATTCTTTATTGGTTTTGGAATAGCTTAAAGATTGTCTAAAACACATAGGGCTAGATTTTCAGTATAGACAGTTTTGGGGCGCTAACCTTAGCGCCCGCCCCAAAGTAGCGCCCCGTTGCCGGAAATTCAGTGGCTTCGCCCTAAGAGGTTGGTGGAGCGCTAAAAGAGGCGTTCCACTACTATCTTTAGGCGCTAAGCCGGCGGTGCAGAGCGCAGCGCCCGAGTTCGGGCGCAGCGCACAGCAGACACTCTGGTGCCAGTGAGCTCTTAAAGGGGAAGGGTGCATGTGTTGTTTTCAAAGGCAGAGTCTGGGGGGAAAAGATGAGGAGGAGGAGGAGGAGGAGGAGGAGGAGGAGGAGGAGGACGTGGACGTGGTGGTGGTGGTGTCCGGAAACATAAATACGGCATTCAGAACAACACACTGCATCCTTCCACACAACACATGCAGACTGCCGTTTATAGTGCAGGAGGAGTGCCCTTTAATTTGCACTCCCCAGGGTGTGTTGCGTTCCATTTTACAAACGCTCTGGACGCCAGCCGCACAATGGGGCGGTCCGACTGAAGTTTGGATTCGGGGCGGCCAAAGGGCGTTGCACGAGGATGTGACGTCATTTTCTGCGTGCGCATCCGGGCGGCCGCTAAACTTTGCGCCGGCGCTAACGGGCAACTTAATTTGGGGCGGGGCGCAAACTGCGCTGCGCCCGGGCGCTACACGCATAGCGCCCGAAAATCACTTCTCTTAAGGCGCTAACTGCTGGCGCAAGCAACTGAAAATCTAGCCCATAGTATACTACTTGTTACTTGTTGTACGTGTGTGTGTATGCATGTGTATCTTCTGATTGTGTGTAATTAACTTATTTCTAAATAAATTTAACAGTTAGTTTTAACCTGAACTCAATGGTTTGGACAGTGATTATTTTTTGCCTTTAAGAAGGGACAAGGGAATGTAATGAATAGTCCATGTAGCCTTTGGTCTGTAATTCTGTAGAAAACCTGTGGCATATTATCCCATTCATGTCACGTATAAGGCTGCTAGTTTCAGTTCACAGGAGACATGGGGCTGCTCATAGAATTTATCTTTTTGCTGTGAACATAGATACAGTATGTTGGGAGAAACCCTAAACCATAACAGTAAGTATAACATGGGAAAGGCCATTTTAGACTCACATCTACTTCTTTTGTTAAATATATTAAATAGAAGAGAATAAAGCACATTATCATTGGACATCATGAGGTGAAATTCTTCCTGTTGACACTTTTAGCAAAGAAGTCAACACAAATTGGAAACTCCTGTTTTGTACTCATGCCGACTTTTTCAATAAGATTATCAACAGGAAGAATTTTACCCCCAAGTGTGTCACAATACCAGTGAGACTTGCCTAACACTTTAGTATTAAACAAATCTTCAACATTTCTTTCAGTTGGAAGTACAAGAGCAGCTAGGAATGAACAATTCTTGTTTGAACTCTTCTCTACATCTGTGCCAGCACACTGTACATTAGTATAGCATCTGACTAAACACAAGCTGAAGTGAAAGCAGCATCAGTGGTATTGACAAGCATTTTAATATGGGGAAAAATGAAGTTGAAACATTATAAATCATACTGAATAGATTGAAGGGAGTTACAGGCAGTAATCCAACCTCAGGGTGATGTTGTTGGAAGTCCTTGAATGGGTTCTTGCCCGTCAGGTATCTGTTATCCTATGTGTATCCAGCTGACTGCCTGTAATGTGCACTGCAGTTTTCCTCAGGGCAGACAGTGACTGGGGATTCAAGCCAGATGATTAACACAAGTCTGGTCTCAATCACAATGCTTCACGCACAAATTTAATAGACCAACACAATCCAACATTAACTTTGAATCTGCAAAATTAAAGTAACATTTGTAAATATTCAGATGGACACTGTACAGTAGCAAATCTAGGAAAGTACTTCATTGAAACCTATTGTAAAAGAAGAAAATAATTATTTATAAGTAATCAGAATATCTTGATTAAACATTTTTTCATACCAATATGGACCAACCCTGATGTCGCTCCTCCAGCTTCTTTAGATATTTAGTTTGAAGGTCATGAATATTATTCAAAATATTCAAAAGCTGATTTAGGATACTCAGGTGTTAAAATGCTATGCACCAAGGCAACATGCAGCTTTGGTTCATATTGGTATGAAAAAACGTTTAATCAAGATATTCTGATTACTTATAAATAATTATTTTCTTCTTTTACAATAGGTTTCAATGAAGTACTTTCCTAGATTTGCTACTGTACAGTGTCCAACATGATTCCTTTTCCGAGTGGCCAGGATTATGGTACTTATTAGCACCTCTACGAATCGCGTCAAGAGGCCCTTTCAGAAGTAATCTCTTGCAAACAGCTGAAAGTCAGCTCACTAAACTCTTACAGCTGGAAATAGAAGGCAAAATGTGTTTGACCCTTTAAGTACGAAGGGTTATATTTTCTATTTCTATGGTAGCATTTCACAACACTGACAAGGAAATGACTGAAGTCTTAGTGTTTCGAACAAAAACAGAAAATGCTGAAAAGGCACTCAACAATGCAGGCAACATCAGTGGAGAAAGGGAGAAAAGTTAATGTTTCAGGTATTACCCTTTGTCATTCCAGCATTTTCTGGTTTTGTTTCAGATTTTCAGCACCCGTAGTATTTTTCTTTAAGCCTGAATGTTTGGAGATTAACAAATGTTTAGCATTTTTGATTTGAAGTTCATGCTAGCTGTTAAGCTGCAAAGCTAGATGTGAATTTCAAATTGAAAAGTGCTGTTCCTATGGCTGTTTTAATGTTAGGCAACACACTTTACCTATCTCCAGCACATCTCCAGCTTTTACCAGTTCTGACGAAGGGTCAGCAACCTGAAACATTAACTCTGTTTCTCTATCCACAGATGATGCCTGACCTGCTGAGTATTTCCAGCATTTTCTGTTTTTATTTCAGATTTCTAGCATCCGCAGTATTTTGCTTTTGCACTTTACCTATTGTTTGGTACAAGTTCTGCCATCTATGGTTTGGAGGCCTGGAGAACACTCAAGAGGAGAGTATGAGATGAAAAGCTTCTCAAGAATACAACTTACATTTATATAACACCTTTAACATAAGAAAACGTCCCAAGGCGATTCACAGAAGTGTAATCAGACATAAATTGACACCGAGTCAAAGAAGGAGATATTAGGAGGGTTGACTAAGAACCGGGTCAAAGAGGTAGGTTTTCAAGAGTGCCTTAAAGGAAGAGAGAGAGGTGGAGGTTTAGGGAGGGAATTCCAAACCTTAGGGCCTAGACAGCTGAAGGCACAGCTGCCAACGGTGAGGTGAAGGGATTGGAGAAAGAGTTGGAGGAACACAGAGTTCTCGGATGGTTGGAGGGCTGGAGAAGGTTAAAGATATAGGGGGCTGAGGTAATGGAGGGATTTGAACACAAGAATGCGAATTTAAAATTTAAGGTGCTGGTGGATAATCAGGTAATGTACGTCAGTGAGCATGGGGTGATGGGTGAATGGGACTTGATGTGGGTTAGGATAAAGGCAGCAGAGTTATGGATAAGTTCAAGTTTATGCAGGGTAGAAGATAGGAGGCTGGCTAGGTGACCGTTGAAATCAATGGGCAGGATTTTCATCGGGTCGTGGAGGCGGGATTGGAGGCGTGTGGGGGGTTAAAATCGCGAAATCGGGGGGCACGAACCCATCCCGCCCCCAACCCGCCTCCATGCCAGTTTCAAAGGAGGCGGATACCCGACCTGTGCTGGGACCCGCCTCCCTGAGGCGGGAAGGGGATTAGTGCCAATTAACTGCCTGTTAACAGGTAGTTAACAGGCAGTTTTTAGCCTAATCCCTATTTTTATTGTTGAAGTGTGGGATTCCCGATGGCTCCAAACCACGCCAAGATAGCAAGGCGGACCATTGGGCTGAAGGACTTGGAGGGTTCGAGATGTCCGGTGTTCAGGTGAGTGATGTGTGCATGAGTGCAGAGGTAAGTGTGTTTGGTGTGTGTAAAGTGTTTAAAGAAGTTCTACTAACCTTTACTTACCTTTACAGCCTTCCTTCCTTCAGGTCTCAGGAGTCCCTCATCTCACCGGCACAGAAAGCAGAATAGCCGTGAGCTGTCAAAAGTTGAAGCATTCAGTTTTCTGTTCTGGAGAGATCTCTAAATCAGCCTGAGAGGAAGGAATTAACTTAGAGTACAGATTGTCAGTGTTTGACAGCTTCAAGGAGCTGTCAATCGCTGATATTTCATCTGTCAAAAGCTCTTGACAGATGAAATGTCAATCTGTAATGTCACCTGTTGCCGGGTGGCCTTTAATTGGCCTGCTGAGCTCGCTGGGTGGGCTCAACAAGGTCAATCAAGTGAAAATCGTGTGGGTTGGCCACAACTCGATGGAGGCGGGACTACAACCCTGAATGATGTAGTTCTGCCTCCATCACGCCTCCAGTATCAAAATCCAGCCCATTGAGTCTGGAGGTAACAAAAGCATGGATGAGGATTTCAGCAGCAGATGGGCTGAGATGGGGTGGAAACGGAGGTGGAAGTATGCAGTCTTTATGAGGGGGAGAAAATGGGGTCAGAAACTCAGCTCAGGATCAAACAGTATGCCAAGGTTGCAAGCAGACTGTTTCAGCCTGAGACAGTGGCCAGGGAGAGGGTAGTAATGAGGAACCATGGAGCGCCAACAGACAGGAAGCTGCAATATTTCCATCTTAAGCTTTGAGGGCTTCATCAGGTATTTGACTTTGTAGTGTAATTTTCCTATTTTCTGTATTGATTTTTTAAAAAACTTTTTCAGGTTGTCCTTTCAAGTTCATGATGATTATTTATTTTAATGCATTAGTGTTTCTGATGTTGAACTTCCATGTCTCTGCTAATAGCCTGTTTATCAACTTTAGATGAATCATCAGCCCACACAGATATTTTGTGCATGTACTGCTGTTGTTCTATTATTTATGATTGCATTGCATACATTTTTCCCTTGGTTTATTTATATATTCAAAATCATTGCACACAGCTATTTTTCTGCCTCATGATTGCATTAAATTGGAACACAACCAAGTAATTTAGTCACCTCTTTCCATTATTTGCAATTGAGTTTATGAATTTGCCACACATAATTCACAGGGGAATCTTTCTCCCTCCCCCATGTAACTTTGGGAGTATGCTGTGTCTGCTAATAATAGCTGTTAATCGGTGTACAAAACCCAAATTGTAGCGCTGTAGACCGAGGTTACCAACAGAGCAGCGAAAAGGGTATTTTTCCCCCTCGTCTTCTGATGTCACTTTAGGGATTTGAACTTACCTTGAGTTGCATGGGAGTGCATTACAAAATGATGGCAAATGAACACGGCAAGAAAGTGAAAACAAAGTCTTGCGAGAAAGGTAAAACTTCAGATACACTAAAGGGTTATGGATAGCCAGCTGGATGCAAAACAGAAAACAGAGAGTCAGAGTTAAAGCTAGTTACTCAGACTGGTAAAAGGTGGGAAGTGGTGTTCCACAAGGATCGGTCCTGGGACCACTGTTGTTCACCATTTACATAAACGATTTGGATTCGGGAATCAGAAGGACAATTTCAAAATTTGCAGATGACACCAAATTGGAGGGTGTAGTTAATACAGAGGATGACTGCGACAAAATACAGGAAGACATTAATAAACTTGCAGAGTCAGCGTGTAATTAGCAAATGAACATCAATATAGATAAGTGTGAGGTGGTACATTTTGATAGGAAGAAAAAGGAGGCCACATACTCCTTGGAAAATAAATGTCTAAATGGAGTAGAGGAGCAGAGGGATCTCGGGGTACAGATACACAAATCACTAAAAGTAGCGACACAAGTTAATAAGGCCATAAAAAAGCAACAAAGCACTGGGGATCATTTCTCGAGGGAAAGAACTGAAAAGCAGAGAAGTTATGTTAAACTTGTATAGAACCTTGGTTAGACCACACTTGGAGTACTGTCAACAGCACTGGTCCACAACTGCAGGTCCCATGCAGGCCGCTCCATGGCGTTATAATGGAAAAAAACTGCGCATGCATGGTCATTTGAATGGGCTGCACACCCCCCAAAAAATTAGCGGGAACATTGTTCTGGTCTCCATATTATAAAAAGGATATAGAGGCACTGGAGAAGGTGCAATGAAGATTTACTAGAATGATACCAGAACTGAAAGATTATACGTATCAGGAAAGTTTGAACAGGCTGGGGCACTTTTCTCTAGAAAAGAGAAGGCTGAGGGGTGATCTGATAGAGGTCTTTAAGGTTATGAAAGGGTCGAAGTAAAGAAGATGTTTCCACTTGTGGGGGAAACCAGAACTAGGAGCCATAAAGATAAGGTAGTCCCTAATAAATCCAATAGGGAATTCAAGAGAAACATCTTTACCCAGAGAGTGATTAGAATGTGGAACTCGCTACCACAAGGAGTAGTTGAGGCGAATAGCATAAATCTTCTTCTTAGGCAGTCCCTCGGAACCGAAGATGACTTGCTTCCACATTAAAATGGAGTTCTCAGGTGACTGATGAGTCCAATGTGGGACCTGCAGTCTCTGTCACAGGTGGGGCAGACAGTGGTTGAAGGGGCGGGTGGGTGGGGTGCTTGGGTTGACGTGCGCTCCTTCCGATGTTTGCACTTGGCTTCCGCTTGCTCCCGGCGAAGAGATTCGAGGTATTCGGCGCCTTCCCAGATGCTTCTTCTCTACTTTGTACGGTCTTGGGCGAGGGATTCCCAGGTGTCGATGGGGATGTTGCACTTTTTCAAGGAGGCTTTGAGGGTGTCCTTGAAGCGTTTCCTCTGCCCACCTGTGGCTCTCTTGCTGTGCCGGAGCTCCGAGTAGAGCACTTGTTTTGGGAGTCTCGTGTCGGGCATGTGGACAATGTGACCTGTCCATCGGAGCTGATCGAGCGAGGTCAAAGCTTTGATGCTGGGGATGTTGGCCTGAGTGAGAACACTGACGTTGGTGTACCTATCCTGCTAATGGATTTGCAGGATCTTGTGGAGGCAGCATTGGTGGTACCTCTCCAGTGCTTTGAGGTGCCTGCTGTACATGGCCCATGTCTCTGAAGCATACAGGAGGGCGGGTATTACTACTGCTCTGTAGACCATGAGCTTGGTGCCGGGTTTGAGGTCCTGGGGCTCGAATTTCATTGGGCCGTTGAGACGGGATTGGAGGCATGTGGGGGGTTAAAATCGCAAAATCAGAGGGCACGAACCCATCCTGCCCCCAACTCACCTCCATGCCCGTTTCACAGGAGGTGGATACCCGACCTGTGCTGGGAGTCACCTCCCTGAGGCGGGAAGGGGATTAGTGCCAATTAAGTACCTGTTATCAGGTAGTTAACAGGCAGTTTTTAGCCTAATCCCCATTTTTATCCCTGAAGTGTGGGCTTCCCGACAGCTCCAAACCACGCCAAGTTAGCGAGGCGGACCGTCGGGCTGAAGGATTTGGAGGGTTTGAGATGTCCGGTGTTCAGGTGAGTGATGGGCGCATGAGTGCAGAAGTAAGTGTGTTTGGTGTGTGTAAAGTGTTTAAAGAAGTTTTACTTACCTTTTCTTACTAATGCAGCCTTCCTTCCTTCAGGTCTCGGGAGTCCCTCATCTCACCGGCACAGAAAGCAGAATGGCCGCGAGCTGTCAAAATCTGCAGCATTCTGCTTTCTGTTCTGGAGAGATCTCTAAATCAGCCTGAGAGGAAGGAATTAACTTAGAGTACAGATTGTCAGTGTTTGACAGCTTCAAACAGCTGTCAAACGCTGATATTTCATCTGTCAAGAGCTTTTGACGTCACCTGTTGCCGAGTGGCCCTTAATTGGCCTGCTGAGCCAGCTGGGCAGGCTCAACAAGGTCAATCAAGTGAAAATCATGTAGGTTGGCCACAACTTGATGGAGGCGGGACTACAACCCTGAAAGTTGTAGTCCCGCCTCCTACACGCCTCCATTGATAAAATCCAGCCCCTGGTCTTCATAAATACATTTAAGGGGAAGCTAGATAAAAACATAAGAAAGGAATAGAAGGATATGTTGATGGGGTTAGATGAAGTAGGATGGGATGAGGCTGGTGTGGAGCATAAACACCGGCATGGACCGGTTGGGCTGAATGGCCTGTTTCCGCGCTGTAAATACTATGTAATTGTAATAAAAAGCATGACTTTGAAAGGACAGCCTAAAAACAGTAAAAAAAGAAAAAAAGTAATGAATCAATAGTAATAAAGTAATGCAGAAAATAGCAAAATTGCACTAACCAATCAAAGTGAATTACCTAACTTGGTCCTCCAAGCTTAAGACAGTAACATTATGGATTCCTTTCTATTGGTGCTCAATGTTCCTCTTTCCTCTGCTCTGTTTGGGTGCATTTACACTGCAAGTTCAGCGTTGGTGCAAAGTGGTATTGGCTTCACGCATTGGCACTAAACTTGTATGGTGTAAATGGGGTGTCAAGCCCCAAACTGACTCCAAAGCAAGATAGCATGAAGTTCCCTCCTTCTGATACCAAATTCAGGCGGCATTTACACTGTAACTGCAGTGTTGGTGTGAAACAAAACTGTTTTGCATACATATAACTGTTGTAATATGAATCCACCATTTGTTTTCTTGATAAGCCTTTCAACCTTCGCTTTCCTCTTGAGTATTCTTCAGGATGAGGTCTTCCAAACCATGGATGGCAGAGCTGGTTAGACAGATTAGTTTCATATAAGAGCTGTCATAAACTTCAAACAAAAAAGCGGTCTCCCCTTATCGGTCGGTCACATGTAATTTACTTCAGTAAGGTGAAGGAGGATGTGATTATGGTGGCTGCCCTGGACTGTGCCACAAATGCAGGACTTTTGCCATTATTATCAGGACAGCAGCATAACGTTAACATATGAACACTCATAGGATGTCTTTAACGTTTCATATCAGTTTGCGTATGTAATTTAGAGACATTCCCTTAACAGTCAGTGTCTGATTGGTTTGAGGCAGACTGCTCCAGTCAGAGATGGTGTTCAGTTAGCAGAGGTTGAACTGCTGTGTATAATGTTATTCAAAACCCTAATAAAGTTCCTGTTTTATTCAATCTTCGATTACAAAGAACGCTAAAACAAGTTCAAAATAAGAACATTACAGGTGGGGCAGTGGGTTTCCTGGTGTTAGAGGTATGGATGCTGGACATTTTAGAGCCATGGACAGTGAGTACTGGCAGACTATTTGGCTGTGGGGAGCATCACAATTTAGCCCAATCCTGTCCTCACCACTAGCAGAGGGTGATAGTAAGCGGACCAGTAGATTTTTTTCCCCTTCACTAGCCCAAGGTACTGTGGCCAATTGTGATGCTTAGACTGCTCCCCCAGCTGATGTCTCCTAACTTCCCATAGACTGGGGATCAAACCTGAAACCTGCGTAGTGTGGCTAGCTCAATCCCCACTTATCGATGGAGCCAGCAGGAGAGTTGATAGTGGAAAGAGTATGGGGGAGAAATTCAGTATCGCCCCGTTTGGGGCACAATTATCGGCCGGGCGCAAAGTTTAGCACCTGGCGCTAATTATCGCCTCCGACTGCAAACTTGGCGTCTATCGCCCCTGGAGGTGATTGGAGCGCTAAATCAGGCACTACACACCTCTCTTAAGGCACTAACACTGAGGAGCGAGGTACTAACTCAGAGCGATGGCGAAGCTCAGGTGATGTCAGTCAGCAATGGAACACAGACACACTGGCGCCAGCCAGTTCTTAAAGGGGAGGGTCGATCTTGCTCTCCATCCACACCCTGCTCATTGCAGCCTTGAATCTCGGCCTGGAGAGACCTGTACATCAAATCTGCTGGAAAGAACAATGGAGAGGCCCAGGGAAAGAGCTCAGAGTGCAGCCCCCATAGTCTCTTCTAAATCGATGTAAGGAAGGACAAATCAAAATGAACCTGCAAAGTGCATCTCATTACCCAAAACTCCTTCACACAGCATTGAATCTCTCCAGAAGTTGCTCTCTCTCTCAGAATGCGTGGTGCAAAAATGTTGCCGACAAAAAAAGGTAGGAAGCGGTCGCCTTTAAATAGCGCTCCCCCAGTCCCTTCCCGACTGCAAAACGCTCCCCTCAACCTGTCGTTGCTAGCGGCAGGTGGTAAGGCAGGGGGCACCACTCAATATTCAGTCCAGGGTGCTACCGGGGCATTGCACGCTTGACTAACGTCACGATCTGCGAGCGCAGGAGATCATGGCGGTAGTGTTTAGCGCCGCCGCGAAATGGCTGGTTAATTTCACGAGCGGCGCAAACATCGCCACGCTCGGGTGCTAGTTGCTTTGTGCCCCATTAGTGCCCTCTTAGGGTGCTAATGGGAGACGCAAACCAACCGAATTTTTCCCCCTATCAATTTATAATTATTTAAAGCATATAACTGCTGAGCTGTCTTGGACTCTGGCCAATAAAAAGATATCATTTGATGAATTCAAATGCATTTCAGGGATTTGGGCCTTGTACTACAGGATTACATTTCCTGGCCTGCCTGAGCATGTTTATTTTTGCTCTGTAGTAAGTTATTGCTTAAACATTTAAAAAATATATATATATTGGGGCTGATGCTTGAGCTCTGGCTCTCATTATTCTTAATATTCTGCGGGGAAGCAGCAGGAGTGTCGGAGCTCTTCAGATCGGTTTGTGAAATGTAGTTGAATGTACTGGGCCCAGCGGGTAATAATGTCCCCGTCTGCATTATGTGAAGGTGTCATTGAACTAATGGCAGACGGAAGTTCATCTGCAGATCATCAAACAGAGGATGTGTGTGGGCTGGTGATTCACCTAAAGCTGCAGAACAGACTATTAGCATGGACATGGGAGTACAACCTGAAAAGCATTTGTCAAATTTCAAACATTAAGAGGCTTCAGTCATTTAAATGTCATCTCTGCAATGCACCAGATACACCATAGAAATAGAACAATAAAGCCTCTGGTCAATGGAATGAACAAAAAACATGTCTTCTACACAAACTGTATTTACACTTTGAGTGAAGAGCATTCTGTTATGTATAGCTGTAGAAGGACTGGACGAATAGAAAAGAATAATTGATAAAAAAAATTTAAATTAGATTTCAAGGACATGTTAGGCCTAAGCTCCCATTATTCTCAACAGTATAACTCATCCTGTTTACTGGAGCTGATAGAGATTGAAAATGTTCTGCACAAAACGAAGTAATATTGTTCCTACAGTATCTGTTACAGTTAGTTTGCATTAAATAGTTCTGGATTCTTTGGGGGGGGAATTTTCCCAGCCCTGGGGAGGCGGGTATGGAGGCGGGACTGCCAGGAAAATGGCAGAAACTGGGAGCAGGTACCAACCCCGCTCCCAACCCGCCTCCGTGCCATCTTCCCGAGAGGCGGGTCCCCGAGTCGCGCAGGGACCCGTCTCCTCGACGTGGGAAGGGGATTAGAGCCAATTAACTGCTTGTTAACCTTTAATGTAGTAAAACGTCCCAAGGAGCTTCACAGGAGTATTATAAGACAAAAAAAAGCTGACACCGAACCACATAAGGAGAAATTAGGGCAGGTGACCAAAAGCTTGGTCAAAGAGATAGGTTTTAAGGAACGTCTTAAAGGAGGAAAGAGAGGTAGCGAGGCGGAGAAGTTTAGGCAGGGAATTCCAAGCTTAGGGCTTAGGCAACAGAAGGCACGGCCACTAATGGTCGAGCGATTATAATCAGGGATGCTCAAGAGGCAGAATTTGAGGAGCGCTGATATCTCGGGGGGTTGTGGGGCTGAAGGAGATTCCAGAGATAGGAAGGGGCGAGGCCATGGAGGGATTTGAAAACAAGGATGAGAACTTTGAAATCGATGCTTGAAATCGAGGTGTTGCTTGACTGGGAGCCAATGTAGGTCAGCGAACACAGGGGAGATGGGCGAACGGGACTTGGTGCGAGTTAGGACATGGGCAGTTGAATTTTGGATCACCTCAAGTTTACGTAGGGTAGAATGTGGGAGGCCAGCCAGGAGTGCATTAGAATAGTCAAATCTAGAGGTAACAAAGGAATGGATGAGGGTTTCAGCAGTGGATGAGCTGAGGCAAGGGCAGAGATTGACGATGTTATGGAGGTGGAAATAGACGGTCTTAGTTATGTTGCGGATATGTGGTCGGAAGCTCATTTCAGGGTTAAATATGGCACCAAGGTTGCAAACAGTATGGTTCAGCCTCAGACAGATGTTAGGGAAAGGGATGGAGTCAATGGAGGTTGTGGTGGGGACCGAAAACAATGACTTTGGTCTTCCCAATATTTAATTGGAGAAAATTTCTGCTCACCCAGAACTGGATGTCAGACAAGCAGTCTGACAATTTAGAGATTGTGGAGGGGTCGAGAGAAGAGGTAGTGAGGTAGAGCTGGGTGTCGTCAGCTTACATGTGGAAACTGACGCTGTATTTTTGGATGATGTCACCAAGGGGCAACATATAGATGAGAAATAGGAATGAGAAATGAGAAAGAATTCATCACAATCACCTCAGTTTTTTTTTAACCACACAATCCCCTGCCTCAATTTTTTCCCTCTTTTTCTGAAGCCAGATACTCATGATAGAGTTTGACTCCTCAGGCACTAGTGGCCCTCTAATATTTTGCCCAAGTAGTTGGCTGTTCCTCTTGTACTACCCTAAATGGTGGGTGTTGATAGGCTGTTTGATCTTGGAGGAAGTCATAGCCAAGCTTGGTCCTCACCTGACATTCCCACACACTTACACTTCTGGCAGAAATACTGGTACGCAATCAGGAACGGAACCCTGACTGATATTTCCTCTTCCTAACCTTGGGGACACAATTCATTTTCAAAACCCACAGTGCTGCCTTTCCTGAGATCTTCTAACTTAGTACAGACTGGGAATTGAACCAAGGGCCATCCTGGTATGTGTCAGTGCCATACCAAACAAGTGCCTTTACTCAACTGAACTAGCAAAGAAACAAGGACTAAACTTTTAAAAACAACTTCCAGCATGATTACTAATACAACTAACACTACGTGACTGTATTAAGCACATCTTTCCTACATTTAATATTTTTTGTTATGTTGTTCTCACTGGTACAAGCAGGTCACCCGTTAATATTGTAAGCATGTTAGTAGCTTGCAAGCTGCCATGTGTATCAATGTGACAGATTTCTAGCAGTGTATACTAATCAGTATCTTCCATTCTCAAATAGAGAGGCTATATGTACTCCAGGTTGGTCCTAAAGTCAACATGGACAGCCTGAACTAGTTTGCAAACAAACAACTCCATTTTGTTTAGTGATGCAAAAGTGGGGATTCATTCGGTTGTATGAACATACTGAAGACTTCAAATCTATTTCTAGTCTTTGCACCACTGTCTTTTATCCGGGGACTATGGAGGGAGTTCTGCAAATTGGACCAAGTGTTACAGCCATTCTCTCTGATAATGGTTTACTACCATTTTTTAAAGATCACCAAAAACTCAAAGACATGTGAGTCAAACTTAAAAAAATGAGTTTGGCCTAGCAGTACTGTGATATTATTTGCTGATGTGGGCCTTTGGCCTTTGGTCCCCTAAAATATTTTAAAATACTTGTGACATTAAAGGTGCCAGGTTGAGAGGATTTATCTGTGCTCCCATCTCCATCGCAGTGCAGTGCAGAAATATGGCAAAGCCATTAAAAGGTGACGGGAAATTCGAATAACAGTGCACTTTCACCTTAGTACAAAATAATGTTCGCACAGTAAATCACAAAGCTAATGCTATTCATTAGTGGTGTTTGTTAAGTAAATTCAACTGAAAAAAAGTGTAGGAAGTGGCTCTCCACTGGCTCATTGGGAAAGTGCTGTGATACTGAACCTTGTACAGACCAAGGAAGTCACATGTTAGGTGATCTTAACCTGGGCAGAAATTTCTCCAAGTTGGGGCTGGGAGAGAGGAGGAAGAGGGAGATTGATCACATTCTTCAGCCCTGGTTGCTATCTAGTTGGAAAGTGCACCTGTGGACTTCAGATAAGGAAATGATCAGTTAGGTTAGGATTCTCCTCCACCACCATTGATGAATATCCTCTCTGTACAGGCTCACTTGTGAAGAATGGGCACTGGGGTGATGTACTGCTGGATTGCCAGTTTCTAGAATGTACCTAAGATGAGCCTCTACCTTCAGGAAAGGAGAGTCAAGGGGATTAAAATTAATGAGAAACATAGGAACAGGAGTTGGCCATTCAGCCCCTCGAGCATGTTCTGCCATTCAATTAGATCACGGCTGATCTGTATCTTTACTCCATCTACCCGCCTTGGTTCCTTAATCCTTGCCTAACAATAATCTATCAATCTCAGTTTTGAAATTTTCTATTGACCTTGCCTCAACAGTTTTTTGGGGGGGAAGAGTTCCAGATTTCCACCACCCTTTGTGTGAAGAAGTGCTTCCTGACATCACTCTGAACGGCCTAGCTCTAATTTTAAGGTAATGCCCCCTTGTTCTGGACTCCTCCACCAGAGGAAATAGTTTCTCTCTATCTACCCTAGCAAATCCTTTAATCATCTTAAACACCACAATTAAATCACCCCTTAATCTTCTATATTCAAGGGAATACAAGACTAGTCTATGCAACCTGGCCTCATAATTTAATCTTTTTAACCCCAGTATCATTCTGGTGAATCTGTGCTGCACCCCCTCCAAGGCCAATATATCCTCCCTGAGGTGCGGTGCCCAGAACTGAACACAGTACTGCAGATAGGTTCTAACCAGAGCTCTGTAGCGCTGTAACCTAACTTTCACCCCTTTGTATCCCAAACCTCTTGGGCTAAAGGCCAACATTCCATTAGCCTTTTAAATTATTTTTTTTACCTGTTCACTAGCTTTTAGTGATTTCTGTACTTGATCCCCCTAAATCTCTCTGCTCATCCACAGTCCCAAGTTTCTCGCCATTTAAATACAGTTGAAATATTTACCATTACTTAAAAGGAGCTTCCCATGCAGGGCCTTTTTCTTACCTTTTCTATTTGTTTTTTGTCCCACTTTGTCACCCTGATGTACAGACACTGCCATTAAAGTACAAGTCTTGCTGCAAGGCTACAAAATATGATGCAGTTTCTTTAGAATCTAATCAATCCCCCAGTGTCAGTGTCAAACCCAAGCTTCTCAAAGCTGAGGTAAATTATTGGCATTAGTGGCATAGGCAACTGTACAATATGCCCTTTGTATTTGGGAAAAGAAGAAATAACTTTTGATCAGGCATGAAAATTAAGAAATCTCAGGCCAGAGCCACCAGCTTTAATGAATATATTTTGCAAGTGATCCCTGAGTTGTACTGAGTTAGCTATTTTAACTGGAGTGGCGTGTGGTGTGCTGCAATTAGACAAAGTGCTCCTATGTTAGGGAGGGGAGAATCAGCCAGAGTTCCCAAGCTATCCAACAACTGCAGTTGGAAGTGCACCATATATGGATTATCAGTGAGGGCAGGATCAGGTTTGACTGCAATGGTTTAATAGACTGCTGACACTCACTATCGAGGCTCATACATGAATAATGGCAACTTGGGAAAGTTACTGGAGGGTAACAGGCACCCAAAGAAAATGGATAGGGAAAAATACTTCTTAAAAAGCATTATTTCTGCTGTGACATCTAATATTTTCCCCTATAAAATACCTGCAAAAAATAATCTTGTAAATTATTACAGGTATTAGAATTGATATTAGAAAGTACTTAAGGAAGGGATTTCACTCTGACCACTGGGCATAAAACGGGCAGTGTGTAAAACCGATGTTGTGTAAAACGGGCAGTGTGCAAAACCGATGCTGTGTAAAACGGGCAGTGTGTAAAACCGATGTTGTGTAAAATGGGCAGTGTGTAAAACCGATGTTGTGTAAAACAGGCAGTGTATAAAAGCGATGTTGTGTAAAACGGGCAGTGTGTAAAACCGATGTTGTGTAAAACGGGCAGTGTGTAAAACCGATGTTGTGTAAAATGGGCAGTGTGTAAAACCGATGTTGTGTAAAACGGGCAGTGTGTAAAACAGATGTTGTGTAAAACGGGCAGTGTATAAAACCGATGTTGTGTAAAATGGGCAGTGTGTAAAACCGATGTTGTGTAAGACGCACAGTGTGTAAAACTGATGTTGTGTAAAATGCGCAGTGTGTAAAACCGATGTTGTGTAAGATGCGCAGTGTGTAAAACCGATGTTGTGTAAAACGGGCAGTGTGTAAAACCGATGTTGTGTAAGATGCGCAGTGTGTAAAACCGATGTTGTGTAAAACGGGCAGTGTGCAAAACCGATGTTGTGTAAGATGCGCAGTGTGTAAAACCGATGTTGTGTAAAACGGGCAGTGTGTAAAACCGATGTTGTGTAAAATGGGCAGTGTGCAAAACCGATGTTGTGTAAAACGGGCAGTGTGTAAAAGCGATGTTGTGTAAAACAGGCAGTGTGTAAAACCGATGTTGTGTAAGATGCGCAGTGTGTAAAACCGATGTTGTGTAAAATGGGCAGTGTGTAAAGCCGATGTTGTGTAAGATGCGCAGTGTGTAAAACCGATGTTGTGTAAGATGCGCAGTGTGTAAAACCGATGTTGTGTAAGATGCGCAGTGTGTAAAACCGATGTTGTGTAAGATGCGCAGTGTGTAAAACCGATGTTGTGTAAAACGGGCAGTGTGCAAAACCGATGTTGTGTAAGATGCGCAGTGTGTAAAACCGATGTTGTGTAAAACGGGCAGTGTGTAAAACCGATGTTGTGTAAAATGGGCAGTGTGCAAAACCGATGTTGTGTAAAACGGGCAGTGTGTAAAAGCGATGTTGTGTAAAACAGGCAGTGTGTAAAACCGATGTTGTGTAAGATGCGCAGTGTGTAAAACCGATGTTGTGTAAAATGGGCAGTGTGTAAAGCCGATGTTGTGTAAGATGCGCAGTGTGTAAAACCGATGTTGTGTAAGATGCGCAGTGTGTAAAACCGATGTTGTGTAAGATGCGCAGTGTGTAAAACCGATGTTGTGTAAGATGCGCAGTGTGTAAAACCGATGTTGTGCAAGATGCGCATTGTGTAAAACCGATGTTGTGTAAGATGCGCAGTGTGTAAAACTGATGTTGTGTAAGATGCGCAGTGTGTAAAACCGATGTTGTGTAAGATGCGCAGTGTGTAAAACCGATGTTGTGTAAGATGTGCAGTGTGTAAAACCGATGTTGTGTAAGATGCGCAGTGTGTAAAACCGATGTTGTGTAAAATGGGCAGTGTGTAAAACCGATGTTGTGTAAGATGCGCAGTGTGTAAAACCGATGTTGTGTAAAATGGGCAGTGTGTAAAACCGATGTGTAAGATGCGCAGTATGTAAAACTGATGTTGCGTAAGATGCGCAGTGTGTAAAACCGATGTTGTGTAAAACGGGCAGTGTGTAAAACCGATGTTGTGTAAGATGCGCAGTGTGTAAAACTGATGTTGTGTAAGATGCGCAGTGTGTAAAACCGATGTTGTGTAAAACGGGCAGTGTGTAAAACCGATGTTGTGTAAAACGGGCAGTGTGTAAAACCGATGTTGTGTGAGATGCGCAGTGTGTAAAACCGATGTTGTGTAAGATGCGCAGTGTGTAAATCCGATGTTGTGTAAGATGCGCAGTGTGTAAAACCGATGTTGTGTAAAATGGGCAGTGTGTAAAACCGATGTTGTGTAAGATGCGCAGTGTGTAAAACCGATGTTGTGTAAAATGGGCAGTGTGTAAAACCGATGTTGTGTAAGATGCGCAGTGTGTAAAACCGATGTTGTGTAAAACGGGCAGTGTGTAAAACTGATGTTGTGTAAGATGCGCAGTGTGTAAAACCAATGTTGTGTAAGATGCGCAGTGTGTAAAACCGATGTTGTGTAAAATGGGCAGTGTCTAAAACCGATGTTGTGTAAGATGCGCAGTGTGTAAAACCGATGTTGTGTAAAACGGGCAGTGTGTAAAACTGATGTTGTTAAAACGGGCAGTGTGTAAAACCGATGTTGTGTAAAACGGGCAGTGTGTAAAACCGATGTGTAAGATGCGCAGTGTGTAAAACCAATGTTGTGTAAAACGGGCAGTGTGTAAAACCGATGTTGTGTAAAATGGGCAGTGTGTAAAACCGATGTTGTGTAAAACGGGCAGTGTGTAAAACCGATGTTGTGTAAAATGGGCAGTGTGTAAAACCGATGTTGTGTAAAACGGGCAGTGTGTAAAACCGATGTTGTGTAAGATGCGCAGTGTGTAAAACCGATGTTGTGTAAAATGGGCAGTGTGTAAAACCGATGTTGTGTAAAACCGGCAGTGTGTAAAACCGATGTTGTGTAAAACGGGCAGTGTGTAAAACCGATGTTGTGTAAAACGGGCAGTGTGTAAAACCGATGTTGTGTAAAACGGGCAGTGTGTAAAACCGATGTTGTGTAAAACGGGCAGTGTGTAAAACCGATGTTGTGCAAGATGCGCAGTGTGTAAAACCGATGTTGTGTAAGATGCGCAGTGTGTAAAACCGATGTTGTGTAAAACGGGCAGTGTGTAAAACCGATGTTGTGTAAAACGGGCAGTGTGCAAAACCGATGTTGTGTAAGATGCGCAGTGTGTAAAACCGATGTTGTGTAAGATGCGCAGTGTGTAAAACCGATGTTGTGTAAAACGGGCAGTGTGTAAAACCGATGTTGTGTAAAACGGGCAGTGTGTAAAACCGATGTTGTGTAAAATGGGCAGTGTGTAAAACCGATGTTGTGTAAAACAGGCAGTGTGTAAAACCTATGTTGTGTAAAACAGGCAGTGTGTAAAACCGATGTTGTGTAAGATGCGCAGTGTGTAAAACCAAAGTTGTGTAAGATGCGCAGTGTGTAAAACCGATGTTGTGTAAGATGCGCAGTGTGTAAAACTGATGTTGTGTAAGATGCGCAGTGTGTAAAACGGATGTTGTGTAAAACGGGCAGTGTGTAAAACCGATGTTGTGTAAAACGGGCAGTGTGTAAAACCGATGTTGTGCAAAATGGGCAGTGTGTAAAACCGATGTTGTGTAAAACGGGCAGTGTGTAAAACCGATGTTGTGTAAAACGGGCAGTGTGTAAAACCAATGTTGTGTAAGATGCGCAGTGTGTAAAACCGATGTTGTGTAAAATGGGCAGTGTGTAAAACCGATGTTGTGTAAAACGGGCCGTGTGTAAAACCGAAGTTGTGTAAGATGCGCAGTGTGTAAAACCGATGTTGTGTAAGATGCGCAGTGTGTAAAACCGATGTTGTGTAAGATGCGCAGTGTGTAAAACCGATGTTGTGTAAGATGGGCAGTGTGTAAAACCGATGTTGTGTAAAACGGGCAGTGTGTAAAACCGATGTTGTGTAAAACGGGCAGTGTGCAAAACCGATGTTGTGTAAGATGCGCAGTGTGTAAAACCGATGTTGTGTAAGATGCGCAGTGTGTAAAACCGATGTTGTGTAAAACGGGCAGTGTGTAAAACCGATGTTGTGTAAAACGGGCAGTGTGTAAAACCGATGTTGTGTAAAACGGGCAGTGTGTAAAACCGATGTTGTGTAAAACAGGCAGTGTGTAAAACTGATGTTGTGTAAAACAGGCAGTGTGTAAAACCGATGTTGTGTAAGATGTGCAGTGTGTAAAACCAAAGTTGTGTAAGATGCGCAGTGTGTAAAACCGATGTTGTGTAAGATGCGCAGTGTGTAAAACTGATGTTGTGTAAGATGCGCAGTGTGTAAAACCGATGTTGTGTAAAACGGGCAGTGTGTAAAACCGATGTTGTGTAAAACGGGCAGTGTGTAAAACCGATGTTGTGCAAAATGGGCAGTGTGTAAAACCGATGTTGTGTAAAACGGGCAGTGTGTAAAACCGATGTTGTGTAAAACGGGCAGTGTGTAAAACCGATGTTGTGTAAGATGCGCAGTGTGTAAAACCGATGTTGTGTAAAATGGGCAGTGTGTAAAACCGATGTTATGTAAAACGGGCCGTGTGTAAAACCGATGTTGTGTAAGATGCGCAGTGTGTAAAACCGATGTTGTGTAAAACGGGCAGTGTGTAAAACCGATGTTGTGTAAGATGGGCAGTGTGTAAAACCGATGTTGTGTAAGATGCGCAGTGTGTAAAACTGATGTTGTGTAAAATGGGCAGTGTGTAAAACCGATGTTGTGTAAAATGGGCAGTGTGTAAAACCGATGTTGTGTAAAATGGGCAGTGTGTAAAACCGATGTTGTGTAAAACGGGCAGTGTGTAAAACCGATGTTGTGTAATATGCGCAGTGTGTAAAACCGATGTTGTGTAAAACGGGCAGTGTGTAAAACCGATGTTGTGTAAAACGGGCAGTGTGTAAAACCGATGTTGTGTAAAATGGGCAGTGTGTAAAACCGACGTGTAAGATGCGCAGTGTGTATAACCGATGTTGTGTAAAACGGGCAGTGTGTAAAACCGATGTTGTGTAAAATGGGTGATGTGTAAAACCGATGTGTAAAACTGGAGGTGTGTAAGAACATAAGAAATAGGAGCAGGAGTAGGCCATTCAGCCCTTCGAGCCTGCTCCGCCATTCAATAAGATCATGGCTGATCTTCTGCCTCAACTCCATTCACCGGCCCTATCGCCATATCACTTGATGCCCTTACTAGTCAGAAATCTATCTACTTCTGTTTTTAATATACCCAATGACTGAGCCTCCACAGCCCTTTGGGGTAGAGAATTCCAAAGATTCACCACCCTCTGTGTGAAGACATTTTTTCTCATCTCAGTCCTGAATGGCCTACCCTTTACCCTGAGGCTGTGGCCCCTGGTTCTAGACTCCCCAGCCAAGGGAAAAATTCTCCCAGCATCCACCCTATCAAGCTCTGTAATAATTTTGTATGCTTCAATGAGATCCCCTCTCATTCTTCTGAATTCAAGAGAATACAGGCCTAGTTTATTCAATCTCTTCTCATACGACAGTCCCGCCATCACAGGAATCAATCTCGTGAACCTTCGTTGCACTCCTTCTATGGCAAGTATATCCTTCCTTAGGTAAAGAGACCAAAATTGTACACAGTACTCCAAGTGTAGTCTCACCAAGGCCCTATATAATTGGAGTAAGGCTTCTTTACTCCTGTACTCAAATCCTCTTGTAATGAAGGCCAGCATACCATTTGTCTTCCTAATGGCTTGCTGCACCTGCACATTCACTTTCAGCAACTCATGTACAAGGACACCCAGTTCCCTTTGAGCATCTGCATTCCCCAATCTTTCACCATTTAGGAAATACTCTGCCTTTCTGTTTTTTCTACCAAAGTGGATAACTTCACATTTATCTACATTATATTCCATCTGCCATGTTCTCGCCCACTCACTGAGCATGTCGAGATCCCCTTGAAGCCTCTTCACATCCTCTTCGCAACTGACACTGCCACCTAGCTTTGTATCATCAGCAAATTTGGAAATGTTACATTTAGTCCCCTCATCCAAATCATTGATATAGATTGTGAATAGCTGGGGCCCAAGCACCGATCCTTGCAGTACCCCACTAGTCACAGCCTGCTATCTTGAAAAAAACCTGTTTATCCCTACTCTTTGTTTTCTGTCTGTTAACCAATTCTCAATCCATGCTAGTATATTACCCCCAATTCCATGTGCCCTAATTTTGTTCACCTACCTCTTGTGTGGGACCTTATCGACGGCCTTCTGAAAATCCAAATACACCACATCTACCGGTTCCCCTTTGTCTACTCCACTAGTTACATCATCAAAGAACTCCAATAGGTTTGTTAAACAGGATTTCTCTTTCATAAATCCATGTTGACTCTGCCCAATCTTACTATTAGTTTCTAAGTGCCCAGTTATTGCATCCTTTATAATAGATTCCAGCATTTTCCCAACTACTGATGTGAGGCTAACAGATCTGTAGTACCCCGTTTTCTCTCTCCCTCCTTTCTTAAATAGCGGGGTTACATTTGCTATCCTCCAATCTGCAGGAACCGTTCCAGAATCTATAGAATTTTGAAGGATGACAACCAATGCGTCCACTATCCCAATGGCCACCTCTTTCAAAACCCTAGGATGTAGGTCATCCGGTCCTTGGGATTTATTGACTTTTAGTCCCATTAATTTTGCTAGTACTGTTTTTTTACTAACAATAATTTCTTTAAGTTCCTCATTCCCGCCACACCCTTGGTTTTCTCGTATTTCTGGGAGGTTTTTTGTGTCTTCCTCCGTGAAGACAGAAACAAAGTATTTATTTAATTTCTCTGCCATTTCCTCATTCCATAAATTCTCCCATCTCTGACTGTAAAGGACCTACATTTACCTTCGCCAGTCTTTTCCTTTTCACATACCTATAGAAGCTTTTACAATCCGTTTTTATATTTTTCGCTAGTTTGTGCTCATATTCCATTTTCCCTTTCTTTATCAATTTCTTGGTCCCCCTTTGCTGATTTCTAAAAAGATTCCAATCCTCAGGCTGACCGTTTTTTCTGGCAACTTTATTAGCTTCCTCCTTTGACTTAATACTAGCTTTAATTTCTTTTATTAGCCATGGCTGGATCACTTTTCCTTTTGGGTTTTTATGTCCTAGATGTAAATGGGACGTGTGTAAAGCTGACGGTGTGTAAAACGGGCATTGTGTAAAATGGGAGGTGTGTAAACAGGAGGTGTGTAAACGGGAGGTGTGTAAAATGGGAGTTGTGCAAACGGGAGGTGTGTAAACAGGAAGTGTGTAAACAGGAGGTGTGTAAACAGGAGGTTTGCAAACGGGAGGTGTGTAAATGGGAGGTGTGTAAACGGGAGGTGTGTAAACGGGAGGTGTGTAAATGGTAAGTGTGTAAACGGGTGGACGATCTGCTATCGCCTGCCAGTAAAGGCGAATATTCACTCTAAAGGCCTTTAGTAAATATTGTAATGATTCAGCTAGTTAAGGCAGTAAGTACCTGAGCCATACAAACCAGCGAGGTCTCTAGTCCAACCCAGTGTTTAGGTACTGATCTCAGACAGGGCAGCAATAGAGTTGTTACAGTTGGTTTCAGTGCCTACAGGTTAGGGAGAGGAAAGTTGTCCAAGGGTTTGCACTCCCGATCTATTTCCAGTTACCCTGGCTGGAAGAGTGGTTGAGAATTTGGCATGACTGTGATGCCCCACACTGTTGAATAGTCTGCTAACACATAGGGGGAAAATTCAGTATCGCCCCATTTGGGGCGCAATTATCGGCCGGGCACAAAGTTTAGTGCCTGGCGCTAATTATCGCCTCCGACGGCAAACTTGGCTTTTATCGCCCCTGGAGGTGATTGGAGCGCTAAATCAGGTGCTACACACCTCTCTTAAGGCGCTAAGGCCGAGTGCGAGGCGCTACCTCAGAGGGCGGGTGCAGCGCAGGTGCTGCCAGTTAGCGATTGAACACAGACACACTGGCGCCGGTCAGTTCTTAAAGGGGAGGGTCGATCTTGCTCTGCAGCCACACCCTGCTCATTGGAGCCTTGAATCTCGGCCTGGGCAGACCTGTGGCTAAATCTAGCAGCCAAACACTATGGAGAGGGCCAGGGAGCGAGCACAGCACTTCTGCGAGCGAGCCTTGGTGACTCTGGTTGCTGCGGTGGAGCGCAGAAGATCCACTCTGTACCCAGAGAGTGGCAGGAGGACTTTGCCACGCGAGTATAGAAGAGTGTGGAGGGAGGTGGCTCAGAGAGTCACCTCAAGCAGCATGGTGCCCAGAATCCATATCCAATGTAGGAAAAAGTTCAACGACCTCACTCGGGTCGTCAGGGTGAGTGCCTTTTTTTCAAAACCTCTCCATCCCTCCATCTCAATCTCACTTTATGGCCAGAGGGTCTTAAAAGCCCCAATGCCCAACACTCATCCAACACCTATGGCCCTTTCATCAAACACACATGCACATTTCACACTTTGCATACAGTAAGGGCTATTCAACTATAGGGTCTTAAAAGCCCCAATGCCCAACACTCATCCAAAACCTATGGCCCTTTCATCAAACACACGCACATTCCACACTTTGCATACAGTAAGGGCTATTCAACTATGGGAGGCATTTCAGGCAAGACCATGTTTGCATACAGTAAGGGCTATTCAACTATGGAAGGCATTTCAGGCAAGACCATAGCTGCATACAGTAAGGGCTATTCAACTATGGGAGGCATTTCAGGCAAGACCATGGCTGTATATTTACTCAGACGCCGTCCTTTATCTTGCAGGCCAAGCTGTCTCATAATAGGAGACAGCAGTAACGGACCGTTGGAGGGCGGCCTCAGCTGCAACCCCTCAGCGATCTTGAGGAGTGCGTCCACAGGATTGTGGCAAGCCAGGTGATTGGTGCCGTCACCACTGGAGACGCCGACCCTGTTCTGGACAGCAATGGTAAGGTCATCACCTTTTTGTTCTCTCTCCTTCCACTTGTTCCTCACAACACCAGCCTTTCACACTTTCAATCCAAATCACTAAATCACTGCACTCATGCTTCCCTTGCTGCCACCCTGTCCTCACGCTAAAGCCACTCTTGTACCTCCCTGCTTTCAGATGGTGATTCACCAGGTGAGGAGATGGGCCCTCAAGCTGCCAGTGGGAGTGAAGCTGAAGGCGAGGAGGAAGAGGGAGCCGGAGCATTAGCGCCACCCTCTCCCAAGGAAGCCCATGCCCGCACTGGGAACACGCCTTCCCTGGAGGGGAGCAGGGGGGAATGGTCTGATGAGGGTGAAGCTCCAGGACCCAGCGGGCTGCAGCAACGCGATGGGGGAAGGGAAGCTCGGGGGCCTTCTCCCCGGAGGGAGCGTATGCCATCGAGTCCTGCTGCACTGAACGCAGAGGAGGAGCGGGTCCTCGCTGAAATGAGCGCCCAGGTGGAGCACAAGCACACGGAGCTCATGGCTGCAGTGGCAAGGGTGCCCGAATCCATTGAATCACTGGCAAGGAGTGTGGAGCACTTCGCTGTAGCACAGGCGGATGCCACACAAATGTTTAGTGCTGCAATTCAGTCACTGGCTGCCATGACCCCATCTCTGATGGCTCTCATGCAGACTCAGATTGAGGCCACGCAGCAATGACTGCTGCCATCCTCGCTGGTTCGGATACATTTCCTGGGGCTCTCACCGCGCCGCAGCAGGCCAGCAATCTGTGCTCCAGCAGATTGCTCCGGATGCTGAAGTGCTGCCCCATGGGAGTGCTTGTGTGTCGGTCGAGCAGGGAGGTGCTGTCCTCTCTCAAGATGACAGCATTCCTGCTGCCACCACTGTCACTTCTCCACTGCACTTGCCACCGCCTGTAGGACAGACTGCTGCCGCCCATGCAGAGTTGGTGCAGTCTGCAGCTGGGCCTTCCAGGCCCAGAGCTGGTCGAGGCCATCCTTCAAGGGCATCTGCAGTCTCAGGTCAAAGGATCAGGATAGTGAAACAGTTTGGGTAGAGATAAGGAATAATAAGGGGAAAAAGTCACTAGTGGGCGTAGTCTATAGGCCTCCTAACAGTTGCAACTCTGTTGGTCGGTGTATAAATCAGGAAATAGTTGGGGCTTGTAATAAGGGAACAGCTATAATCATGGGGGATTTTAACTTTCATATTGACTGGACTAATCAAATTGGGCATGGCAGCCTTGAGGAAGAGTTCATAGAGTGTATTAGGGATGGGTTCCTTGAGCAGTATGTAACTGAACCAACCAGGCGGCAGGCAATCTTAGATCTGGTCCTGTGTAATGAGACAGGATTAATAAAAAACGACCTAGTAAAGGATCCCCTTGGAATGAGTGACCATAATATGGTTGAATTCCAAATTCAGTTTGAGGGTGAGAGAGTTGGATCTCAAACCAGCGTACTGAGCTTAACTAAAGGAGACTATGAAGGTATGAGAGTAGAATTGACTAAAGTGGACTGGGAAAACAGATTAACATGTAAGACGGTACAAGAGCAGTGGTCTACATTCAAGGAGATATTTCACATTTTTCAAGATAAATATATTCCACTGAGGAAAAAGGGGAGTAAAAGAAAAGACAGCCATCCGTGGCTTAGTAAAGTAATAAAGGATGGTATCCGACTGAAAACAAGGGTATATAAAGTAGCCAAATCTAGTGGGAGGATAGAAGATTGGGAAGCATTTAAAAGCCAGCAAACAATAACTAAAAGATTAATTAAGAAAGGGAAGATAGATTATGAAAGTAAACTAGCAAAAAATATAAAAACAGATAGCAAGAGTTTCTACAGCTATATAAAAAGAAAAAGGGTGGCTAAAGTGAACGTTGGTCCCTTAGAGGATGGGACCGGGAAACTAGTGGTGGGGAACATGGAGATGGCAAAGACGCTGAACAAATATTTTGTATCAGTCTTTACAGTAGAGGACACTAAAAATATCCCAACACTGGACAAACAGGGGGCAATGGGGGGGGGGAGGAGCTAAACACGATTAAAATCACTAAGGAGATGGTTCTCGGTAAAATAATGGGACTGAAGGCAGATAAATCCCCCGGACATGATGGCCTACATCCTAGGGTCTTGAGAGAAGTGGCGGTAGGGATTGTGGATGCATTGCTGATTATTTTCCAAAACTCCCTGGACTCAGGAAAGGTCCCGGCAGATTGGGAAACTGCTAATGTAACATCCTTATTTAAGAAGGGTAGTAGACAAAAAGCCGGAAACTATAGATCAGTTAGCCTAACATCTGTGGTTGGCAAAATGTTGAAGTCCATTATTAAGGAAACAGTAACAGAGCATTTGGATAAACATAATTTAATAGGACAGAGTCAGCATGGTTTTATGAAGGGGAAGTCACGTTTGACAAATTTGCTCGAATTCTTTGAGGACGTAATATACAGGGTGGATAAAGGGGAACCAGTGGATGTAGTGTATTTGGACTTCCAAAAGGCATTTGACAAGGTTCCACACAAAAGATTACTGATCAAGATAAAAAATCACAGGATTGGTGGTAATATACTGGCATGGGTGGAAGATTGGCTATCTAACAGAAAACAAAAAGTTGGGATAAATGGTTCATTCTCGGGCTGGCAAATAGTAACCAGTGGTGTTCCGCAGGGGTCAGTGCTGGGACCCCAACTCTTTACAATCTATATTAACGATTTGGAGGAAGGGACCGAGTGCAACATATCCAAGTTTGCCGATGATACAAAGATGGGAGGGAAAGCAGTGAGTGAGGAGGACATTAAAAACCTGCAAAAGGACATAGACAGGCTAAGTGAGTGGGCAGAGATTTGGCAGATGCAATATAATGTTGGAAAGTGTGAGGTTATGCACTTTGGCAGAACAAATCAAAGAGCAAGTTATTATCTAAATGGAGAGAAACTGCAAAGTGCTACAGTACAAAGGGATCTGGGGGTCCTGGTGCATGGAACACAGAAGGTTAGTATGCAGGTGCAGCAGGTGATCAGGAAGGCCAATGGAATCTTGGCTTTTATTGCAAGGGGGATGGAGTATAAAAACAGGGAAGTCTTGCTTCAGTTATACAGGGTACTGGTGAGGCCACACCTGGAATACTGTGTGCAGTTTTGGTTTCCATATTTAAGAAAAGATATACTTGCTCTCGAGGCAGTTCAGAGAAGGTTCACTCGGTTGATTCCGGAGATGAGGGGGTTGACGTATGAGGAAAGGTTGAGTAGGTTGGGACTCTACTCATTGGAGTTCAGAAGAATGAGAGGCGATCTTATCGAAACATATAAGATTGTGAGGGGGCTTGATCGGGTGGATGCGGTGAGGATGTTTCCACTGATGGGTGAGACTAGAACTAGGGGGCATAATCTTAGAATAAGGGGCTGCCTTTTCAAAACTGAGATGAGGAGAAACTTCTTCACTCAGAGGGTAGTAAATCTATGGAATTTGCTACCCCAGCGAGCTGTGGAAGCTGCAACATTAAATAAATTTAAAATGGAGATAGACAGTTTCCTAGCAGAGAAGGGAATTAGGGGTTACGGGGAGAGGGCAGGGAAGTGGACGTGAGTCTAGATTCGGATCAGCCATGATCCTATTGAATGGCGGAGCAGGCCCGAGGGGCCGTATGGCCTACTCCTGCTCCTACTTCTTATGTTCTTATGTTCTTATCAGCAGCCTTCCACCAGCCTTGCTGCAGCCACTGGGGTCCCATTATGGAGGAAGAGGGGATTTCGCAAGGGAAGCAGATCACCCTCGATGGGAAAAAAGTAGGAGGTGTGACAAAATGTTGTTCATTGTTTTATTAAAGGCTGAGGTTCGTGGTCAAATTTTTTTAACTGCTTTGGACATTGTCTCCAGGTTGTGAGAGCCAGTTATGTTAATGACTTTTTTTTTTGTGTTTCTTTCTATTAGTTTGTCCTGCAGAAATGAGACACACAGAGTTTGTAAAATAAATACGTTTCTGTATTCAAAATGTACATGTTTGGTCTTTGCAATCATTGTTGCCTTGACCGGCTTAGGGGTTGCGGGATGGTTTCATTCAGGTTGTTTGAATGGCAGAAGCCATTTCCTCAGAAGGGGCCTAGAAGCGACTTGCTATGAGCCTTTGATGGACGGCCCTTCCACTTTGTACATTGTGTGCCTCCCTCCCGCCTTGGTGCTGCTGATGATCATCCTCCTCATCTTCCTCCTCCTCTTCCTCCTCCTCTGCTGGTGCTCCAATGCCTGGTGGCCTTGGCTGGGTCCTGAGGATTGCAAGGTTATGCAGCATGCAGCATGCAGCACACAACAACGAAGTGGGAGACTCACTCAGGCGAGTACAGAAGGGCTCCTCCAGAATGGTCCAGACAGCGGAACCGTTGCTTGAGCACGTCGATTGTGTGCTCAACGATGTTCCTGGTAGCTTGATGGCTCTCGTTGTACTGCAGCTCAGCAGGGGTGTTGGGCATACGGAGCGGTATCATCAGCCAGGTGCACAGAGGATATCCCTTGTCCCCGATAAGCCACCAACCTGGGTGATGCGGTGCCTGGAAAAGGTCTGCCACAGAAGTCTGATGCAGGATGAAGGCATCGTGGCTGCTGCCAGGAAAGTGGGCATTGACAGCGAGTATCAGCTGTCTGTGTTCACAGACCAACTGAACATTTAAGGAATGGAAGCTACTTCGGATTCGGAAATCCTCTGCATTCTCTTGCGGCGCACGCGAAGCCACATGGGTGCAGTCAATGGTACCCTGCACCATGGGGAAGCCTGCTATCATCGCAAAGCCCATTGCACGTTATTGCTGCTTGTCCGGGGTCATGGGGAAAGAGATACACTCTCGTCTCCTTTTAAAGAGGGCATTTGTGACCTGACGGATGCAGCAATGCACCGCGAACTGGGAGATATTGGTGATATCCTGTAGGGGGGCATCTATTACTTGGTTTATGGTAACATACCTGGCCAGCAGCCTTTTTGCCTGCTGCACTGGAAACCAATTATAACAGCGGTTCCGAATCGCTACCCCACCTTTCAGTTCTGACTGGAGGACTTACAATTAATGATGTTAAAGCGGACAATTGGTTTGGATATGAGCAAAGTCAAAATTTATTAAACTAAAGAACCATAATCAAATATAAACTGTACCACACGAACACAGTAAATGCAGTAAAAGTATATAACAAGGGGGTACAGACGGCAAAAACGAGGGATACAATGGCTACAATGTTATTTAAACAATATTAGCAATTCCCTTAAATCACCACCCCAAACTCCTTGCTAGGTTGTCTTGTTGAGGAGTCAGAACACTCTGCTCACCTGTAGTCCAGCGAAGTAAAAAGAGGGCAGATAGCTTCTCAGTAGCTATCTTTATACCTGTGTGCTGCTGCCGTTCTGTCTGGAAAAATTCCCGCCTAAAGTTCCAGTACACAAACAAAAGGACGGTGATTGGTTGCTGAATTGCTTGTTTAAACATAGCCAGCCATAATCGGCCTTGGGTCAAGTGGGCAACTCCTGACCTCCCTGGTTTGATTGACAGGTCTTTCATGCTCCTGCCGTTCTGTCTGGCCAGTACACAAAAAAAGGCCTGTGATTGGCTGCTGAATCATAGCCAGCCATAACAACCTGTCTCTGTGGCCTCGGGTCAAGTGGGCAACTCCTGACCTCCCTGGTTCGATTGCCAGGTCTTTCACACAAACACATTACAAGCTGTAAACCTCTGTGTTTGACCGGGCTCAAAAGCACAAGTTTTAATCAAGATATTCTTCTCAATGTGTGTGAATACTTCCACGAATTTCCTCGATTCCGTTGTAGTCCAGCTCAGCCCAGCTCAGCAGTCTTTCGTGGTTCTGAGCATGCTTTAAAACATTGATCTGACCCAGAGGCAATTCAAAACATGTAAATCTTCATCCACGATGTGGACCAATGTTTCTCTTGTTTTCAGGGGAATTTTGCGAAACTCCTACAATCCCCAGTAGCTGATTGAAATGAGCCGGTGGCATAAAAGTTGAGAGCTACTGTTATCTTCACTGCCATCGACAGAGACATCCTGCTCCTCAGTTGAGGCTGCAGATCTGGCTGAAGCAGGTGGCAGAGCTCAGTGACCACCTCCTTACTGAAGCGCAGCCTTCGCAAACACTGCTCTTCAGACATATTAATATAGGAGAACTGTTGGCAAAAAACCCTGGGAGGGTAAGGTCTCCTGTACAGAGGCCTGTTGGCCCTCCTCCATCTGGCCATGATTGCCACTCTCTGTGTCTCTGTGCCCTCCGAATGTGATGGAGAAGTATGATGTCCCCATCCATTGCAGCCCCCATAGTATCTAGGCAATCAAAGTTATGAAGGTCAAAAACCAAAGTACCTGCAAAGTTATGGTCAGAAGCCAAAACTACCTCAGACAGCGTTGACTCAATGCAGAAGTCTCTCTTTCTCTCTTTGTCTCTCTCAAAATCTCTCTCTCTCTTTCAGAACGAGTGGTGCAAAAATGGCTACCACACAAAAGCCAGGAAGAGGCCCCTTTTAAATAGCGCCCCCCCCAGCCCCACAGCGACTGGGAAGCGTTCCAGTCTACCTGTCGCTGGTTGCACCAGGCGGAAAGGAGGGGGGCGCCACTCAATTTCTGTCCTAGGGCGTCACAAGGGCATTGCACTCTTGAATGACGTCAAGATCTGCGTGCGCAGGAGATCGGGCAGTTTTGTTTAGCGCCGCCGCAAAATATCCGGTCAATTTCGCGAGAGGCGCAGATATCGTCGTGCCCAGGCGCTAGTTGCGTTGCGTCCCATTAGCGCCCTCTTAAGGCGCTAACGGGAGGCACAAACCAGCTGAATTTTTCCCCCATACTGTGTTGGCTCACAAACTGTTACATAAGCAAGGAGGGAAACTGGCTGTTAGGAAAATATACACCAGCAAGGCTACTGGTGTAATCAGCCAGACTGTATAAGCAAACTAGAAAAGAAGAGTTGACTTGAGTCAGATCAGACTGCAGTATCTTCCAACTGATCAACAGAAATATAATCCTGCAAGAGTCAAATAAGTAGATAGTACCAATACCAGGCATGCATGCAGGCAATGCATGGCCTTTAGTGAGTGTGAAGGATAATAACAGCAGTGTGAAGGAGACAAACCCACTGATGGAGCAATAGATGAGTAGCAAAGTCCGGTGGAGAGCCCTTGGGAAGCGTGAAGCCTAGTGTCTGCCATCTTGAAGGTGTCTCCAGTTAGGAAGCATGTGTAGAATTATGGTTATGGTCTTGGAACCTCTGAAAGTGATTAACACTGGCCAGAGAAAAGTAAAGGCTGTGACTAGCAGTTTTTTAGAAAAAATATGTACCTTTCATTCTCTTCTGCTACAGCCTCAGACTGGTTTAATCTTCCCACTGAGGGCAATTTTGAAGTATGTACAAAGACTTGATATGAACCAGCTGGGGAATGAGGATTGTAAAGATTAATAATGGCAGCCTGAAGTGAGTGGGATAAATAATATTGATACATCTATTGGAATCAGCTGAAAACTGACCCGCACATAGCAAAGACAGACATTAGTGTCAAAAAAGATCATAAATGATGATTCATACAAACCCTAAACATGATGTTTGATTACAGTTGTAGAGATTAAGTACAGTAATTAATTGGTAAATCTACAACACATTCAGTTCCCCACCCTCTATACTCTAACCATCCAGGACTAGTGCCTAAAGACAGCAATAACGTAACTGTAAATGTCAAGGTCTATAATCTGCGGTTCAGCAGTTAGCCAGATTATCTTTTTTTCCCAAATACCTTTGTACTGTAGTTTTCCTTTTTCAAATTAAAAACCAGTGATAGCTGTCTCTCTACAAATCATTGGGAGATATAGCCAGTTTTTTCAGAAATATTGAAGTACAATCCATAAAGATCAGTAATCTACTTAAAGGCAGACAAAATAAATCTTTCTTCCTGTATTTTTTTCTAAGCTGCATTGATTGTTTTGGTGACCTGAAACTTAACAGTTTGAGTCTGAAGAAATGTGGACAAATTCAATATGGGACCTTGCAGCAGCAGTGCCTGGTGACTGTAAGATAGTATGGCTGTTTGATGATAGCGGAATGAGGATGACCTGTACTCCCACTGAATCAGCAATGAGGTTAATTAGAAGGAGCTTCTGCCTATTTCGTTTAAAATATGTGCCTAATTTTATGCTCTGTTTGATTTGATTTTTACCATTACTCATTATATGGTGGTCCTACCCACACAGAAAGGTTACATTAGTCTAAGCTGTCAAGTTGAGAGAACTGGTTGGCAAATGCGATTTATGCACTAATATATTCTATTTACATGTGTTTAGTTTATTGTGGGTTTTTTCCCCCTTTGCACAGTGTTTTATTACACTCAAGGTTGTGGGAAATGGAAGGCTTTTCTATTTTCTGCCCTCAGTGTTGACATCAAAAGCTTCCTCTATTCTGCCCAATAATGTTCCTTAAAGTTTTGGGAAGCGTGTTTTTTTTTTGCAGAGGGAGAGGCACCAGTAGTGGTGGGTGTCATTTACATCATAATGACATTCCAGCCAAGCGACATGATGATGTGGTCAATGCAAGTTATGTCATCATAAAAAAGATTTACCATAAACACCGTGTCCTCTGTCCCAGCTTCACAAGAACAACCTTTTTTGGAACGGTGTGAGTTTTTCTATTTCCCTACTTTGTAGTATTGACAACTTATGTATTTACCTGCTGTAGGTCAGGCAAAATTCAATTCATGTGGGATCTTTATAGATAGAGGAGTCTTTCATCTTATCAATTTGGCCTGGATCCTTCTAACCCTCTCCAACCCTCCCTCTTTTCTGTCTTCTTTTCCTGCACCTGCTGACTCTTGCTGGTATTAGGTTCTCAGGCTTTGGGCGGCTCTGGTACCTTTAATTCATTTATGGGATGTGGGCGTTGCTGGCAAGGCCAGCATTTATTATCCATCCCTAATTGCCCTTGAGAAGGTGGCGGTGAGCCGCCTTCTTGAACCGCTGCATTTTGTTTCGTAGCGGTTTGTTACAACTGAGTGGCTTGCTAGGCCATTTCAGAGGGCAGTTAAGAGTCAACCACATTGCTGTGGGTCTGGAGTCACATATAGGCCAGACTAGGTAAAAGGACATTAGTGAACCAGATGGGTTTTTACGACAATCCGATAGCTTCATGGTCACCATTACTGATACTAGCTTTTTATTCCAGATTTATTTAATTAACTGAATTTAAATTCCCCAGCTGCCATGGTGGGATTTGAACTCATCAAAGGGTCCATTTTACGGATGTTCAATTCCCACTTTGTACTGAGTTAGCTGATCTCAGCTGTTGCGGTGTTAAGGTTGTTACAACTGGCCTTGGAATCCTGCGCGTAGGGAGAGAAAAATTACCCAGGGTTTCCGATCCTGATTATTATTCAATGGGGCCTGTTGAAAAGTACAAATTACATTGGGTGAGGACAGGATCAAGTCTGTCTGTGAGACTCCCAGCCAATGTTCCCTTTAAGCTGTGCAGTAATCTGCAAGGTCCCACGCAGGCCACTCACGAGCTTTTAGACTGGAAATACCGTGCATGCACAGAGATTTAAAGGGACCACGCATTGAAAGAAACAACCAGTGCAGAACAAAGCGCAGCTTACAGGGAGCATTGCTCTCAGACAATAAATATTCCTATCAGTGCTCACCATGGATCACATATGAATAATGCCCACCTTGCACCCTCCGTAAACTTGAGCTCATCCAAAACTCTGGTGCCCGTATCCTAACCCGCACCATGTCCCATTCACTCACCACCCCTGTGCTCACTGACCTACATTGGTTCCCTGTCTGGCAACACCTCGATTTTTAAATCTTCATCCTTGCTTTCAAATCTCTCCATGGCCTCGCCCCTCTCTAACTCTGTAACTTCCTCCAGCCCTACAACCCTCTGAGATATCTGCACTCCTCCAATTCTGGCCTCTTGCGCATCTCCGATATTAATCACTCCACCATTGACGGCTGTGCCTTCAGCTGCCTGGACCCTAAGCTCTAGAATTCCCTTCATAAACCTCTCCATCGCTCTACCTCAATCTCCTCCTTTAAGACACTCCTTAAAACCTACCTCTTTCACCTGTCCTAATATCTCCTTATGTGACTTGATATCAAATTTTGTTTGATAACGCTCCTGTGAAGTTTCTTGGGATGTTTTACTACGTTAAAGGCGCTATAGAAATGCAAGAGATACCAGAATGCAGTCAGTGCACATGAAACTATATTCGAACAAGAGGTCAGCATCTTCAGGAAAGGTGGGGGTGGGGGGGGGGGGGAACACATAGGTAGATTAGCAGTATGAAAATACTGTAACTTCCCCATACAAACACAGCCAGACCTAACTCTGCTGCAATTGAATAGAAAATGCCATAAAATAATATCAAGGAAAATACAAAACTCTGACATTAGCTTCAACCTCGATTATGCAGAACAAAGTCACACAAAAGATAAGAGCTCGCAGAGCCTGACAGTGAGATCTCAAGCAGGAGTAGTCACAGCTATATTTCTTACAATGTTTTATTCTCCTCTATCTCTTATCAAACTGCCTCCAATGCCTCAAGTAAACTGATTCTGTTTGTCAGTAGCCTTCCAGCTGTGCCGGATGTGAGCAAGGCACCTGCTAGACACAAACGGAGCTGAAGCCATTAACTGTGGAAGCAGAAAATGTCTCATAGGAACCATTCATCCCACCCACCAGTGCATTTTCACTCATAGTAGTGAAATCTCCTTTTATAAAGCAGTAACAATACAGAGTGATGAGGCAATGCAGTTGGAACACCAGTGCCGTGTCCTACAGAGCGAACACACATAGGATTAAACAAACGACTTTCCACATAGAGAGGTACGGATCTAAGGTATACCATTGTCAGGTGGCACTGTGCAGATGCCAGGCACTTCCTCAGAAAGGAAGGGGAAAAAAATCAGAAGGAGAAGGATCCTGTCAGAGCCCCAAGAACAAATTACCACCCATCTCTTGACTTGGAATGGTGTATGCAAAATAGAAAATAAATAACTACTTTAGAAATAATTGAAACAATGCCACCAAAGTGGCTAGTGTGATAACCTGTACCTTGCTGCATTGATGTGCCATACCAACTCGGTGAAGGAGGTAGGAACATAGGAATTGCTGGATGAAAAAAGGCCACGGTCCACCTAATTCGCCTTCTACTCTCCCAATAGTCACATGATACAATGGAAATGGCGTTGTTGATTAATCATAGCAATCAACCTCCATCAATTAATCTACAACAGACCCAAATATGATGTGAGGAAAACCTCAGTGGTGGAGAGCTTTGGGAACCATAGGTCCAAAATCACTTATTCTTCAAAAGCATGCTACACTTACTATATCTCATGTCTCAAATTACTCATACTGTATCCCAAAATGTTATTTTCTGAAAGAAACCTATCTAATTTGCATTTGAATGCATCAGAAATGGCAGAAACTTAAAAAGCCCTTTATCCAGTGAAGCAGGACCATTGCATAACGCAAATCATCTTTAATGTCACAACAATTATGTCACAAGGTACTTAGAGATGAGGAAGGCCATTTGGCCCATCTTAATTCATCCATCCAGAAAAACCCTCCAATACTCCCATTGCATCTTCCAATTGTTTCTTAAATGATTCCAGGGTTTTCACCTCCATAACACTATCTGGGAGTCCATTCCAAGTTTTGATCACCTTTTGTGTGTGAAGAACTTCCTGATATCAGTTCTAAATTTTCTGTTTACTAATTTGAACCCATGTTTTTTGTGTCCTACTCTCACAAATTAATTGTATATATTATTCCAGATTTACCTTATCCATTCCTTTAACTATCTTATATACTTCTGTAAGTTCACCTTACAGACGACCCCTTTCCAGTTAGAAATGCCCATGTCTCACCTGTCTTTCCTCATAACTCAGATCCCTGACAGTAGGGAGTTAGACTTGTGGCTCTTCTTTCCACTGCTTCCAGTGCTTGAATGCCTCCCATGTTTCTCCGCAACCAGAACTGGACACAGTACTCAAGGCACAAGTCTAACCACCGCACCAAACTTTGATTATGACTTCCTTTCACTTTTACTCTGCTGTTTTCTATATACAGTTCAACATTTTGTTGGGTCTTTTAGTTGTTTGGACATGTTGAGCAGTGAGTCTATTAAGGCTCCTAGGTCTCTGTCAACTTCATCCTTGGCTCTTTTAACACCATCCATGCAGTGTGTGTGTCATCCCTTTTTCCTTCCTATGTGCAGAACTTGTCCGCATTAAATGTCACCTGTCATTATTCTGGCTACGTACACATTTTGTCCAACTCATTCTGTAATTTCTGAGCTGCCTCTTCGATTCCACAGCCCTTTTTACTTTGGTATTGGCTGCAAGTTTGACTGATTTACACTGCATCTCTGAATCCCAGTCACTGATGTAAATTAAGAGACAGTAGTGGTCTAATCACTATGCCCTGGGGCACTTCACTCAGCACTCCCCCCTCCCCACACCGACATGACTCCTTTAACAAGCACCCATGGTTTTCTACTCTTCAGCCAATTTCTTATCCATTTCCAAGTTTTCCCCTGAATCCACGCAACTTTGAGCTTAACTACATTCAGTCAATATGGCCACGCTTTCGAATTTATATTAATAACTTGGGTTCAGGGGCTCAGTGGTAACTGATACAATTTGCGAACTGGAAGGGGCAGTTCAATCTGAGGAGGCAACTTGGAATTACAAAATGAGTTGCCAAAAATATGTAAGTGGGTGGAATAGTGGCAAAACAGCTAAGGAACAAGCTGCAAGAGGTCTAGGGGTTTTAGTGGACTCAATGCTAAACATGTCCAATCAGAAGAAGCCATGCTAAAACTGCGTAGTGCGCAGTCCGATCACACGTTCAGTATAATGTCCACTTCTGGTCATCAAGTCACAAGGAAGACATTCAAGCCCTGGGGCAGTTCAAAGAGGCACAAGGGTAAATTTTATGTGATAGCACTCCTGGCACTGAGCTTACGTGTTGGGTGTATGTGCCAGGAATTTGGGTGTGGAGGTCAATGCAGCTGATTCATGACCTGGAGGATCTTTCATCCATTAATTTTAAAAGGGTGGAAAATCATATGTCTTATGAATCAGGTGACCTAATTTCTGCATCTGAATTCCCACTCTACTTCCTGATATGTGCCCTCGGCACCGGGAGTAAGGACTCGTAACATTTACTCCCTAACGTCAGAGGACTGAGTTATGGGGAAAAGCTGCTTCACATGAAGCATGATTAATGCATGGAATGGATTTTCATGTAGAATAGTTGAGGCAAAAACCCTGGATCATTTAAGAAATAGTTGAATGCCATGATAGGGGGACTATAGGGTCGTTGTGTTAGATTAGCTAAGATGGGCCAATGGGCTTCCTCATCTGCCTCTATCAGTGGTATAATGCAATGCTTGCAATAGCACTGCACAAAATGCCCACAGCAATTCACAAAGTGACAGCCAGAATAATGTGGACCAATGAAGCATACCCACATTATTGAGCTGCATTACAGACATGTGACAGAATAATTAAATATCTAATTTCAGCATTGAATGAATATGTGTGAAAATATGACAGTTCATGAAGTTGCTACTTAGTTAATAAATTAATCTTATTAATTTCCAGTATTTTTTAGTTTAAAATAGTGTCAGCCGTGGCTCAGTTGGTAGCACTCTCGCATCCAAGTCAAAAGGTTGTGGGTTCAAGTCCCATTCCAGAGACTTGAGGACAAAAATATAGGTTGACACTCCAGTGCAGTACTGAGGGAGTGCTGCACTGTTAGAGGTGCTGTCTTTCAGATGAGACGTTAAACTGAGGCCCTGTCTGCTCTCTCAGGTGGATGTAAAAGATCCCATGGCATTATTTCGAAGAAGTCCAGGCCAATATTTAATCCCTGAAACTAACAACACTAAAACAGATTATCTGGTCATTATCACATTGCTGTTTGTGGGAGCTTGCTGTGTGCAAATTGGCTGCCATGTTTCCTACATTACAACAGTGACTACAGTTCAAAAGTACTTCATATGCTGTAAGCACTTTGGGACATCCTGAGGTCATAAAAGGCACTATATAAATGCAAGTCTTTTTTTCTTTTCTTTTTCAATATTTATTTATGCCCTGGAAAACAGAATGTCTGGAGATTAACTCCCAAACATCTCCATAAAATGGGGTTCCCCCAATGTATCAGTGAACCATACAAATCACCACCTCCCAGTCAGCTAAGCAGGGCTGTAGCCATTAGCCAGTATTGAGCCAACATTAGTGATATAGAAAGGCTATAATAAAGATGCACTACAATTACAACAGGAATGAAGGTTATGGCTATCACGAGAGAGATTGAAGGAAGATTTGAGCGCTCCCTCAATTGCTGCCTCAACCAGGATTTCCCTCCCACAGCCCCCATCAGATCTGTCACTAGCCGCTCCATCCCTGGCCACCTCATGCAAATGGAAGTGGGGCTGAGGCCCAGTTCTTGGCAAATTTCCCTCCCATCTGCCTCACTTATAACACTGCTTTGCAGTGCCGCCAAGTGGAGCAGCCTCCTCTCCCTCCAAGTAGAGTACAGCATTTACCCGCTGAAGGCCTCAGTCTTGGCCCAGACCTTCAAGGGAGCCCTGCTGCCATCTTTAGGAGCCCGAATGTCCGGCACTGCCTCTTATCATGCTGCAGCAGCATCTCCACTGCAGCACTGCTGGGTTTTTCCAGGAAATTGGGTCAAGGTTGGGGCAGATCCATAGGGTTGGGCAGAAGTCCCATCCTGCCAGAATTCCACCCTGAAGAGGAGAATTTCCTCCCCCAATTGTTCATGTTTGCCCTGCCTGTTTTACATCTAATAATGACATTCAGGTTAGTGTGAGTCACGTTACTCAATGATTCTTTAGATAACATCTTCTCTTTGGACTTCCAAAAGTACAGTTCAAAATGTTATCATCATACTTCAAAGAAACATGTGCTCCATATTACTTCTATTTTTGACAAGCAGATAAGAAAATAACCAATGATAAGTGCTCTTTTATGACACCCTGTTGGCACCTGGGTTCAACATCATTACATCAGCTCTCACACATAGTTGTGTGCTCATGCTTCAAGTGATGTCACATAATAACTAACAGAAACTGCTCGAGTTGTTTCCTATTTTGCTGCTGCCATAATCAGCTGCAAAGGTGGCACAGCACCTACAAACATTGACACGCAGGGTTCCCCCGGTGGTGTAGTGATCAGTAATATGTCATTCTAGAATGGTACACTAGGTGGAACTGTATGTTGCTGTATGTTTAGCTGTATGTATATAAGAGTGGGGCTACCCATGATGCACTAGGCTACCCAGAAGGCAATAGTCAAGATGGATGCTGTACAAGTCCACATGGCATGAATAAAGTGACTAGCTCAAGCTAGCTGTTCATAATGATAATGTCTAGTTATTAATGAACATAACATGGTACCAGGATTGGTAAAATCTGCTGAATATTGTGAAACGCGACATGGAGACTTTGAAGCCACCAGAGGGTTTGAAACTCATGGGGAATGTCGACTGCAATTGGCGGACTTTCAAACAACAATTCAAACTCTACATTGCTGCCATTGGGTTTGGTATGAAGCCAGATGCAAGGAAAATAGCGTTGCTGCTCATGGTTGCAGGCCCACAGGTGATAGAGGTATTTAATACATTTGTTTTTGATCAAGAGGAGAACAGAAAAAAATTGGACGACATGCTAAAGAAATTTGATACACATTGTTCTCCCAAAAAGAACGAAACCTATAAGAGGTACGTGTTCCGTTCACGGACACAGCAGCAAAATGAGACTTTTCATAGCTTTGTGACCGATCTGAAACTGAAAGCACAGACATGTAATTTCTCTGAGCTGAAATCATCCATGATTCGTGACCAGATTGTGTTTGGTATTCATGATAAAAAGGTCAGGGAACATTTGTTGAGAGAAACTGAACTAACATTGGAGAATGCTGTGAAAATATGCCAAGCCAGTGAGCTAGCTCAAAAGCACGCGAAGACTTTCAGTGAAATTAACAATAATGTGATTGTAGTAAGTGATAGTGCTGCTGTCGGTGCTGTGTCCTACAAAGGAAAGAAACGTGGGCAGAACAGAAATGAAAAGCAATCGGAGGATGGAATTTTTAATTGTAAACACTGTGGTTATAAACACCAGTCAAGACAATGCCCAGCATTTGGAAAAATGTGCACAAAATGTCATGGAAAGAATCACTTTGCCAAACAATGCTTTTCAAAAGTAAAAACAAAGAAAGGGCAACAAGTCCAAGTCAATATGATTGAGGACACTGATTTAAGTGAGACATTTTCTGTAGGGATGGTGTCATGTGACAATATCAAAAAGGGTACAGAAAATGTGCAGCCCTCAGGAATGGACAATGCTGAACATAAAGTTAATGCAGTAAAAGAGGACAACTGGATAATGTCACTGCAGGTAAATGGAGCATTAGTTACATTGAAACTAGACACTGGGGCAAAAGCAAACTTAATCAGTATGAGTGACATTAAAAACATGAAAGAAAAGCCTAAAATACAGAAAAAGTCAGAGCTACTGAAGAAAGCGACAGAAAGCAAGTCTGATCCTTATCTCGCCCTGCTGAGCTACCGAGCCTTACCTTTAGACTCTGGTTCTTCACCTGCTGAACTCCTAATGGGTCACAAGTTGCGTACCACGCTACCCTGCTGTGCAAATGAAAAGCAGAGTAAGGAACTGAGACAGAGACTTCAACTGTTAAAGCTGAAACAGAAATCATACTATGACAAGTCATCCAAAACTCTAAAACCATTGACAAGGGATAATGTTGTCAGGATTGAGGATCCAGAACCATGGAACAGGAAACCTACAGTTCTTGAGGAAGTAGGACCAAGGTCATACACTGTTAGAACTGAGGAAGGACAGATTCTCAGGAGGAACCGCCGTTCCCTCCTAAAAACACAAGAGATTATCCAAGAGCAAATCGATGATAATGCCGCAACTGAATCTTGTCACTCACCACCAGAACAATCTAACACAAACACACATACAGGCTCTCATGCAAACACATCAGACTTACCTGTGCTGAGAAGATCCACACGTGAAGTAAAAATGCCTGATAGACTTAATCTTTGAGTATAAAGTAAAGCTTTGAAAATGTGTTGACTGTTGTGAAAATGTTTATGTTTATAGAGCACGAACAAAAGTGTTACTGATATCATCTTTATCGTTTTTCTTGAAAGTTGATTGATATTGATTTTGTTTAACCTCAAAGAAAGGGGGATGTAATGATCAGTAACATGTCATTCTAGAATGGTACACTAGGTGGAGCTGTATTTTGCTGTATGTTTAGCTGTATGTATATAAGAGTGGGGCTACCCATGATGCACTAGGCTACCCAGAAGGCAGTAGTCAAGATGGATGCTGTACAAGTCCACATGGCATGAATAAAGTGACTAGCTCAAGCTAGCTGTTCATAATGATAATGTCTAGTTATTAATGAACATAACAGGTGGCTCACTTGGTAATGGTGTTGCCTGATACAGAATTGAGCCATAAGAAAGGCCCAAGATTTGACCACCATTCTGTGCTGAGTTGGCTGATTTCAGTCAGACTAGTAGGAGAGGCATTAGCTTGGCTAGGGTGAGTGAAAATATATCATCCAGGCTTCCTGCCGCTGATCATTATTCATTGGTTGGACTTTGGATGAGGATAGGAGCAAGCTTAGCTATGAAGCCCCACAGCTGAATAGCGTCCAATGCTCTCCTGGCTCGCCTCCCATCTTCCACCCTACATAAACTTGAGCTCATCCAAAACTCTGCTGCCACTATCTTAACTCGCACCATGTCCCGTTCATCCATCACCCCTGTGCTCACTCACCTACACTGGATCTCGCTCTGGCAACGCCTCTATTTTAAAATTCCCTCCATGGCCTCGCCCCTCCCTATCTTTGTAACCTCCTCCAGGCCTACAACCCTCCGAGATCTCTGTTTCTTCAATTCATCTTGCGCATCCCCGGTTTTAATTGCTCAACCATTGGCAGCTGTGTCTTCAGCTGCCTAGGCCCTAAGCTCTGCAAATCGCTCCCTAAACCTCTCCACCTCACTCTTCCTTTAAGACGCTCCTTAAAACCTACTTCTTTGACCAAGCTTTTGGTCACCTGCCCGAATATCTCCTTATGCAGCTCGCTGTCAAAGTCTGCTTGATAATGCTCCTGTGAAGCACCTTGGGACGTTTTACTATGTTAAAGGTGCTATATAAATGCAAGTTGTTGTTGTTGGTAATCATTGCAAAGACTTACACAGGAAAAATGCCTAGCTGGGGGAGGTAATAGCGGACACCCAGTACCCACAGAACTGGATCCCAGCAAAAGTTAATGCCTTTTCAGGAGCGGATGGGAGGTAATTGGAGGAGTGGAAGTGTTTAGTTTTTAATGTGGCAATTTATACTGTTTCTGCACTTGTAAACCAGAAAAAAACAGGTGGGGGAGGTCAGACCCAACAACGGTATCTTTGCCTGAATTCCTCCGCCAACCACTTACCCGCTCCATTCAGTTTTCTGGAGCCTACACCCTACAGAGTATTGCATGCCCATCTTTCTTTATCCAGCTGCCCCAATCCGAGTCAAAAATTACAAACTACCAGCTACTCCTATGGAGAAGATAAATTTGACAGGCGTCTACACACAAATTAAGCAGCCTGCATAAAATGTTACACAATGCAGCCCATAGTTTAGAACTAAATCTGTGTCACAGAGATTTCAGTTACCCTTCATCTGTGTTATGTGTTACCAGGAATACACTGAATGTGAATATAAGGTCATGGTTTTGTCCAGGAGGCTGGACTGTTTATTCCATGCAGATTAACAGAAAGGGTCCTGTCTCTTGAACAATGCTGACAGTAGGGTGGGGGCGGAGGACCCATCTCATTATCTCCAAGGACAATTTAAATTACAGTATCTGGACTGTCATCAGCAAGATAAGAGCCTCTGTGAAAAACTGATCTGTCACACTTCTCCCCCAGGTTGTGAGTGATAGTACAGCAGCAACTCACCCTCTCTGTCATCTCCTGTTTGCACTGGGAGGAATCCTGTTTTATCACTCATGAAGGGCTATGACTGAGGTCTTTCTTGATTGTGGAGGCTCTCCTTGTGTATTCTCTATGTGTTGATATGGTGAAGTTAAAGCCCCCTATTTACTGCGCCCGTCACATACTCTCAGAATTGCAGCTCTGCTTCAACTTCGAAACAAACCACAAGGCAGTAGTGTAGATTCTGCAGGGCATCTGATGCTAGAAAAATAAGCAGCATTAGCAAGCAGTAGGGTGCCAAACTGTTTGGAAAATAGCAGCTGTACATATCTGTGTGCAGATGTATTTAGGGATAGATATTCAATAAAAGCTCATGTCTGCATGCTGAAACACCTGTCTAGTGTTCTCGCAGAATTGTTTTGTATTCATACTGGAGCTCAGGCACATTCTGAGGAACACAGTCCCACTTCAGATTTATGCAGTGTTCCGAGCTTATTATCACTGGAAAGTAATTCCTCTTGTTACACTGAAAATTTGTGGTTGACATTTATTGGTCATTTAGCTACTAAAATGAAAGCCTCGATTTTAACTCGAGGCACGAGTGCGACCTGGGGTGGTGGGGGCTGGGGAGGGAGGGGCAGTGCAAGTGACAAGTTCACATGGCCACAGCGGCGAGAGGCCTGGGCCATTTTAAATACCGGGCCTCATTTTAATTTTTCAAGTTGGACCCCCACCCGAAGCCAGTGAGATAATGGGGAGATTGGCAGTGAAGGGTGGGGGGAGCGGGAAATTGCCGGCAGGAGACCACCTTCAACAACAACTTGTATTTATATAGCGCCTTTAACATAGTAAAACGTCCCAAGACATTTCACAGAAGTATTATAAGACAAAAATTTGACACTGAGCGACATAACGAGATATTAGGGCAGATGACCAAAAGCTTGGTCAAAGAGGTAGGTTTTAAGGAGCGTTTTAAAGGAGGAAAGAGAGGTAGCGAGGCGGAGAGGTTTAAGGAGGGAATTCCAGAGCTTAGGGCCTAGGCAATTGAAGGCACGGCCACCAATGGTTAAGCGATTATAATTAGGGATGCTCAAGAGGGCAGAATTAGAGGAGCACAGATATCTCGGGGGGGTTGTGGGGCTGGAGGAGACAGCGACCCAAAGAAATGGTGCCCGGCAAGGTGAAGGATGTGGGGGAAGGGGGAGCCGAGGCAATCACAGTTGTGGGAAGGGGAAGGGAAGCCCAGGCTTCCTGCTCCTCCTGGCCCACACAGAAACCTTTAAAAATATTTTCAAAAGTGTTGTGTTGGTACCTTTTTACCTAGACATAATTAGAACTCAGAACTCAGAGATTCAAACATGAAGTGCTTTATTCGAAGGGAAAGGGGAGTTCTGGAGCGAACCGAACAAAGAGAGCTAAACTTAACCAAGAGAACACCCAACCATTTATCTGCTGTGACAGCGCCACCACAGGTGGGAGGAGAACACACAATACATAACATATTCCTCCCCTCTTAAATGGAAGGTCCACATTATTCCTCAACAGGTAAGTTACTTTCAATGTACTCAACTAACCTAGGGTAGAGGTAGACTGCCTCAACCCCTGACTTTACCCTGGGGTTTATTCTGCCCCAGTCTTGTGGGTAAGTCACTAAGCCTACAGATCCAAGCATCTTGGAGGCCGCCGCTCTCTGACAGGATACCGGTGGTCATCGCTGGCTTCCACAGCAGTAGGCATTGACACAGGCCTAGATGGAGAAGGTGCCTGTGTCAGTCGAAAGTCAGGAGTTTGCACAGGAGGAACAGTCTCTTTGACTTCCTGTGTTGGAGAAGAGCATTGTGGCAAAGGATGCTGGTTTGCGGTATCATCCGGAAACAATTCAGGCCAACCAGCCATTGGAGCCTCTGTGGCTGTCTCTGCTCCTAGCAACAGTTGATCTGTGTGTCTTCTCCAGACGACGTCCTCGGCAGTCTCAACCGTGTAAGACACAGGGCCCGTCTGCGCGATTACCATAGCAGGAACCAATTTTGGTCCAGTGTTGTAGTTTCGAGCTAGGACGTGCTCTCCCGGATGAAACCGTCTCTCCTTGGCTCTTCTCTCTCTCTTTTCAACTTGAGCTTTTTGTTGACGATGGACAACCTGCTCTGCCCTTGGAGGTTTCAGTAAGTCAAAACTTGTCCGCAACTGCCTCTTCATCATGAGCGAAGCGGGGGAAGTTTTGGTTGTGGCATGCGGCTCGTTCCTGTAGGACAACAGGAAGCTGTTCAGACGTTGGTGGATTGAGCCCTGACCTTGCGATGCCTTCAAGGCGTGCTTCAAAGTTTGCACGAACCTTTCTGCCTGGCTGTTAGTAGAGGGATGATAGAGCGCAGACCTGATGTGTTAGACACCATTCGCATGCAGGAAGGTGGCAAACTCCTGTGATACAAATTGTGGACCGTTGTCACTTACGAGTTGTTCCAGTGAGCCATAACGGCTGAACATCTCACCAAGTTTCTCAATTGTTTTCTCTGCCGTGGTAGACCTCATCACAGCGACCTCCGGCCACTTGCTACGAGCATCCACAACCACCATAAACATCTTCTCTTCGAAAGGACCGGCGAAGTCCACATGTACTCGCTGCCACACTTCTGCAGGCCAGTCCCAGGGGTGTAGGGTTGCCAGCTGTGGAACATTCCAGACCCTTTGACATGGGGAACATGTTTTGGCTTTCTCCTCAATATTCCCATCGAGACCTGGCCACCAGAATTAGCTTCTTGCCATTTCCTTCGTTAGAACCATCCCACTGTGGCCTGTATGAAGTTGTTGCAGTATAGGTTCCCTCAGAAGTGGCGGAATGATGACACGGCGTCCCCAAAGAAGACAACCTGCCTGGATGGAGAGCTCATTTCTTTTTGAAACGTAAGGTTTCAAACTAGGAGAATCTCCTATAGCCCTCCCTCGAATGACATCGTCCATTACCTCAGACAGGACTGGATCATTGCGGGTGTACCTTCGCACCTGAACTGCAGTGACAGGTGCTCCCTCCACTTGTCTAAAGTAGAAGATGCCTATCTGACGAGGCTCTGGGGGAGTAATAGGCAAGGGTAGCCTCGAGAGACCGTCTGCGTTGCCGTGCAAGTCTGATTTGCGATATTTGATGTCGTATGTGTGTCCTGACAACAGTAAAGCCCACCTTTGCATCCTGCTTGCAGCGAGAGATGGAATTTCGGTGTGGGGCCCGAAGATTGAAGTCAATGGACGGTGGTCCGTCAGGAGTGTGAACCTTCTCCCAAACAGGTACTGATGAAATTTTCGAATTCCAAAAATGATTCCCAAGGCCTTGCGCTCGATCTGCGCATAGTTACTCTCGGCCTTGTTCAAGGTGCGTGATGCGAAGGCGATAGGTTTCTCTTCACCCGAAGGCATGATGTGGGATATGACTGCTCCCACACCATATGGTGATGCATCACATGCTAGCTGCACGGGTAGCTTTGGGTTGAAGTGTGTCAGGACCTCCGATTTCAGCAATGCTTTCTTTGCTTGGGCGAAAGCTTCGTTGCACAGTTCAGTCCATTCCATGTTTTGCCTTGACATAGCAACTAATGTAACGGCTTCAGCAATGTTGCTAAGTCTGGAATAAACTTCCCATAGTAGTTAAGTAGCCCCAGAAATTAACGTAACTGGCTCACATTCTGGGGTGCTGGGGCCTCCATGATCGCCTTGACCTTTGGCGGCGCCTTATGCAGGCCAGTAGCGTCAATCACATGCCCCGGGTACTCAACTGAAGACTGAAAGAATTCACATTTGTCTTTACGAACTCTGAGTCCGTACTCTTTCAGTCATTGTAGTGTCGCATCCTAGTTCAGAAGATGATCCTCCTCATTTCTCCCAGTGACAAGGATGTCGTCCAGGTAGCACTGGACACCTGGCATTCCACTCAAAATCTGATCCATTGCCCTTTGGAATAGAGCAGGGGCCGACGTAATTCCAAACGGAAGGCGGCAGTACCTGTATAGCCCCTTGTGTGTCACAATTGTCAGCAGCTCCTTTGATTTGTCATCGACATGCATTTGTAGATAAGCCTGGCATAAGTCTATTTTGCTGAACTTTTAGCCTCCGGCCAGGCCCGTAAAAAGATCATCAATGAGGGGAAGAGGGTACTGTTCCGCAGACAGCACCGGGTTAATAGTCACTTTAAAATCCCCGCAGATTTGAACAGATCCATCCTTTTTCAGGACAGGAACAATGGGTGTGGCCCATTTGCTCATGCTCACAGGCTCCAGGACTCCATTCTCGACTAAGGCCTCCAAGTTAGCCTCAACTTTTGGCCTAATTGCATAGGGTACAGGTCGGGCTTTGTGAAACTTCGGCTTGCTGTCAGGTTTAATGTCCAGTCTCACGCTGATCTTTTTCATGCTCCCAAGTTCACCATTGAAGAGTTCTGCATGTTTGTTTAACACTGCAGTCAGACCTGACTCCCTTTTGACATCATGCGGACTGCAGGCCAGTCCAGTGTGGCTTTCTCTAGCCACGCATGTCCCAGTAGTGATGGGTAATTTCCCTTTACCACATATAGTGGCGGTTTTGCAGTCTGTCCGTTCAATTTAACTGTCACCTCAATGGCGCCTCTCATGGCCACAGGTTCGCCGGTATACGTCTTTAGCACAATGTTTGTTGGCTGAAGGATAAGATGCTTTAGCATTTTGTTGTAAACAGTGTCTGAAACAAGGGACACAACCATGCCTGTGTCCACCTCCATCCGCACTGATTGTCCCTCCACCAGTGGTGACACCCAGTAGCCATTTGAACCACCTGCAACCGTCAGTATGTGCACCTCTTCCTCCTCAGAGGTGTCGCTCCCCTCTGTTTTGCTTGTTCCATCATACTGCACTGAATGAACACTCTTTTTCCTCTCTTGTCCAAATACAGACATTTTGCTGCCATGCTTCCCAGCTCTGTCTGTTCTTTTTTTTACCTCTACAGGCACGTTCAATGTGACCCTTTTTGCCACAATTTCGGCATTCCAGCTCCGTACACCAGCAGTCATTCGCGTGATGGCCCGTTTTCCCACAACGGTAACATGTGCTGTTCCGCACACCTTTAGGCTCAGACGACACCTTGTGAACTCTCCCTGTTGAACTCAACTGGTGAGCCGCCTTTTCCGCCATTTCCATGGAGACACTAACTTCTATGGCCTTTTCAAGAGTAAGGTTGTCCTCAGTAAGAAGGCGCTTCTGTGTGGCTGCACTTTGCAGACCACACACAAGTCTGTCTCTAATGGTGTCTTTCAGCACCTCCTTGAACTGGCAGTGTTCCGACAACCTTTTTAAAGCAGCAATAAACATCGTCACTGATCCCCCCTCTTGATTCCGTTTGTGAAATCTAAATCTCTCAACAATAACCAGAGGTTTTGGTGAAAAATGTGCTCCAAGAATTTCCACTAGTTGCTTATATGTTTTAGTTCCTGGCTTATCTGGCTGCACAAGGCTGCGAAGTAAATTGAATGTCTTCGGCCCCATTACACTCAAAAAGGTAGGCACGACCTTTTCATTTGCCACCGCATTCGCCAAGACAAAATAGTCAAAACGTTCCGTATAAGCGCTCCATTGCTCCACATTTTCATCAAAATCACGATGTTTCCTAATATAGTAGCCATCTCACGTTTCAAATTTAAATTTCTGTTTACTCACTGCACCCATAACGTACGCAGATTATCCGCTCCTCATCGCCACTTTGTTGTGTCGGTACCTTTATACCTAGACACAATTAGAACTCAGAACTCAGAGATTCAAACATGAAGTGCTTTATTCGAAGGGAAAGGGGAGTTCTGGAGAGTTCCGAACAAAGAGATCTAAACGTAACCAAGAGAACACCCAACCATTTATCTGCTGTGACAGCGCCACCACAGGTGGGAGGAGAACACACAATACATAACAAAAAGCACTTACCCGGTCCTCTTTTCGCCCACCATATGCATATGTAAAGATCATGCAAATGTACAAAATGCAGCCTCTGGTGTGAATCCCATCTTTTGCACTATTTGAACACTGAATTCAAGGTCCACTTGTTTGACCTAGGCATTTAAGGGTTGATTTTAACTGTCAGCTATAATGAAGAATGGGTGATAGCGAATCATCCGCCCATTGTACACCCCGCCCATGTACTAGGGGGCTAATCTGCTACTACCCATTTTCTGCCACCACTGAAAGCTAAAATCAGCCCCCTAGTGTTTAACAGTCAGCGGAAGGAGAGCCACAATATCTTGTTAGGAGCCAGGACCTGAGCACGCGAGCAAGGAATGCTGCCTTGACAAGCATGAGGGTCAACATTTATTGTAAAAAAACAAATTTCGTTTTGCAGGCAGCTTACTGCAGGAACTCCACCCTCTTTTCTGCGGGATTTCAGACACACAATGACCCCGAGTGTGGAAGGTCAGCCAGGGTCAGGGGAACCCTCTCCCCAGTCAATCCAATTGGTTCTTAAACTAATCCAGGGTTTTTGCCTCCAGTACTCTGTCAAAAAGTCCATTCCCTATGTTGATCACTCTTGTACATTGAACCAAGAATAGCACCACAGTTGTACAGTATGCTAATGCAAGTCCTGCTAGCTTTCGTTGTTATTCACAAGATGAACTGTGTGATATCAGTTCAGCTTTTACTAGTTTGAAGCTGTTGCTCTTTATCCTATTCTCAATTTAATTTAAAGCAATGATCTGGATTTACCTTTTCCAAGCCATTAATTATCTTATATATCTCATTAAGATCACGGGGCTGATTCTAACCCAACCTACCCGGTGAAACAGGCTGGCCCTAAAATCGCAGTGCTGCACTAACTGCTCCACACCCGCTCCAATCCTGCCACCGCCGTTCTGCCCAGGGCCTTAACAGCATGAGCTTAATTACTGCAAGAAATAAATAGGATCCCAATGCAATTTAAAGGGACAACTGGGCAGACTGTGTACCTTTTGCGCCCTGCCTGGTGTACCAGCCTGCCTGGTGTACAAGAAAAGGTCTGAAAAGTTAAGTACAGAATTATTTCTGAGAGGCCAGGAGGAGCATGAGCATGAGCGCTCCTCCAGGTTTCAGAAAAATATTGTGGGCCGCTGCCATGCCGGACTCCTTGCCTCCCTGATCGTTTTCCTCTATTCTCCACCGCACCCCCCCCCCCTCCGCCCCACCACCGGACCTTCCTGACAGCTGGTTTGGGCTCGGGTTCTAGGCAGCCAATATTGTGCCGGCCTGGGGCCGGTGGACAGCAGCGGGTTGCCCGTTCAGGGCTTGCAGCTTAATATTGGCTTGGCAATGAAGTCCAGCCCTCGAAATGCCTCGGGCCTCCCTCCACCCACAATCCATCCCTCAAATTAAAATCTACTCCTGTCTTGTTTTGCACACTTTGTACAAAAATAATAACTTGCAGGACAACGGAGTATTACAGTTTAACTCTTTTATTAAGCATTAGGTCTGATCTTACTCATACAGCACCGTGGGGACAAGCCTGGCATTAGGACCCCTAGCCTGGGTCTTCAAAACAATACTAGTCCTTACAGATGCCTGCAGGCCAATGACAACTCAGCATGTGATCACATGTGAATATAATAGGTATTCCTTACAGATGTCTGCGGGCCAACGATAATTCAATATGCAAATGTTACATCCCCTTTCTTTTAAAAGAAAAATGTTATGCATTACTTTTAAACCTTTCTTCTACATAATGTTCTCGGTAGCATAAACATATAAGTAAACTCAGCATTTAACTAGCACTGAAAACATCTCAACATTTCAATAACGATGTACAGTTTTTTTTTAGGGCAGCGATCCGCCTACACCCTTTGACAGTTCACAAGTCAAGGATAACTCTAGGCTTGACCTCTCATCCCGACCTTGTGTGGTATGAAACTGAGCATGCTCCTGAATCGGTCAACAATTCAGGTTCAGGTATAGGTTCAGGTAAGTATGTGTTTTGTGTATTGCTCTGTTCATCACACTCTGTTGAACTGATCCTCTCATCGGAATGACGGTGTTGTTCCTTGGTGTTCAGGAGGTGCCTGCGATTGCAGCAGTACACCTGTCCTTCTGGGGTGCAGACGTGATACGATCGCTCAGTGTCAGTTGGCTGGATGACGACTGCTGGCTTCCAGTAGTCATGCTCCTGGATTCTGACGGATTCTCCATTGTGCAGTGGCAGCAGTAGTCTAGCTGACCTGTCATTGCATCTCTCTTGGTGTTGCTGTCTCTGTACACGTTTTGCATGCAATTGCTTACAGCTGATGACCTCTGGCTGCAGCTGCTGGTTGGTGCTTGGAAGGATTGAGCGAAGTCTGCGGTGGTGCTGGTGACTTGAAGTTGTCAACCGGAGTGTTGCGGTACTCAAGGAGACTGATGTAGGGATCTCTTTTGTCCGCTTTGGCTTTGTCCATGAGTGTTTTGGGCAATCTGGACAGTTTTTTCAGCAAGCCCATTACTTTGAGGGTAATGTGGGCTTGATGTGACATGTGTGAAATCCCATGCCTTGGCAAACGACTCGAACTCTTTTGATTTGTATTGGGGGCCATTGTCTGAGACTAAAGTCTCTACCATGCCATGCCTGGCAAAGGCTGCCTTTAGCTTGTGGATCACAGCTGCAGATGTGGTGCTGTGAAGCTTGTCCAGTTCAAAAAATCTGCTGTAGTAATCAACAGTCACTATGTAGTCCTCGTTGTTCCATGTGAACAGATCCGTTGCCGTGACCTGCCAGGGCCTGTCTGGGATACGGTGAAGTATCATGGGCTCTTTGACATTTGATGGGCGGTGTTCTAGACAAATGGAACATTTTCCGACAATGTCCTCAATGTGTTTGCACATTCCAGGTCAAAACATAATGTCACGTGCTCTTTGTTTGCATTTTTCCATGCCCATATGTCCAGCATGAATTTTTGTCAACATCTCTTCTCTGAGACTGGTAGGAATGATGATTTTCTCCCCTTTGAAGATGATTCTGTTGATTTGTGACAGTTTGGCTCTGTGGTTCCAGAATTCAGATATGCTCTGAGGGCATTTCCTCCTTTCCTCAGGCCATCCTTCCTGTATGACTTTGCTCAGCAGTGTGAGTTGTGCATCTTTCTCTGTTCCTGCTCGGATCTCCTTCAGTTTTGAGTCACTCACAGGTAAGCTGTTGTACACCATGTGCACCTGCACATCCATGCCTTCACTGAGGCTGCTGTCCTGGTAGCTAAGAGACTTTCTGGAGAGCGTGTCTGTGACAGGAATGTCTTTGCCTGGACGGTGAATGATTGTGAAGTCGTACTTCTGTAGCTGAAGGATCATTCTCTGTAGCCTTGGTGGGGCATAAGAACATAAGAACATAAGAAATAGGAGCAGGAGTAGGCCACTCGGCCCCTCGAGCCTGCTCCACCATTTAATAAGATCATGGCTGATCTGATCCTAACCGCCAATCTACTATCACAGAACCATCTCCTGAATCTAACAGAATTAGACACATGAAATAGGAGCAGGATCAGGCTACACGGCCCCTGGGCTCGCTCTGCTACCCACAGGGCCATGTCCGATCCGAACCTAGATTCATGTCCAAATTCCTGCCCGCTCCCCGTAACCCTTAATTCCCTTTACTTCTAGGAAACTGTCTATTTCTGTTTTAAATTTATGTAATGATGTAGCTTCTACAGCTTTTTGGGGCAACATATTCCATGGACCTACCACCCTCTGAGTGAAGTAGTTCCTCCTCATCTCAGTTTTGAAAGAGCAGCCCCTTATTCTAAGACTATGCCCCCTAGTTCTAGTTTCACCCATCATCGGGAACATCCTCCCCGCATCCACCCGATCCAACCCCTTCACAATCTTATATGTTTCAATAAGATCGCCTCTCATTCTTCTGAACTCCAATGAGTAGAGTCCCAATCTACTCAACCTCTCCTCATATGTCCATCCCCTCATCCCCGGGATTAACCGAGTGAACCTTCTTTGTACTGACTCGAGAGCAAGTATGTCCTTTCTTAAGTATGGACACCAAAACTGTACGCAGTATTCCAGGTGCTGTCTCACCAATACCTTGTACAACTGAAGCAATACCTCCCTATTTTTATATTCTATCCCCCTAGCAATGAAAGCCAACATTCCATTGGCCTTCTTAATCACTTGCTGCACCTGCATACTAACCTTTTGAGTTTCGTGCACCAGGACCCCCAGATCCCTTTGTACTTCAGTACTTTCCAGTTTCTTGCCATTAAGATAATAGCTTGCTCTACGATTTTTCCTGCCAAAGTGCATAACCTCACACTTTCCAGTATTGTATTCCATCTGCCAAATCTCTGCCCACTTACTTAGCCTGTCTATGTCCCCTTGCAGGTTTTTTATGTCCTCCTCACTCACTACTTTGCCTCCCATCTTAGTATCATCTGCAAACTTTGATATGTTACACTCGGTCCCCTCCTCCAAATCGTTAATATAGATTGTAAAGAGTTGGGGACCCAGCACCGACCCCTGCGGAACACCACTAGTTACTGATTGCCATTCTGAGAATGAACCATTTATCCCAACTCTCTGCCTTCTGTTAGATAGCCAATCCTCTATCCATGCCAGAATATTACCCCCAATCCCGTGATTTTTTATCTTAAGCAATAATCTTTTGTGTGGCACCTTGTCAAATGCCTTTTGGAAGTCTAAATACACTACGTCCACTGGTTCCCCTTTATCCACCCTATATGTTACTTCCTCAAAGAACTCCAGCAAATTTGTCAAACATGACTTCCCCTTCATAAAACCATGCTGACTTTGTCCTATTAAATGATGATTATCCAAATGTACTGTTACTATCTCCTTAATAATGGACTCCAAAATTTTACCTACCACAGATGTTAGGCTAACCGGTCTATAGTTTCCAGCCTTCTGTCTACTGCCCTTTTTAAATAAGGGTGTTACATTAGCAGTTTTCCAGTCTGCCGGGACCTTTGCTGAGTCCAGGGAGTTTTGGAAAATTATTACCAATGCATCCACAATCCCTACCGCCACTTCCCTCAAGACCCTAGGATGTAAGCCATCAGGTCCAGGTGATTTATCCGCCTTGAGTCCCATTATTTTACCGAGTACCATTTCCTTAGTTATTTTGATCATGTTTAGCTCCTCCCCCCCTATAGCCCCCTGTTTGTCCAGTGTTGGGATATTCTTAGTGTCTTCTACTGTAAAGACTGATACAAAATATTCATTCAGTGTTTTTGCCATCTCCATATTTCCCACCATTAATTTCCCGGTCTCATCCTCTAAGGGACCAACATTTACTTTAGCCACCCTTTTTCTTTTTATATAACTATAAAAACTCTTATTATCTGTTTTTATATTTTTTGCTAATTTACTTTCATAATCTATCTTCCCTTTCTTAATCAATCTTTTTGTTATTTTTTGCTATCTTTTAAAGTTTTCCCAATCCTCCATCCTCCCACTAGATTTGGCTACCTTATATGCCCTTGTTTTTAGTCAAATACTATCCTTAATTTCTTTACTTAGCCACGGATGGCTGTCTTTTCTTTTACACCCTTTTCTTCTCAGTGGAATATATATTTTTTGGAAGTTGTAAAATAACTCCTTAAATGTACACCACTGATCATGTATCGTCTTACCCTTTAATCTATTTTCCCAATCCACTCTACTCAATTCCGCTCTCATACCTTCATAGTCTCCTTTATTCAAGCTTAGCACGCTTGTTTGAGATCCAACCTTCTCACCCTCTAATTGAATATGGAATTCAACCATGTTATGGTCACTCATTCCAAGGGGATCCTTTACTAGGACATTTTTAATTAATCCTGTCTCGTTACACAGGACCAGATCTAAGGTTGCTTGCCCCCTGGTCGGTTCAGTTACATACTGCTCAAGAAACCCATCCCTAATACACTCAATGAACTCATCCTCAAGGCAGCCCTGCCCAATTTGATTTGTCCAATTAATATGATAGTTAAAATCCCCCATAATTATAGATGTTCCCTTATTACAAGCCTCAACTATTTCCTGATTGATACTCCATCCAACATAGTTGCAACTGTTCGGAGGCCTATAGACTACGCCCACTGGTGTTTTTTTCCCCTTATTATTCCTTACCTCCACCCAAACTGTTTCATTATCCTGATCTTTTGACCCAATATCATTTCTCTGTATTACAGTGATTCCTTCCTTTATTAACATAGCCACCCCACCTCCCCTTCCTTCCTGCCTGTCGTTCCTGATCGTTAAATAACCTGTTATGTTTAATTCCCAGGCATTGTCACCCTGCAGCCATGTTTCTGTAATGGCCACAAGATCATACCCATATGTAGTTATTTGTGCCATTAACTCGTCTATTTTGTTACGAATGCTACGTGCATTCAGATAGAGAACTTTCAAATATGTTTTGTGACACTTAGTTCCTGCTTTTGCCCTTTTTATTACTTTACCTTTTACTCCATACATTCTGCCCCTTCCTGACACGCTCTGGTTTTTAATTTCCCCACTGCTACCTAAGTCTATGACCTTCTCTGTTGTCATTTTTATTATTTGCTCTCTAGGAACCTCCCCCCCACTAGTTAGTTGAAATCCCTCTCTACATCCCTAGTTATATGATCCGCCAGGACTCTAGTCCCAGCACTGGCCAAGTGAAGCCCGTCCCAACGGAACAGCTCCCTCCTGCCCCAGTACTGGTGCCAGTGTCCCAGGAAGCAAAACCCATTTCTCCCACACCAGTCTTTGAGCCACACATTTAACTCTCTAATTTTATTTGTCCTAGCCAAATTCGCTCGTGGCTCAGGTAATAATCCAGAGATTATTACCCTTGAAGTTCTGTTTTTTAATTTGACCCCTAGCTGCTCATACTCCTTTAACAGAACCGGCTTCCTAGTCCTATCTACGTTGTTTGTACCAACATGGACCATGACAACTGGATCCACCCCCTCCCACTGCAAGTTTCTTTCCAGCCCAGAGGAGATGTCCTTAACCCTGGCACCGGGTAGGCAACACAGCCTTCGGGACTCTCGCTCTCGGCTGCAGAGAACTCTATCTATCCCCCTAATAATACTATCCCCTGTGGCTAGTGTTTTCCTCATGATTGACTCGAGGGGCTTGTGGTCGGATTCCACAATGACTTCTCGGCCATAGACATACTGGTGGAAACGCTTACATCCAAACAGAATTGCATATAGCTCTTTCTCGATTTGAGCATAGTTGATTTCACTGTCTGTGAGAGATCTGGAAGCGTAGCCAATGGGCTTTCCTTCTTGCAGTAATACTGTGCCTAGTCCGTACTTTGATGCATCCACTTGTAGTCTGTGCTCTTTGTTGGGGTCGAAGTAGGCAAGAACTGGTCCTGGTTCTCTGGTGATTAGATCTTTCATTTTCTGAAATGCTGTGTCATGTTGTTTGTCCCACAGGAACTTATTGGAATGTTTGAGCAACTGACGCATGGGTGTGTTGATTTCGGAGAGGCTCGGGGCAAACTTGGCTAAGTAGTTAACCATGCCTAGTACTGTCTCTAGCTCTGCGCGGTTCTTCGGCGGCTCCATCTTCTTGATGGCGGAGATTTTCTCTGGATCCGGCTTAATGCCATCAGTTGAGAGGCGATGCCCGAAATAACTGATCTCGGTGGATCTGATTATGCTTTTCTCAGGGTTGAGCCAGATACCTTTCTCCCGTGATCTTTGTAGCATCGCACGGAGGTTCCTGTCATGTTCCTCTCTATTCCTGCCATAGATGAGGATGTCATCTACGATTGCGACTACTCCATCGAGGCCTTCATAGGTTTCGTCGATCTTCCGCTGGAATTCATCCTGAGCTGAGATAAGACCAAATGGTAAACACAGAAATCGGTAGCGTCCAAATGGTGTGTTGAACGTTGTTAGCTTAGATGACTCTTCCGTGAGTCCAGTATCCTGATCGTGCGTCCATTACACTGAAGTAACGTGCTCCCACTAGCTTGGGTGTGATGTCATCTAGCATTGGTAGAGGGTAGAGAGGGCATTAGATAGCCTTGTTCAAATCTCTGGGGTCGAGACAGATTCTGAGCTTGCCTGTATGTGGTTTCTCAACCACTACTAACACGTTGACCCACTCTGTCGGTTCTGTTTCCCGGACGATGATTTCTGTATTCTCCATGCGCTGCAGCTCCTCCTTCAGGTGACTACGTAGAGCAAGGGGTATCCTTCTTGGTGGGCAAACCACAGGAGTTGCTGCTGGGTCAAGGTGAATAGTGCATTCACCTGGGAATAGTCCGATTCCTTTGAAAACATCAGCAAACTCCTCCATGACTGTCTGCTTCTCAACTGGTGCTGTCAATGATAGCACTAGCTTGATGAGGTCCATGTCTAAAATGCCTTTAGACCTAGCACTGGAGGTGCTCGAGTGTCAACAATGTAAAAGTTCAACATCATTTCGCTTTCTTTGTACTTGCATTTCATCACGCATGCGCCTTTTACAATGAGCTGCTCACCCCCATAGCTGGTCAGTCTGTGTGAGGTGGGCTGTAGCTTACAGTCATCCTTAAAGCTGTGATACATACTCAGAGGAATTACATTAACCTGAGCTCCAGTGTCTAGTTGAAAATTAAGCTCTGTGCCCTGTTTTCCTATCTCAATATCTGCAAAGACTTGCTCAGTCTCTGAAATCTGTTTTTTCTGTGACACAGAATCAATGAACAGTTCCTCTGCATTTGGCTCTCTATCTGGCATTTGGCTGTCACTCACTGTGTGTACTGCTTAGCCAAAAACAGTCCTGCAAACTTTAGCAAAGTGGTTCCGTTTACCACATTTAGCACATTGCCTTCCTTTGGCAGGGCAATGCTCCTTTTCCCCATGCACCTTGTTTCCACAATATCCACAGTTTTTGAAGCGTTTTATGTCTGTGTCGCTCATTTTTAGAACTCTCTCTGTTCTTTCTGTTCTGAAACACGCTCTCTGGGCGGTGTTCTTTGGTGTGTGTCTATTAACTGTGTGCACTGTCTGTTCACGCGAGCTGCTCGTGGCGCCAGTTATGGTTTTCAACTGTGCTTGGGCTATCTCGTGCGATCTAGCTATGTCCATAGCTTTGTCCAGCGTTAGCCCAGACCCAACATTCAAAAGTTTCTCTCTCACTTTAGCTGAATGTATTCCAAACACGATGCAGTCTCTGACCATCTCATCTTTATCTGCATATTCACAGTCTTTTACCAGCAGTTTTAACTCAGTCACAAACTGTTCAACTGACTCACTAGCTCCTTGTACTTTCTCCTGAAACTTGTACCTAGCGAATATTGTATTTGTCTTGGGCATCACATATGATTCAAAATGGTCAAAATAACTTTTCAGTACCTTTGCTTCATCCGTGGTGAGAGACTATGGGGTCGATTTTCTGGCCACCGTCGGGCGGCTTTCCAGGCGGCCGGGGGCCGAAAATCCATGAAAAAGTGGGTCGGGAACCCCCCCGCCTGATTCCCCGCCCGTCCGACTTTCGGACCGCCGTTTCTATGCGACCCGCCTCAGTCCCGGCCGCCGCTGGTGGGACTGGTCGTCGGAGCAGTAATGAGCAATTATCTCCTTGTTGATGTAGATTTTCTGGGGCCGATGCAACTTTGGGGCTTTCCCCACATCAAACACGCCTGCGGGGAACCCCACTGATGAGACCTGGTGTGAAAACAGTTGGCTTGCTTTCTGTCAGCTGCAGGTTAATGAGGGCTGAAGAGGTTTAAAGAGGCAGCATTTGCAGGCTGCAGGACCTTGTTGATGAAGGCTTGGGGGAACTTTTTGAAGGCTTAGGAACAGCTGTAGAAAGTTGGAGCCTCACACACTTCTCCAGTGTGAGCTCCTGGGAAGCCCCTCTCACCACCCTAACTCAGCGCCCCCTCAACGGAGGCATCTGCCAGAAGCATGGGAGGCCTTTGGTACCTTCCCTTCCTGGCATTAGAGGATCTCCAACAGCAGAGGCAGCAGTAGCAGAACCAGGAGCAGCAGGATGAGCACCAGGAGCACCAGGCTGCTGCTCACTCACCTGAAGCTGCACAGGCCAGAAGGGGCCAGCGCTTGGAAGTGGCTTGAGAGCACCTTGCTGCACTTTAGGGGGCCAGTGGGACCCATTTCTGCACTGGCAGTCCTACTCAGAAGGACTTCCATGAAGATCTGGTTTCTCTGTTCAACAGATGGCCAACGCTCCTCAAGAGATGTCATTCTCTTATGAGCACTCACCATGTTTTCCGTACCCTGGCGAGTTATCTCCTGCATGGAGGTTGCCAACCTTTCCATGGTGATGCGTTTTTGCGCCAATGACTCCACAAAGGCTCTGCTCATGGTCGCCATGGACTCCTCCATTCGCTCCACACTCGCAGCGACCCTGGAGACAAAACCTGCCAGAGGCTCCTGCACCTGTGCATGGAGATCCATCACCTCTTCCCTTGCAGATGGACCCAGAGGTAGAGGGTCGACATGCAGCGCAGCTGAGCTGGGCTGGCAGAGTCCTGCGCCCTCCGACGAGGACTCTCCACTGCTGTCCCTGTCTCCAGAATCTGCTGAGGCTCACTTGTGAGCTGTGAAACACCAGGTGACCACACTACTCTATGTCCCGAAGGTCCCCCCGAGGTGTGAGTGTCTGCGCTGGTGCTGGGTGCGCTTACTTCTGCTGACGCTGCACCCTCAGAGGTTGGAGCTTCCTCTGAGGAGCCTGGCTGCACAGCCTCTTCCTCCTCCACAGTGAGGACGGGGGCTCTGGATGGCACTGTGGGGGAGTAAAAGAAGGAGTTAGAGATGTAATGCCAAGGTTCTTCTGGTGACTCCCAGCGAGTTGGCATCTTCTGACACCTGCATCCATGCAGCATTGGTCTCAGTGGGAGGCCTCTTCCTCCCTGACCTAGGGAAGAGGACCTCCGTGTGGGCCCTTACCCCATCCAATAATGCCTGCAGTGAAGTCTCATCGAATTTGGAGGCAGCTTGGGGTCTGGCACTGGCCACAGCTGCTGCAGGCTCCTCTGCCATCCTGTATGGTTCATTTGGAAGCCTTCAGAGGATGCAGTGCTTGCTATGGACCTTGGAAGCACCACGAATGATGACATCATACTGTGGGGATTTCTGACTCGAATTGGACAATTAGCAAGGCTTCCCACATGCTGGGAATTAATTGGCCACTTAAGGGAAAATTGCGTGGAGCTGGCTGACACTTTTTTATGTGTGTCAGAAACCCCACATTCGGGGAAACCCGACCATTTCCCACACAAGCTGAAAATCGGGGCCCATGTGTTAAAAATGTCTCTCCCTTTTTCTCCGATCCACAGGAGTAGGTAGCTGCATCTTTCTTCCTCCCCTTTACTTTGCAACAGACCCGAGAACATCAACTCCACGTGTTGCTTGAACTTGCGCCATTCTACAGGTAAGTTCAAAGATCCCCAATCGATTCAAGGGAAGGGAGCTCCAATGATGTCCATTTCAAATCCCTGTTCTGACACCATGTCTTGTTTTGCACACTTTGTACAAAAATAATAACTTGCAGGACAACGGAGTATTACAGTTTAACTCTTTTATTAAGCATTAGGTCTGATCTTACTCATACAGCACCTTGGGGAAAAGCCTGGCATTAGGACCCCTAGCCTGGGTCTTCAAAACAATAGTAGTCCTTACAGATGCCTGCAGGCCAATGACAACTCAGCATGTGATCACATGTGAATATAATAGGTATTCCTTACAGATGCCTGCGGGCCAATGATAATTCAATATGCAAATGTTACAACTCCCACCTTATGGATATCTCTTTTCAAGGCTGAAAAGCCAAAGCTTCTCCAATCTTTCCTCCTAACTCAGGACCTTTGACACTGGATATCAACCCCGTGGCTCTTCTCTGCACTCCTTCCAATGCTGGAATTTTCCCTTGTGTCTCAGTGACCAGAACTGGACAGAGTGCTAAAGATGTGGTCTGACCAGAGCACTATATTGTTTGACCATGACTTCCTTTCACTTGTATTCTACTACAGTATTTGGGTTGTGTAGTTCAACATTCTATTGGCTTTGTTGATTGCAGTTGAACATGTTGCATGTCGAGTCTACTAAGACTCCAAAGTCTCTTTCAGCTTCATCCTTAGTTATTTTAAAACCATTCATGGAGTATGTGTATCACCCAATATGTAGTACAATCACAAAGAGTGAGAGGCAGATTGTAAATCAGTGTAAACAAACAGTGCTATTTTTATTTTTAAGAGTAATGTCGATGAAAACACGTAACATTTGTAAACCAAAATGAATGAATGGCGCTTCTTCATTGGAGGAACAGGTGGTTGCTGTAATGGAAAGATGAAAGTTCTGGTATTCTCAATAGATTATATCAAATGGGCCTTCTCCATCCAAACTTATCCTGTGCTGTTTTAATGAGGGAGACGAAAGGTTTGATTTGTGCTAGAGTAACTAATGCAGGAGTTCTCTGGTTTCAAATAATATTGTGAATAAAGATTCAAAAATAAGGGACATGCAAGGTCCCTCAGCCCTTAGTTTATTTCTCTATGACTAGGTCATTTGATCATCTTGTTTTTCTACACATACATTCTCTATTCCTGCAACCAGAGCTTTCTGAATATTTAAGTACGAAGAATTAAAAACTTATCACCTAAGTAGTTGTGTTCTGACTCGATTTTCAGACCCTTTGCACCTATGCTGGATTCATGATATTCTACCGAACCTGTTAACAGCTGTCCAAATATTTTACTGGTGTTTTCAGATTAACTCGTCAACTACTCAGTGTTGATATGTTATGTTGGACGGATAAATGTTTACTTTTACCTGTCAGTCGCTGGCAAATTCCATTGTTTCCCACTGATAATAATATGGAGCACTGAGCAGCTGCTTCTGGTTTGCCAGACATCAGTGTTTCTGTTTGTCACACATGAACTCCCTCCAGCTTGCTCCTGTTCCTTCTTCTTTATCCTTCACTTGTGCAGGCTGGGCAGATGCAAACCATGAACTCGACTGACCTCAACTAAAATGGACTTCAGTGGGGTCGTAAATATCCAATTTCTGGGAATTGCTTCTCTTCAAGAAACTGAACAGCGTGTGGTCTCGTGTCATGTCAGCCGGTTCAGTGTTTTACCCAATCCAATTTCTGAGTTCCTCTTCCAAATAAGTTAGTTCCTTTCAACCTCATCTGCGACTTCAAGGTAAATCCTGTATAGGTTGAACCAAGAATAGCCCCAGCAATGTAAAACTGCTAATGTAGCTCATGCTAGATTTTGTTGCCTGTACACAATGTACACAGGGAAAATCTTACACAGTTACTTATTTCACTATTATCTGGAGTAAGTTGTACTGTACTTTATGTATGTATATTAGTATAAATGGAACTAGTTGCTAACGTTATCCTGCATAGCTTGATTGATATCTGAGTCAACACTGTTTTCATTTCCTTAAACAGTGATGATTCTCACCATTAATATATACTTCCTTAAAACATCAAACAGTTAAAGATAAATACTGTGATGAAATATGCCATTCATCAGGCACTGTATTCCCTGTGTTTAGTTTAGTTTCAGTTTCATTTCCTTACCTGTATGGTATTGTGTGTAGGGCTCCGCCCATACCTGGCCCCTACTTAAGCAAGCCCCAGCGTGTCTCACAGCAGTACAGCAGATCTCTGGATGAGAGACACTTCTCCAATGTGTATTACTTTCTGAGTTAATAAAAGCCTTGCTTTGCTCCGTTAACGTCGAGTCTCAGATTCATTGAGGCACATCAAATACTTTAAACTTTAACAACTTTTTTTGTTGATATATGCTCATTTTGCACCCAATTTTCTCCCTTGCTCTCCCAAAGTCATACATTCATGATGGAATACAGTTCCATGGAGTCCACATCGTTCCAATAAATCATCCATTGGACATTCTTCATGTGTAAACCTAGAAGACTATTCTAGAAGGAGCGTCTACCTATTTCTATCATTTAAATGGTTAAATCATGAACTCTCTACCTAACAGCATTGTGGGAGTGCCGTCACCACATGGACTGCAGTGGTTCAAGAAGAAGGCTCACCACCACCTTCTCAAGAGCAACTAATGATGGGTGTTAAATGCTGGACTTGCCACCAATGCCCACATCCAGAGATTTTTTTTAATTCCTCATTTTCTCCTCTCAAGTGTAATGAATGTACACCAGTTCCAATGGAATTTATTTAATGGATAAGTTGGAGGAGTATCTGTATATATCTATAATTTAATTTAAAAAACATCTGCCATGGATTTAGAATGGGAAGATCTTACCTGATAAATCTCTTGGTCTTCTTTGACAATGTTACAGACAGAGTAGCTAAGGAACTTCCTTTGAGTTTACTTGGATTAACCTGACGAAGGAGCAGCGCTCCGAAAGCTTGTGATTTCAAATAAAGCTGTTGGACTACAACCTGGTGTTGTGTGATTTCTTGGATTAACAAAGTTACACATGAAAGGCTTCTAATGAGGCGAAATGACAGGTATCCAGGGTAGAACATGGAACTGGATAAGAAGCATAAATGATCTAGACATTGAAACAACTCTGTCATATTTGCTGATGATTGTAAAATAGGGACAGCAGTGTGGACCGAGGGTACAACTAAACATTTGCAGAATGCCTTTGTTTAGTTATGCAATTGGGCAGGCAAATAGCAAATGAAATTTAACATGAATAACTGTAGAGTATTGCACATAGCGTGGGAAAAATTTACATTGTAAGTGTACAATGAATCTAAATACCACAGGAACACTTCAAAAGAAACATTTAAATAATAGTAGATGTGCCACTTTTAACGTGTAAATAATGTGACAAAGCAATTAAAAAGTTAACTGTGTGCTGGGATCTGCAACCACAATAGAATTCTAGTCGAAGGTATTACTGGTCACACTTAGAATATTGTGTTCAGTTATCTGAACTGAAATGCATGTATTTAAAATTTGCATCCTTATGTTCAAATGCCTTCATGGCCTCGGCCCTCCCTATCTCTGGTACCTTCTCCAACCCTACAACCCTCCAAGATCTCTGCGTGCCTCCAACTCTGGCTTCTATCGCATTCCCCACTTGCTTCTCCCATCATTGATGGCCATGCCTTCAGTTGTCTAGGCCTTAAGCTCTGGAATTCACTCCCTAAACTTCTCTGCCTCTCCACCTCTCTCTCTCATTTCTTTAAGACCCTCCTTAAAATCTATGGGGGGAAATTTTTTTTGGTTAGCGCCTCCTGTTAGCACCTCCAGGGGGCGCTAACGGGGCACTAGGAACTTAGCGCCTGAGCGTGGCGATTTTAGCGTCGCTCGCGAAATTGACCAGTCATTTTGTGGCGGTGCTAAACACTACCGCCACGTTCTTCTGCGCCCGCAGATCGTGACATCAGTCGAGCGTGCAACGTCGCAGTAGCGCCCTGGACTGGATATTGAGTCGCATCCCCTGCCTTAGCGCCTGCCGCTAGGAACGACAGGTAGAGGGGAATGTTTTCAAGTTGGGAAGGGGCTGGGGGAGCGCTATTTAAAGGCGGGTGCTTCCTGCCTTTTCTTGTCGGCAAAATTTTTGGTACACGCAGGTTGAGAGGGAGAGAGAGGTCTGGAAAGATTTAACGCTGTCCGAAGGAGTTTTGGCCCTCATCACCACTATTGAGATTCCTAAGCGCCGAGCTCTTTCCCTGGGCCTATCCATTCGTGCTTCCAACACAATTGCTTTAGAGGTCTCTCCAGGCCGAGAATCAAGGCTGCAATGAGCAGGGTGTGACTGGCCAGCAAGATGGCCCCTCCCCTTCAAGAGCTGGACGGCGCCAGTCTGCCTGGCTTCCATGGCAACTCACATCGCCTGAGCTTTGGTAGCATTCTGAGGTAGTGTGTTAAACCACTGTTTGTATTCCACTGTGTACATGTCTGTACATGCCTTGGCTGACTCCTCCCACGAGTCCAGGTATAAAGGTGACTGCTCCATAGTCCCTCTGTATTCTGGACTGGTCGACCACTCGAGGCACACCTTCATTCTCTTGTTAATAAAAGCCTGTTAGTTACTCGCTTAACCTCAGTCTTTTGAGTGATTGATAGCGCATCAATTTTATTAACAAGATTTTTTATAATGGAGAAGATCCTCACACCAGCATGCCTAGACTTAGACCATCGGGAGGCGGACGCAGCCACCAAGTTTGCTCACTGGCTTAGGTGCTTTGAAAAATTCCTGATCGCCTCCGCTGCAACGGTCAAATCGGATGAGGACAAACTGGATGTCCTGACCTCCAAAGTGAACCACCGAGCGTACTCGGTCATCCAGGATGTGACCTCGTACACGGCTGCTATCAAGCTCCTCAAGGACCAGTACACGCGCCCAGTGAACGAGGTGTACGCCAGGCACCTCCTGGGGAGTCGTAAACAACAACCTAGGGAATCGACCGAGGAATACCTTCAGGCACTGTCTGTGCTTGGCCAGGCCTGTGGTTGTAAGGATGTAAAGGCCGCCGTGTACACAGAGGAACTTATCCAGGACGCTTTTGTAGTGGGCCACAGGTCCAATTACACCCGACAGCGACTGTTGGAGCAGAGTGACCTCGACCTCAACAAGGCCTCTGAACTCGCACTATCATTGGACGCAGCCTACCGGGGCATGGATGCCTACTCCTCTGCACCGTGGACGCCGCGGGGAACGACAGCCTGGGACACGGTAGGACCGTCTCATAGCGCCGTGCCACCCCAGCCACATCCCAGCAATGGCCCAACTACCGCAGCAGTGTCCCAAGGCCAGAAATGCTACTTCTGTGGCCAGGCCAAACACCCCAGAGTGCGCTGCCCGGCGAAAAATGCGATCTGCTCGGGCTGCGGGAAGAAGGGGCACTACGCCAGCGTCTGCAGGGCCAAAGCCACCCCGAACCCCAGCAGCGCCGCGTGTGGGCCGTGCGGGCCGCCATCTTGGGCCTCCCCAGCCATGTGCGAACCACCGGAACAGCAGCCATTTTGGACGCCTCCAGCCACATGGGGATCATGGACGCCGCCATCTTGGACACCAGCTGGGACGCAGCAGGCCCCCAACACCGCCTCATCTGATACCCGCAACGACACACCGACCCCTACGCTGGCCTCCGTTATGCTGGACCAAGCGAGACCGCACCAACTGGCCCGGTCCACAATGGACATTAAGGTAAATGGTCATGAAACAATCTGCCTTTTTGACTCTGGGAGCACGGAGAGCTTCATCCACCCCGACACGGTGCGGCGTTGCTCTCTCCCAGTCCTGCCTGCGCACCAGCGGATTTCTATGGCCTCCGAGTCCCAGTCGGCGGACATTGGCGGCTACTGTGTGGTGACACTCTTAGTAGACGGGACTGTGTACGATAATTTTAAACTTCTGGTCCTGCCCCACCTCTGCGCTGCCATTCTACTGGGGTTAGATTTTCAGTGCCACCTTAAAAGTGTTACGATGGCGTACGGTGGACCCCTCCCCCCACTCACAGTCCGCAGCCAGCAGCTTCCAAATTGCCCGCCGCGCACCAGGTGCAACCTCTCCACACTCAGAGTCAACCCCCCCCATTGTTTGCTAACCTCACCCCCGACTGTAAGCCCATCGCCACAAAGAGCAGGCGATACAGTGCCAGGGACAGGGTTTTCATTAAAACCGAAGTGGAGCGGCTCCTGAAGGAGGGGATTATTGAGGGCAGCACCAGCCCCTGGCGAGCCCAGGTTGTGGTCGTTAAGACCGGCGAGAAGCAGCGCCTGGTCATCGACTACAGCCAGACAATAAATTGCTACACCCTGCTGGACGCTTACCCACTCCCCCGCATAGCTGACATGGTCAACCAGATCGCGCAGTACCGCGTCTTCTCGACCATTGACCTGAAATCAGCGTACCACCAGCTCCCTATCCGCCCTGAGGACCGCCAGTATACTGCCTTTGAGGCAAACGGCCGCCTCTATCACTTCCTTAGGGTTCCCTTTGGCGTCACCAACGGGGTCTCCGTCTTCCAAAGGGAGATGGTCCGGATGGTCGATCAGAATGCGTTGCAGGCCACTTTCCCATATCTGGACAATGTGACCATCTGCGGCCATGACTTGCAGGACCATGACGCAAACCTCGAAAAATTCCTCTGCACCGCCCAACTCCTGAACCTGACGTATAACAAGGAGAAGTGCATATTCTGCACAACCCGCCTCGCCATCCTTGGCTGTGTTGTGGAACACGGAGTCATCGGTCCCAACCCCGACCGGATGCGTCCCCTTATGGAACTCCCACTGCCCCACTGCCTCAAGGCCCTGAAGAGGTGCCTAGGGTTTTTCTCCTATTACGCCCAGTGGGTCCCCTACTATGCGGACAAGGCCCGTCCGCTGATCAAGTCCACCTCTTTTCCCTTGACGGTAGAGGCCCGCTTAGCCTTCCACCGTATCAAGGAAGACATTGCCAAAGCCACCATGCACGCAGTGGACGAATCCATCCCCTTCCAGGTGGAAAGCGACGCGTCCGACTTTGCCCTGGCCGCTACCCTTAATCAGCCGGGGAGACCCGTGGCCTTCTTTTCACGAACCCTCCAGGGCCCGGAGACCAGACACTCCGCTGTTGAGAAGGAGGCCCAGGCTATTGTGGAGGCTGTGCGTCATTGGAGGCACTACCTGGCCGGAAAACGATTTACCCTGCTCACTGACCAGCGTTCAGTTGCTTTTATGTTTAACAACAAGCAGAGGGGCAAAATCAAAAACGACAAGATCTTGAGGTGGCGAATCGAACTTTCCACCTACAATTACGAGATCTTGTACCGGCCCGGGAAGCTCAATGAACCCCCGGATGCTCTATCGCGTGGCACCTGCGCCAGCGCGCAGATCGATAGACTGCGGGCCCTCCACAATGACCTCTGCCACCCGGGGGTCACCAGGTTCTTCCACTTCATCAAGGCCCGCAACCTGCCTTACTCCATTGAGGAGGTCAGGACCATGACCAGGAACTGCCAAGTCTGCGCTGAGTGCAAACCGCACTTTTATAGACCAGACAGGGCTCACCTGATAACAGCCACTCGCCCCTTCGAGCGCCTGAGCGTTGACTTTAAAGGGCCTCTCCCCTCCTCCGATCGCAATGTGTACTTCCTCAACATTATTGATGAGTACTCCCGTTTCCCGTTCACCATCCCCTGCCCGGACATGACCAGTGCCACGGTCATTAAATGTCTGAACGACCTCTTCACCCTGTTCGGTTTCCCCAGCTATATCCATAGCGACCGGGGCTCATCGTTTATGAGCGACGAACTCCGCCAGTACCTGCTCGCTAGGGGTATTGCCACAAGCAGGACCACCAGTTACAACCCCCGGGGGAACGGACAGGTGGAAAGAGAGAATGCGACAGTTTGGAAGGCCGCCCTGCTAGCCTTAAAGTCGAGGGGCCTTCCGACCTCCCGCTGGCAGGATGTGCTCCCCGATGCGCTCCACTCTATTCGGTCACTGCTCTGCACTGCCACTAACGCCACCCCTCATGAGAAAATGTTTGTCTTCCCAAGGAAGTCCACATCGGGGACATCGCTACCGCCATGGCTGACGTCCCCAGGGCCGGTCCTACTGAGAAGACACGTGAGGACCCATAAAACAGACCCCCTGGTCGAGAGGGTCGACCTCCTCCACGCCAACCCCCAGTATGCTTACATTGCGTACCCGGACGGGCGGGAGGACACAGTCTCCATACGAGACCTCGCACCCTCCGGGGCCCCAGTAACCCACTACCCACTACCACCCCCCCCCACGATCCAATATCCAACCCCAGCAGATGGCACACCTGGGCCCCGCGACCCGCTCGACACCCACGAGGACTACACACCAGTGCCCCAGCCTACGCGGGACTCGACGCCGGAAGCTTCACTACCCCTGCCATCGCCACGTCGATCACAGCGGCAGACAAGACCTCCGAAGAGACTCCAATACACAAACTTTTAATACACTTCACGCCGCCGGACTCATTTTTAAACAAGGGGTGAATGTGGTAAACCACTGTTTGTATTCCACTGTGTACATGTCTGTACATGCCTCGGCTGACTCCTCCCACGAGTCCAGGTATAAAGGTGACTGCTCCACAGTCCCTCTGTATTCTGGACTGGTCGACCACTCGAGGCACACCTTCATTCTCTTGTTAATAAAAGCCTGTTAGTTACTCGCTTAACCTCAGTCTTTTGAGTGATTGATAGCGCATCAGGTAGCACCTCGCTCCCCGATGTTTGCACCTTAAGAGAGGTGTGTAGCACCTGATTTAATGCTCAAATCAACTCCAGGGGTGATAGAGGCGAATTTTGCAGTCGGAGGCGATAATTAGTGCCGGGCGCTAATCTTTGTGCCTGGCTGGTATTAGCGCTCCAAAATGGGCGATACTCTATTTCCGCGCCCCCCCCCCAATCTCTTTGAACAAGCTTGTGGTCACCTCCCCTAATTAAATAAAGGCGCTATATACAAGTTGTTGTTATTGTTGATGTAATGGAAAGAATACAGGAAGTGGCAAAACAAATGATCCCAAGTATGAAGGAATGAGCTGCGAGGAAAGATTAGAGAAGCTCAAGCTTTATCACCTTGAAAGAAGGCAGTTATGGGGAACCACATAAAAGTACATAAATTAAGAAATTACCATATTTGGGGTTGATAGGGTTTCTGCCCCAAACAGGCCCCACTGGATAGTCACAATGGAGGCCATGACCCACCATATCCAGGAAATGGCCAACTTCCCACCTCCTCCATTGCACCTCTGACAGATTTACACCAGGAGTGCTCCATTAGACCCTGTGGATTGCTGGGGCCAACTTCTTTATTCAAAGAGTGACAAATGTTTGGAATAATCTAACAGCGGGACAATAGAGATAAAAGCAGTGGGGATGTTGAAAATGCAGCTGGATGCAAAGATTGGGAGAGAGGATATGAGGTGGGTGAACTTTAATAGCTTTTTTTTTTGACTCTGACTCTTATCTTCCTAGAAGCTCTTTAAGTGGAAGTGGTTTTGCGTGTGTCAGCTCCCAATGTTTTCACTTGCTGCTGAGGGCACTGTTCATCCAGCAGTGCAGAGTACAACTACCTCCCAAGCAGGGGCAGACTGGCCGTATGAGAAATTTCCAGAGTGTCCCCCATAAATGGTTCCACAGCGCTATATTATCAGCATCTCCCTTTTTTCCATGAGAATCCCAAAGACTCCCGTGCCCTTTCAGGGGAGCCAGTTCACCCGTGCTCCCAAGGTGGGTCTCTGTGCCACAGGAGGCGTTAGTGCCATCTCACTTACATTACAGTGCCTCTGCTAAAGTTGGCGCTGGGGGGGGGCGGGGGGGGGAGTAGAACTGTAATACAAAGGCAGCTTTAAAATGTCTTTCAAGGTTCCACTCATGCCACAATGAGTTAATTGATTGAATAGCTGAGTAATACAGTATAGGAATGTCCCAGGTTTGATACAGTCAGTTATATTTTTGCCAGGGTGGCACAATAATTGATCTCAGTACTTGTAGGTTAATGAGGGAAATGAAATCAGTTACGGTCTGTTTTCTGCAGACCCCGGACTGCAAAATATGCATTTGTGGACATTGGGTGAGGACAGGATCAGGCTCCACTATGATGCTTTCTAGAGTTGATTAGCCTACTAACACTCACCGTTGAGCCTCGTACATGAATAGGAATGACCACTTGTACTCTTACCCCAGCAAGAAGTCTTCATGACAGGATGAAAGGAACAAAAGTTGTCAAGAGTGAAAAATTTATTTCAAGTATTTGGTTTTCGCTCTGATTAGCACGTTAGTCCGAATTCTATTCTGTACTCGAGTATGCTTCAAAAGACTATTTCCCATGTGTTATTCAGTGGTGGGAAATAACCCAGAAGCAACATAAATGACCAGCCTTCATTTTGATAGATTTTTTAAACATGGCGCCAGATTGGAATCCCGGAGAGGCATTAGGGGCAGGGGCAGTGTAACCGTGGAATATATCACAGATGCTTCAGTGTAGTCATTTCCATCTAGTTCAAGTAGTATAACCTTTTTCAAAAACATTTTTTTATAATAAATAGTCTTACTAGATGCACTGGCAACACTTCACAAAAGAGTGGACTGGAGTCAAGCCCAGTTACCAGAAGACAAAAAAAAATGTCTTCTAACCCTTTGCCCCATTCAGGCCCCTTTTTAGCAATTTTTATTGAAATTTAACCAAATATATCTTTTTATTCAATTGTTTCAATTTAACCTTCTTGTGTATTTTGGTGCGGTAATGAGATTATGTTGTGGTCTATTTTTGCTCCATGTTTAATGTATTTTTCTTGTCCTCTTTAGGATTGTGCCTCTCCTTCCCCTGTGCTATGTATCATTCTCTGATTGAACCAACTTAATCAACTTGAGGATCTGCTTGTAATCAATTAATCCAAAATGTAAAACATTTGAACAGGGGAAAGTTCATCTCCCTGTAACACTCAGTAACCAGCTGCTAGAAACTGCATGTGAATGACCTTTAGGTTTGACCTTTGGTTTTTAAAATAGAAGGTCATTTTTCATCAGCAGTAAAGCAACCAATAGAACTCAAGCTACAATCTGTCCTCTACCCTGCCTCTATCCATGTTTGGGCTTGGCAAAAGGTGGCCACTCTGATCAAGTAAAGATTGTTGACCAGTCTTATATTACTGCCATCAGGCTCTTACACATGGAGCTGAGCTGGTTGCTTCGTACCAGATGTGCTGATCATCTCCTGGGACTCTACTGCACCTGTTCCAGAAGTGTCACCAAGTTATCAGTTTTTGAGCTGAAGCATTTATCACTCCTCTGACTATTTCACAGCTCCATAGTCCAATGCCACCAATTTTAGGTGCACTGGGCGATTAGCCATTGGCACGTATTGCATTTTCTTGGTTTGGCTATTACTAACATAATTCTGTAAAATTAGAAAAATCCTCAGGGTAGAGTCAAAGAAAATGTGAATTATCAATGTGTGAATGACTTATATTAGGCTTTGAAGTGGGCATTCATATTGCTCTTCAGCTACCACTAGGGGTCACGCTGATGGTTCTCCCTTTAGTTTCCCACTCCTTTCATCTCTATGATGTCATCTGGCCTACTCTTTGCATCAGTTTACAACAATGTGGCTGTGAACACAAATTCAGTGGGGTGGGGAGAAATCCAATCTGTTTCCCACCTGTGTACTACACCACCTATACTTAACAATATTCAAAGTAAGTATATGGCTGGTGAAGGAAGACTTTAAAACCATCTAACTGACATAGGGATTTAATAATGGAGTTTTGAAAGAACATACAAAATTGACAGGCAGGAAAAGACCAGCTGGTCCAGCAAACCTGCCCCACACCATGATGGCCGGAACATCATGACTAAACACTTCTTCCCTCCTCCCACCGGCATGTAATCTCCTGGTGGGTGGCGACGGTTACTGAAGGTTCCTTAATGCATTAAAGACTTTTGAATATATGCCAGGGTATTTCCCAAAATCTTCTGCCTGGCTGTGAAACATAACAAAATAAGAGAGTGTGCTTTGCATTATGTTGCATTATGCTCCCGGTTAAGCAGCGCTCTTCAAAATCCTCATCCTTGTTTTCAAATCCCTCCATGGCCTCTGTGGCCTTACTCCCTCCCTATCTCTGTAGTCTCCTTCAGCCCCACAACCCCCGAGATATCTGCGCTCCACTTGAGCATCCCTGATTATAATCCCTCAACCATTGGTGGCCACGCCTTTTGTTGCCTAGGCCCTAAGCTCTGGAATTTCCTGCCTAAACCTCTCCGCCTCGCTACCTCTTTCCTCCTTTAAGACGCTCTTTAAAGCCTACCTCTTTGACCAAGCTTTTAGTCACCTGCCCTTATTTCTCCTTAGGTGGCTCGGTGTCAATTTTTTTATCTTATAACACTCCTGTGCAGCGCCGTGGGACATTTTACTACGTTAAAGGTGCTATATAAATACAAGTTGTTGTTGTAGTAATGGAAGATTACTGGCTTCCACTCTGTTCCTAATGCTTCACCATGTTGAAGGTCTAAAGGGTGTGACAGTGTTCTTGTAATTTGTACAAGTATGTTACAGTCACTGATGCCACCAGAGCTGACAAAGTATCACAGCACGAACCTGTAAATACTGGCAGTTACATGATTGACACCAAAAGAGGCCCAGTGCCCAGATGGTAGACTGATAATATCACAGAAACCTGTTTATCAGGACATGCCGCTGATAATTAAATAGTTGCATTTCTCAGATCATCCCCCTGAAAGTATCTACAGTGATTTAAATACTTTGGAAATCAATTGGTGCCCAAGAAACAGTAATTTCCCCCTTTTACCTGGCCTTCAATTGCTGTGTTCAGATAAATTCCTTCAGTACCTAGTCAGCCCTCCAGGTGGAGCAGAGCACTTTGGGGAATATGGCACCCTCCCCCCCACATCAATTTCATTTCCTGTCACCTGATTCACATACCATCACAGCTGTTGGAAATTGTGGAGGAGTCCTTAAAATGATTCCCCGCCCATGATCCAGAAATGATCTTTGAGGTTAGCATCACAATAGGGAAGTCAGATAAAATTTAAAAACTTCAGGAATCTTAGCACTGGCTTGCAAAATGTAGAACCAAGTCTACACACAACCATGTTTAACGCATTTGAAATCATGCTTTTCGTTCACAAGTTCCTAAATGCTACAAAATCATCTTATTACAAGGGAAAAAAGTAATGACCCAGTACCATTTGCTGATGGCTGCAATGTCTGGCCAAGTTAGTACTTGGAATGAGAGGCAGAGGTCAGATTAAAGTATGAGTCAATAACTGAGTGCTTTAATCAGCTCAAACATGCTGATTCCAGAATCGAGCCCCCGTCAGGTCATACAATGCCAACATTAACTGATACGGTCAGGCAAAGAACTTCCAATTCAGCAATTGATAGACAGTTTGTTCTTTTACTTTCTTCGACAGTTTGCAGTTTTGAACACTTGAACGTTCTTCCTTTGTTTGGCTTCTGTTTCTGTTTACTTTTTAGGACTTTGGTCTTTGTACTGGAATGTAACTTGTGTTCAACTTTTTTTCTGCTGACTGTAAGGGTTTTGAATTTACAAGTCACTGCTTCCAGTTCGTGGCTGTTAGACAAATAATTCTATTCGGTCATCTACTCAGAAGTATTAACTCTTCAGCTATACAGAAAGAAAAAGACTTTCCATTCAAGGAGTTGTCCTTCTATCAAACCTTTGAGCACGGATCCCTACTGCCTCTCATAAAATCTGACCTCTATGAACTAACTTGCATTCCTTGTAGTTGTACTGATGTATTTAATTGAATACATCACTTATTTATGTACTGATATATTTTATGATGCTTATTTTTTTATTATTTCATTCCTCAGGCTGGCACATTTTCCATCATTCAGTTAGTCAGAGTTGTTTTTGTAGTGTATGTACCTTTAAGGGGAGAACTACTTTTTACAGCTCCTGTATACTGTAGTACCGGCAGTGACCACACCTGTATATAAACCCTGAGTAGGGATCTGTACTGTTAGTTTTAGAATAACCCTCATCCAGTAAACACCTGTTGATTGTTCCTCTGCAGTCTCTGTCTATTTCTTGAAGGACACCATATATCAAGATTCACGGATTTAACATTGGCGACGAGGCGATTCGAACCTACCTGCAACTCTGCAGAGGAAGGCCGATTCCAGAGACACGGGCGTCAACCATCCGGCGGAGACTCCAGCGAGGCGGGCTGGCAACAGGTACGGCGCAGACCCTTCCCGCACAGCGGCGGCTAGAGCCGACCGACGGCACAGGAAAAGGCCGAGCAGCGTCGACGGGAGCAGAGAGAGAGGGTAAAGCACACAGGGCGCAGCTGGGGTTCAGGACCAAGCGACATCAACGAGAGAGGGGCGCAGGAAAATGCGCAGAGCGCGGCCGGTGTTCAAGGGCTGAGCAGCGTCCGCGGGGGAAGAAAGGAAAGCGCGGGAGACGCCATTTGAGTCGCAGCGGAGAAGAAAGGAGAACGCGGGAGACGCCATTTTTGAGCCGCAGCGGAGAAGAAGGGAGCGCACGGGAGACGCCATTTTGAGCCACAGCGAAGAAGAAGGGAGAACGTGGGAGACGCCATTTTTAGCCAGTCTAACCACACCCAGGGATGCCGAAAAGTGGCAGTGTCACAGCGTTCGACAAGGAAGTCGAAGATTGGGCGACATATGTAGAACGCATAGAAGTGTACTGCAAGGCGAATGAAGTGCCAGATGCCAGGAAAGCACTGGTATTGTTGAATTCCATGGGTGCAAAAACGTATGGCTTACTGCGAAACCTAGTAACCCCAGAGAAGCCAGTGGAAAAGGATTTTGGAAACATAGTGGCAATCCTACAGGACCACTTAAACCCCACACCGCTGCTGATAGCAGAAAGATTTAAGTTTCACAAAAGGAACCAGCATAAAGACGAAAGTAATGCTGAGTATTTAACGGAACTGCGCAAGCTATCGAAACACTGCCAGTTTGGAACAGGACTAGCAGATACTTTAAGGGACAAGTTTGTGTGTGGGCTTCAAAGTGAAGGAACCCAGAAACGGCTTCTATCAGAAAAGGATCTTAGGCTGGACAAGGCTTTCAGCATGGCAGTATCACAGGAAGCAGCTGCACGGGGCGCTGCAGAGATACAACGGAGACCGCAAGAATATGGCACAAATGAAATGTCATATGGAGCAGTGAAGTGTTATTGCTGCGGCAGAATAACATGCGACCATAAGGATTGTTGGTTCAAGGACCAAGTGTGCAGACAGTGTGGAAAAGTAGGACACATAGCAAGAGTCTGCAGGTCGGGAAAGGAAACCAGCAGCAAGAAACCTCCACAGGAGAAGTACAAAAAGGTACATAAGGTGACGGAGAGTAGTTCAGACGAACAGAAAAGTGATACAGACTCCGGAAGCAAGGAGCTGGGTTGTCTGAAACTACATAATGTAATCAAAATGGAGGATCACCAAACTATCTGGGTCACGCTCAAGATAGACGGAGTCCAAGTGAAAATGGAATTGGACACAGGATCAGCCCTAACAGTCATAAACCGAAGGGACTACAAGCGGCTATTCTCACATATACCCTTGAGAGATACAGAGATTGTCTTGAAGACGTACACGGGGCAAAAAGGCTACCCCAAAGGAAAAATAGGGTGAACGTTATATATAACGGCAAGGAAACACCAAAAATGGACCTATATGTATTGCCAGATGGAGGACCACCACTACTAGGACGTGAATGGATCCGGAAGATACAGCTAGATTGGCATTCCATACAAGCACTGACTGTAGATGCCAAAAAGGATGATGACGTCACACCTGGACGACTGTCAAAAATGCTAACTGACGCACAAGAAGTGTTCCAGGAGGGACTCGGAACACTAAAAGGCATAACAGCGATGATCAAAATAGAGGAAAATGCAAGCCCAAAGTTTTTTACGGCCAGACTGGTGCCTTATGCGATCCGCCCAGCCGTCGAAGCAGAGCTGGAAGGTTTGGAACGTTCTGGAGTACTGTCCAAAGTGGACTGGAGCGAGTGGGCTACACCCATCGTTCCTGTAATGAAGAGGTCGTTGAGTAATACGCCTGGGGAACCAAAGAAGGTTCGCATCTGTGGGAACTTTAAGGTGACAGTGAACCCAGTCCTTCACACGGTACAATATCCGCTTCCGCGGATTGAAGATATTTTCGCCTCGCTATCTGGAGGAAAACACTTCACTAAGATTGATCTGGCCCAGGCGTACCTGCAAATGGAGGTAGAAGAAGCCTCGAAACAGTACCTCACGATCAACACTCATAAAGGTCTCTACCAATACAACTGGCTGGTGTTCGGGGTAGCATCAGCTCCGGCTATTTGGCAAAGGGCAATGGATCAAGTCCTGCAAGGGATTCCAGGGACCCAGTGTTATTTGGACGACATCCTGGTCACGGGCGAAAATGACAGTGATCACCTCGCCAACCTGGAGCAGGTGCTCACTAGATTGAAGGAATATGGGCTCTGAGCTAATCGCCACAAATGCGAGTTTTTCCAGAAGCAGATCTCGTATTGTGGCCACGTTATTGATAAAGAGGGGTTACATAAGTCCCCTGAAAAGATTGAGGCAGTAGTCAAGGCTCCAGCACCGGAAAATGTGTCACAACTGAGGTCGTTCCTCGGGTTGGTGAACTACTACCATAAGTTCTTGCCGAATTTGTCTACAGCACTACACCCACTGAACACCCTACTGCAAACGGGGGTACCATGGAAGTGGACTGACGAATGTAAACGAGCTTTCCAGAAGTTCAAAGAATTGATCACATCAAAAGAGGTGTTGGCTCATTTCAACCCAGCACTACCAATTCGGTTGGCGTGTGATGCATCACCCTATGGTATTGGAGCAGTGCTGTCGCACAAATTCCCAGACGGCTCAGAGAGGCCAGTAGCCTTTGCATCTCGGTCACTAACCTCAGCCGAGCGTAACTACGCCCAGATTGACAGGGAGGCCCTCAGCCTAGTGTGGGGAGTGAAAAAGTTCAACCACTATCTGCACGGGCAGAAGTTCACCTTGCTGACTGACCACCAACCACTTGTCTCCATCTTTAATCCAAAGAAGGGCGTTCCGGTGATGACTGCGCAACGGCTACAAAGATGGTCCCTTTTTCTAGGGGCGAACCAATATGAAATAGAGTATAAGGGCATGAAACAGCATGGAAACGCTGATGGGCTATCACGCCTGCCACTGCATACGGCGGAGGAAGCACCAGCAGTGGACCCTGTCGAAATATTTTATTCGACTATAATTGAACGCTTGCCAGTTACTAACACGGATATAGAGAAGGAGACCCGAAATGACCCGACACTGTCTCGGGTATATGACTTGACGGTGAAGGGATGGCCAACACATGGCGACTCACTGTTGCCAGCATTCTCATCCAGAAGAGAACAGCTGTCAGTATGCCAGGGGACCTTGATGTGTGGATCCTGAGTGGTAATTCCATCCAAGATAAGGGAGAGAGTGCTCAATGAGCTTCACGAAGGCCATCTGGGAGGGGTGAAAATGAAAAGCCTAGCTAGGGCTTATGTGTGGTGGCCGGGGATTGATCAGCAAATCGAGGACCTGACAAAGAGCTGCTCAGGATGCCAGAAGGTCCAAAATGCACCACCACATGCCCCTCTACACCCATGGGAGTGGCCCTCCTCTCCATGGCAACGGGTGCATATTAATTTTGCTGGTCCATTCATGGGCTCAATGTTTTTAATAGCCGTGGATGTGCACTCAAAATGGCCTGAGGTGATCAAAATGTCCTCCACCACCACGGAGAAAACGATTGCAGTCCTACCGACCATATTTGCCAGGAACGGCTTGCCAGAGCAGATTTGCTCTGATAACGGACCACAGTTTGTGTCCGAAGAGTTTCGGAAATTTATGAAAAGGAATGGGGTAAGGCATTACACATCTGCCCCGTATTATCCAGCCACAAATGGATTGGCTGAGAGGTTCGTAAAAACCTTTAAAAAGGCAGTAAGGGCCATGTGCGATGACGACATTCCACTGCAGCATAAGGTGGACAATTTCCTGTTAGCCTGCAGAAATGCGACACATGCAGTCACCAACCAGACCCCGGCCATGATGTTCTTTAACCGAAGGTTGAGATCGCGTATGGATTTGCTCAGACCAAATGTACGAAGAGATGTTGAGAATAAGCAATTCCAGCACATCAATGAGAAGCCGACAAGGAGCTTCAATGTAGGGCAACTAGTCTTGGCCCGCGACTACTGAACAGAGAAATGGCAACCAGGAACGATATGCACATGGCAGGGGCCACTAATGTACACAGTGGATGTTGGGGAGAACATTGTGAGACACCATGTCGACCAGATCCTAGAGTCACAGGAACGAGTCAACCCCATGTCTCACGTACCTGGTGATGAACCCGATATACAGGTAGCATCTACCCCAGAAACAGTAGCATCGGAAGCTGATGAACCAACCGACGACAGGGGGCCAGAATCGCCTCCGCACCAAGAGCAAGACACTCAGGAAAGGCGCTATCCAGAAAGGATCAGGAAGCCGCTCCAAAGACTGAATTTATAAATGGACTATTTTCAGTTAATGTTGCATGTTAAAAGTGTTAATTGTTAAATGAATGTTATGGTACTGTTAATCTAAAAGGGGAGGAATTGTAATGTATGTACCTTTAAGGGGAGAACTACTTTTTACAGCTCCTGTATACTGTAGTACCGGCAGTGACCACACCTGTATATAAACCCTGAGTAGGGATCTGTACTATTAGTTTTAGAGTAACCCTCATCCAGTAAACACCTGTTGATTGTTCCTCTGCAGTCTCTGTCGATTTCTTGAAGGACACCATACATCAAGATTCACGGATTTAACAGTTTTCCTCACCAGTTATCTCTCCTCCCCTCGTGAAGATGTTGACTCCTTGTTGTGGTAGGGTTACATAGATCACTCTCTGCCAAGTGCCTGTACCTGTGAGACTAGACAGTGAAAGTCAGCATGTAATTTGACTGTGGGGTGGCATCACAGCCTAAACCAATCCAACCAGCATCCACATATGCACACTTTTTGCAGAAATGACTGGATAGCAGTCAACAGCAGGGTCCTAGTCCCTAACCCAGGGGTGTTGAGGTCAGTTAGAGTGCCCCTGCTGCCTCTCTGGTTGAGATCAGCTAATTCACCATGGACTGGGGGTTGAAATTGGGACCTTTATAGTCTGCATGGCTCATCTACTCATTGGACAAACATGCTGAGCCATCAAAGGAGTCCAGGTGGACTCTTTTTGTGTGGGTGATTAAAACAAATCAACTGTAACTTAATAAAACTTTAAATAAAACTTAACAAACTAAATTAAAATTTGGTTGGCCACGGTGGTGATGCACTCCAGTCCCCGCGGTGTCCACTGATCGCGGAAGGCCTTAAGCGTGCTGGCGGACACAGCGTGCTCCATCTCCAGGGCCACCCGGGCGCGAACAAGGCCGCGGAAGAGGGGCAGTCAGTCGGGCCGAACGACCCCCTCGACCGCCCGCTGCCTGGACCAGTTAATGGCTTTTTTGGCCAGGCCCAGGAGCAGTCCTACGAGGAGGTCTTCCGATCTGCCCACTCCCCTCTGCACCGGGTGACCAAAGTTCAGGAGCGTGGGACTGAAGTGCAGCCAAAAATCAAGGAGCAGCCCCTTCAGATAGGAGCACAGGTGTAAGAGTTAGTTAAAATTAGCCACATGGAACTGTAAAGGAATGGCTTTGAGGCAAAGCCCAGCAGAATACAACACAGCAAGAAAATGACAGAAGGGCAGCAGTGACAGTAATTATTTGTAATTCGAAGACTAACAGCTCTTCGTGACAATGGTACAGAGTAACAAAGAGCTATTTTTCAGTACAGAAACTCAGTGAGAGAAAACTAGCATTACTCAACTGCACGTTCTCCTGCTTCTTAGGCAGTCCCTCAGAACCGAGGATGACTTGCTTCCACATTAAAAATGAGTTCGCAGGTGACTGATGAGTCCAATGCGGGACCTACAGTCTCTGTCACAGGTGGGGCAGATGGTGTTTGAAGGGGCGGGTGGGTGGGGTGCTTGGGTTGACGTGCGCTCCTTGCGCTGCTTGTACTTGGCTTCCACTTCCTCCCGGCGAAGAGACTCGAGGTGTTCGGCGCCTACCCGGATGCTTCTCCTTCACTTTGTGCAGTCTTGGGCCAGGGATTCCCAGGTGTCAGTGGGGATGTTGCACTTTTTCAGGGAGGCTTTGAGGGTGTCCTTGCATGTTCTAAAGTGCTGGAAAGAAGTGGAAGGATTTCAGGACACATTAAAGACAGTATCAGCCATACTGTCAGAAGTCAGTGGCTGGCCTCCATTCTGCCTTCTCCCAGTGGAGGTAATTTTGACTTTAGATGATAGCATAAAACATGTGATATTGGTTTGGTCACCCATTAAACACCTCTCCTGATTACCATTTTTAATGATGAATATCAGGAGAGGTGTTTAACGAGCGGCCAAGCCAATACGGCCGTTTTACACTATCGTTCAGTCAAAATGACTCCCAATATGGCAAACACCTGAAAAGGTACCACATATGGGGGCAGAATTTGAGGTCTCCGCCCAGCAGAAATGGGGCAGTGGTGCTTCAGAAATGGTTGGGAATGACTTACCACCCGGTTCCCACTGTCGCTGTGGCCGCCACAATCTTCCCCTCCGGGTCTACTGCTGGGCCCCAAGAGCACCCGCCTGAGTCAGGCAGTCGAAATATGCAAATTGAGGTGCTTTGGCGTACATAGCTCCCCATTTGCCATTTCAGGACAGTACTGGCAGAGTGTGCACCACACATTCATTCCACCCAGCATCAGCTGGCGCTCCAGCTGAACAGAAGCCCAAAATTAAGTTTTGCTGTTTTTTTCTGGGGCCAGGAGGAGTGGGCATGCTCCTTCGGGCTCTACAAAACCAGCCTGGGCCACTGACGCACAGGGTAATCCCCACTCCTGAGATTGAACCCTCTCCTCATGGACCCACCTTCTTCTGATCCAGAGGCCAGCTAAGCCGCCCACTTTTACATTGGCCCCCCGGAGCTGGTTTTCTGCCCGTAACCTGCCAGCCAAATGCTAATGAGGCCCGCCCTCAAAATGGACCAGGCCTCCCGCCGGCTCTCTCGGGTGGCCATTGGGTGCACTCCGCAGGCTGACCACCCAAAGTCTTCGCCAGGGGAAAATCTACCCCCAAGTGGTCACAAGTGGGAACCCGGATCAAAGGACAGCGGTTATCCCTTGAAGTCCAGTCCTTCCACTGACCACGCACATTCTACTATATCGTGGACTCTACACCACTTATTCAATCGCATGAAGGAAAATCCTACAAAATTTCTTCCTGACTTCAAAAAGTAGCTGAGCAAAACTCCAGAATATATAATCCATCCTTCCATATCCATTTTTCTACAGGAGATATTTCCTGGGTTCAAGCACAATAGCAGCAATGGAGTGACAGCCTACCGTTCCGTATTACAACAACAACAACTTGCATTTATACTGTAAATGTAGCGAAACCTCCCAAGACGCTTCACAGCTGCGATTATCAAACAAAAATTGACACCGAGCCACATAAGGAGATATTAAGATAAGTAACCAAAAGCTTGGTCAAAGAGGTAGGTTTTAACATAAGAATATAAGAAATAGGAGCAGGAGTCTGCCATTCGGCCCCTCGAGCCTGCTCCGCCATTCAGTAAGATCATGGCTGAACTTCGACCTCAACTCCACTTTCCCGCACTATCCCCATTGTTAGATCCGTGGTTCAGTGGATAAATAATTACATGGATGCTGTACATAAATAAATAACAGGTCTTTACTGGAGGAGGGTAATCTCTAGACTGGGGTACAGAGGCATGCGCACAGCTTATATACCGGTGTGGTCACTGCCGGTACTACAGTATACAGGAGCTGTAAAAAGTAGTTCTGACTTAAAGCACATACACTACAATTACTCCCTTTTTAGATTAATAATACCCCTTAATATTCAAATAACAATTACATTTTTACATGTACATTCAATAACAAAAGTCCATTTATAGATTCAGTCTTTGGGGCGGCTTCCTGACCCTTTCGGGATAGCGCCTTTCCGGAGGTTCTTGTTCTTGGTGCAGAGGCGATTCTGACCCCCTTTCATCGGGTAGTTCATCGGGTTCCACTGCTACTGGGTCTGAAGTAGATACTACCGGTATGTCGGGTTCATCCCCAGGTACTCGAGACATGGGGTTGACGCATTCCTGTGATGCTAAGATCTGATCGACATGGCGTCTCACAATGTTCTTCCCGACATCCACTGTGTACATTAATGGCCCCTGCCTTGTACATATCGTTCTGGGTTGCCACTTCTCTGTTCGATAGTCCCAGGCCAAGACTGGTTGCCCTACATTGAAGCTCCTTGTCGGCTTCTCGTTGATGTGCTGGAACTGTTTGTCCTCAACATTTCTTCGCACATTTGGTCTGAGCAAGTCCAGACGAGATCTCAACCTTCGGTTAAAGAACATCATGGCCGGGGTCTGGTTGGTAACTGCATGTGTCGCGTTTCGGTAGGCTAATAAGAAATTGTCCATCTTATGCTGTAGTGGAATTTCCTCGTCGCACATGGCCTTTATCGCCTTCTTAAAGGTTTGTGCGAACCTCTCAGCCAATCCATTGGTGGCTGGATGATACGGGGCGGATGTGTAATGCCTTAGCCCATTCCTTTTCATGAATTTTTGGAACTCGTCGGACACAAACTGTGGTCCATTATCAGAGCAGATCTGCTCTGGCAACCCGTTTCTGGCAAATATGGTCCGTAGGACTGCAATCATTTTCTCTGTAGTGGTTGAAGACATCTTTATCACCTCAGGCTACTTTGAATCGGCATCCACTGCTATTAAGAACATTGAGTCCATGAATGGACCAGCGAAATCAATGTGCACCCATTGCCATGGAGAGGAGGGCCACTCCCATGGGTGTAGAGGGGCATGTGGTGGTGCATTTTGGACCTTCTGGCATCCTAAGCAGCTCTTAGTTAGGTCTTCGATTTGTTGATCGATTCCCGGCCACCACACATAAGCCCTAGCTAGGCTTCTCATTTTCAGTCCCCCCAGATGACCTTCATGTAGCTCATTTAGCACTCTCTCCCTTAACTTGGGTGGAATCACCACTCTGGATCCACACATCACTGTCCCCTGGCATACTGACAGCTGTTCTCTTCTGGATGAGAATGCTGGCAACAGTGAGTCGCCATGTGTTGGCCATCCCCTCACCGTCAATTCATATACCCATGACAGCGTCGGATCATTGCGGGTCTCCTTCTCTATATCCGCGTTTGTTACTGGCAATGGTTCAATTATCGACGAATAAAATATCTCGATGGGGTCCGCTGCTGGTGCTTCCTCCCCAGTAGGCAGTGGCAGGCGCAATAGCCCATCAGCGTTCCCATGCTGTCTCGTGCCTTTGTATTCTATTTCATATTGATTTGCCCCTAGAAACAGGGACCATCTTTGTAACCGCTGTGCAGTCATTACTGGCACGCCCTTCTTAGGATTAAAGATGGAGACAAGTGGTTGGTGGTCAATCAGCAAGGTGAACTTCTGTCCATGCAGATAGTGGTTGAATTTTTTTACTCCCCATACTAGGCTGAGGGCCTCCCCGTCAATCTGGGCGTAGTTGTGCTCGGCTGAGGTTAGTGACCGAGATGCAAAGGCTACTGGCCTCTCCAACCCGTCTGGGAATTTGTGCGACAGCACCGCTCCAATGCCGTAGGGTGATGCATCACATGCCAAACGAATTGCTGGGTTGAAATGGGCCAACACCTCTTTTGATGTGATCAATTCTTTACACTTCTGGAAAGCTTGTCTACGTTCGTCATCCCACTTCCATGGTACCCCTGTTTGCAGTAGGGTGTTCAGCGGGTGTAATGCCGTAGACAAATTTGGTAAGAACTTGTGGTAATAGTTTACCAGCCCGAGGAACGACCTCAGTTGTGACACATTTTCCGGTGCTGGAGCCTTGACTACTGCCTCTACCTTGTCAGGGGACTTATGTAACCCCTCTTCATCGATGACGTGGCCGCAATACGAGATCTGTTTCTGGAAAAACTCGCACTTGTGGCGATTAGCTCGTAGCCCATATCCCTTTAATCTGGCGAGCACCTTCTCCAAGTTAGCGAGGTGATCACCGTCATTTTTGCCCGTGACCAAGATGTCGTCCAAATAACACTGGGTCCCTGGAATCCCTTGCAGGACCTGATCCATCAACCTTTGCCAGATAGCCGGAGCCGAGTCTACTCCAAACACCAGCCGGTTGTATTGATAGAGACCTTTATGGGTGTTGATCGTAAGGTAATGTTTCGAAGCTTCTTTTACCTCCATTTGCAAGTACGCCTGGGCTAGATCAATTTTGGTGAAGCGTTTACCACCAGATAGCGAGGCGAAAATATCCTCAATTCGTGGAAGCAGATATTGCACTGTGTGAAGGACTGGGTTCACTGTCACCTTAAAATCCCCACAGATGCGGACCTTCTTTGGTTCCCCAGGCATATTACTCAATGACTTCTTCATTACAGGAATGATGGGTGTAGCCCACTCGCTCCAGTCCACTTTGGACAGTACTCCTGAACATTCCAACCCTTCCAGCTCTGCTTCAACCACTGGCCTGATCGCATAAGGCACTGGTCTGGCCTTCAGAAACTTTGGGCTTGCATTATCCTCTATTTTAATTGTTGCTGTTATTCCTTTTAGTGTTCCTAGTCCCTCCTGGAACACTTCCTTTGCGTCAGTTAGCATTTTTGACAGTCGTCCAGGTGTGACGTCGTCATCCTTTTTGGCCTCCACCTTCAGTGCCTGTATGGAATGCCAATCTAAATGTATCTTCCGGATCCATTCACGTCCTAGCATTGGTGGTCCTCCATTTGGCAATACATATATATCCATTTTAGGTATTTCCTGACCTTTATATGTCACTTTCACCCTTATTTTTCCTTTGGGGTAGACTTTTTGCCCCGTGTACGTCTTCAAGACAATCTCTGTGGCTTTCAAGAGTATGTGTGAAAATAGCCGCTTGGAGTCTCTTTGATTTATGACTGTTAGAGCTGACCCTGTGTCCAATTCCATTTCCACTTGGACTCCGTCTATCTTGAGTGTAACCCAGATAGTCTGGTGATCCTCCATTTTGGTTACATTATGTAGTTTCAGACAACCCAGCTCCTTGCTTCCGGAGTCTGTGTCACTTTTCTGTTCATCTGAACCACTGTCCATCACCTGGTGTACCTTTTTGTACTTCTCCTGTAGAGATTTCTTACTGTTGGTTTTCTTCCCAGACCTGCAGACTCTTGCTATGTGTCCTGCTTTCCCACACTGTCTGCACACTTGGTCCTTGAACCAACAATCTTTCTGGTCATGTGTTGTTCTGCCACAGCGATAGCACTTCCCTGTTCCATAGGTCATTTCGTTGGTGCCATATTCTTGCGGTCTCCATTGTATCTCTGCAGCGCCCCTTGCAGCTGCTTCGTGTGATACTGCCATACTGAAAGATTTCTACTATGCTTCCAAAATCCTTGTTTACCGGCTACTCTGGGGTTATTAGATTTCGCAGTAACCCATAAGTTTTTGCACCCATGGAATTTAACAGAACCAGTGCTTTATTAGTATCTGGCACTTCATTCGCCCTGCAGTACACCTCAATACGTTCCACATATGTCGCCCAATCTTCGACTTCATTGTCGAACGTAGAGATACTGCCACTCTTCGGCATCCTTGGTTGTGCGTTAACTATCACCATTGGCGCCTCCCGCGCTTACCCTTCTTCTCCACTGGCACAAAATGGCGTCTCCCGCGCTTTCCTTCCATCCCGCGCTCGCCCGTCTTCTCCGCTGCAGCTTCACAAAATGGCGTCTCCCGCGCTCTTCCTTCTTCTCCGCGGCTCAATGGCGCCTCCCGCGCTCTCCCTGCTTCTCCACGGCTCAATGGCGTCTCCCGCGCTCTCCCTGCTGCTCTGCGGCTCAATGGCGTCTCCCCTTGCTTCGCCCCGCGGACCCTGATCAACCCGTGACCCCTGGCTGTGCTCTGCGCGTTCTTCTCTTGATATTTGTCGACGCTGCTCAGTCTAGAACCCGGCTGTTTCTTACCCTCTCTCTCTCCGGTTTGCAGTATTTTTCCTCGACGCCGCTCGGTGATCAACCCCCGGCTGCGCCCTGCTCTCTTCACCCTCTTTCTTACCCCGTCGATGCTGCCCGGCTCTGTCTCTCTGCCGTCGGTCGGCTCCAGCCGCCGCTGCTCGGGAAGGGTCTGCTCTGGACCTGTCGTCGGTCTCTTACTGCTCGTTGTGGCTGGGGAACCAAGCCCGCCTCTCCACAGCCTCCCCAGCGAAGTTGGATCTCTGCCTGACTGCTGGGCGGATGCTCGCGGTCGACGCCCGTGTTCCTGGACTCGACTATTTTTTTATTTTTTTTATGTTACAGGTAGATTCGCATCAACACTCGTCACCACTGTTAGATCCGTGGTTCAGTGGATAAATAATTACACGGATGCTGTACATAAACAAATAACAGGTCTTTACTGGAGGAGGGTAATCTCTAGACTGGGGTACAGAGGCATGCGCACAGCTTATATACCGGTGTGGTCACTGCCGGTACTACAGTATACAGGAGCTGTAAAAAGTAGTTCTGACTTAAAGCACATACACTACACCCATATCCCTTGATTCCCTTAATATCCAAAAATCTATCGATCTCTGTCTTGAATATACTCAACAACTGAGCATCCACAGCCCTCTGGGATAGAGAATTCCAAAGATTCACCACCCTCTGAGTGAAGACATTTCTCCTCATCTCAGTCCTAAATGGCCGGCCCCTTTTTCTGAGACTGTGACCCCTGGTTCCAGACTCCCCAGACAGGGGAAACATCCTCCCTGCATCTACCCTGTCAAGTACTGTAAGAATTTTGTATTTCAATGAGATCACCTCTCATTCTTCTAAATACTGTAGGATTCGCAAAATTGGACTTTATATTAATAAGGGTCAAATGGCAGAAGAGGCCATGATTTTAAAGACTGTTTTAAAAGAAGCCCATAAAAAGGGGCATACAAAATGCTGCCATACCATGTGACCAGCTTATTGGGACACTTTAAAATGGTTCCTGCGCAACCTCAGACAGCTTTGTGGATTCAACCTACAGCAAGTTCTGGAAGCCGTTCCTGAGAGAACGAAACCAGACCCACACGTATGCATATGGATTAGATGCAGATCCAGTCAAGATCGGCCTGGAGACAGAGGCCATCAAAATGTTGACCCAGACAAAAGGGGACAATTTCATATTCATGAGAACAGCACCCAGGACTAGATAACGAGATCAGCAGGACATTAAAAACAATGACGGTAATTCCAGACCAGAGATGGGTCTTTTACCAGCCGTTTAGGACATTTTAAAATATAATAACTACCCCACTGTGCTCCCAGCTCGCCTAAAATAAAACAAAGACTAACCTGATTTTGGGCGGGAGATGGAGGTTTCTGGAAGAAAGTATATCTGGAAGGCTTTTGGGCAGTTGGACGACACGCACGGAGTCGAGCTGGAACACAGTTGCAAGCTTGGAGACCGTTGCAGCTTGTGTCGAGTTTGAATCCGGACAGCCAGAAGGAGAAGCAGGCAATCGCAGGAGGAAGAAGAAAGCCAACATCGAGAAGGCCGTCTCAAAACCGGCGTTCCGCCCCGGGGAAACACATCGGGAGATCATCGACCATCCCCGGGCCGTTGTCGGAACGAGAGGCCATCGACCCAACTTGGGAGAAGAGACAAAAAATTAAAGGTCCCGAGAAAAGAAACCTTCCAGCCACCCCAGCTCGGGCGAAGAGAGAAAAGGAACCTGAAGAAGCGATGGGAGCCAGCCCAAGGCTCCTCTGACCAGGGTCGAGCTGACGATCCTCGACCCCGCCGACATCCAGGCCCGCCGGTGTCCAGCCGCCCCTGACCCCCACCTCAGGAGAGAGGTGTGGCGCAGCTCGCAGGAGCTCCACGATCCACGTGGAGACAAAACGCCTGAAAGGGCCAAACACAGACTCGATTTCAAAACCTTGCACTTCCTAGTGGGATTGGTGAGCATGTTTCTGGCCCATCATAATCAGATCTAGATAGGTTTAATAAGGGGGTGGATTTAAGGGTACAATTAACATGAGTTGTTGTCCCTCGATGTTCCGTGTGTTTCCTTATTTCATGATGATCTTTGTAGAGTATAAGATGCCTGTATTTGCTTTAGTTAGTACTGTGTCGTTATGATTTGTTTGTGTGTTTTTCCCTCCCATGTACTCCCTTATCTGATTTGATATTTTTCCTTATGCAATAAAATTTCATTTTGTTTCATCAAACTTGGTCTACAAGAGTTTTCTCTACATTGTAGTTCCTGCACCTAAGGCCAGAGTATAGAATCTAAGGGGCGAGTGGGTCGAACCACTCAAGGTTTTACTGTGCAAGAGAGAGAGGCCTCTAGAGAGAGAAACCCCAGGGAAACCTCTCAAGGAAAATCCCTTACATACTAGAGAATATAGGCCTAGTCTACTCAATCTCTCCTCATATGACAATCCCCTCCATCCCAGGAATCAGGCTGGTGAAACTTTGTTGCACTCCTTCTATGGCAAGTATATCCTTCCTTAGGTAAGGAGACCAAAACTGTACACAATACTCCAGGTGTGGTCTCACCAGGGCCCGATATAATTGCAGTAAGACGTCTTTACTGTTATACTCAAATCCGCTTGCAATAAAGGCCAACATACCATTTGCTTTGCTAATTGCTTGCTGTACCTGCATGTTAACTTTCAGTGATTCATGTACAAGGACAGCCAGGTCCCTCTGAACATTTCCCAATCTCTCACTATTTAAAAAATACACTGCTTTTCTATTTTTCCTACCAAAGTGGATAACTTCACATTTCTCCACATTATATTCCATTTGTCACGTTCTTGCCCACTCACTTAGCCTGTCTATATCCGCTTGAAGCCTCCTTGCATCCTCCTCACAACTTACATTCCCACCCACCTTTGTATCATCAGCAAACTTGGATATATTACATTTTGTCCCCTCATCCAAATCATTGATGTAGATTGTGAATAGCTGAGGCTCAAGCACTGATCCTTGTGGTACCCCACTAGTTACAGCCTGCCAACCCGAAAGTGACCCGTTTATTCCTACTGTTTTCTGTCCATTAACCAATCCTCAATCCATGCTAGTATATTACCCCCAATACCATGAGCCCTAATTTTGTTTAATAACCTCTTGTGTGGTACCTTATGGAATACCTTCTGAAAATCCAAATGCACCCTATCCACTGGTTCCCCCTTATCTATTCTGTTAGTTACAACCTCAAAAAACTTTAATCTGTCAGCTGTGGCTCAGCTAGTAGCACACTTGCCTCTGAGTCAGAAGGTTGTGTGGTCAAGTCTCACTCTAGAGACTTGAGCACATAAAGCTAGGCTGACACTTCAGCGCAGTGCTGAGGGAGTGCTGCACTGTCAGAGGTGCTGTCTTTCGGATGAGACATTAAACCGAGGCCTTGTCTGCTCTCTCAGGTGGATGTAAAAGATCCCATGGCACTATTTTGAAGAAGAGCAGGGGAGTTATCCCCAGTGTCCTGGCCAATATTTATCCTTCAACCAACATAACAAAAGCAGATTAGCTGATCATTATCACATTGATGTTTGTGGGACCTTGCTGTGTGCAAACTGGCTGCTGCGTTTCCTACATTACAACAGTGGCTACACTTCAAAAGTACTTCATTGGCTGTAACGTGCTTTGAGACATCTGGTGGTCACGAAAGGCGCTATATAAATGCAAGTCTTTCCTTCTTTCATTTTTAACAGATTCGTCAAACATGATTTCCCTTTACTAAATCTGTGTTGACTCTGCTCAATCCTATTATTATTTTCTAAGTGCCCTGTTACCACATCCTTAATAATAGATTCTAGCATTTTCTCTACTAATGATGTCAGGCTAACTGGTCTGCAGTTCCCCATTTTCTCTCTCCCTCCTTTCTTAAATAGCGGGGGTACATTTGCTGCCTTCCAATCTGCGGGAACCATTCTAGAATCAATGGAATTTTGGAAGATGACAGGCAATGCATCCACTATCTCTATAACCACCTCTTTCAAAACCCTAAGATGTAGGTCAACAGGTCCAGTGGATTTATCGGCTTTCAGCCCCATTAATTTCTCCAGTACTATTTTTTAACTAATACTAATTTCTTTCAGTTCCTCATTCTCACAAGACCCTTGGTTCTCCACTATTTCCGGGAGGTTTTTTGTGTCTTCTTCCATGAAGACAGACACGTAGGGCTCAATTTTTATTTCCGAGGTGGGTTCCGGAGCCGCTTCTGGCGGGATCAGCTGCTGATGTCCGATTTTGATTCAATGAGCTTGTTTATTTCAATGAGGCACGCTGGCTGGTCCAATGAGTGCGACCAGGTTTTAAAGCTGCCATTCAGCCTCAGACTTTCTCTTCTAGATTCTGATACTCAGTGAGATTGATCTATACACAATGACTTCTTCCAAAGGCAAGGCAGCTCCTCGATTTAATGATGACTCCCTCCATGCTCTTGTCAAAGCTGTCAGAGAGCGCAGGGAGATTCTCTTTCCTCCTGATGGCCAGAGGAAGCCTCCTCAGCAGACCAAGGCAGCCTGGCTGCACATTGCTGAGGAGGTGAGCACAACGTTCATGGGGGAGAAATTCGGTATAGCCCCATTTGGGATGCCATTAGCGGCCATGCGCAAAGTTTAGCGCCTGGCGCTAATTATCGCCTCCGACGGCAAACTTGGCTTTTATCGCCTCTGGAGGTGATTGGAGCGCTAAATCAGGCGTTACTCACCTCTCTTAAGGCACTAAGGCCGAGGTGCGAGGCGCTACCTCAGAGGGCGGGGCACAGCGCAGGTGCTGCCAGTTAGCGATTGAACACAGACACACTGGCGCCGGTCAGTTCTTAAAGCGGAGGGTCGATCTTGCTCTGCAGCCACACCCTGCTCATTGGAGCCTTGAATCTCGGCCTGGGCAGACCTGTGGCTAAATCTTGCAGCCAAACACTATGGAGAGGGCCAGGGAGCGAGTACGGCGCTTCTGCGAGCGGGCCTTGGAGGCTCTGGTTGGCGCGGTGAAGCGCAGAAGATCCATTCTGTACCCAGAGAGTGGCAGGAGGCCTTTGCCACGCGAGTATAGAAGAGTGTGGAGGGAGGTGGCTCAGAGAGTCACCTCAAGCAGCATGGTGCCTAGGACCCATCTCCAATGTAGGAAAAAGTTCAACGACCTCACTCGGGTCGTCAGGGTGAGTCCCTTTTTTTCAAAATCTCTCCTTCCCTCCATCTCAACCTCACTTTATGGCCAGAGGGTCTTAAAAGTCCCAATGCCCAACACTCATCCAAAACCTATGGCCCTTTCATCAAACACACATGCACATTCCACACTTTGCATACAGTAAGGGCTATTCAACTATGGGAGGCATTTCAGGCAAGACCATGGCTGCATACAGTAAGGGCTATTCAACTATGGGAGGCATTTCAGGCAAGACCATGGCTGTATATTTACTCAGACGCCGTCCTTTTTCCTGCAGGCCAAGCTGTCTCATAATAGGAGACAGCAGCAACGGACCGGTGGAGGGCGGCCTCAGCTGCAAACCCTCAGCGATCTTGATGTGCGTGTCCACAGGATTGTGGCAAGCCAGGTGATTGGTCCCATCGCCACTGGAGACGCCGACCCCGTTCTAGACAGCAATGGTAAGGTCATCACCTTTTTGTCCTCTCTCCTTCCATTTGTTCCTCACAACACCAGCCTTTCACACTTTCAATCCAAATCACTAAATCGCTGCACTCATGCCTCCCTTGCTGCCACCCTGTCCTCACGCTAAAGCCACTCTTGTACCTCCCTGCTTTCAGATGGTGATTCACCAGGTGAGGAGACAGGCCCTCAAGCTGCCAGTGGGAGTGAAGCTGAAGGCGAGGAGGAAGAGGAAGCCGGAGCATCAGCGCCACCCTCTCCCAAGGAAGCCCATGCCCACACTGGGAACACGCCTTCCCTGGAGGGGAGCAGGGGGGAGTGGTCTGATGAGGGTGAAGCTCCAGAACCCAGCGGGCTGCAGCAACGCGATGGGGGTAGGGAAGCTCGGGGGCCTTCTCCCCGGAGGGAGTGTATGCCATCGAGTCCTGCTGCACTGGACGCAGAGGAGGAGCGGGTCCTCACTGAAATGAGCGCCCAGGCGGAGCACAGGCACACTGAGCTCATGGTTGCAGTGGCAAGGGTGCCCGAATCCATTGAATCACTGGCAAGGAGTGTGGAGCACTTCGCTGTAGCACAGGCGGATGCCACACAAATGTTTAGTGCTGCAATTCAGTCACTGGCTGCCATGACCCCATCTCTGATGGCTCTCATGCAGACTCAGATTGAGGCCACGCGAGCACTGACTGCTGCCATCCTTGCTGGTTCGGACACATTTCCCAGGGCTCTCACCATGCCGCAGCAGGCCAGCAATCTGTGCTCCAGCAGATTTCTCTGGATGCTGAAGTGCTGCCCCGTGGGAGTGCCAGTGTGTCGGTCGAGCAGGGAGGTGCTGTCCTCTCTCAAGATGACAGCATTCCTGCTGCCACCACTGCCACTTCTCCACTGCACTTGCCACCGCCTGTAGGACAGACTGCTGCCGCCCATGCAGAGTTGTTGCAGTCTGCAGCCGGGCCCTCCAGGCCCAGAGCTGGCCGAGGCCATCCTTCAAGGGCATCTGCAGTCTCAGGTTGTGAGAATCAGCAGCCTTCCACCAGCCTTGCTGCAGCCACTGGGGTCCCATTACGGAGGAGCTGCAGGGTGGGAAGGGGGGAATTTCGCAAGGGAAGGAGATCACCCTCGATGGGAAAAACGTAGGAGGTGTGACAAAATGTTGTTCATTGTTTTATTAAAGGCCGAGGTTAGTGGTCAAATTTTTTAAACAGCTTTCGACTTTGTCTCCAGGTTATGAGAGCCAGTTATGTTAATGACTGTTATTTTTTGTGTTTCTTTCTATTAGTTTGTCCTGCGGAAATGAGACACACAGAGTTTGTAAAATAAATAAGTTTGTGGCGGAGCCACTGAATAACTCTGGGCAACTGTACATAATTCCCTTTAACGATGTTCTAACACCAGCCTAAGCCTGTACCATTGTGTTAGATATTACTTCGTTTTGTATATAGTGTTTGTATGCACGGGGCGTGGCCCCTTTAAGAGCGCGGGAAAACGTGGGCAAACGCGATGACATCATGTCGCAAACCACGTGACTGCCCAGGCAGTCCTCGTGGAAGCTCCATCTTGTTAAGACCTGTTTCATGGTTCTCCTGTATCGATCTCATCAAACTGTTTGAACTCGTTTCGTTTTACATTAAAGACCTGTTTGATTTGATCTCCTGAGTCGACCTCAGTTATTAGTTAGGAATTCGTCAATTCCTACATTGGTGACCCCGTCTTTTGTGAACGTTTTTCGCAAAAAGGACTCAGCATGGAGGCCAACGCCGTTTCGCTGAAGCTACCGCAGTTCTGGGAGCAGCAAGCGACCTCGTGGTTCATTCAGGTCGAGGCCCAATTCGCCCTGAGGGACATCGTTGCGGATCGAACCAAATATTTCTATGTGGTCTCCGCCCTCAACAGCTCTACCGCCTCGCGGATCGTCAGCCTCCTCGAGAACCCTCCGGAGGACCGCAAGTATGAAACCCTCAAGGCGCGGTTGCTGCAAGTTTTCGGGCTCACTAAGGCGGAGCGCGCCCATCGATTGCTCGCTATGCCCGGGCTCGGGGACTCCAAGCTTTCGAAGTTAATGAGCCAAATGCTTACAATCCTTGGCTCATAACTGGAATGCTTCCTATTCCGGGAAATATTCCTCAGCCAGCTATCGGAGCAGGTGCAAGCTGCCCTGGCCAGATCCGAAGTTGAGGACTGCGTAGCACTCGCGGCAGAGGAGGACAAAATTTTCGCGGTTACTCAGCAGTACTGCACCACCACGAGGCGCCCATCTCCCACAGACGCCGCCCTAGCTCGTCAGCCTGCTGGGCTGTGTTTCTACCACGCGCAGTTGAGCGCGAAAGCGAGATGTTGCCGCCCTCCCTGCAGCTTCCCCCAAAAAAAACAACTGCGACCACCGAGGTACAGGTCTAACGGGCGCCCCGCGGCCGCGATGGCGATCGGCAACGCGGGTAAGTTGCTGTTTATCACCGATACTCTCTCCGGTCGTCGTTTTCTGTGCGACACCTGAGCGCAGTGCAGCATATTACCCGCGTCCGCCCTCGATGTGCAGACCGGGATTCATGGCCTCGCCCTTGAAGCAGCCAATGGCGGAGCAATTCGGGCCTTCGGCAGACGGCGGGTGCAGTTGTGTTTCGGGGGCCAACGCTTTTACTCGGACTTTGTTACGGCCAAGGTTTCGCAACCCATTCTCGGCGCGGATTTCCTGTGCGCCAACAGCCTCCTGGTCGACGTGCAGAACCGGCGGTTGGTCAACGCGGCAACTTTTCATTCTATCCCTTGTTACCGCAGTACCACTACATCGCGCACCGTCGCCTGTGCTTTTCCGGCTCTGGATGAGTTTGCTCGCCTGCTCAGCGAATTCCCCGACCTGACCAGACTCACGTTCTCCTCCACAGCCACGAAACACGGTGTGGAACACCACATCACCACCAACGGCCCCCCGGTCTACGCGCGGGCCCGGCGCCTGGAACCTGGCAAGCTGGCGGTCGCAAAAGTGGAGTTCGCGACCATGGAACGGTTAGGGATTATTCGCCAGTCGAATAGTCCCTGGTCTTCACCCCTCCACATCGTCCCGAAGCCTGGCGGCGGATGGCGGCCATGCGGCGACTATCGACGCCTAAACGATGCCACCACTCCTGATCGGTACCCGATCCCCCACATCCAGGATTTCTCTGCCCATTTGGCAGTGAACACTGTCTTCTCGAAAGTCGACCTCGTCCGGGGCTACCACCAGGTCCCCGTTCATCCCCAAGACATCCAGAAGACCGCAGTCATCCCCCCATTCGGCCTTTTCAAGTTTTTAAGAATGCCGTTTGGGTTGAAGAACGCCGCCCAGGCTTTACAACGCCTGATGGACTCCGTGCTGCGGGACCTCAAGTTCCTCTTCGTCTACCTGGACGATATTCTCATTGCCAGTCCCAATAAAGAAGAACACATCTGTCACCTACGCACCCTCTTTCAACGTCTCAGCCAACATGGCCTGATTATCAACCTGGCCAAGTGTCAGTTTGGCCTGCAACAAATTGATTTCCTGGGGCATCGCATCACTTCAGAGGGAGCGGTTCCTTTACAAGCGAAGGTAGAGGCGGTGACAGCCTTTCCACGCCCGCAAACCATTAGGGCCCTGCAGGAATTCCTAGGCATGGTAAACTTTTACCACCGTTTCGTGCCTTAGGCAGCACTACTCATGCAGCCCCTGTACGAGGCCCTCAAGGGCAAGACTGGCAAAGATACGGTAGACTGGACGGATGACATGGCCCGGGCGTTCGCTGACACCAAAAGCGCCTTGGCCAATGCGACTATGCTGGTGCACCCGCTGCCAGGAGCCACCATCACCCTCACCACCGATGCGTCAGATTACGCAATCGGCGCCGTGCAAGAGCAGTGGGTGAATGGGACGTGGCAGCCGTTGGCATTCTTCAGCCGTCAACTACGGCGGAACGAGAGAGCGAATAGCACTTTCAACCGGGAGTTGCTCGCTCTTTTTCTGGCCATCCGCCATTTTCGCTTCCTCCTCGAAGGACGTCCCTTCACCGCCTTCGTGGACCATAAACCGCTCACCTTCGCCATGGCCAAGGCCACCGAACCATGGTCATCCCGACAGCAGCGTCAACTGACCTATATATCCGAGTTCACCACGGATATACAGCACGTGGCCGGTAAGGACAACCTGGTGGCCGACTGCCTCTCCCACACGACCGTCAATACGGTTCATTTAGGCATCGATTATGCCCTCATGGCAGTGGATCAAGCCTCGGACCCAGAAGTCCAAGCCTACAGAACCACCGTCACTGGCCTCCAGTTGGCCAACGTCAAGCTCCATGCGGCAGGTACCACGCTCTTGTGTGACGTCTCCGTACGGGACCCTCGCCCTGTCATACCGGCCGGCTGGCGCCGCAAAGTGTTCGACGCCATACATGGGTTATCACACCCAGGAATGAAGGCCTCCCAGAAGCTGATGTCAGCGAAATTCGTATGGCACAGCATGCACAAGGATGTCCGCGACTGGACCAACACCTGCGTGGTCTGCCAAAAGGCCAAAGTGCAGCGTCACATCAAAGCTCCGTTGGCCACCTTCACAGTGCCGGAGCGAAGGTTTGACCATGTCAATGTGGACCTGGTGGGTCCACTCCCACCCTCCCATGGTTTTTCACACATCCTGACCATGGTTGACCGCACCACCAGGTGGCCGGAGGCGGTTCCCCTATCGTCCACTACTTCGGCGGACGTGGCCAGGGCATTCAGTTCCACCTGGGTCGCCCGTTTCGGAGTGCCCGCTGATATTTCTTCAGACAGGGGACCACAGTTTTCCTCCGAACTCTGGAATGCAGTGGCCCAAGGACTCGGTGTCAAATTACACCGCACCACAGCCTACCACCCACAGGTGAATGGTCTCTGTGAACGTTTCCACCGGTCGCTGAAAGCCGCCCTGAGGGCCAGCCTCCAGGACGCTGGATGGGCAGACAAGCTACCGTGGGTCCTGTTGGGCCTTCGCATGGCCGGTGTACGGGCAACCGCTGCGAGTCCCATAAGATTTCCTACCAGAATCGACGAAGCCTTGGTCCGCGTCTGACCAGCTTACTAGTCACCGGGAGGTGGCCAGCTGTTTCGCGCCGGTGCCCACTTTGTACCACGGGCTGCAGAGTTTGCACGTTCCAACGGGGCTTCACAAGGCAGAATACGTCTTTATCCGCCACGATGCTCACAGGAATCCACTCAAGGCCCCATATACTGGTCCCTTCCACGTGTTGGAGGCAGGGGACAAAACCTTCACCATAGATGTCGGTGGTAAGCCGGACCACATATCAGTCGATCGATTGATGCCGGCACATCTGGACCTCGACCGCCCCATCGAGACAGCACTCCCGTCGAGACGAGGTCGGCCACCCATCGCCGTTCCAGCAGACCAAGCGCAAACGCCCGCCAGACCGCCAGCCGCCCAGCAGCCTCCACCTCAGGAGTACAGGAGGCATTCCGACAGGCTCATCAGACCCCCTCGCCGTTTGACTTTGTCTGTTAAAGCGAATTCTGGGGGGGCGCATGTGGCGGAGCCATTGAATGACTCTGGGCAACTGTACATAATTCCCTTTAACAATGTTCTAACACCAGCCTAAGCCTGTACCATTGTGTTAGACATTACTTCGTTTTGTATATAGTGTTTGTATGCACGGGGCGTGGCCCCTTTAAGAGCACAGGAAAACATGGGCAAACGCAATGACGTCATGTCGCAAACCACGTGACTGCCCAGGCAGTCCTCATGGAAGCTCCATCTTGTTAAGACCTGTTTCATGGTTCTCCTGTATCGATCTCATCAAACTGTTTGAACTCGTTTAGCTTTACATTAAAGACCTGTTTGATTTGATCTCCTGAGTCGACCTCAGTTATTAGTTAGGAATTCGCCAATTCCTACAAGTTTCTGTATTCAAAATGTACATGTTTGGTCTTTGCAATCATTGTTGCCTTGACCGGCTTAGGGGTTGCGGGATGGTTTCATTCAGGCTGTTTGAATGGCAGAAGCCATTTCCTGAGAAGGGGCCTAGAAGCGACTTGCTATGAGTCTTTGATGTATGGCCCTTCCACTTTGTACACTGTGTGCCTCCCTCCCGCCTTGGTGCTGCTGATGATCATCCTCCTCATCTTCCTCCTCCTCTTCCTCCTCCTCCTCTGGTGGTGCTCCAATGTCTGGTGGCATTGGCTGGGTCCTGAGGATCGCAAGGTTATGCAGCATGCAGCACACAACAACGAAGTGGGAGACTCGCTCAGGCGAGTCCTGAAGGGCTCCTCCAGAATGGTCCAGACAGCGGAACCATTGCTTGAGCACGCCGATTGTGTGCTCAACGATGTTCCTGGTAGCTTGATGGCTCTCGTTGTATCGCAGCTCAGCAGGGGTGTTGGGCATACGGAGCGGTGTCATCAGCCAGGTGCACAGAGGATATCCCTTGTCCCCGAGAAGCCAACCACCTGGGTGATGCGGTGCCTGGAAAAGGTCTGCCACAGAAGTCTGGCGCAGGATGAAAGCATCGTGGCTGCTGCCAGGAAAGTGGGCATCGTGGCTGCTGCCAGGAAAGTGGGCATTGACAGCGAGTATCAGCTGTCTGTGGTCACAGACCATCTGAATGTTTAAGGAATGGAAGCCCTTTCGGTTGCGGAAATCCTCGGCATTCTCTTGCGGCGCACGCAAAGCCACATGCGTGCAGTCAATGGTGCCCTGCACCATGGGGAAGCCCGCAATCATCGCAAAGCCCATTGCACGTTGTTGCTGCTTGTCCGGGGTCATGGGGAAAGAGATGTACTCTCATCTCCTTTCAAAGAGGGCATTTGTGACCTGACGGACGCAGCAATGCACCATGAACTGGGAGATATTGGCGATGTCCCCAGTAGCTGATTGAAATGAGCCGGTGGCATAAAAGTTGAGAGCCACTGTTATCTTCACTGCCACCGACAGAGACATCCTGCTCCTCAGTTGAGGCTGCAGATCTGGCTGAAGCAGGTGGCAGAGCTCAGTGACCACCTCCTTGCTGAAGCGCAGCCTTCGCAAACACTGCTCCTCAGACATATTAATGTAGGAGAACTGTTGCCGAAAAACCCTGGGAGGGTAAGAGCACCTGTACAGAGGCCTATTGGCCCTCCTCCATCTGGCCATGATTGCCACTCTCTCTCTCTGCGTCTCTGTGCCCTCCAAAAGTGATGGAGAAGGACGACGTCCCCATCCATTGCAGCCCCCATCGTATCTAGGCAATCAAAGTTATGAAGGTCGAAAACCAAAGTACCTGCAAAGTTATGGTCAGAAGCCAAAACTACCTCAGACAGCGTTGACTCAATGCAGAAGTCTCTCTTTCTCTCTTTGTCTCTCTCAAAATCTCTCTCTCTCTCTCAGAACGAGTGGTGCAAAAATGGCTACCACACAAAAGCCAGGAAGAGGCCCCCTTTAAATAGCGCCCCCTCCAGCCCCACAAAAACTGGGAAGCATTCCAGTCTACCTGTCGCTGGTTGCGCCAGGCGGAAAGGAGGGAGGCGCCACTCAATTTCCATCTCGGGGCGTCACAAGGGCGTTGCACTCTCGAATGACGTCAAGATCTGCATGCGCAGGAGATCGGGCGGTATTGTTTAGCGCCGCCGCAAAATATCCGGTCAATTTCGCGAGAGGCGCAGATATCGCCGTGCCCGGGCGCTAGTTACGTTGCGCCCCATTAGCGTCCTCTTAAGGCGCTAACGGGAGGCGCAACCCAGCTGAATTTTCCCCCCGTATGTTCATGCACATGGATTCAGTGCAGGAAATGGTTTAATGATCTTGTGCGAACATCAAAAGTGAGTATCCCATAACACTTGCCTTCAATCTGCTTCCCTTCTCTTCTCATCACCAGCACTCTGCGTTGTAAGCCTCCTCCTCCACATACCATCTTACTCTTACTTCCCTTGCACCCTTACCTATCCATCTCTGTCTCTGCACTGAATCACTTCAGCATCCTGCCTATGTACCCCTTAGACTCGCTCTCACTGTCATGCAGTGACAACAACTAACAACACACAGTGAGCTAGCTTCCTCTTGGCACCTCACCCCATCTTCATCTCCCTCAAAGCTTCGATGGTAGGGATTCTTCACACGCACTCCATCACTGTGGTTGAAACACTGCTTGAATCCCTCCTTGCAGGAAAAGATAGCCCACAATAAGAGGGAGAGAGCACTGACTGGAGGAGGTACACCTACCCTAGCAACCTTGACAAGTGCTGAGGAGGCTGCATATGAAATTTTTGGAGGTGGCGAGGACCTGGAAGTGGGCGATGGAGAGGCGGGCACACTAGAGGAAGCTGGTGATATAATAGAGTTTCATCCCTCTCATTGATATTTAGTGATTGACTGCAATGGCGTATGCTCATAGAGAATCATGTTGTACCATCTGCTCAAAAGGATGTGTCTGCTACATCAATATCAGATGTCTAAATCATGCCTTTACTCTCCCACAGGACCATTGAGCGTCCCCCTCCCCACGTTCCAGGACGAAGAGCCAGACAACTCCTCAGAGGAACCTGAAGCCTCTGAGGGAGCAGCGTCACCAGGACTCAGTGCACCCAGCACCAGCACAGAAACGCACACCTTGGAGCGGCCCTCGTGAGTTAGAGTAGTGTTGCCACCTGGTCTATCACAGCGCACAAGTGAGCATCAGCAGATAGTGGAGACAATGACAGCAGTGGAGAGTCCTTGGGGGAGGTCGCAGCAATCTCCCAGCTCTGCTGAGCTGCATGCAGATGCTGTGCCTCTGGGGCCATCCAGAAAAAGAGCGTCTCGGGAAATACAGGAACAAGTGCAGGAGTCTCTGGAAAGGTTTGCCTCTAGGGTTAGTGTGAGAGTGGAGAGAATGGAGGAGTCCATCTCTAACATCAGCACTGCCGTGGTGGAGGCAATGGCACATGAACGCACCACCATGGATGGGATGGCAACCTCTGTGGAAAGGCTGGCTACCTCAGTGGAAAGGATGGCTACAGCCATGGAGGAAATAAGTCACCAGAGTCAGGAAAACATGGTGACTGTTCAAAATAGAATGTCACCTCTGGAGGAGCGATAGGCAGCTATTGAGCAGAGAGACCAGAGCTTCATGGACATCCTTGTGATGAGGACTGCCAGTGCAGATACGGGTCCTCATGATCCCCATGATGAGCAGCAAGGTGCTCTCCAGCCACATGCCAGCACTGAGGTGCGGCTGACCCATTAAAGGGATGTTGTTTCTGAGAAGTGCAAAAACTATAGGGCAGTAATATTAGGGGATTTCAACCACCCCAATATTAACTGGGATAAAACTAGTGTGAAGGGTACAGAGGGTGCGGAATTCCTAAAATGCATCCAGGAGAACTGTTTTAGCCAGTATGTAGTAAGCCCATCAAGGGAGGGGGCGGTTCTGGACTTAGTTTTAGGGAATGAAGCTGGGCAGGTAGAAGGCGTATCAGTGGGAGAGCATTTTGGTGCTAGTGACCATAATTCTGTTAGATTCAAGGTAGTTATGGAAAAGGACAAGGACAGACCAGGAATAAAAATTCTGAATTGGGGAAAAGCAAATTTTGCTAAGCTCAGAGGGGATTTAGCCATAGTGGACTGGAAACAGCTACTTGAAGGTAAATCAGTGTCAGAGCAGTGGGAGGCATTCAAGGAGGAGATCCGGAGGGTTCAGATCAAATATGTGCCCTTAAAGAAAAAGGTGGGACTAACAAATCTAGAGCCCCCTGGATGTCTTGCGGCATACAGGGTAGGATAAAGAAAAAAAGGGGAGGCATATAACAGATACCGAGGGCTAAATACTCCAGAATCTTTAGAGGAGTACAGAAAGTGCAGGGGTGCAATTAAAAAGGATATTAGGAAAGCAAAGATCATGAAAAATTCTTGGCAAGTAAAATCAAGGAAAATCCAAAGATGTTTTATAAATATATTAAGAGTAAGAGGATAACTAAAGAAAGGGTAGGGCCTATTAGAGATCATGAAGGTAATCTGTGTGTGGAGGCGGGAGACGTCGGTAAGGTTCTTAATGAATACTTTGCGTCTGTTTTCACAAAGGAGAGGGGCGAAGCAGACACTGCTATCGGGGGGAGGAGTGTGAAATATTAGATGAAATAAACATAGTGAGAGAGGAATTATTAAGGGGTTTAGCAGCTTTAAAAGCGGATAAATCCCCAGGCCCGGATGAAATGTATCCCAGGCTGTTAAGCGAAGCAAAAGAGGAAAAAGCAGAGGCCCTGACCATCATTATTCAATCCTCTCTGACTTCAGGTGTGGTGCCGGAGGACTGGAGGACTGCTAATGTGGTACCCTTGTTTAAAAAGGGAGAAAAGGATAGACCGAGTAATTACAGGCCAGTCAACCTAACCTCGGTGGTGGGAAAATTATTGGAAAGAATTCTGAAGGGCAGGATAAATCTTCATTTAGAAAGACACAGGTTAATCAAGGATAGTCAGCATGGATTTGTTCAGGGAAGGTCGTGTCTGACAAACTTGATTGAATTTTTTGAGGAGGTAACAAGAAGGGTAGATGAGGGTGGTGAATTTGATGTAGTGTATATGGACTTTAGCAAGGCTTTTGATAAGGTTCCACATGGCAGACTGGTCACAAAGTTAAAAGCCCATGGGATCCAGGGCAAAGTGTCAAGTTGAATTCAAAACTGGCTCGGAGACAGGAAGCAGAGGGTAATGGTTGATGGGTGTTTTTGTGACTGGAAGGCTGTTTCCAGTGGGGTTCCGCAGGGCTCAGTACTAGGTCCCTTGCTTTTTGTGGTATATGTCAATGATCTAGACTTGAATATAGGGGGTATGATTAAGAAGTTTGCAGATGATACTAAAATCAGCTGTGTGGTTGATACAGAAGAAGGAAGTTGTAGACTGCAGGAAGATATCAATAAATTGGTCAGGTGGGCAGAACAGTGGCAAATGGAATTCAATCCAGAGAAGTGTGAGGTAATGCATTTGGGGAGGGCTAAAAAGGAAAGGGAATACACATTAAATGGTAGGACACTGAGTAGTGTAGAGGAACAAAGGAACCTTGGAGTGCATGTCCACAGATTCATGAAGGTAGCAGGCCAGGTAGATAAGGTGGTTAAGAAGGCATACAGAATGCCTGCCTTTATTAGCCATGGCATAGAATACAAGAGCAGTGGGGTTATGCTTCAAATGTATAAAACACTACTTAGGCCTCAGCTAGAGTACTGCGTGCAGTTCTGGTCACCACATTACAGGAAAGATGTGATTGCACTTGAGAGGGTACAGAGGAGATTTACAAGGATGTTGCCAGGAGTAGAGAATCTTAGCTATGAGGAAAGACTGGATAGGCTGGGTTTGCTTTCCTTGGAACAGTGAAGGCTGAGGGGAGACCTTATTCAGGTGTATAAATTATGAGGGGTCTAGATAAAGTGGATAGAAAGGACCTATTTCCCTTAGCAGAGGGGATCAAAAAACAGGGGGCACAGATTTAAAGTAATTGGTGGAAGGTTTAGAGGGGATTTGAGGGGAAACTTCTTCACCCAGAGGGTTGTGGGGGCCTGGAGCTCACTGCCTGAAAGGGTGGTAGAGGCAGGAACCCTAACCACATTTAAAAAGTACTTGGATGTGCACTTGGGATGCTCTAACCTGCAGGGCTACGGACCAAGTGCTGGGAAGTGGGATTAGGCTGGATAGCTCTTTGTTGGCCGGCGCGGACACGATAGGCTGAAATGGCTTCCTTCCATGCTGTAACTTTCTATGATTCTATGACACAAGGAAGTGTGGGCTCCTCTGAAACCGCTCACATGACTATGCCACTGCGGAGCCCTCGGTCGGAGACCCACTTTGCGGAGACAACTGAGATGGCCGTTTTAGCCCCTGCACAGCCGCAGGAAGAGCAGACTGTTGAAAAGCCCTCCCAGGCTCCCAAACCCAGAAGACACCCACCAAAGGCATCTAAGCAGGCACAGCATCCTAGTCAGCAAGGTGCCTCAACACCTGCTGAAGCCATAGGGGAAGCACCACATAGAAGCACGCGTAAGAGAAAGATTAAGCACCTATAGTCACAAGGGGACTCACTTGGGTGTTTTGTCTTTTTTTTCAGACTGTTGTTGGTTTATGATCCTTTTGTCATGTGTAAAAGAAAAATTATGGCAAACAGTTGATTGTGTGGCCTATGTGTTCTGGGAAATGGCAAAGTGCATTGAGGGGTAGGGTGACTTGTATTTGTAATGCTGATGGTGAAAGTGATCGGAAATAACAGGGTATAGCAGAGATAACGTATGATGTTGGACAGATGTCGCCTACAATTACAGAGCCATATGGTAAGCTTATGCGAATGTGGCATGGCAGTGTGCATACCCTGCTTTGACAGGCAGCAGTGAACTGGAGGGATGCTGCGTTGGTCACAACAGGGCATGCAAGGCGCCCCTCATCCTCCTCCTCCTCCTCTTCCCAGGAAGATCTGCGCTGAGCCATACGGCTGCTGCTCCTCCGATTATGAGGACCAGGATGAGAGGACATAAATGTTTCCCATCCCCTTGCTATAGATTTCATTTGAGGCAACAAGCTTGCAAGTGTACAGTCAAAGTGGCCTGGAATTATTCCATTCAGGTCACACTGCAGATGGGTGTCAACTTGAACAGTCACAAGGTCAGTAGAGTTGCAAAATCTTATCCCATACCTACAACAGCAAATTTGTTGCATTTGAATGTCAGCCATGTTTCAGGGGCGTTTTTAAAGTGCTCCACCAATGAATACAAATCCTGTCCTCCAGCAACTCGTCTCCTTGAATCTGGCCTGTTTCTGACAAGACGGGAAACAGGAGCCAGAAGCATGAAAATGGGAAACCACTATCAAAATAGGACTAGCAAGGCAGTTAATAGGCTGCCTTAACTACCTGTCCCACCGGTTACAGTCGGGTCAGTTTGGGAGCGGCTGAACAGATACTCATGAAAATCGGGTGGGGGCGAGATGGAGGCGATTTGAGTGTCTGAAGCTATTTTTTCCGATTTTCGCTACAGACCCACCTCCAAACCCGCCTCCTCAGGGCTATTAAAATCGAGCCCAAAGTATTTGTTTAATTTCTCTGCCATTTCCTTATTCCCCACTATAATTTCTCCTGTCTCAGCCTGTAAGGGACCCACATTTATTTTCCCTAATCTTTTCCTTTTTACATACCTATAGAAACTTTTACATTCTGTTTTTATATCTCTCGCTAGTTTATTCTCATATTTTATTTTCCCTTTCTTTATCAATTTCTTGGTCCTCCTTTGCTGAATTCTAAAATTCTCCCAATCCTCAGTCTTACTAATCTTTTTGGCAACATTATAAGCCTCTTCCTTTGATCTAATACTATCTTTAACTTCTCTTGTTAGCCACAGTTGGACCACTTTTCCTGTGGGGTTTTTGTGTCTTAAAGGAATGTATATTTATTTAAATTATGTATTAATTCTTTAAATGTTAGCCATTGCTTGTCTACCGTCATACCTTTTAATGTAGTTTCCCAATCTACCTCAGCCAACTCGCCCCTCATACCTATGTGGTTTGCTTTGTTTAGATTTAAGACCCTAGTTTCAGATTTAACTAAATCACTTCCGAACTTAATATAAAATTCTATCATATTATGGTCACTCTTCCCTAAGGCCCCTTTACTGCAAGGTTATTAATTAACCCTTTCTCATTGCACAATGCTAGATCTAAAATAGCCTGTTGCCTAGTTGGTTCCTCAGCATTCTGATCTAGAAAACTATCTTGTATACATTCCATGAATTTGTCTGCCACACTATTACTGCAAATTTGCTTTGTCCAGTCTATATGTAGATTAAGTTCCCCCATGATTATTGTATCACCCTTGTTACATACCTCTCTAATTTCCTGGTTTATACACTGCCCTACATTATAACTACTGTTTGGGGGCCTATAAATAACTCCCACCAATATTTTCTGCCCCTTGCTGTTTCTTAGCTCTACCCAAACAGATTCTACTTCTTGATTTTCGGAGCTAAGATCCTTTCTCTCTACTGTCTTTATCCCATCCTTTATTATCAGGGCTACCCCTCCTCCTTTTCCATTTTGCCTATCTCTTCTAAAAGTTAAGTATCCAGGAATATTTAGTTCCCAACCTTGGTCAGTTTTCAACCATGTCTCCGTAATGGCTATTAGATCAAACCTGTTAATTTCTATCTGTGCTATGAATTCATCTATTTTGTTGCGAATGCTTCACGCATTGAGATATAGGCCACAATTTTGTAATCGGTGTTGGGCTGGGTGTGGGACAGCTGGTTTCCGGCTTCCAGTCCTGCCTCCAGCTGCATCCATTCCACAGACGTGATTTTACCTTGATTGATCTTGTTAAGCCCGCCCTGCGGGCTTGCCGGCCAATTAACAGGAAGCGGGTCTGATGACGTCATTTGATGATGCGGCATCTGCCGGTTTCCTTAAAGGGACCACGCACAATTTTATATTGACAGTTGATTTCTCAGTGTTTGACAGCATTGAGGTGCTGAAAACATGGACAAGCACTGCACAAAGGTGACCTCTTGCACCCAGGCTCTCCAATGACTCCCTCCATAGGCTGGAATAGATGGCAGCTGCTGGTGAGGTGGCAGAAGCAATCTGTCACTGGTGAGAGAGGTTCTCCCAATGAGGTGGCACTGGACATATAGTTGGATTAAAAAACTTGTAAGCTCAAGAAATCTGTAAATGTTTTAAAAATGCAGTAACCAACATTTTCTTTGCTCTGAAACACACCATGTGCAACATTGCATCCTTCACACCACTTCTGCAGCTGTCATCTTTTCACAAACATTACACCAGACTCACAACATGCCACACTTACCTGGCGTGGTGTCCGGATGTCGGGAAACCTGACCCAGAAGTGGGAAAATCCAAAAACAGGCTGTAAACTACTGGCAAGTACCTGTTAATAAGCAGGTAATTGCCTTTAATCTGCTTCTCGCCACTAGGTGTCGGGTCCATTCGCAAATCGGGGACCGGACACTTGGGAAAGCTGTTTGGAGGTGGGTTGACGGCGGATTCGGAACCCGCCGTCAATCAAATCGAATTTAACCTCTGACCCGCTTCCAAATTCACCCTCTGAGCGCTGGCAAAATCGTAGCCAAGTATCTTTAGCTTTGACTTTTTTCTATTTTTCCCTGATGTCACCTTAGTCACTGATGCCCTATTACCTTTGTTACTCTCTCTGTCCCTTCCTGACCCACTCTGCTTATTTTTACCAAAAACTGCTCTGCTCTAGAGCCTTGACATTTCTCTTGCTGCTTTCAAATTAAATTTTTCCTGAATCCTCCCACCCCCCCATCCCCCCGCTCTTCATTAGTTTAAAGCCCTATCTACTGCCCTAGTTATTCGATACACCAGGACATTGTTTCCAGCCCGGCTTAAGTGGAGCCCGTCCCAACAGAATGGCTCCCTCTTTCCCCAGTACTGGTGCCAGTGCCCCATGAAGCAAAACCCTTTCCTCCCACACCACTCTTTGAGCCATGCATTTAGCCTTAAAATCTGCTTATCCCTATGCCAATTGGCACATGGCTCAGGTAACAATCCAGAAATTATTACCTTTGAGTTTCTGCATTTTGATTTGGACCCCAACTCCTCAAACTCTCTCAACAGGACCTCATTCCTAGTTTTACCTATGCCGTTGGTTCCTATGTGGATCACGACAACTGGATCCTCCCCTTCCCACTTTAAGTTCTTCTCCAACCGCAAGGAGATGTCTTTAACCCTGGCACCGGGCAGGCAACACAACCTTCGGAACTCCCGGTCACAGCTGCAGAGAACAGTATCTATCCCCCTGACTATATTGTCCCCTACCACAACTACATTCCCTTTCACTCCCCCCCACTTTAATGGCCTCCTGCACCATAGTGCCATGGCCAGCTTGCTCATCCATCCTGCATGCTTTTCCCTCATCCACACAGGCAGCAAGAACATCATACCCGTTGGATAAGGACAAATGCCGAGGCTTCTCCAGCACTGTACCTGGGGTCCCCTTAAATGCCTTAGTTGCAGTCACACCGTCCTGTCCCTGACCACTAACAAGACCTGTACCACTACCTAACCTAAGGGGCGTGACTGCCACCTGGATCAAAGTCCTCCAAAGGAGCGTCTTAAAGGAGGAGAAAGAGGTAGAAAGACAGAAAGGTTTAGGGAGGGAATTCCAGAGCTTAGGCAGCAGAAGTTACAGCCGCCAATGGTGGAGCTATTAAAGTAGGGGATGAGCAAGAGGCCAGAATTGGAGGAGTGCAGCGATCTCGGAGGGCTGTAGAGCTGGAGGAGATTACAGAGATAGGGAGGGCTGAGGCCATGGAGGGATTGGAAAACAAGGATGAGAATTTTAAAATCAAGACGTTGCCGGACCGGGAGCCAATGTAGGTCAGTGAGCACAGGTGTGATGGCTGAACGGGACAGTGCAAGTTAGGATACGGGCAGCAGAGATTCGGATGAGCTCAAGTTTATGGAGGGTGCAAAGAAGGAGGCCGGCCAAGAGAGCATTGGAATAGTCAGGTCTAGAGTTAACAAAGGTATAGATGAGGGTTTCAGCAGCAGATGGGCTGAGGCAGTGGCAGAGACGGGCAATGTTATGGAGGTGGAAGTAGGAGGTCTTGGTGATGGAGAGGAAATAGGATTGGATCTCTGCTCAGGACACCAAGGTTGCAAACAGTTTGGTTCAGCCTTAGAGAGTGGCCAGGGAGAGGGATGGAGTCAGTGGCTAGGGAACAGTGTATGTGGCGGGGAACAAAGACAATGGCTTCAGTCTTCCCAGTATTTATTTGGAGGCAATTTCTGCTCATCCAATACTGAATATTGGACAAGCAGCATGACAAATCAGAGGCGGTGGAGGGGTTCAGAGAGGTGGTGGTGAGGTAGAGCTGGGTGTCGTCAGCATATATGTGGAACGTCACATTTTATTTTTGGATAATGTCGCAGAAGGGCAGCATGAGATGAGAAATAGGAGGGGACCATGGATAGATCCTTGAGGGACTCCAGAGGTAACGGTGCGGGAATGGAAAGAGAAGCCATTGCAGGTGATCCTCTGGCTACGACTGGAAAGATGGGATTAGAACCAGGTGAGGGCAGTCCTACCCATCTGAATAATGGAGGAGAGGCATTGGAGGAAGATGGTCACACATGTCAATGGCTGCAGACAGTTTGAGAAGTATGAGGAGGGATAGTTTACTATGGTCACAGTCACATAGGATGCGATTTGTGACTTTGATAAGGGCCTTTTCAGTGCTGTGGCAGGAGCTGAAATCTGATTGGATGGGTTCAAACTTGGAGTTATGGGAAAGATGGGCACGGGTTTGGCCGATTCTCCAACATGCTCTGCTATATTGCCCACCCCCACAACCAACAAATATTTTGTCTTCATCAACATCAACTCCATATCATATACTCTCTCCCCATTCCCCGGGGAATGGAATAGATGCAAATTTAACAATTAGAGACTTTAAAATGCCATTTGCACAGACCCAAAATCACAATGCACATAAGAAACTTTGGAAGGTAGAAGACCTGTGATCATAGTGATACAGGGTTCTAAATTTCTGTCACAGTACAACTGACCATATTTGGGTTTTTGGGTTATCCTTTGCTCGAATGAGCTCTGAGTTCTTGGTGTGTTATTGTCCCTGTTGCTAGGCATTTCCTTCTTACAGTGCAAAATAACAGCTATTTTTAGTCAGGAAAATCTCAGAGCTAATCAGTGTACATTTCTTCAAAAGGAGATGTTTGCAAACCAGGAAACAATTTAAAAACCTGAAAATAAATAATTTAAGGTGCATTATCGTATTATATTATTATATTAATTATATAATTCCTGCTTGTAGAAGACCAACAGCAATACTAAAATACATAAGTATCTTAGATCAGAGATATTTTTCAACCCAATTATTTACTTATTTTCAATATGTACAAATGTGCATTGTCATATGGTAAACCTGACACCCATATCGTCAGGGATACTGGACAGATATTTGGAACCATGTATCACTACCATTATATTATGTAACGTAACATACTTGCCTAACGTAACATACCCTGCATTTTCTCAATATTGATGGTAATGTGAGGAAATGTTTCCTATGGCAGCCATTTTGGATATGCTAGGTGGAATTTTTTTCTGTCAGCCTTTAAAGTGAAGACAATTTTGTGAATGGTGTCCTTTAACAATTATTTATAAACTTATTTTTCATGCTTAACAAGTCTAATCTACTTCAATCCCACTCATTCAAAATTGGTCCTCTAAAGACATAATGGTCAATAATTGTTGGCCTAAGCTCGATTTCCTGGTACTGTACACACATGTATGTTATTGATTAATTGTATTACAGTTGACACCGATCTATCAAGATGGTTAATGAGGGCATATCTTTATAGGAGGGGGGAATTTTCTTCGGCATCAATTGATTTGCAATATATTTAAATAGAAATAGCTGATGGATCATTAAGACATTTTAGTTCTGGCTTGCTGGCTTATTGGTTGATCTGTAGCCAGCACTTTAACAGATTGCAGATACTCTTCTCCTCCCTTCTCTGTTAGACATCAGCATCGATGTGCTTGTCATTAATGATTTTTAACGATTGATGACCTATATGTAATTTCTAATCAATACGAAGAGTTCAGCAAATGTACATTCACATTTCTTCACCACAGGCTGAGAAAAATCCAAATCTAGCTTGTGACTGTCGGAACTACATAAACTGATTACATATTTCATCCTTTGCTCTCTGCAGCAATCACCATACAGGCCAGCAGTACTGGGTCACTGTGCCCTCCGCAGGGGCATGACTGAAACATGCTTCTGTGTACAGTGCCCATCAAACCCACATCCCGGAAATGTTCTACAGCTGAAAATTATGCCAACTTTTCTCTTGCCAAGAAGGTGAACCCAGCGATGACAGTGTGCTGTGCAGTGTCATGCCACAGCGAGGTAATGAGCAGGTTAGCCCCCCACACACACCGAACAGGGAGACTCTGGTAAATTTAATCTCCACCAGGGATTTCCAACAAAGGATGCAATTATAACACTGTAACTTTAGGCAGTTTGTGAAGCTCATTCGTGATCTCTACACAGTTTAATGGCCCTGAAATTAGGATTGGGGGCTTGCCGCGCGTGCAAGCCCCCGATGTGCACTCACCCTGCGCGCTGACATCTGAAGCCCGGGCCTGCTTGCATTTCCTGTCACTGGCCCGGTTCAGATGTCGGCGCGATGTGCTTACCTGATCCAGCGGCGTAGTTAGTTCAATGTGCCGGTTGGGATCAGGTGAGCACTGTGCAGCCAATCAGGGGAGGGGAAACTCATTCATGAGTTTGACAGTAAGAGCTGTCAAACTCATGAAAAGTATGGGCTGCCAAAACACTACTTTAACTTTAAATAAAATTTTAAAAAACATCCCACTGATTATATTAACTATAAATAAGTTTAAAAAAATGTTTTAAACAATTAATCAATTTTTTGAAAGACCGGAGGCCTTTACACGCGCGCAACTCTGAAAAAAAAAAGGAATTTCACTGCGCACGCGCTGCCTGTGCAGTCGTGCGCGCTCTGCCTCTTAACCCCTTGGGTCAGAGGACAGGAAATGCCGGTTTTCAGCGCATGCGCTGTGCATGCTGAAAACCGGCAATTCCTCCGGGCACACGCTTGAGTACCCCGTCCGTACTCATGCATTGTGCCCGGAATTACTGGGCCATTATGTGGTACAGAGACACAAGTCAACAAGCAATGCAGCTTTCACTGCACAGAGCATTCTGGACAAACGATTCGAACAAATCTTCTAGATAACATGCAAAGAGAATGACATCACTGCAATCGAGGTGCTCAGCATCAATTCCGAAAGTTTTTGTGTGTTTAGATTGTAGTTTATAGCCATAGGCCTAGGCTTTTTTGGATGTTTGGTTGATATGTGCTTCTTCAGCTCTGCTAAAATATGTCAGATTAAATTTTAATTTGAGAGGGAGGCAATCACGGCTCTTCTCACTCTTGCAAAGTTTATGCCTGTATTTACAGTGCCTGTAGTTGTATCTAAAATAATGAAAAATATATTTATTGCAGTAAACAGAGCATCAGTAATCTGAGTCGGCATCATTTAATGAACAAGAGAAGACCAATCATGGAATGTGTGGTGAAATAATTTGCAAAGAAGAACCCTCCCGCGTCATCTTATCTGTGGCGGTTTTTGTCGCCTTCGCTCCTGTGTCTATCTCTATCTAACACTGCATGATCAGCCTGCTCTTAAAGTGATAGTGAATTCTGAGTTTCTACAGTACAGATAGTTTAATCATGCCATAAGAAGCAATCCACTGATGTTTAATTGAATCTGTGAAATTGTAGCATTCCGACATTCTGACTAAAGCAGAGAATAAAGCAGTGCTTTCTGCCAGTAATTGATAAACATTCAGCTGCATCATCAAGCTACTCGTGCATCTGTTACTTCTGTTCATAATCGCAATCGCCGTGTTGCCAGGCAGCCGAGCACTGGCTTCAATGCCCAACAGACACCAATTATGCAAATAACGCCAGGGACAAGATTATTCATATTCAGCTGTTGATGCTTCAGTCACATCTGCTCATCGATTTTGCAAATTTATGCTGATTCAGTTATAGCCTCTCCAGTCATTAGTACGCATGCAATACTATCCGTCTGACGCTCTTTACATCTCATCTCCTGTCATGTAGTCCTGTGGAATAAGGAAAGCTTTGATGATCAAAACAACAATTGCATTGCGTGAATGAATATATGACTGGTCCGAAATTTAGGGGTTTTTTCTCCGACATTATCTTAAGTTGATTTGCCTGTCAGAACAGTATCTGCAGCCCCGATTTTAACCCGCAGCGGCAAACCGCTCTGACCTCAGCAGCTTGAGGCCCAGGAAATTTTACGTCCCAGGCCTCATCCACATGCCCTCGGTCAGTTTCCTGCTCAAGGCCTGCGGGAAGAAGCAGCTGGCTGGCAGGCGAGTACGCAATGTCAGGCGGCAAAAGGCCCCGGGACTCAGGCACGTCGCGGGGAGGGGATTTCGGGAGGACCTCGTTCTTGAGGTAGAAGGGCCCGGGGCAAGGCAGACCTAAACTTTCCTTATAGGGCCCAGGGGAGCATGCCACAAGGTCATTTTTAAGAAGTAAAAAGACTTACCTTTTTGAGGCTCCTCTGGCCCTGACTCCTCTATCTACTAGAGATAGACCTGGTGGGAAAGCCACGATCATCTTCCCACTCAGGCCCAAGGTTAAAATAGCAGTTTGGCCCCGATTACACCATCGGAGCCCGATCTGCATATTTAACGAAAGACCCTGGCAGTTTCCGCTGTGCCATGCCATGCAAATGGCCCAGGCCAAGAAAATAATGGGCACTCTTCTCCTCATAGACGCAGGAAAATTGTTCCTGTTGACTCTTTGCTTAGTTAGATATGGTTCTGTTGTTACATCTTATGACTAGGCTTGCCAACCCTCCAGGATTAATGATTAATATCCTGGACACTGCTGGGAGCAATCCAGGAGAAAAATCATAGTGGGGGGTGGGTTAAAAAACAAGTTGTGCTTTTTATTAAATTTTGATCACGTTTGCTTATTAGTTATAAAAATAATAGCAATGGGAATAAAAGCAATTTGACTGACAGTCGAGAATCATCCAATCAGGTAATGAAGAGTCTGTCCGATTTCAAACTGGCGTGGGAAGGCGGTGCCTCGCGAGGATGGATGAGTCAGGTGACCAATGCCTTGACTGTGGGGGTGGGGCAGCTGGAGGAGGGAGGTCATGTGATGTAACCTCCAGGAATACATCCAACCACAGTTGGCGACCCTACTTATGACTCATCTGGATACACTCACTGATCCATCGGGGATTACAATGCTTGTTTTCTATTTTCCCTCCTTTGCTTGGTTCATCCCTCCTTTCTCTCCTATCTTTCATTCTGCATGATCCTCGGTATCAAGTTATAAACAACTTTGGGGAATGCATGTGGGCAATAGGAGAGGGCTAGGGTTAGATTGGGTCCAATCATCAAATTTTATTAGGAGAGAGCCTCTTTATTTGGTCTCAGTTCCCTCTGGAATTATTATTTTTTTAATAGATCAGTTGATTCTTTTGGAACTATCAGCACACAGTGGGGGACTCTACTTATGACTCATCTGGATACACTCACTGATCCATCAGCGGATTACAATCAGGATCAGGAAACTTTGCTGCCCAGATTCAGGCCACAGCCTTGTGTTTTGCAACAATGCTGTAATAGACCTAACTGCAGTCCCAGAGGATAGTATAACGTATTATTGCTGCCCCAATTGCTGCATCGTTAAGTGCACTATCTGGAGTGATACTGAGCTATCCAGACTAGGACAGTCCCAGATTCCATCCTTGCTCTGTCCTGGGTCAGATGATCTCAGCCAGGTGAATAATAAATGCACCACAATTGGCCTCAGAGTGTCTGGGCCAGGGAGTTGGGGGGTTGGGCGGGGGGTGAGGGATGTAATTAGCCAGGATTTTTGGTTCTGGCTACTATCCAGTATTTCTTGCCGGAATATAGTTGTATGTGGATCACAGTGTAACAGGTGACCACAGGATCCGGTTTAGATTTGATGCCTCCCATTGTCCAATAGCTTACTAACCTCACTGTTTTGGGCTTACATATAACAATTGGCCCTTTGGGTGGGATACTGAATGGTTACTACTGCCTGTGGAATTGTACCCCAGTTTGGTGATTATCTAGTCGAATGTGGGATTGAATGTTATAGAGAGAGATTAAAGCCTTGATGATTAAATAGTTCTGGAACACTAAGGCATGTTTTCTGTACATAGCATGAATATGTGGAGTAAGTTTATTTCTCTGGCCATTTGAAAGTTTTATTTGGAATTAATGGCCTTCTTTAGGAATTTTTGGATTGGGTTTGTTGGAGATAATGACAGTGGTACTCTCGAGAGAATTGGCTTGATGGATTGAATGGCCGCTTCCCGTTGCTTATGCTCTTAACACTTCAGGAGAAGAAGGCAAAAAAGGAGAGTGAATTGGAAGGGTGTTAAAATATGCAAAAACGCTAAGGCTGAGAAATTCAGCCATTCTGAACCCATTTTTGGGCACTAAATGGCCTCCTAAGCCTCCAATATGATAGGCATGAAGCGCAGGCTCATTACGAGGTGGTAGTGTGCCACCTTCCATATTGTTAAGACCAAAATATTGGCATGCAGTACCCACGCCTGAAAGAGGCATTAGTCTCTTTGCATATGCAAATAAGGAGCCTAATGCCTGTCCAAGGCCTCCACTGGTTTGCCCTGAGGAAAACAAGGCCTACATGCCGCACTCAACAAGGTCAATTTGATTCCAATTTCCACCCTTCCATCACCTTCACATGATCCATCTCTGACTCTTCCCTTCCCTTCCTCAACTTCCCTGTCTCCATTTCCGGGGATAGGCTATCGACCAACGCCCACTGACTTCCACAGCTACCTGGACTACACTTCCTCCCACCACGCTTCCTGTAAGACTCTATTCCATTCTCCCAGTTTCTCTGTCTCCGCCACATCTGTTCTAATGATGCCACCTTCCATACTAGTGCTTCGGGTATGTCTTCCTTTTTCCTCAACCGAGGATTCCCTTCTACCGTGGTTGACATGGCCCTCGACCATGTCCGTTCCATTTCCCGCACTTCTGCTCTCACCCATTCCCCTCCCTCCCAGAACCACGATAGTGTTCCCCTTGTCCTCAACTTTCACCACACCAGCCTCCACATTCAACGGACCATCCTGCGCCATTTCCGCCACCTCCAGCGTGATCCCACCACCAAACACATCTTCCCCTCCCCCTCATTCCAGCATTCCAAAGGGACCGCTCCCTCCGCGACACCCTTGGCCACTCGTCTATCACCCCCAACACCCCTTCCCCTTCACCTGACAGCTTACCATGCAAGCGCAGGAGATGCAACACATGCCCTTTTACCTCCTCTCTTCCCACTGTCCAGGGCCCCTGTTGTGTCTCAAGGGGTTTTATACCCTTACCTATATAACAATTAAGAAGGACTCCAGGGTGGAGAGTTTAGTTAACGGCCATTTTATTTACAATGTGCTTCTTCACTCAATGCACTACATTTCCCATAGTGCATTGCAAATCACCACTATGGTATCCCATGTGGGACAATTTTAATACACATTCAAAATACACAACATATTTCCTCCCCCTTAAAATAGAATGTCCACAAAACAGAATAACTGAAAATGACTATAACGTTGGAAGGGAGGGTAGACTGCCTCTACATTTCGCGAACCCTGGGGATTATTCTGCCCCATGCACACAGGTTAGCACTAACTGTAACTAAGGCACTCTGGAGGCTGCCTTTCTCTTTGGGGGTAATGCCTAGTCTCAGGAGCAGGCTCTGGCTGGCTCTCCTGTGACCCTGCAGGCGTGGCTTCCTCCCTCGATGGCACAAGAGTGGATGGTGCCACCATCTCAGGGTCGGATGACCAGTCCCTGCTGCAGCCCCCAGCAGGTCCTTGATCCTCTGTTTCTTGGGTTACCTGTGGCGACTGTCTTGGCAGTAACTGGTCTACATGCCGTCTCCATGTTCGGTCGTCTCCAGTGCGGACTCGGTATGAAACGGGGCCCGTCTTTTGAATGACTGTAGCCGGGACCCACCACTCCGGGGTGGTGTAGTTACGCGCGAGGACTTTGCCCCCCACCACAAAGTGCCGTTCTTTGGACCTCTGAGCTTGTCTGCTGACTTGATCCTGCTGATTGGCGTGCACCACTGCTTCTGTGGACGTTGGCCTCAGTAGGTCAAGGCGTGTCCGTAGCTGCCTTCCCATGAGTAGGTAAGCAGGAGATGCTCCAGTCGTAGCATGAGGCGTGTTTCGGTATTTCAGCAAGAAAGCATTCAGGCGCTGCTTTAGAGGAGCATCACTTCTTGCCATTTTCAACGCGCGTTTCAGCGTTCTGACAAATCTTTCCGCCAATCCATTCGTAGATGGATGATAAGGCGCGGAGAACGTGTGCTGGATTCCATTGCTCTTGAGGAACTCCTCCATCTCCTGGGATGTGAACTGTGTTCCATTGTCGGTTACGATCTGCTCCGGCAGACCAAATCGCCCGAACATCTCTCTCAGAGTCTCGATGGTTTTCTCCGTAGTGGTAGTGGACATTACTGCAACCTCCGGCCATTTGGAATGGGAGTCCACCACGACCAGGAACATCGCTCCTTCCACTGGTCCCGCGAAGTCCAGATGGATCCGTTGCCACGGTGTCACCGGCCATTCCCATGGATGCAGTGGCGCTGCTCTTGGCGTATTCCTGGTTGTCTCGCATGATGGACATGATTTCGCTTCAACTTCAATTTCATGATCCAGACCGGGCCACCAGAAGTAGCTTCGTGCCAGCTCCTTCATCCGGACAATACCACAATATCCTGAGTGCAGCTCGTTGAGGACATGTTTCCGCAGCTTTGGTGGTATGATCACTCGCATGCCCCAAAGGAGGCATCCTGACGTGACAGACAACTTCTTCCCTCTTGACAGGTAAGGTAGGAGCTCAGGTGGTGCGTCAGCACCTTGGATAGCGTAGGGTCCACTCTGGTCTCTTTCTTGACCTGCCGGGCCGTGACAGGGGCATTGCTCACCATGTCAAAGTAGAAAATCTTCTGCTCACAGCCTTCAGAGGGCACAGGCAGCGGAAGTCTTGACAATCCGTCCGCATTGCCATGTGCTGCTGACCTCCGGTATTTGATGTTGTAATTGTGAGCACTTAACATCAGCGCCCAGCGCTGCATCCTGCACGCTGCTAGGAAGGGTATTCCTGTGTGTGGACCAAAGATCGATGTCAGAGGACGATGATCCATCAGCAAGGTGAATTTCCTTCTGAACAAGTAGTGATGGAACTTTTTGATTCCAAAGATGATGCCCAAAGCCTCTTTTTCGATCTGTGGGTATTTCACCTCCGCCTTGCTCAGGGACCTTGACGCGAATGCAATCGGCTTCTCTTCGCCTGAGGGAAACAACCGCGCCAACGTCATAAGGCGATGCGTCACAGGCCAGCTGAATCTGCAACGACGGGTCAAAGTGCGTCAACACTCTGGGGTCAGTCAAAGCTGCTATGGCTTTCTTGAATGCAGCTTCGCACTCCTTCGTCCACGCCCAGGCCTTGCCCTGACACAACAACTCATGTAATGGCTTCAACTGTGATGCCAGCTGTGGAATAAACTTTCCGTAATAGTCCAGGAGACCTAAGAATGACCGCAGCTGACCGACATTTGTAGGTGCAGGAGCGTCGGCAATGGCTTTCACTTTTGACGGTGCTGTGTGTAGGCCGTCCGCGTCGATGACATGGCCTAGGTACTCCACTGATGGCTTGAAAAATTCGCATTTGTCCTTGCGAACGCGGAAGCCATATTCTTCAAGTCTTCCCAGTGTCTTCGTCAGGTTCTGCAGATGCTCGTTGTTGTCCTTTCCTGTGACAAGGATATAGTCGAGATAACATTGTACCCCTGGAATGCCGCTTAAGATCTGGTCCATAGCCCGCTGAAACAATGCTAGTGCTGACGTTATACCAAAGGGTAGGCGGCAGTACCTGTAGAGGTCCTTGTGGGTGGTGATGGTGAGGTACTTCTGTGAGTCCTCTTCTACCTGCATCTGCAAGTAGGCTTGGCATAGATCAATCTTGCTAAACTTCTGACCGCCTGCTAGACCCGCGAAAAGATCTTCAATGATGGGGAGGGGGTACTGTTCAGCTGAGAGCACAGGATTCACTGTTACTTTGAAATCTCCACATAAGCGAACCGCGCCGTCACTCTTCATCACTGGTACCACGGGCGTGGCCCACTCACTGTGTGAAACCGGCACCAGGACCCCTATCTTGACCAGACACTCCAGGTCAGCCTCCACCTTTGGTCTGAGGGCGTAGGGAACGTTCCTGGTCTTCAGGAATCGTGGCTGGCTGTCAGGCTTCACCTTGAGTTTGACCGTAATCCCCTTCATACTCCCCAATTCTCCGTCAAAGACAGCCGCATGCTTGGTCAACACTGCTGCTAGCCCCGCCTCTTCGACTGACACCGCATTCACTTTTTTCCAATCCAGATGAATTTTTTCCAACCATGGCCTGCCCATCAGGGATGGATAGTCACCCTTGACCACATAAACTGGCAGCATCACGGTTTGTCCATTAAGCTCCACCTTGACCTCCGTCTTACCCAGCATTGGGACTGTTTCCCCAGTGTAGGTCTTTAAGATGAGCTTGGCCGGCGTCAGTGATAGGTGGTTCAGTTTTTCTTTGAATAGCTTCTCTGAAATCAAGGAGACAGCAGCCCCCGTATCCAGCTCCATTTTGACTGGTATTCCCTCTAGTAGTGGAGTGACTCCATAACCTGATGAGCCTCCATTCACCGTTAACACATGGAGATTCAGCTCCCCATCAGAGTCTGTGTCACTGTCTTCCTGTGCTTGTTTCACCATGTGTAGGATTTTCTTTTTAGAACGCCAGTTGGATGTGTTTCCTTGTTTGTTTTTGTGTGTCTCTGTGTAGGATTGTTTGCTTTGCCCTTTACACACACGTTTAATGTGTCCTTTCTTTTCACATTTCCGACAGGTCAGGTCTTTGCACCAGCAGTCAGATGGCTGATGACCTGACCTTCTGTTGTGTCGGTAACTTTTTACCTAGACACAATTAGAACTCAGAACTCAGAGCTTCAAACATGAAGTGCTTTATTCGAAGGGAAAGTGAAGTTCTGGAGAGTTGCGAACAAAGAGATCTAAACTTAACCAAGAGAACACCCAACCATTTATCTGCTATGACAGCACCACCACAGGTGGGAGGAGAACACACAATACATAACATATTCCTCCCCTCTTAAATGGAAGGTCCACATTATTCCTCAACAGGTAAGTTACTTTCAATGCACTCAACTAACCTAGGGTAGAGGTAGACTGCCTCAAACCCTGACTTTACCCTGGGGTTTATTCTGCCCAGTCTTGTGGGTAAGTCACTAAGCCTACAGATCCAAGCGTCTTGGAGGCCGCCGCTCTCTGACAGGATACCGGCGGTCATTGCTGGCTTCCACAGCAGTAGGCATTGACACAGGCCTAGATAGAGAAGGTGCCTGTGTCAGTCGAAAGTCAGGAGTTTGCACAGGTGGAACAGTCTCTTTGACTTCCTGTGTTGGAGAAGAGCACTGTGGCAAAGGATGCTGGTTTGCGGTATCATCCGGAAACAGTTCAGGCCAACCAGCCATTGGAGCCTCTGTGGCTGTCTCTGCTCCTAGCAACAGTTGATCTGTGTGTCTTCTCCAGACGACGTCCTCAGCAGTCTCAACCGTGTAAGACACAGGGCCCATCTGCGCGATCACCGTAGCAGGAACCCATTTCGGTCCAGTGTTGTAGTTTCGAGCTAGGACGTGCTCTCCCGGATGAAACCGTCTCTCCTTGGCTCTTTTCTCTCTCTTTTCAACTTGAGCTTGTTGTTGACGATGGACAACCTGTTCTGCCCTTGGGGGTTTGAGTAAGTCAAAACTTGTCCGCAACTGCCTCTTCATCATGAGCGAAGCGGGGGAAGTTTTGGTTGTGGCATGTGGCTCATTCCTGTAGGAAGCTGTTCAGACGTTGGTGGATTGAGCCCTGACCTTGCGATGCCTTCAAGGCGTGCTTCAATGTTTGCACGAACCTTTCTGCCTGGCCATTAGTAGAGGGATGATAGGGCACAGACCTGATGTGTTGGACACCATTCACATGCAGGAAGGTTGCAAACTCCTGTGATACAAATTGTGGACCGCTGTCACTTACGAGTTGTTCCGGTGAGCCATAACGGCTGAACATTTCACCAAGTTTCTCAATTGTTTTCTCTGCCGTGGTAGACCTCATCACAGCAACCTCCGGCCACTTGCTACGAGCGTCCACAACCACCATAAACATCTTCTCTTCGAAAGGACCGGCGAAGTCCACATGTACTCGCTGCCACACTTCTGCAGGCAAATCCCAGGGGTGTAGGGTTGCCAGCTGTGCAACATTCCGGACCCTTTGACATGGGGAACATGTTTTGGCTTTCTCCTCAATATTCCCATCGAGACCTGGCCACCAGAAGTAGCTTCTTGCCATTTCCTTCATCTGAACCATCCCACTGTGGCCTGTATGAAGTTGTTGCAGTATAGGTTCCCTCAGAGGTGGCGGAATGATGACACAGCGTCCCCAAAGAAGACAACCTGCCTGGACGGAGAGCTCATTTCTTTTTGAAACGTAAGGTTTCAAACTAGGAGAATCTCCTATAGCTCTCCCTCGAATGAAATCGTCCATTACCTCAGACAGGACTGGTTCGTTGCAGGTGTACCTTCGCACCTGAACTGCAGTGACAGGTGCTCCCTCCACTTGTCTAAAGTAAAAGATGTCTATCTGACGAGGCTCTGGGGGAGTAACAGGCAAGGGTAGCCTCGAGAGACCATCTGCGTTGCCGTGCAAGTCTGATTTGCAATATTTGATGTCGTATGTGTGTCCTGACAACAGTAAAGCCCACCTTTGCATCCTGCTTGCAGCGAGAGATGGAATTCCGGTGTGGGGCCCGAAGATTGAAGTCAATGGACGGTGGTCCGTCAGGAGTGTGAACCTTCTCCCAAACAGGTACTGATGAAATTTTCGAATTCCAAAAATGATTCCCAAGGCCTCGCGCTCGATCTGCGCATAGTTACTCTCGGCCTTGTTCAAGGTGTGTGATGCGAAGGCGATAGGTTTCTCTTCACCCGAAGGCATGATGTGGGATATGACTGCTACCACACCATATGGTGATGCATCACATGCTAGCTGCACGGGTAGCTTTGGGTCGAAGTGTGTCAGGACCTCCGATTTCAGCAATGCTTTCTTTGCTTGGGCGAAAGCTTCGTTGCACAGTTCAGTCCATTTCCATGTTTTGCCTTGACATAGCAACTGATGTAACGGCTTCAGCAATGTTGCTAAGTCTGGAATAAACTTCCCATAGTAGTTAAGTAGACCCAGAAATGAACGTAACTGGCTCACATTCTGGGGTGCTGGGGCCTCCACGATCGCCTTGACCTTTGATGGTGCCTTATGCAGGCCAGTAGCGTCAATCACATGCCCCAAGTGCTCAACTGAAGACTGAAAGAATTCACATTTGTCTTTACGAACTCTGAGTCCATACTCTTTCAGTCATTGTAGTGTCGCATCCAAGTTCAGAAGATGATCCTCCTCATTTGTCCCAGTGACAAGGATGTCGTCCAGGTAGCACTGGACTCCTGGCAGTCCACTCAAAATCTGATCCATTGCCCTTTGGAATAGAGCAGGGACCGATGTAATTCCAAACGGAAGGCGGCAGTACCTGTATAGCCCCTTGTTTGTCAAAATTGTCAGCAGCTCCTTTGATTTGTATTCGACATGCATTTGTAGATAAGTCTGGCATGTCTATTTTGCTGAACTTTTGCCCTCCGGCCAGGCCCGTAAAAAGATCATCAATGAGGGGAAGAGGGTACTGTTCCGCAGACAGCACCGGGTTAATAGTCACTTTAAAATCCCTGTAGATTCGAACAGATCCATCCTTTTTCAGGACAGGAACAATGGGTGTGGCCCATTTGCTCACACTCACAGGCTCCAGGACTCCATTCTCGACTAAGGCCTCCAAATTAGCCTCAACTTTTGGCCTAATTGCATAGGGTACAGGTCGGGCTTTGTGAAACTTCGGCTTGCTGTCAGGTTTAATGTCCAGTCTCACGCTGGTCTTTTTCATGCTCCCAAGTTCCCCATTGAAGAGTTCTGCATGTTTGTTTAACACTGCAGTCAGACCTGACTCCCCTTTTGACATCATGCGGACTGCAGGCCAGTCCAGTGTGATTTTCTCTAGCCACGCACGTCCCAGTAGTGATGGGTAATTTCCCTTTACCACATATAGTGGCAGTTTTGCAGTCTGTCCGTTCAATTTAACTGTCACCTCAATGGCGCCTCTGATGGCCACAGGTTCGCCGGTATACGTCTTTAGCACAATGCTTGTTGGCTGAAGGGTAAGATGCTTTAGCATTTTGTTGTAGACAGTGTCTGAAACAAGGGATACAGCCGCGCCTGTGTCCACCTCCATCCGCACTGATTGTCCCTCCACCAGTGGTGACACCCAGTAGCCATTTGAACCACCTGCAACCGTCAGTATGTGCACCTCTTCCTCCTCAGAGGTGTCGCTCCCCTCTGTTTTGCTTGTTCCATCATACTGCACTGAATGAACACTCTTTTTCCTCTCTTGTCCAAATACAGACATTTTGCTGCCATGCTTCCCAGCTCTGTCTGTTCTTTTTTTACCTCTACAGGCGCTTTCAATGTGACCCTTTTTGCCACAATTTCGGCATTCCAGCTCCATACACCAGCAGTCATTAGCGTGATGACCCGTTTTCCCACAACGGTAACATGTGCCGTTCCGCGCACCTTTAGGCTCAGATGACACCTTGTGAACTCTCCCTGTTGAACTCAACTGGTGAGCCTCCTTTTCTGCCATTTCCATGGAGACACTAACTTCAATGGCCTTTTCAAGAGTAAGGTTGTCCTCAGTAAGAAGCCCTTCTGTGTGGCTGCGCTTTGCAGACCACACACAAGTCTGTCTCTAATGGTGTCATTCAGCACCTCCTTGAACTGGCAGTGTTCCGACAACCTTTTTAAAGCAGCAATAAACATCATCACTGATTCCCCCTCCTCTTGATTCCGTTTGTGAAATCTAAATCTCTCAGCAATAACCAAAGGTTTTGGTGAAAAATGTGCTCCAAGAATTTCCACTAGTTGCTTATATGTTTTAGTTCCTGGCTTATCTGGCTGCACGAGGCTGCGAAGTAAATTGAATGTCTTCGGCCCCATTACACTCAAAAAGGTAGGCACAACCTTTTCATTTGCCACCGCATTCGCCAAGACAAAATAGTCAAAACGTTCCGTATAAGCGCTCCATTGCTCCACATTTTCATCAAAATCACCGATGTTTCCTAATATAGTAGCCATCTCACGTTTCAAATTTAAATTTCTGTTTACTCACTGCACCCGTAACATACGCAGATTCATCCGCTCCTCGTCGCCACTTTGTTGTGTCGGTACCTTTTTACCTAGACACAATTAGAACTCAGAACTCAGAGATTCAAACATGAAGTGCTTTATTCGAAGGGAAAGGGAAGTTCTGGAGAGTTGCGAACAAAGAGAGCTAAACTTAACCAAGAGAACACCCAACCATTTATCTGCTGTGACAGCGCCACCACAGGTGGGAGGAGAACACACAATACATAACACCTTCCATATCTGTAACTCTCTCTGGCGCCCCTTGCATGCTTATCCGGCGTAGCTGCTACCCTGTGCACTCTTGTTGCAGCCCCCAACAGCTGTGCATCTTTAGCTGCTAACTCCATCGACACAGTGAGCTCCACTGCTGATTTAAGCATCAGTTTGTCAGTCGTGAGCAAGCGCTTCTGTGTTGCTTCACATCTTAATCCACACACAAACCTATCACGGACAGTGTCATTTAGAGTTTCACTCAACTCGCAATGCTCAGTTAGCTTCTTTAGCACTGCAACATATTCGGCTATGGACTCACCCTCCCCTTGGTTTCGTTTGTGAAACCTGAACCTCTCGGCAATCAGCAGCGGCTTGGGTGCGAAATGTGTTTCCAAAACTTCCACAATCTGATCATATGTCTTAGCGCCGGGCTTATCCGGGTGCATCAAACTCCGTCACAAGCCAAATATTTTTGCTCCAATCACACTGAGGAACGTCGCCACTTTTACGTCATCTTTAATGTCATTTGCAGTCATGAAAAATCCGAAACGCTCTGTATAAGCACTCCATTGCTCCGCCGTTTCATCAAATGGTCCAAACGCTCTGGTTAGCATAGCCATTTTGTTATTTTTTTTAATCTTTACAATCCTTTTCCTCCACTTTAAAAAAAATTTTTTACAGTCCTTTTCCTCCACTTTGTTTCACTGTATCGTTACTCTCCCCCTTCTTATTTGTGTAATACACGAACCGCCACCTTTATGAGGCGATTGCATCAGCACTAAACTGCGGGCGCGCCATTAAGAAAAGACAGGAACTTCTTACTTTAAACATCGCCGATTCCAGTGCAAAGTGATGCGCAAGTCCGTCGTCCTCGTCGCCAGTTTTGTTGTGTCTCAAGGGGTTTTATACCCTTACCTATATAACAATTAAGAAGGACTCCGGGGTGGAGTGTTTAGTTAACGGCCATTTTATTTACAATGTGCTTCTTCACTCAATGCACTACATTTCCCATAGTGCATTGCAAATCACCACTATGGTATCCCATGTGGGACAATTCTAATATATATTCAAAATACACAACAGCCCCAAACACTCCTTCCAGGTGAAACAGCGATTTACTTCTACTTCTTGCAATTTAGCATACTGTATTCACTGCTCATGATGCGGTCTCCTCTACATTGGGGAGACCAAATGCAGATTGGGTGACCACTTTGTGGAACACCCCCATTCAGTCCGCAAGCGTGACCCCGAGCTTCTGGTCGCCTGTCACTCAGTTCTCCCCTCCACTCCCACTCTGATCTCTCTGTCCTTGGCCTCTTACACTGTTCCAACGAAGCTCAACGTAAGCTCGAGGAACTGCACCTCACCCTTCTATTAGGCACTTTACAGTCTTCTGGACTTAACATCGAGTTCAACAATTTCAGACTATAACCTCGGCCCCTGTATTTCTTTATATATGTTTTCTCTTGTTTTCTCACATGGTAGCTGTTAATGATGCTGCCATCATCATTCACACATCATCTAGAGTCACCTTTTCTTTCTTAACTTGTCCCATTACCACTCCTTTTGCCTTGCACCATCATCCCTTTTGTCAGTCAATCTCTCCTGCCTTCCAAAATAACAACAGGAAATGCTGGAAAAACTCAGCAGGCCAGGCAACATCCGTGGAGAGAAATTAGAGCTGACGTTTCGGGTCTAACCCTTTTTCAAAACAGTTATTTCAGATTTCCAGCATCTGCAGTATTTTGCTATCGTACTCCTGCCTTCCATCCTGTCACAGACCTTCCCTTTGTTCTTTCCTCCCCTCCTCCCTGCCCCTGATTAAAAATCTCTCTTCTCTAACCTTTTCCAGTTCTGACGAAGGGTCCCCAACTCGAAATGTTGACTCTGTTTCTCTCTCTTCGATGCTGCCTGGCCTGCTGAGTGTTTCCAGCATTTTCTGTTGTTGTTTCAGATTTCCAGCATCCGCAGTATTTTGCTATTGTGTACATTTTATCAATATACTTACCTGAATGTGGAGTCGGGAGGAGCAGCTGCCAGACACAGATCCCACCCCCAACATCCACTGCTCTCCCTCCTGATCACTGCTGGTCCCCTCCCTGATGGGCAATGATCCCCCCACAACTGCTGTCGCTACCTCCAAACCGATGGACAATGACCCCCACCCTCCCCAAACACCACCGATTCCCCCCCTAATGGACACCAGGCGGTGAGAGAATCAACACGAGGGAAAAACCTACTTAACTTCATCCTCACCAATCTACCTGTCGCAGATGCATCTGTCCCTGACAGCATTGGTAGCAGTGACTACCGCACAGTCCTTGTGGAGATGAAGACCCATCTTCACACTGAGGACACCCTCCAACGTGTTGTGTGGCATTACCACCTTGCTAAATGGGATAGATGCGGGCCATCAGCAGCAGCAGTATTCCACTATAATCTGTAACCTCCTGGTCCAGCATATCCCTCACTCTACCATTACCATCAAGCCAGGGGACCAAACCTGGTTCAATGAGGAGTGCAGAAGAGCATGCCAGGAGCAGCACTAGGCGTACCTAAAAATGAGGTGCCAACCTGGGGAAGCTGCAACACAGGACTACATGCATGCTAAACAGCGAAACCAGCATGCTATAGACAGAGCTAAGTGATCCCGGAATCAACGGATCAGATCAAAGCTCTGCAGTCCTGCCACATCCAGTTGTGAATGGTGGAGGACAATTAAACAAATAACGGGAGGAGGAGACTCCATGAATATCCCCAGCCTCAATGATGGCGGAGCCCAGCACGCGAGTGCAAAAGACAAGGCTGAAACATTTGCAACCATCTTCAGCCAGAAGTGCTGAGTGGATGATCCATATCAGCCTCTTCCTGATGTTCCCACCATCACAGAAGCCAGTCTTCAGCCAATTCAATTCACTCCATGCGATATCAAGAAACAGCTGAGCGCACTGGATACAGCAAAGGCTATGGGCCCCGACAACATCCTGACTATCGTGCTGAAGACTTGTGCTCCAAAACTAGCCGCGCCTCTAGCCAAGCTGTTCCAGTACAGCTACAACACTGGCATCTATCCGACAATGTGGATAACTGCCCAGGTATGTCCTGTCCACAAAAAGCAGGACAAATCCAACCCAACCAATTACCGCCCCATCAGTCTACTCTCAATCATCAGCAAAGTGATGGAAGGTGGCATCGACAGTGCTATCAAGCAGCATTTACTCACCAATAACCTGCCCAGTTTGGGTTCTGTCAGGACCAATCGGCTCCAGACCTCATTACAGCCTTGGTCCAAACATGGACAAAAAAGCTGAATTCCAGAAGTGAGGTGAGAGTGACTGCCCTTGACATCAAGGCAGTATTTGACCAAGTGTGGCATCAAGGAGCCCTAGTAAAATTTAAGTCAATGGGAATCAGGGGGAAAACGCTTCACTGGCTGGAGCCATACCTAGCACAAAGGAAGATGGTTGTGGTTGTTGGAGCTCAATCATCTCAGCCCCAGGACATCACTGCAGGAGTTCCCACGGGCAGTGTCCTAGGGCCCAACCATCTTCAGCTGCTTCATCAATGACTTTCCCTCCATCATAAGGTCAGAAGTGGGGATGTTCACTGATAATTGCACAGTGTTCAGTTCCATTTGCAACTCCCCAGATAATGAAGTAGTCCATACCAGCATGCAGCAAGACCTGGACAACATTCAGGCTTGGGCTGATAAGTGGCAAGTAACGTTCGTGCCACACAAGTGCCAGACAATGACTATCTCCAACAAGCGAGAATCTAACCACCACCACTTGACATTCAACGGCATTACCATTACCGAATCCCCCACCATCAACATCCTGGGGTCACCATTGACCAGAAACTTAACTGAACTAGCCACATAAATACTGTGGCTACAAGAGCAGGTCAGAGGTTGGGTATTCTGCGGTCTCACCTCCTGACTCCCCAATGCCTTTCCACCATCTACAAGACACAAGTAAGGAGTGTGATGGAATACTCTCCACTTGCCTGGATGAGTGCAGCTCCAACAACACTCAAGAAGCTCGACACCATCCAGGACAAAGCAGCCCGCTTGATTCACACCCAATCCACCACCTTAAATATTCACTCCGTCCACCGTGGCTGCAGTCTGAACCATCTATAAGATACACTACAGCAACTCGCCAAGGCTTCTTTGATAGCGCCAACCAAACCTGTGACCTCTACCACCTAGAAGGACAAGGGCAGCAGGCACATGGGAACACCATCACCTGCAAGTTCCCCTCCAAGTTACACACCATCCTGACTTGGAAATATATCGCTGTTCCTTCATCGTCGCTGGGTCAAAATCCTGGAACTCCCTCCCTAACAGCACTATGGGAGTACCATCACCACATGGACTGCAGTGGTTCAAGGTGGCGGCTCACCACCACCTTCTCAGGAGCAATTAGGGATGGGCAATAAATGCTGGCATTGTCAGTGATGCCCACATCCCAGGAACTAATTTTTAAAAACACCGAACCCACCCCCTCTCCCGATCGCCATCCCTACATCCCGACCCAAATGCGCCCCCCCCTTCCCATTCATCCCACTTCCTTACTTACCTGAGGGTTGCTCTGACGTCAGCTGCGGCCCAATCCTCCATCGCGCTTTGCCAGTGAGTTGCCTGTTGCTCTCTGCAGCTCGCCAGCTTGATGGAAATGAGCCTTGAGGCCCAATATTGGGTGCGCCTCAGGCCTCACCATTCAAGCACAGAGATTGTTCCCTGTGACCCACCCGCTTGCCAAAAATTGTCACGCCCTAATTTCTAGCCCTAGTACAGTACAGTAGTGACATTCCTGTGTACTGCAGATATTTCTTTCCCAATTTTCCAAAAGCATGGCATTTTTCTTTTTCTTTCTGCAAGATGTAGCCAGAGGCAAAGATAAATAACTTGAATAATGTAATGTAAGATGTTGTCAACTGTCAATGTCCGTTATCTGAAAGATTCATCTGTTCTTGGGAAAGCCCAGGGTACCACCCTTTAACCACAGCACCACAGAAGATGCCATGTGGGAATAATGCATGTCAGCACAAGTAGTGGGTGGACATAAATGAGCAGTTGAGCAGGATTGAGAGGAACTGCAGCAGTAATGAGCTGTGTGAGTAATAGACATGTGAGATCAAGCTTGACGTATATTTGAAATAAAAAGTAAAAGAGAAGAAAAATGCTAGAAATCTGAAATAAATACAGCAGGCCTGTCAACATCTGAAAAGAGAGAAGACAGATCAACATATCTCACACAGAATCCTTCATCTGAACCTCAATTTGGCAAAGTCTTTCTATCCAACTGAGATCACTTAACGCAGTGATCAAACCTAGAACCTTCCTGGCCTGTAAGGCTTGCTGAATAAACTTGCTGACTAAACTTGAGGGGAGTCATTCATCCAGAAATATAATGGACAGGCTAAATATATTGCCTCCCCCCCACCACCCGCCTCCCCCCCCCCCCCCACCATTAAAGTAGCAGGGCTATTCACAGTGACCTTGTAACCACACTGGAATTTAAAACAATATTTTGCCTGATAACTTCTATTATTTTTTTTCACTATTTTCTATAATCATGATAGGAGCTGCATTTTTATAGGATAGAGTGGAGCCTGGTTACAATGGGACAATTAATATTTAAAAGTGTATCATAGATACTGGGGGAAGTAGCGGTGGATCAGACTGAACTGATACACACAATTAAATTAACAATTAATTAAATATTAGAGAGTAGGTACCAACATGCAAATCTCATCATGTGGAGCCCACAGGTCATAGAAGGTCATAGGAGGTTTATAATGAGAGGCAGAAATTTTGACCAAATTGGTCCCAATCCCATGAGATGAATCATCAATCCAGTCCTGTTTCATAAAAGAAAAAATGAAGACTTGCATTTACAAAGCGCCTTTCATGACCTCAGGATGTCCCAAAGCCCTTTACAGCCAATGAAGTACTTTTGAAGTGTCGTCACTGTTGTATTGTCTGAAATGTGGCAGTCAATTTGCGCACAGCAAGCTCCCACAAACAGCAATGTGATAATCACCAGAAAATCTGTTTTTTTTTTGGTTATGTTGATTGAGGGATAAATATTGGCCTGGACACCGGGGATAACTCCCCTGCTCTTCTTCGATATAGTGCCATGGGATCTTTTATGTCCACCTGAGAGGCAGACGGGGCCTCGGTTTAACATCTCATCCAAAAGACTTCCACAGTGCTGCATTCATAGGGCTGAATTTTGCCGGTGCTCAGAGTGCGGGTTAGGAGTCGGGTCTGCTGTCAAAATCACAAAGATTGACAGCGGCTCGGTATCCCGCTGTAAACCCGCCTCCTTGTCAGTTTCCCAAGTGTCAGGTCTATCATCCCTGAACAGACCCGACACCAAGCGGCGGGTCAGCCAATTTAGATAGTTAAAAGCTTCTTAAAAGGTAGTTAAGAACCATTTCCCCAAGTACTTACCATTTTCCTAGGTTTTCAACGAGGTTCCCAGAGAATGGCTATCACGTCAGGTAAGTATGTCAGGTTCTCAATGACTGTGGATTGCTGTGAATAGGTGAAAGCTGCAAAATGGTCTAAAACCATTTCACAACTGGTCACTTCCCAATCTTAGAAGCTGGAGCATTAATAATTTGGAACCCACTTTTGAGCTTTATGCACTTTTGAAGTGTTTGGAGAAATCTCTCTATCCACTGTCACCTCCTTGGAACAACCTATCTCAACATTGACAGATTACTTCTGCCATCTCAACTTCACCTGCCATCTATTCCATCAGCATCGGTGTCCTTAGAAAAATCTCACTTTGGTCCTCAGAATTCCAACATGATCAGCCCCAATACCAGCATCACTGGGCACACCAGCAGCACTAACATCCACACCAACCTTCTCTGCAATCAACTGATGCTGCACTGGACACAGGGCATCATCACCCATGCACATTGCTGCCCAGGATGCCAGTGATGGCCTCACCATGGCCAGATTTACTTCACTTGATGCTGTACACCCTGGCTGCCACATGATGCACCAGGTTGGCACCACCCCACACTAGCAACCATAAAGCATCCCTACAAAGTCCAAGCCATTCCTTTCACACTCAGGACCATTGGGGTGGGGGTGGGGGGTAAGTTATGTCTCACCATTCACTGAAACTCACTAAGATACTTCCAAAGGCGCACACAAATCTGTCCAAGGAGGCAAAGTGTTGAAAATAAAGATTTCAATGCTTGACAACACATTAACAGACACTTTACATGAACATTGGTTAAAGTACACAAGTGCCTACCCTTGTGTGTTGTTAGTTTGAATGATTGGACAAGGATGAGGGTGAATGTGAGGGGTGGCTAGTGAGATGGGGAAGTGATAATGTAGATAGAGAGGGATGAGTGGAGGTGTAAGGTAAGTTGGTGTGAGCAAGGATGTGCAGGAGTAGGGTAGGGAAGACAGAATGATGGGGATGTGACACAGCAGGATGAGGTTGAGTGTGGCTTTGTAGAAACATTTTCTGATCTACTGAGATTATTGAAAGGTTTGCGGCCACTGCAGTCTGGTCCTCCTGACCACATCCCTGCTTGTGCCCTCCTGTGAAATGTGCAACCAGGCTGCGTTGGTCTCCTGGGGAGGTGTCTTCTGCCCATTGGAAGGGAAGAGAACCTCCTTGCATGCTGTGACTCCCTCCATAAGCATATGGAGGGAGTCATTGGAGAGCCTGGGTGCAAGAGTTCACCTTTGTGCAGTGATTGTCAGTGTTTTCAGCAACTCAATGCTGCAGAACAGTCACAGCACAAATATCAAAATGATTGTGGACTTGGTCCCTTTAAGGAAACCGGCTGATGATGCGTCATCAAATGATGTCATCAGACCTGCTTCCTATTAATTGGACGGGAACCTCACAGGGCAGGCTTAACAAGCCCCATCAACGGGATATCTTGTCAGAGGCCAGGATTGGCACAGATGCCGGGTCCCCACACACCGTGGGCGTCGCCCGCCCCGGACCCGCCGAGGTTGGAAAAATTCAGCCCCTAGAGGGCAGAGTGTCTGCCTAGATTTTCATGCTCAAGTCTCTGGAGTGTGATTTGAACCCACAACTTTTTGATTTAGAGGCAAGAGTGGTACCCACTGAGCCACGGCTGATACTAGGGAGAATACGAAACATTTTAGGAAGGAAGGTTGGTTAAAACTGACATTTATAGGCTAATTATATTACATATTATGCAGTGATGCGCAGGAGTGAAGTTGCCCAAATTGAGTGTAGGAAAGTGATGTGAGTCCACCTCACCAACACTGCTTCACCAGCTCACTTTAAAAAATTCCCAAATGGTCACTGATCTGTCAACTCTTTGTGGACATTAAAATTTAAGCTGTGTTTTCCCTACCCAGAGAGCAATGTAAAGTGCTCTGAGATGTCCTTTTGCTATTGAGGAGCACTACAGCAAGTTTTGAAGTCTTTCAAAGCTGGCTTTGCAACATTCATAGCTGGTAACGGGATCAAACTGGTATCAGTCCTATAATTTCACTCAAACTGTTTAACAGAAAATAAGCTAAACCATAACTATAGTCAGGTATGAAAATAATGCAGTTAAATAGGGGGTTTACTGTTTACAGAAGGTTAATAATGGGATAATTACAAGTCCTAGCCCTTTTCGGGCTACCCCAGATCAAGCGTATTCCCCAGACAATTACCTTCAACTAAAGTTAAAGATAGCCGAATTCTATAAGATGCTTAATTGAATCTAAAGGTTGAGACTATCTCTCCCTAAAGGAAAGGAATGTCATGAAGATGTTACCGTCCTCCGGATAGCACTTTAAATAAGTTTAACTAGACTGTAACCTTCTGGATATTATGAGGGTCCGGAATACCCCCCAGAATCCTGCAACTCCTTACAAAAGAGTGTACAGAAATTGAGTTCGCGAGGTTGATACAGAAATACTCTGTGAGACAATTCTAAAAATATAGGCCTAGAAATTCAGTGGCCTGCGCCACCAGTTTGCGCCCAAAGAGGGCTTTTGCGCCACTGTGCAAACCTACCGCGATATTTAGCGGGGCACTAATGGCGGCGTTAGCCAGTAGCGCTGCGCCGCCACCGATGATGTCATCGGTGTGCGCAGCGCCCTGCTATCGCCGCGCTGGCCATATTTGGTTGCTGCCGCCTCCCCCGCGCCGGCCGCAAACAGCGACCGGTACACGGGGCCTACCTGTGCCGGTAGTGGGGCGAGTTAAGGTGGAGGTGCAGCCGGCCGCTTTTTCGGCGGCCGCCTGCCCGCACCTCCTTCCCCGGCCTCCTACACCCCCCCCCCGCGGCATTGCCGGCTGTTTCCAGAGAGCCCGGCACTTCTCCTTGGTGCCGGGCTCATTTGCCGGCACTCGCGAGCGGGGATTGCGCTGTTGCAGGCACTTCCCCCTTAAGAATGAGAGGAAGGCCTGCAGTACCGCAGGCTGCCGTGCCGCAGCGGGTGGCGCTGCGGCACTTTACACGCCGATATTCAGTTTCAGCGCCCCAAGCAGGGCGCCGAAACCCTTGTTTAGCGGCCGGCTTCCACTTGGGGCGCTGAAACTGAATTTCCCGCTGGCGCAAGTGGCTCCATGCGCAGCGGTAATTCCAGCGCCCAGGCGAGCTGGGCGCCCCTAACTGAATTTCTAGGCCATATAGTTTTATTTAAGAGCCGACATTCAGTTAACAGTTGTTGAGTCAGTCGCAACATTAACAGTTCAAAAACAATTAGCTTATACAATCTTATTCTCAGAGATCCTTATTCTAAAATCTTAACTTTGTTACATTTCCACACTTCTACTTGTTTTTAATCCAGAATATCCACCAAAATCAAATACCTTGATTACCCGAGACTCAAAGTTAAAAACTTACAGAACGTGCTTGTGAAGTTGAGAAATGTTTGCCCTTCCAGCGACTTCTAACTTTTCATCTGAAAAGCTCTTATTTTTATATTCTTTTTTCAATGGTATCTCCTTTTAAGTTTTCTGCTGATGTAAGCTAATTATCTTTATTCATTCTTTGTGTTGACATCTTTCTATTCTTACTGCCATTTCAGCTGCCAACTCTCAGACTTCTGTCTCTACCTTTAGGTGTTCCAAAACTTATCATAAAAACAATATGACAGTAGTATTTATTTGATGTCATTCTTAACGAAGGTTTTCCATTCAATTCTTAATATTGGCTTACCTGTTTATTGTGTGGAGATGCCGGTGTTGGACTGGGGTAGACAAATGAAAGAAGTCACACAACACCAGGTTATAGTCCAACAGCTTCATTTGAAGTCACAAGCTTTTGGAGCGCTGCTCCTTCATCAGGTGAAGTGGAGAGATGCATAAAGACACAGCTTATATAGTCAGAGAATAATACCAGATGATTACAGGTAATCTTTCTAACTGCCATTTATCACACCTCGGCAGAGAGATAATCACAGCAATCAAAGATGTGAATGGTGTCCAAACAGGTTAGTCAGGAAAACATTACATCAAAGAACAATGAGGTGGGGTCACAAGGGGTCAAATGTTGCAGGTGCTGGGGTCTGTATGAAAAACAAAAAACAGACAAAAAAACATTTTTTTTGCTGGAAATCACAGCAGGTCCGGCGCATCTGTGTAGAGAGAACAAGCCAACGACGACTCGAGTCTGGATGACCCTACGTCAGGTGGGGTTACATGCATCATGACATGCACCCAAGATCCCGGTTGAGGCCGTCCTCATGAGTGCGGAACTTGGCTATCAGTTTCTGCTCTACGATTTTGCATTGTCGTGTGTCTCGAAGGCCGCCTTACGAGGGCGTCTTTCAGCATCTGTAGGTGTTAATCGCGTTCTTCCTCATCTGAGCAGATCCTGTGTATTCGCAGGGCTTGTCCATAGAGGATGGCTTCTTTAACGTGGTTAGGGTGGAAGCTGGAGAAGTGGAGCATCCTGAGGTTGTCCGTGGGCTTGTGGTAGAGTGAGGTGCTGAGGTGTCCGTCTTTGATGGAGATTCGTGTGTCCAAGAATGAAACTGATTCTGAGGAGTAGTCCATGGCGAGTTTGATGGTGGGATGGAACTTGTTGATGTTATCGTGTAGTCTTTTCAGTGATTCTTCGCCGTGGGTCCATAGGAAGAAAATGTCGTTGTTGTATCTGGTGTATAGTGTTGGTTGGAGGTCCTGTGCAGCGAAGAAGTCTTGCTCGAACTTGTGCATGAAGATGTTGGCGTATTGGGGTGCGAATTTGGTCCCCATGGCTGTTCCATGTGTTTGGGTAAAGAACTGGTTGTCGAAGGTGAAGGCATTGTGGTCAAGGATGAAGCGGATGAGTTGTAGGATGGCGTCTGGAAATTGGCTGTTGTTGGTGTTGAGTACTGAGGCTGTCGCAGCGATGCCGTCATCGTCGGGGATACTGGTGTAGAGTGCCGAGACGTCCATCGTGGCGAGGAGTGTTCCTGGTTCAACTGGTCCGTGGGTGCTGAGTTTCTGTAAGAAGTCCGTAGTGTCGCGAGAGAAGCTGGGGGTTCCCTGTACGATGGGTTGCAGGATGCCCTCGACATATCCAGAGAGGTTCTCACACAGGGTTCCGTTGCCTGATACGATAGGACGTCCGGGTGTGTTGGCTTTGTGTATCTTTGGGAGGCTGAAAGACGCTGAAAGACGCCCTCGTAAAAATTGGATATGATGCTCGACTCGTCGATCGACAGTTCTGACGGGCCACAGCAAAATATCGCATAGACCTCCCCAGAAGACAAACACGGGACACAACCAACAGAGTACCCTTCATCGTCCAGTACTTCCCCGGAGCGGAGAAACTACGCCATGTTCTTCGCAGCCTTCAACATGTCATCGATGACGATGAACACCTCGCTAAGGCCATCCCCATGCCTCCACTACTCACCTTCAAACAGCCGCCTAACCTCAAACAGACCATCGTTCGCAGCCAATTACCCAGCTTTCAAGAGAACAGCGACCACAACACCACACAACCCTGCCACGACAACCTCTGCAAGACATGCCAGATCATCAACACGGATACCATCATCAAACGTGAGGACACCACCCACCAGGTACATGGTACATACTCATGTGACTCGGCCAATGTTGTCTACCTCATACATTGCAGGAAAGGATGCTCCGGAGCATGGTACATCGGTGAGACCATGCAGACACTGCAACAATGGATGAACGGACACTGCACAACAATCGCCAGGCAGGAGTGTTCCCTCCCAGTCGGGGAACACTTCAGCAGTCAAGGACATGCAGCCTCCGATCTTCGGGTAAGCATTCTCCAAGGTGGCCTTCGAGACACACGACAACGCAAAATCGTAGAGCAGAAACTGATAGCCAAGTTCCACACTCATGAAGACGGCCTCAACCGGGATCTTGGGTTCATGTCACGATACATGTAACCCCACCTGACGTAGGGTCATCCAGGCTCGAGTCGTCGTTGGTTTGTTCTCTCTACACAAATGCGGCCAGACCTGCTGTGATTTCCAGCAAAAAAAATGTTTTTTTGTCTGTTTTTTGTTTTTCATACAGACCCCAGCATCGGCAACATTTGACCCCTTGTGACCCCACCTCATTGTTCTTTGATGTAATGTTTTCCTGACTAACCTGTTTGGACACCATTCACACCTTTGATTGCTGTGATTATCTCTCTGCCGAGGTGTGATAAATGGCAGCTAGAAAGATTACCTGTAATCATCTGGCATTATTCTCTGACTATATAAGCTGTGTCGTTATGCATCTCTCCACTTCACCTGATGAAGGAGCAGCGCTCCGAAAGCTTGTGATTTCAAATAAAACTGTTGGACTATAACCTGGTGTTGTGTGACTTCTTACATTTACCTGTTTATTAGCAGACGTTGTGACTCTGTGGCGTTCCAAGTTCAATACAAAAACCATGTGATTGCTTGGTGTCATCTATTGAAGTCATATCTTCAAAGGGTTCTGTTGGTATCATATTTACTACATGTAAATTAAAGACACTTCTACTAGGGTGGTTGTTTTCCTAGCCATCTTAGTTGATTATATTTACAGACTTCGGGACTCCATATTTCAAGCTTAACATAAAAACTATTTAACCAGCAGGTGTTTCTTTTACTTGGTGTCATTTTTTCAAAGGCGCATGGTTTTTTAATGTTTCTGTGTTTCTGTTCAACGTGTTAGTTTTTAACACTTTACTTGGGTCATTCCATTGTGTTTCTCCCAAACTCCAGACCTTCTGGAAGCGCCAAACTGCTATTTCAATAGGGCCATTGTTTTAGTATATTTAACCAATGTAGGGGGTGGTGTGTGTGTCAGCTTCACCTCTGACTCCTTTGAGTGGTTCGAATCGCTCCCACTCCCTTGGTTCTAGACCTGGACTTATTTGGGGGTTGTAATGAAATTGCAACAGACAACTGAGTTGGTGAAAAGAACTTGGATTTTATTTGAGACAAGAAAATATACAAAACACAATAAATCTTATCACTCTAAAAGGGGGAACACTTCGGAATATGCGAGGGAGAATGACAATAGACAAAAATACCTTACCCCTCCCAATCCCACTATACTAACTAGGTTGAATTCCAGAGAACCAGGAAATGCTCACCAAACGCAGGAATAGTTTGTAGAGTGGGAAAAACTTGCAGATCTTCGGTTTCTTCCAGGTTGGTTTCTTGTTGGTGGCGGTGGCCCAATATTACCTAGTTGTTGGTAATATTGTTGGTTGTTTGTTTCGTGGGGCCCTTGGTTGCTGCGATTCCTTCTGTCCTCCTTCTGTTGTCCCGAGGCTGATGTCTTTTGAATGAGCTGTGCCTTTTTCTGTGTCTGTCCGAACTGTACTGATCGAACCCATCGAATGAACTGCTTTCTTGTGGAGACAGGTCTTTAGTTTATACGAAAATGAAACCTGCTAATCTTGTTAGATTTTTGGCTGGCTCGGTAAGAGCCACTTGATTGGTCCCATTTAGTTAATTGGTTTCGGGATAGCTTCCTGAGTAGTTGAAGAAGGTGTAAAGTGGTTTTGAATGTCTCAAAGTCTTTTAATCTTAGATTTCCTGTAAGGCCTTCAAATTCTGTGCAGGTTCTTTTATGCATGGGTTTTAATGGGCTTTGGGCTTTAGGTGAGGCTGGGGGTTTTCATTGATTTATTGATTGAATGCAAATTCCCAAATGGGGCTGAGTTTCATTTATTGCTCCTCCCAGGCAGTCTGGCTACTTTCGAATATGCAAACTGTTCCTCTGCAAAGGTCAATCCCACATTCCTGTCACAGCCTTTTCCTACAAGTCTGAACATGTCCTTTTTTTTAAACCAGCCAAATCTTCCTGGGATTTTGATTTAAATCCTTTTTGCCCAATAACTCTGAAACCAGTCCAAAAATCTCTTCCTTAAATTAAACTCTTTGAAATCCTTCTGTTTGGCCCAACCACACTGTTGTCCTTTTTTACAGATTTCTTCTGTGATGTTCCAAAATCACTTTAAAAATGGCCTTTCCTTCTGTTCTGGGGTTGTGCAGAAATTTTCAAACCTTACACCCCCCCCTGTGATACTTTATAACACTACAGTATCATGCAGGTGTGAGCAAAATTTCTGATCCTCAGGAGCCAACCTTCCCCTGCATTACCTAAACTAATAATACCCAAACAAAACACTCTCCCATTCTTTAAAAATGCAGTGTACATAAGTATACATAGGCAAAAATACAATTATTTACATACATCCAAGCATGGAGGGGGTCCAACACCCCTGCACCACTTGGTACTCATACATCTTTATTAAAAATAACAAATCAAAGTCTTTATTAAAAAATAACAAAAACACAAAAAAATCAATCTTTATTCAGAAATACAAAATAAAAAATTCAAACAGTTGTATCTCCCTCCACCTTAACATAATGCTCCTTCCAAGTCCTTTGGTTTCAGAATTCTAGTATTTTGCTTTTTACATTGGCAAAATCGAACTCGTAGAATTTCTTAAACATCTCCTTTAACAGTGCCTGGTATAGCTGTTCTGTCTCTTTGGGGCACCACTCCGGTAAGTGTACCTCAGTGAGGTTTAAAATCACGGAGGCTACTGCGTAGTGTACCCCATGGTACAGCACCTGATCCGTAGGCACTAGTACCAATCCTTTCCCTGGTCCCTTGGTGGTGGTGGGGCACCCCTCCCTGGGTAACCTCACCGCCTGCGACGTGGGTAGGGGCTTTCAGGGGCAGGTTACAAGCTCAGTGGCATTGACTGGGATTGGGGAGTATGGGACCGTGCACGCCTTCAGGCTGGTATCCCACTCCATCCCCTCCCCGGTGTCTTGCCACTGTCGGTGGAAAATAATGGATATGCCTGAGGGGCAGACACTCTCTGACCCCCACATACAGATGTAAATCCCTTGATCCAGTTCCCACCACTTGTCCCGACACAAACTTAATCCCCCGTGAGTCCCTGTAATCATCCAGTGGGTATTGTTCCCCAACCGTTCCCACTCGACTGCGGGGTTCCTCATATCTTTGCTCAGCTTTCTGAGCCGGCACCACCTATCCAGTGGAATGTGTCCCTTGCACGTTAAACATACACGCTTCCCTACGGTGACGCTGACCCTTGTGGTAACGGCCCGTACCCTGGGGCACAGGAGGGAGGCCTCACCGTACGTGAACCCGGTCTGGCTGGAGTACTGAGACGAATTGGACCCCAGCTACCCTGGCCACATTCCCTCATGGACGTAGACGGCGGTCTCCTCCACATCCCGTTCGCCACTTCCGTCGGTTGCTATCGATGCTCTATCCCCTGAGCACCCGTAGATGTGAGAGTCCTCCACGTCGCCTCTCTTTCCAAGCCTCAGTCCTATCAGGGCGAGTAGGATTATGATCCCCTTCATTCTGAAAGTCTTTCTGCAACAGGTACAAAAACATGCAGCCAGGTCCCCAAGAGATTCTCTGGCTTGGGTGAAGCACAGTCGGGTCTCGCGACCTCGACTCAAATACACACACTCTTAGCCGATTATTACTTAATTAAAACTACCCATCACCTTAATTAACTTAAGCTAAAAATGCCTAAATTTAAATTAAATACCTAAACTTAAAATATAAACTTACATTACCTAAACTATATACATCCCCCGCCCATCTCCGGGCAGCCAGGCTAATTCCTGGTTGGGCTGTGGCACACCACTCCCTCCGGCGTGGCCGCACCGTCCTGCACTGTTGGTCCCTCGCCGCCCGTGGCTGCTGGTTGGGGAACTCTGTCCTTGGACTTCCCCCTGACTCGGGAGGCTGTCCCTTTGAACTGGGGAGCTGGTGACCACAGTTGCCTTGGCTGGGGCATCCGTGGGGACCTTCTAGGGACCTTGGCGGGTGGGGCTTTCTTGGCTGGTGGGCCTTTAACCTGAACCGCTGTTCCCTCGGGCTTGACCTCTCCCGAAACTGGGCTGGGGGCAGGTAATTCTTCACAGCCTGTTGCTGCAAGCTGAGAGTCTCCTCCCCCAGGTCCCATAACTGGGTCCGGGGTGGGGTTTTCGACCTCAGGTCCCTCCTCCTCTACACCTGGGTTAGGGGCGGGGTTTTCGCCCTCGGGTCTCTCCTCCTCTAGATCCCAGAAGAGTGGGGGAGTGTTCCAATCGGTGGGCGGGATGGCCCCCCCCCTTAAGCAAGCCACAGCGCCTGCTTGTGCAGTCTGTGAACTCGCTGCTGCTGCAGGCTGAGGATCTCTAGCCTCAGACCTTGCCACAAGTGGCTGTTTTCTCCTTTCGGGTTTAAACAGTTTGCACTGATTAATGTGAAACGATTTTGTGCACCGAGGCATCTTAACGGCGTATACCATGGGGCTGGCCTTGTCTAGAATGCTGTAGGGCCCCATGTATAATGGTTCCAAACTCCCTACCCGGGCATAGTTCCTCACCATGACCTGATCTCCTACCTCCCACTCGTGGTGCTTTCGGGGCTCCAACAGCAATCGGTTACTCCGATGCTGCTTTCCCATGTTCCCAGCCGCCTGCTCGTGGACCTGTTTAAGGTGCTCGAAGAGGTTTCGGACGAACCTGTCCCGGTTTACCTCTCTGAGCTGACCCTCCGTGAGCACCGGGACTAATACATGGGTGGGGGTCCGCATAACCCTGCCAGTCATCAGCTCGTATGGTGAGTACCCCATGCTTTTAGACTGGCTGGCCCGGATCCCCATCAGAACCAATGGTAGGACCTCGGCCCATTTACGGGGCGAGCCCACCGTCTCCTTCCTCAACCTTTCTTTTAGGGTCCTATTCATTCTTTCCACAATCCCCGATGACTGGGTTTGTGGGCCACGTGCCACTTCCCCTCAATGCCTAGCAGCATCAGGGTGTTCTGCATTACCTGTCCAGTGAAGTGACTCCCTTGGTCGGACTCCACATACTGTGGTAGCCCCCACCACGAGAACATTTCCCGGACCAGGGTCCTGGCAGTACCCAGAGCTGTGGCTGTTCTGCAGGGGAAGGCCTCTACCCATTTGGTGAACACATCCACCAGGACCAGGCAGTACTTATAGCCTCCCTGGGCGGTGGGCAGGGGCCTGATGTAGTCGGCTTGTATCGACTGCCATGGTCCCTCTAACCTCCGGACGTGTCCCATAGGTACCTTCCTTTTGTGGGGGTCAGGGTTATTAGCAGCACACACAAGACAGCCTGCACAGAACTCACGGACATCTTCCCTGAGTCCTGGCCACCATCCCGCCTGTTCCACCCGCTGCCATGTGGTCTCAGGCCCGGGGTGTCCCGCTCCTGGGCCCTCATGGGCCAGTTGAAGGAATTCCCTCCGGTGTTGCTGCGGCACAACCCACTGTTCCCCCCGGAACAGCATGCTCTCTTTTACGGAGAGGGTTGCTGTGCCATACGGACCCTCTACCCTTTTTCCCTCAGTTACTGCACTGAGGACTGCTTTGAGGACGGGGTCTTGGGCTTGGACCGTCTTAAGGTCCGGGGCGAAAGCTACCCCTGCACTCCCTTGGGTCCCGTCCCTGCCTCTGACTGCCGCCATGGGTCTGGACCCATACGGGTCCCAGAAAGTGCCTGTGCGGGCACCCTCCTTGGCGAGCATGTCAGCCTGCTGGTTGCCTTGGCTGCGGGGTTCTGTGGAGGAATGGGCTTTCACCTTGTGGATGAAAACCTCCCCTTCCTCCCCCACTGCAGCTAGGATCTTTTCCAGCAGGGGTTTTACTGTGAGGGGTCTCCCATCGGCGGAGGTGTATCCGCGGCGGGACCAGATGGCCAGGTACTCCGTACACGAATCGCACGTAAACATGCTGTCCGAGCAAATCGTGTATGGGGTGGGGAAGATTTCGGGGTGTGTAACGACGTACACTACCACGGACAGTTCAGCCTGCTGGGCGCTCATGGTGTTGGGGAGCTTAATCGCCAGGGCAATGTTCGCCGCTTGGTCATAAACTCCACACCCCGTGAGACGCTCGCCAGCAGATACCATGCTAGAACCGTCTACATAGATCTCGCGGCCTGTGGGATGTATCCCGGCCCGTAAACCTATGTTCACTTCCCAAACTCCTTCTATGGAACACCGGTGGGCTGTTCCAGGATATACCATGTTGGCTGCGAGCTTTGGCTCACAGAGACCCTTCACTTTAAGATCCATCTGAGAGAGGAGCAGGGTCCAGCGGGCAATGCGGGCACTGCTCACTGTTCCATCCTTGATCCTCCCATCCAGAAGCATCTGGGTGGGTGTGTGATGGGTGAGGAGGGTGATGGGACAGGTGCCTGTGAAGATCGGTGATCTTTTCACAGCCCAATGTGTGGCCAAGAGGTGCCGCTCACAGTTGGAGTAGCTCCCCTCCACATCCGTGAGTATCCTGGAGGAGTAGAACACCGGCCTCAGCTGGCCGTGCCGCTCTTGGAGCAGCACAGCACTCAGGCTGTCTCCGCTGGCTGCTACCTCCAGGAAAAACTCTTTCCCCCCATCTATGGCCCCTAGAGCTGGTGCGGTCTGCAGATCTTTCTTGAGCCTGACAAATGCTGCCTGGCAACCCTCGTCCCAAACCCACTCCACTCCCTTGTGTAGGATTTGGAGCATTGGGGCCGCTGTGGCTGCATAGTCCTCAATAAAGTTTCTGCAGTACCCAGTTAGCCCTAGAAATGACCTCACACCCGTGACTGTGTTGGGGACCGGTAACTCTTGTACCGCTTCTCTCCTAGCCTCATCTAAGACCCTTTCCCCAGCGCGTACGGTCAGGCCCAGGAATTTCACCTCCTGCTGGCCGATCTGCGCTTTCTTGGGGTTTACCTTAAAACCCTTCTGCCCAAGCAGCTCCAGCAGTTCGGCCAATAGTGGGCCATGCTCTTCTCTCAAATCGGTGAACAGGAGCAGGTCATCCACGTATTGTACCAACTGCCTGGGCTGACTAAAATCCTTTAAACTGTTTGCCATGCACTGATAGAAAATGCTGGGGCTGTTGTGGAAGCCCTGAGGCAAGCAGTTCCATGTGTGCTGTTGCCCTTTAAACGTAAAGGCAAACTTGTACTGGTCCTCCCTCCTTACAGGGATGGACCAAAACCCGTTGGAAATATCCAGCACCGTGAAAGTGGTCGCGGATGCTGGAATACTTCCTATCAGGTCGGCGACTGCTGCTACCATGGGTGCACAGGCTGGGATGTTACTGTTGAGCACCCGATAGTCCACCGTGGCCCTCCAGGAATTGTCCGGCTTTCTAACCGGCCACAATGGAGAGTTCACGTGGGTGGCTATTGGTCTCAGAACTCCCTGCTGTATTAAAGAGGACATGGCTGCTTCCATGTCTGGCTCTGCTTCCCTGGGGAAGTTATACTGTTTCTGTGGTCGGGCCATGGGGTCCCCGTCTATGCTGACCTCAAACCTGTTGACCCTCCCGCAGTTGTGTTTGTGTGTGGCAAATGTGGCCAGGTGGGCCTGCACAACTGCCTGGAACTCCTGTGGGGTGTTACTGACCATGAGCTCGAGGTTATAACCCTCTTTCGGCTTCATGGTGCTTTCCTTTCCTGGGATTACTACTACCTCGCCGTCCTTTCCTTTACTTGCGCCCCATAGGCAATGATTTCTCAAATCTACTAGGATCCCGTGGCCTACAATAAAGTCAGCTCCCAGGACCCCTCTTCCACCCTCCACTTCCCATTTCATCAGGACACAGGTCCACTTAGAGCGGAGCGGTCCTAACCGAATGGTGAGTGGGATGGAAAACGAGCCGGCCTGTTCTTTGCCTGTGAACCCCGACAGACTGTTAGATAGAGGCGAGGTGGTGGAGTTAGCTGAGTGGACCACGGTGCATGATGCCCCCATGTTCAACAGATAGGTCCCCATCACCTTCTCCACCTTCATCTCCACGAGGGGTCTTTTCCATTCATCATACCAGAGAGAACACAGGTAAACAGGCTGCGCTGGCTCTAGTCAGGGCTGCGGGTTGGATGGGGCTGCTACTCTCCCCTGGCCGGTCAATAAGGACCTCATGATATCCAAAAATGACTCGACCGCTGCAGGAGGGATTCCTGCCTCCGCCTTTTGGGCTGGGGCTGTGGAATTCTTTCCCTTGTTGTCTTTCCAAGGGTTTTTGCACTCCTTCCGCCAGTGACCGCCCTTCCCACACCCGTAACAATTCATCTTTGTGTTGCGGGGGTTATTCCCTTCCTGATGCCACTCTTTCCTACCCGGTCCGGGTTTTACCTCATGCACCTTCCCCTTGGGTGGGTGTGCATCGGCTCCCCTACCGTTCTTATAGGCTAGGGTCAACTGTCTGATCACCGTAAGTTCGGTGGTCTGGGGATTCTTGGGGTTGAACCAGACTTCTGCCTTGGCCCGGACCTGTGGCAAGCTGTTCGCCACCAGGCAACGGAGCCAATGGGCCAGGGGATCCCCGTTCAGGAACCCCCGGTTAGATGTCCCCGGACAGGCACTCTGGTACACCGGCCATAACCGGTCCGCGAAAGCCTGCGGGGTTTCCCCTGTGAGCTGGACCGTCTTCTCCACACTGGAGAAAGGACTTCCCTCATTCATCCCCATGGCCTCCAGAACTTCATCCCTGAGCTCCTCATACCCGCTCTGCCCCTTCTCACACTCATCAGAGAGGGACTGGAGGAGACTACTCTCCAGGGAGGATAGCAGCATTTTGGCCTGCTCAGCGCCATCGCAGTCGTTGACGCTGGCTGCCTGCTCTACTTCCCTGAAGTGGATCGAGGGGTCTCCCTTTTCGGAGAGCTTTGGGATATGGTTCACCATAGCCCTAAGCTGTTGGGTGCTATAGGGTAACACGAACTGGTTTTGGAGGGGTCCCTCATCGTCGCCATTGATGGGTGGGCCGAACCTCCGATGCTGTGCTGGACACATCGGTCCTGGCTCCGACCTCTCTGGTGGGGGTTGCTCCACCTCCACTCCCACCTCTGGCTTGCTGAAACCTGGTGCTACGGGTGGTGGTCGTGAGACCTCCTGTCCCTCAACCGGGTCGTCCCTGGGCACTACCGGTGATGTTTGAACTGTCCTCCCCTCGTTCCCCATAAAATCCGCCTGACCTGCCTTCGGGCTTATAAGGCATACCATGCCTTTTGCCTTCCTGAGGGCCAGGCTCAGATTTTCTATCCGTTGCTTTCAGGGGCCGTGGTCTGCCTCTTCAAACCCCTGTTCGCTCGCTAGCTTGTAAGCTGCCTTTACCTCCTGTACTTTCTTCTCCTATTCCTTAACTTGCCTTGCCAAGCGGGCATTCTTTTCCCGCAACCTTAACTCATTACCCTTGGCTTCGGTGTCTTGGCACTGTAGGTATTCCAACTGGGCCTTGTATTCTCCCATTAAATACAACCTCTCCTGATTCAGGGCCTGCAACGTTACCATTAACTTCTCCCCTGCTAGAGCCTTATCCTGGATCTCCAGGGCTGACTCCTTTAACTCGGCTGCCTGTGCTGCAACGAGCCTGTCCAAAAGCTGGACATGCTTTTTGAAACACATCAGCCAGACTGCCTTCTCTAAGGACTTCTTGTGTTCCTTTCCCTCTGTCCATTTAGCTGCTGCATCTACCGGATGCCCAGCCCTTAACAGAGTGGTGATCCACTTCTTTGTGATATTCACCTTGCTAAACACATAATCAGAAATCCTTTCCTCCATCATAGTTTACTCATCCGAACCATTGTCTACTGCATCGCACCCCCATTTCCGGAGTCCTGCCGTGGTCGCCATTTTCTGTAGGGGGTGACGTGTGGCGCGTGCGCCCAGTCAGCTTCGCCTCTGACTGTCCCTTGAGCGGTTCAAATTGCTCCCACACCCCTGGGTTCTAGACACCGGACTTAGGTACAGGCGGCGTTGCAGAAAATCGAGTAGACAAGTGGTTTGGTATAGGAAAACCAAGATTTTATTAAAACAGAATACAACAATCTTATGGAAAATTACTGGGATGAAAATACAGGCATAAACAATAATTATACTTATATGGGAATGGGGAACACACGGCACATCGAGGGAAAAACAATTACATTAACAATCCCCTTATCCTTATCCCACCCCCTATACCTAACTAGATTAAGCTATGAGGGGCCAGGAATTCATGCTCACCAATCCAAAACCTGTTGCTTTAACGGTTGTGAGTTTTTGAGGTTTGGTCTTCTGTCCTTTGGGGTACCCCGTCGCCATGTGGTCTCAGGGCGCGGTGCTGGAGCTGTTGATGTGACACACCTTCCCTCTCCTCAGCTACCGTCGTCATCTCGTCTTCTCTTCTTCTTCTCCCTCGGGTGGTCATCGGCGGTAACGGGCGGTTGGCGGTCTTTACTGCTTATTTGATTTTACTACCCAAGCATCAAATGCCAGCATATTCGTTGCGGGCGTGGACACCCGCGTCTAATGCCAGCTTATTCGTAGTGTTCAATTGCCAACTTATTCTCACTGTCCATACATACACTGCTCAATTTCTTCTTCAAACGCCAGCTTATAACTAGGCGTTTGGTTTTTACCAATGCGTCTTCTGCTGCCCTTCTCTGCTCTTGTCGGGTTTTAGCTTCTTATTCGTCTCGTCTTGTCTCGTCTCGTCTCATCTGCCCTTTTTGCGGCCTGTGTGTCCTGTATGACTTTGAACTCAGGTCTCGTTCTCCTCCCGCGTTTGGTCGCAGTATCATGGGCGTCCTTAGTTGTTGAGCGGTGCGGGGAGCGAGAAGAGGACCCGCCACGAGGCCAGGGCACGAGTACGAGCGGCAGCAGGCCAAGACCACGGACAAGAGTCAAGGGAAGAGAGCGATTACTACTGATGGGCCTGCAGTTATACCCGTTCTTCCACTCCTTATCTGCGCGCCAAATCAGGTCAGTCCATTGTTTAACTTTTGGCGGGCTGTTTTAAATGATTACAACCATTTATTTTAACTACCTTAGGAGTGGTTATCTCCGGGTCTAATGGCCCTGATGTCCTGGTTGCTTTGTCATGGATAAGACTTGATTGTCTTCATCCTACCTTGATGGCTACTGTGAGCTGTTATCGATTAAACATGCAGAAAGCTAATGGCCACAATTATAGGCCCATCCTAACTTGATTCAATTCGATTCAAATAACTGCGTATTCTGTGTTTAGTTTGTCTGGCTGGGCTCCAAAGAGTCTCTGATCACAGATTCCTGCAGTTTAATGTTTCATCTCCAGGCCTGCTTGCTGGCAGAGCCTTGCTTTAAAAATCCTGTCCATATTGGTCACGAGGTTTACAGAAGCCATTTTGGATACCCTAGTTTTCAATAACTTGTCCAAATGGGGTCCCTTGATCCGTAACTTGGGGAGTGCAGGAATTTTGAGAACCCTGCAGCTTACACCAATTCCCATTTCAAAGCTTGTGGTGTTTTTTGCAACTTGTATTATCAAACCAACCCATCTCAGAAGCCTGTTTTGACACAGCTTGTGTTGCCGAGGCTTTAGATTTTTAAACCCAGTTTCTCATGTTTTAATAATGTCAGAAATCTGTTCATATTATGGTGTATCTCTTGGAATATGGCTTATTCTGTCACAATAAGGGGAAGTGTAATGTTAGTTACTGAATGTCAATCAATCAAATATTTTGATAAATCGCTACAGTTTCTGAAAATTTGGGGAAATATAAATTTAATACATGGTCATTGTGGCTTTTTTGACATGTGTTTCTTACAATATATTTTCTACAGATATATTTCAAATTAATCTTGGATTGAAAATAAAAATGGGGAGTGATGTAAAACAGGCTGACGATTCTCTAGCACCCTTTCTACACCGTCACACAAAATCAAATTCTACCCCATTAAATACTAAAAATAGGATTGTCACAAAAAAGTGATCCCTAAAATAAATGACCAAATCTAGAATTAGATTTGATAGTTTTTTATTGTAAAGAAAACAAATTATATAAAGTTCATGCATAATTAGCTTAATCAATTGTCAACTAATAAGTGATGTATGTTAGATCCGTGATTCTGAGAGTATGATGTTATTCAATAACCACACAGATGCTGTAACTTAACAATCAACAGGTATTTACTGGAGTAGGGTAGTCTCAAGACTGGTGTACAGAGGCATGCTCAAGGCTTATATACAGGTGTGGTCACTGCCGGTACTACAGTATACAGGAGCTGTAAAAGTAGTTCTCTCTTAAAAGGTACATACACTACAATTCCTCCCCTTTTAGATTAGTAGTACCCATAATATTCAAATAACAATTAACACTTTAACATGTACATTAAACAACAATCGTCCATTTATAGATTCAGTCTTTGGGGCGGCTTCCTGATCCTTTTGGGATAGCGCCTTTCCTGAGGTTCTTGTTCTTGGTGCGGAGGCGATTCTGGCCCCTTTTCATCGGTTAGTTCATCGGGTTCCACTGCTACTGGTTCGGAGGTAGATGCTACCGGTATGTTGGGTTCATCCCCAGGTACACAAGACATGGGGTTGACTCGTTCCTGTGACGCTAAGATCTGATTAACGTGGCGTCTCACAATGTTCTCCCCGACATCCACTGTGTACACTAATGGCCCCTGCCTTGTGCATATCGTTCCGGGTTGCCATTTCTCTGTTCGATAGTCACGGGCCAAGACTGGTTGTCCTACGTTGAAGCTCCTTGTCGGCTTCTCATTGATGTGCTGGAATTGTATATCCTCAACATTTCTTCACACATTTGGTCTGAGCAAGTCCAGACGAGATCTCAACCTTCGGTTAAAGAACATCATGGCCGGAGTCTGGTTCGTAATGTGTCGCGTTTCGGTAGGCTAATAAGAAATTGTCCACCTTATGCAGTAGTGGAATTTCATCGTCGCACATGGCCTTTATCGCCTTCTTAAAGGTTTGTACGAACCTCTCAGCCAATCCATTTGTGGCTGGATGATACAGGGCGGATGTGTAATGCCTTACCCCATTCCTTCTCATAAATTTTCGAAACACTTCGGACACAAACTGTGGTCCATTATCAGAGCAAATCTGCTCTGGCAAGCCGTTTCTGGCAAATATGGTCCGTAGGAGTGCAATCGTTTTCTCTGTAGTGGTTGAGGACATTTTTATCACCTCAGGCCACTTCGAATGAGCATCCACTGCTATTAAGAACATTGAGTCCATGAATGGACCAGCGAAATCAATATGCACCCATTGCCATGGAGAGGAGGGCCACTCCCATGGGTGTAGAGGGGCATGTGGTGGTGCATTTTGGACCTTCTGGCATCCTGAGCAGCTCTTGGTTAGGTCTTCGATGTGTTGATCGATTCCCGGCCACCACACATAAGCCCTAGCAAGGCTTTTCATTTTCACTCCCCCCAGATGGCCTTCATGTAGCTCATTTAGCACTCTCTCCCTTAACGTGGGTAGAATCACCACTCGGGATCCACACATCACTGTCCCCTGGCATACTGACAGCTGTTCTCTTCTGGATGAGATTGCTGGCAACAGTGAGTCGCCATGTGTTGGCCATCCCCTCACCGTCAAATCATATACCCAAGACAGCGTCGGATCATTGCGGGTCTCCTTCTCTATATCCGCGTTCGTTACTGGCAGTTGTTCAATTATTGACGAATAAAATATCTCGAAAGGGTCCACTGCTGGTGCTTCCTCCACAGTAGGCAGTGGCAGGCGCGATAGCCCATCAGCGTTTCCATGCTGTTTCGTGCCTTTATATTCTATTTCATATTGATTCGCCCCTAGAAACAGGGACCATCTTTGCAACTGTTGTGCAGCCATCACTGGAACGCCCTTCTTAGGATTAAAGATGGAGACAAGTGGTTGGTGGTCAGTCAGCAAGGTGAACTTCTGCCCATGCAGATAGTGGTTGAATTTTTTTACTCCCCATACTAGGCTGAGGGCCTCCCTGTCAATCTGGGCGTAGTTGCGCTCGGCTGAGGTTAGTGACCGAGACGCAAAAGCTACTGGCCTCTCCAACCTGTCTGGGTATTTGTGCGACAGCACCGCTCCAATACCATAGGGTGATGCATCACATGCCAAACGAATGGTAGTGCTGGGTTGAAATGGGCCAACACCTCTTTAGATGTGATCAATTCTTTACACTTCTGGAAAGCTCGTCTACGTTCGTCATTCCACTTCCATGGTACCCCTGTTTGCAGTAGGGTGTTCAGTGGGTGTAATACCGTGGACAAATTTGGTAAGAACTTATGGTAGTAGTTTTCCAGCCCGAGGAACGACCTCAGTTGTGACACATTTTCCGGTGCTGGAGCCTTGACTACTGCCTCAATCTTTTCAGGGGACTTGTGTAACCCCTCTTCATCGATGACATGGCCACAATACGAGATCTGCTTCTGGAAAAACTCGCACTTGTGGCGATTAGCTCGTAGCCCATATTCCTTTAATCTGGTGAGCACCTTCTCCAAGTTGGCGAGGTGATCACTGTCATTTTCGCCCGTGACCAGGATGTCGTCCAAATAACACTGCGTCCCTGGAATCCCTTGCAGGACTTGATCCATTGCCCTTTGCCAAATAGGCGGAGCCGATGCTACCCCGAACACCAGCTGATTGTATTGATAAAGACCTTTATGAGTGTTAATCGTAAGGTATTGTTTCGAGGCTTCTTCTACCTCCATTTGCAAGTACGCCTGGGCTAGATCAATTTTGGTGAAGCATTTACCTCCAGATAGTGAGGCGAAAATATCCTCAATTCGTGGAAGCGGATATTGTAACGTGTGAAGGACTGGGTTCACTGTCACCTTAAAATCCCCACAGATGCGAACCTTCTTTGGTTCCCCAGGCGTATTACTCAACGACCTCTTCATTACAGGAACGATGGGTGTAACCCACTCGCTCCAGTCTACTTTGGACAGTACTCCTGAATGTTCCAACCCTTCCAGCTCTGCTTTGACAGCTGGTCTGATCGCATAAGGCACTGGTCTGGCCTTAAGAAACTTTGGGCTTGCATTTTCCTCTATTTTAATCATTGCTGTTATGCCTATTAGTGTTCCGAGTCCCTGCTGGAACACTTCTTTTGCGTCAGTTATCATTTTTGACAGTCGTCCAGGTGTGACGTCGTCATCCTTTTTGGCCTCAACCTTCAGTGCCTGTATGGAATGCCAATCTAATTGTATCTTCCGGATCCATTCACATCCTAGCAGTGGTGGTCCTCCATCTGGCAATACATATATATCCATTTTAGGTATTTCCTGGCCTTTATATATCACTTTCACCCTTATTTTTCCTTTGGGGTAGACTTTTTGCCCCGTGTACGTCTTCAAGACAATCTCTAGCTTTCAAGGGTATATGTGAAAATAGCCGCTTGTAGTCCCGTTGGTTTATGACTGTTAGGGCCGATCCTGTGTCCAATTCCATTTTCACTTAGGCTCCATCTATCTTGAGTGTAACCCAGATAGTCTGGTGATCCTCCATTTTGGTTACCTTATGTAGTTTCAGACAACTCAGCTCCTTGCTTCCGGAGTCTGTGTCACTTTCCTGTTCGTCTGAACTACTGTCCATCACCTGGTGTACCTTTTTGTACTTCTCCTGTGGAGATTTCTTACTGTTGGTTTTCTTCCCAGACCTGCAGACTCTTGCTATGTGTCCTGCTTTTCCACACTGTCTGCACACTTGGTCCTTGAACCAACAATCCTTCTGGTCATGTGTTGTTCTGCTGCAGCGATAGCACTTCCCTGTTCCATAGGACATTTCATTAGTGCCATATTCTTGCGGTCTCCATTGTATCTCTGCAGCGCTCCTTGCGGCTGCTTCGTATGATACTGCCATACTGAAAGCCTTGTCCAGCGTAAGATCCTTTTCTGATAGAAGCAGTTTCTGGGTTCCTTCACTTTGCAGCCCACACACAAACTTGTCCCTTAACGTATCTGCTAGTCCCACTCCAGACTGGCAGTGTTTCGATAGCTTGCGCAGTTCCGTTAAGTACTCAGCATTGCTTTCGTCTTTGTGTTGGTTCCTTTTATGGAACTTAAATCGTTCTGCTATCAGCAGCGGTGTGGGGTTTAAGTGGTCCTGTAGGATTTCTACTATGCTTTCGAAATTCTTGTTCACAGGCTTCTCCGGGGTTATTAGGTTTCGCAGTAACCCATAAGTTTTTGCACCCATGGAATTTAACAAAACCAGTGCTTTCCTAGCATCTGGCACTTCATTTGCCCTGCAGTACACCTCAATACATTCCACATATGTCGCCCAATCTTCGACTTCATTGTCGAACGTAGATATACTGCCACTCTTCTGCATCCCTGGGTGTGATTTAACTGTCAAAAATGGCGTCTCCCACGCTTCCCCTTCTTCTCCGCTGGCACAAAATGGCGTCTCCCGCGCTTTCCTTTCTTCCCGCGCTCGCCCTCCTTCACTGCTGCGGCTTCTAAAAATGGCGCCTCCCGCGCTCTTCCTTCTTCTCCACGGCTCAATGGCGTCTCCCGCGCTCTCCCTTCTTCTCCCCGCAGACACTGTTCAGCCCTTGAGCCCTGGCTGTGCTCTGCGCGTTGTTTTTTTTTTGTGCGCCTTTCCCGTTTCCGCCGCTCAGTCCTGAACCCGGCTGTTGCTTTACCCTCTCTCTCTCCGTTTTGTTTTTCCTCGACGCCGCTCGGTTTTCAACCCCCGGCTGCGCCCTGTGCGCTTCACCCACTGTCTTAACCCGTCGACGCTGCTCGGCATTCTCTCCGCCGTCAGTTGGCTCCAGCCGCCGCTGTCCGGGAAGGGTCTGCGCTGTACCTGTTGTCAGTCTATTGCTGATCGTCGTGGCTGGGGAACCAGGCCCGGCTCTCCACAGCCTCCCCTGCGATGTTCACTCTCTGCCGGACGACTGGGCGGTTGCTCGTGGTCGACGCCCGTGTTTCTGGCCTCGACTTTCTTCCACCGCCCTCCCGGAGCGAATCCTCGAAGGGAAATGCAGAGTTGCAGGTAGATTCGAATCGACACTCGTCGCCACTGTTAGATCCGTGATTCTGAGAGTATGATGTTTTTCAATAACCACACGGATGCTGTAACTTAACAATCAACAGGTATTTACTGGAGTAGGGTAGTCTCAAGACTGGGGTACAGAGGCATGCTCAAGGCTTATATACAGGTGTGGTCACTGCCGGTACTACAGTATACAGGAGCTGTAAAACTAGTTCTCTCTTAAAGGTACATACACTACAATGTAGTAGATATATTGAAGCTTACAGAAATCTAGACTAGAGTGCAAACTCACACCATGATAGGCAAGCAGACAAATCATTTTTCATAACTTCACTGTTTTCACTATCCCTTCCTATGAAATATCCATTCTACACAACATTAGTGAAGGGTTTTTCACCATCAGTATCCCTTTTATAAATCAGTTACAATCTATTAAGATTAACTTAACATTTTAAAAAGCATATTTATTCATATAGTGAGTGCTGATGACATCTGACTGGGCAGACTGAGTAACCGAGTCTGATACCATGAGGGAGCTGAATTAATACTGGCAAAGTTGCATTCATTATCCTCAGATGCTCCAGTGATCACGTCATTTCAACGTTGTGGTTAACTCTCTCACACTGTCAGGTTCAGTAACTTCTTCAAGCCATTTCTCAGCAAACACAAAAATTGAGCAGTAAAACTAACATAAATGAGTCAAAAAAAGACGTTAGTTATAATTCCTTTTAAGAAGGGTTAATGTTACAAATTTGTATCTGCTGTAGGTACCTTATTGGGTGCAATGGTGTCAGTCATATCCATAAGCTGCCTGGGCATTTTACTTTTACGGGGCTTGACTGCCGCTGCCCTGTGTCTGCTCACATGATAACAGGACCCGAGGAAGTAAAAATGCAACTTCCTTGAGGCCGGAACCAGATATTTTCCATGTGTATATCTTCAATCTTTCTGAAGCCAAACTGAATTAATAGCAGATGAGGGAAGGTTTTCTTCAAATCGTTAAACCATTTTATTCTACAGAGGTGAGCATACAGAGCAACAATTATGATAAGATTCACTTAGTTCAATCGATACAACTTATCTCTACGTAATAATATAAAAATAATGAACATACTACGCTACTCCACTTCAATGGATTATCTTGCTTGACTTAAACCTGTGCCTTCTGTTGCCTAGGCCCTAAGCTCTGGAATTCCCTCCCTAAACCTCTCCACCTCTCTACCTCTCTTTCCTCCTTTAAGACGCTCCTTAAAACCTACCTCTTTGACCAAGCTTTTGGTCATCTGCTCTAATTTCCCCTTATGTGGCTCGGTGTCAAATATTTTGTCTTATAATACACCTGTGAAGCACCTTGGGACGTTTTACTACGTTAAAGGTGCTATATAAATACAAGTTGTTGTAGTTGTTGTTGTCCTGTTTCCAAAAGCGAGACTGCCTTGTGTGTGTCTCTCTTAACCCTGGCTTCACAGATAGCTAGAGATCAAAGGGAAATCCAGCACAATGGGTATGAGGTGTTTTCTCATTAACCAGACAAGCTAACAAATTAAGGTTTAGGCCTAGAAATTCAGTTGTTTGTGCCAGCCGCTAGCGCCTTAGGAGGAGGAGAAGTGGGGTGCTAAGCGTCTAGCGCCTGGGCGCAGCGCGATCTGCGCCTCTCGCGAACTTCAGTTAAGATTTAGCGGCGGCGCAAAACCTTTGCGCGCGCAGATCCTGACGTCATTTCATGGTGCAACGCCCTTTGTGCGCCCCAAACCGGAAATTCAGTGGCGCCGGCCTATTGTGCGCCTGGCGCCCCTAGTGACTGGTAGAGGGGAACGGTTCCCAGTCGCTGCGGGGCGCGGGGGGTGCTAATTAAAGGGGACTCCTCCTGCAGTATAAATGGCAGCCATTTTGCACCACTCCTTCTTTGTGAGAGACGGATCTTTGGAGAGAGACAAAGGTAGAGAACTTTCTGGTTTGGCTCAACACTCGCACAGGTACTTGTGGCTTCAGGCCACAGCTTTGCACTTGTCTTTAACTTCAGAGTCATAGCATTGATTGGAAACATATAATGGGGGCTGCAATGGGTGGAAACGTTGGGCTTCTCCATTGCATTCAAAGGGCTCAGAGACGCCGTGAAAGAGTGCCAGTCATGGCCAGACGGAGAAGGGGCAACAGGCGTCGGCAAAGGAGGCCTTACCCACCCAGGGTATACCGCCAGCAGTTCTCATATCTGAACATGTCTGAGGAGCAGTGTGTTCGGAGGCTGCGATTCAGAAGGGCGGTGGTCACTGAGATCTGCCACCTGCTTCGCGGAGATCTGCAGCCACAGCTGAGGAGCAGGACGTCTCTGTCGGTGGCAGTGAAGGTGACGGTGGCTCTTAACTTCTATGCCACCAGCTCCTTCCAATCCGCTACTGGGGACATTTCCAACATCTCCCAGTTTGCGGTACATTGCTGCATCTGCCAGGTGACCAATGCCCTTTTCAGAAGGAGACGTCAGTTCATCTCCTTCCCCATGACCGTTGACAAGCAGCAACAGCGTGCAATGGGCTTTGCAGCATTAGCGGGCTTCCCCATGGTGCAGGGCGCCATTGACTGCACGCATGTGGCTTTGCGGGCACCTCTAGAGAATGCCGAGGATTACCGCAACCGGAAGGGCTACCATTCGCTCAACGTGCAGTTGGTGTGTGACCACAGGCAGCTCATCCTAGCTGTCAATGCCCGCTTTCCAGGCAGCAGCCACGATGTCTTCATCCTGCACCAGACTTCTGTGGCAGACATGTTCGAGGCCCAGCCTCACCCACGAGGATGGCTTCTCGGGGACAAAGGCTATCCTTTGTGCACCTGGCTGATGACCCCGCTCCGTGCGCCCAGCACCCCTGCTGAAGAGGGATACAATGAGAGCCATCAAGCAACCAGGAACATCATTGAGCAAACAATCGGCGTGCTGAAACAACGGTTCCGCTGTCTGGATCATTCCGGGGGAGCCCTACAGTGCTCGCCTGAGCGAGTCTCCCATTTCATTGTCGTGTGCTGCATGTTGCACAACCTGGCTATCCGCAGGACTCAGCCACTGCCAGAGGAGGAGGACCACCAGAGGAGGAGGAGGAGGAGGAGAAGGAGGACCAGCACAGGAGGGAGGCAGAAAGTGCAAGGGCCGCCCGTCGGCGGCTTATTGCAAGTCGGTTCTAGGCCCCCTCTCAGGGAATGGCTTGTGCCAATGGCAGAAGATGAATGTAGCCGCTCCACAAGCCCTCAGCCGAGCAGGGCAACCAGGACTTCCAAAAGAAAGCATGGACAGTGCGATTTAAGAAATTTTTTTACTATGATACCTCTGTGCCCTTCCCACATGACAAACTAATGGAGAGAAACCCCCCCCAAAAACACGAATACACCAGTCTCGGCCTTTACAAGTAAAACAAATATACCAGTCTCGGCCTTTAAATATGAAACAAATATACCAGTCTCGGCCTTTAAATATGAAACAAATACACCAGTCTCGGCCTTTAAATATGAAACAAATACACCTGTCTCGGCTTTTAAATATGAAACAAATACACCAGTCTCGGCTTTTATAAGTAAAACAAAACATTTGGCCACACCTTCTACTTTTTCCCCTGCAAGGGTGATCCGTTTCGCTTCCGTGACTGGCCCCTACCCGTCCTGCAGCTCCTCCTCAATGGGACCCCAGTGGCTGCAGCAAGGCTGGGGGAAGGCTGCTGAGGGTCAGATGGTGAGAAGGCAGATGCCCTTGGGGGTCGGCCTGGACCAGCTCTGGGCCTGGAGGGGCCGGCTGCTGACTGCTCCAACTCTGCTTGGGCGGCAGCAGTCTGTCCAACAGCTGGTGGCAGCTGCAATGGAGGAATGACAGTGTTGGCTGCAGGAATGCTGCCAACCTGACAGATCACAGGCACTCCCTGGTCGGCTGAGACATTGGCACGCACACGGGCCAGCACTGCAGCATGTGCAGCAATCTGCTGAGGCACAGACTGCTGGGCTGCTGCAGCACAGCGAGTGCCCCGGCGATGGCTGGCCGATCCAGCGAGTGTGGCAGCAGTTAGTGCCCGTGTGGCCCTGGTCTGACAGCAGCCAGTGAATGCACGGCACGACTGAGCATTTGGCTAGAAGCCGCCTGTGAAGCAGCGAAGTCCTGCTGACTCCTAGCCTGTGCTGCCGCGATGTCCTGCAGACTCCTGGCCTGTGCTGCACTGAATTGTTGCAGACTCCTGGCCTGTGCTGCACTGAATTGTTGCAGACTCCTGGCCTGTGCTGCCCCGAATTCCTGCACGCTCCTTGCCAGTAATTCTATGGGGTCAGTCATCCTTACCACTGCAGCCATGAGCTCAGTGTGCCTGCGCTCAGCCTGGGTGCCCATTTCCGCTAGGTGCCGCACATCCTCTGCGCTCACCGTAGCAGGACTGGAGGCCGCACTCACCCTCCGGGGAGAAGGCCGCCGAGCTTCCACACCCCTCCCGCGTTGCTGCAGCCCACTGGTCCCCGGAGCTTCACTATCCTCCGACCCTTCCCCCCTGCTCCCCTCCAGGGAAGACGTGTCAGCATCATGGCCATGGGCTGCCTCGGCTGAGGGTGTCCCTGATGGGCTGGCTTCCTCTTCCTCCTCCTCTATGTCTGACTCGGACACAGTGCCAGCTTGAGGGGCCGCCTCCTCACCTGGCGAGTCACCATCTGAAAGCAGGGAGGCACAAGAGTTGCTTTAGAGTGAGGACAGGGCGGCAGCGAGGGAGGCATGAGTGCTGCTGTGCACTGCATTGGTTCGATAGTGGCAAAGGATGCTGGCGTGAGGCGCAAGTGGAAAGGGAGAGGTCAAAAAGGTGATGACCTTACCATTGGTGCCCAGAACAGGGTCAGCATCTCCAGTGGCGACGGGGCCACTCAGCCGGCCTGCCATGATCCGCTCCACTCGCTGCTCGAGGTCGCTCAGCTGTTTCAGGTCAGGACGGCCTGTCGCTGCTGTCTTCTGTTATGCGCCAGCTTGGCCTGCAAGAGAAAGGACCGCCTCTAAGTACAGTGTCAAGCCCTGATCTTGCCCGCACAGCCTCCCATGTTCGATTAGCCCTGACAGTGTCAAGCCCTGATCTTGCCCGCACTGCCTCCCATGTTCGATTAGCCCTGACAGTGTCAAGCCCTGATGTTGCCCGCACTGCCTCCCATGTTCGATTAGCCCTGACAGTTTCTAAAGTCCTGATTGCGCAAGTGCTTTTCATGACAGTCCCACAGCTGCTGGATGAGGGCTGGCCATTAGGGCTTTCAGAGCTGTTTGGCCATAAAGTGAGGTGCACATGCAGGGATGAGGAGGATACTGGAAAGGGTACTCACCCTGACAACCCGAGTGAGGTTGTTGAATTTTTTCCGGCACTGGGTTGGTGTCCTGCCAACCACGCTGTTGGACGTGACCCTGTTTGCCGCATCCCTCCATGCTTTCCGATATTCGGCGGGCAGCGGCCTCCTGCCACCCTCAGGGAAGAGGATATGGCGCCTGCGGTCCACTGCGCCAACCAGCAGCCTCAGGTCACCCTCGCCGAAGCGCTGCGCTCTCTCCCTGGCCTTCTCCATTCTCCTGGGCGTGGAGCTGTTCCAGAAGCAGTGTTCAGGCCTTGCCTTAGGGCTGCAGTGTGCAGGGCGTGGCAGCCAAGCAATTCCACACTCCCCCTTTAAGTGCTGACCGGCGCCTGACTGTCTGGCCTCAATGAGCAACTCGCCACACCTGCGCTGCGCCCGCCTTCGGTGTTTGTGCCCCGGATCGCCGGCTTAGCGCCTAATGATAGTCGTGCATCGCCTGCTTTAGCGCAGCAGCAACCTCTTGGGGCGATGCAACTGAATATCGGCGAAGGTGGCGCTAAGTTGCGCCGGGCGCAAAAGTTAGCGAACGCCATGCTGTAGCGCCCCGAACGTGGCTATACTGAATTTCTAGGCCTTAGTCTCTGGGAAAAACAACTTCCATTTAGTATATTAACCAGCCTTTGGCTGGATGCTATTTTTAAAAACTCGTGAAAGTACACATTGCTTTTAAAAAACTCATCATTAAAAGTAACTCCTTCCCTCTTTTTTTTGTGGAAAAATGGTCAAAATAGTCCCAAAACATTAGGGCCTAGAAATTCGCTATCGCCGCGCCAGGTCTTTAGCGCCCGAAAGTTAGCGCACGCCCGGATTCCCGTAGCGCCCGCCTGAAATTCAGTTGCAGCGCCCCAAGACGGAGGCGGGCGCTATTGCAGGGTTTGGCCGCCTCCGCTTGGGGCGCTGAAAGTCAATTTCAGGCGTCCAGCTGCCGCAGCGCCACCCGATGCGGTGCGGCAGGCTGGGGTACTGCAGGCCTCCTCCTTCTCTTAAGGAGGAGCTGCCTGCAGCCGTGAGATCGCCGCTGGATTCCCCCGGCAAATGAGCCCGGCACCACGGAGAAGTGCCGGGCTCGCGGGGGTCAGAGACCAATGCCGCGGGGGGGGTGGTGTGGGAGTCCGGGGAGGAAGGTGCGGCCAAGCGGCCGCCGGGAAAGCGGCCGGCCTCACCTCCACCTTTACGCCCCGGCCTCTCGGAGCTGCAAGGCCCCGTTTTACAAACGCTCTTTGCGCCCGCTACGTGAGAGGCGGCAGCAACTGAATTTGGGTGTCGGGCCGGCATCGCGTTGGAACCGGGGCGCTGCGCACACCGATGACGTCATCGGTGCCGGCGCAGCGCTACCGGCTAACGCCACCATTTGCGCTACACTGAATTCCAGGCTACCAACAGCGCCGGCGCAAAAGACCTCTTTAGGCGCTAAATGGGCGCTAACACCACTGAATTTCTAGGCCTAGAAATTCAGTTGGTAGCGCCAGCGATTAGCGCCTAAAGAGGCCGAGAAGTGGGGCGTTAGCCAATTTTCGGCCGGTCGCAGTGAACCCAGCGCCTCTTGCCATATTGAGTGGGTTTTAGCGCCGGCGCTAAATCTTAGCACCCGCTCGTGGGCGCAGGCAGATCATGACGTCATTTCAGTGTGCAATGCCTTTTTGGCGCCCCGGACTGGAAATTCAGTGGTGCGCCCCTTCGTTCCGCCTGGCGCGAATAAGGACAGCTTACTGGAACATTCCCCAGTCGCTCTCAGGCTTAGGGGGGCGCTCTTTAAAGGGGACTGCACTGGTATAAAAGCGGCAGCCATTTTGGGAGCACAACTTCTTTGAGATTTTCACACAGTTGCAGAGTTGCACTCTGAGAGCCATATCACTAGTGACCCAGCGCTGCCAGAGGACCTTCAGCCTTCAGACCATCACCCTGCTGCTGGTGAGCGTTTACACCCTGTATAATTTCTTGTTACCTATTATTATGGAGGCTGCTTTAGAGGGGAACATCCTGCTGCTCGACCATCTGGAAAGGTCACAGAGACGGAGGGAGAGAGGGCCAGGAATGGCCAGACAGAGGAGGGCCAACAGATGTCGCCACACCAGACCTTACGCTGCCAGGGTATTCAGGCAGCAGTTCTCTTACCTCAACATGTCGGAGGAGCAGTGTCTTAGGAGGCTGCGATTCAGAAAGGAGGTGGTGACTGAGCTGTGCCACCTGCTTCAGGCAGATCTTCAGCCGCAGATAAGGTGCAGGACCTCGCTGTTGGTGGCTGTCAAGATTACAGTAGCACTGAAGTTCTATGCAACCGGCTCCTTTCAGGCAGCAACTGGGGACATTGCCAACATCTCCCAGTTTGCGGTGCATAGCTGCATCCAGCAAGTAACAGATGCCCTGTTTAAAAGGCAGCGGCAGTACATCTCCTTCACTGCGACACCGGAGAAGCAGCGGGAGCGCGCAGAGGGCTTCGCGGCAATAGCGGCCTTCCCCATGGTGCAGGGCGCCATTGACTGCACGCACGTGGCTTTGCGGGCGCCTGTTTTGAATCCTGAGGACTTCCGCAACCGCAAGGGGTTCCACTCCTTGAATGTGCAGCTGGTCTGTGACCACCGGCAGCTGATCCTCGCGGTCAATGCTCAGTTCCCAGGCAGCAGCCACGACGCATTCATCCTGCGCCAGACTTCAGTAGCAGACCTTTTTGAGGCCCCGGCTCACCCAGAAGGCTGGCTTCTCGGTGACAAGGGCTATCCTCTGTGCCCATGGCTGATGACCCCGCTCCGTTCGCCCAGCACCCCTGCAGAAGAGCACTACAACGTCAGCCATCAGGCGACGAGGAATATTGTGGAGCACACAATCGGCGTGCTGAAGCAGCGGTTCCGCTGTTTGGACCATTTGGGAGGCACCTTGCAGTACTCACCAGAGCGAGTCTCCCACTTCGTCGTTGTCTGCTGCATGCTCCATAACCTCGCCACCCTGCACACCCAGCCAAAGCCAGCAGACATTGAAGGACCAGCAGAGGAGGAGGAGGAGGAGCAGGAGGAGGAGGAGCAGGAGGAGGAGGAGCAGGAGGAGGAGGAGCAGGAGGAGGAGGAGGAGGAGGAGGAGCAGGAGGAGGAGGAGCAGGAGGAGGAGGAGGAGGAGGAGGACCAAGACGGGAGGGTCCCAGAAACTGGAAGGGCCGCTCGTCAGGGGCTGATAAGCAGTCGGTTCTAGGCCCCTCTCACGGAATGCTTGGTGCCAATCGAAGACCAGGAATGGAACAATTCGGATAACCCAAAGCCTAAGAATGCCAATATGAATGTAAATAGCAGACATGGCCAATGTCAATAAAATAATTTGTTTATTTTGAAAAATGTGCTTCCTTCCAACATGACAAAGCAATGGCACCAGAAAGCTTAACTGACAAACTAACACATAAGTGGCTCGCACACCCGGGAGACTATCCAAAACATTACTAACATTCAGACCAACTGGCTCACACACCCGGGAGACTATCCAAAACGTTACTAACATTCAGACCAGCATCCACGGCCTTGATTACTAGAAATAAGACGTCTCAGCAGCACCTTCTACTCTTTCCCCTTTGATGGTGATCTACTTCTCTTGCGAGAACGGCCCCTTCCCTCCCTGCAGCTCCTCCGTAATGGGACCCCAGTGGCTGCATGAAGGCTGGGGGACACCTGCTGACTGTCCGAAAGCGCAGATGCCCCTGAGGGACGGCCTGGACGGACTCTGGGCTTGGAGGGCCCGGATGCTGACTGCTCCAACTGGGCATGGGTGGAAGCAGTCTGTCCTACAGGTGATGGCAGCTGCAGTGGAGACGTGCCAGCGGTGGCATCAGGAATGCTGACATCCTGAGAGCGGACACCTGCTCCGTGGTCGGCCGACACACTGGCACTCTGACGGGGCAGCACCGCAGCATGCGAACCAATCGGCTGGTCCACAGATTGCTGGCCTGCTGTGGTGCTGCAAGGGCCCCGGGTAATCCTGCCTGATCCATCGAGGGTGGCAGCAGTCAGTGCTTGCGTGGCCTCAATCTGCCTCTGCATGAGGCCAGTGAGTGACTGCATGGCAGCACTCAGCCCTTGCGTGGCAGGTGCCAGTGCTTCGGTGAAGCCCTGGACAGTCCTTTCCAGTGCTTCGGTCAAGCCCTGAACAGTCCTTTCCAGTGATGTACCGAAGCCCTGGGCACTCCTTTCCTGTGCTGCCCCGAAGCCCTGGGCACTCCTTTCCTGTGCTACCCCGAAGCCCTGGGCACTCCTTTCCTGTGCTGCCCCGAAGTCCTGGGCACTCCTCGCCCGTGCTGCCCCGAAGTCTTGCACACTCCTTGCCAGTGTCTCGATGGATTCAGGCATCCTTGCCACTGCAGCCATCAGCTCAGTGTGCCTGAGCTGAGCCTGGGCACTCATTTCTGCGAGGGAATGCACCTCTTCTGCGCTCTGTGCAGCAGTCATCGTGGCCTGACTCGCCCTCCGGGGAGACGACTCCCGAGCTTCCCTACCCCCCTTGCGTTGCTGGAGCCCGCTGGTTCCTGCAACTGGTTCCTCCTCAGAGCCATCCCCCCCGCTCCCCTCCAGGGAAGCACTATCCCCAGTCTGCAGATGGGCTGGCTCGCCTGAGGGTGGTACGGATGGTCCGGCTTCCTCCTGCTCATCGCCTCCGGAGTCAGTGTCCCTGGCAGCTTGATGGCCCGGCTCCCGAGCTGGTGATGCAGCATCTGAAAGCAGGGAGATTGAAGAGTGACTTTAGCGAAAGGACAGGGTGGCAGTAAGGGATGCAAGAGTGCTGCAATGCTCTGACATGGGTCCAGAGTGAAAAAGCATGCTGGTGGGGGGAACAAGTGGAAGGAGACAGTTCAAAAAGGTGATGACCTTACCATCGCTGTGCACAATGGGGTCGGCAGCTCCAGTGGTGACAGGACCACTCATCCGGCCTCCAACAATCTGGTGGACTCTTTCCTCCAGGTCCGTCAATGTCTGCAGCTGAGGAGGGCCTCCTCCAGTACGAATCTGTTCCCTCCGGTTCCTGGCCAGCTTGGCCTGCAGGAGAAAGGACAGGAAGTGATGAAACATGCTGCCCTGAGTTGTCATCTCATGCCTCCCATGGTGGAACAGCCCTTACAGTATGCCCTGAGTTGTCATCTTGTGATGAAATATTCCATTCATCACTGCCTGTGACTGTGGTCGGTTTCAGTGTCATTTCCCCTCCCCCAGTCCTCATTGTATTGTTTATTGGAATGTGCTGGAATGTGCTGTGTGTGTAGGGCTCCGCCCATACCTGGCCCCTTTTGTAAGCTAGCTCAGTCTGGCCTCAGTCTCCAGAAGGAAGATACCTCTCTCTCTTACGTGTTACTTTCTAAGTTAATAAAAGCCTTGTTTTGTTTCGCTAACATCGAGTCTCGGAATTATTGAGGCACATCAATTTTATTAACTTATTTTTCAACACTATGGATCAACTCCTGAAACCCGAACGTTTGGATTTGGATCAACATGCTCCGGACACATCAGCATGCTTCAGACACTGGTTTGAGTGTATGGAATTCTTCCTGGACAATTTCGCAGCCGTCAAAGACGCTACGGACGCTGCAAGGATGAGACTCGGAATTCTGCGGAATTGGGTAAGCCACCGGGTTTACCCCCTCATCCAAGACGCCGATATGTACCTGGCCGCCTGCGACATCTTAAAGGCGCATTACCAGCAGCCTACGAATGAGGTGTATGCTAGGCATCTGCTCGCTACTCGCGCACAGCGACCTGGGGAATCGGTGGAGGAGTTCCTAAGCACCCTGAAAATGCTTGGCAAAGACTGCAAGTGCCGAGATGTAAAAGCCGCAGTGTACACTGACGAGCTTGTTCGCGATGCCTTTATCACAGGCCTCAGCTCCACTTACATCCGGCAAAGACTGCTGGAAAAAACGGGGTTGGACCTGAAACAGGCTGCGGACACCGCGCGATCCCTGGATGTGGCCCAGAGAAACCCGGACGCCTACTCTTCAGCCCGCGCCGTCCACGCCGCCACGTGTGCACCGAGGGTGCCGCCATCTTGGAAGGCATCTTCCCCGCCCGGCAGCCCGACACCGGCGGGGCCCCGCTCTCCCCCCAGAAGCCCTACGACAGCCGCGACGCGTCAGGGACCCAACTGCTACTTCTGCGGGCAGCCAAAACACACCAGAAACCTGTGCCCGGCGAAAGGCACCACCTGCTTTAAGTGCGGTAAGAAGGGGCACTTCGGGAAGGTGTGCAGAGGGAACCCCGCCGGAAAACCAACCGCCGGAAATCCCGCCACCGCCGCGTGTGCGCCGTGGGAGCGGCCATCTTGGACGCCATCTTGCCCGACCTCGTGGGGTCCGCCATCTTATGAGCAGACAGCGTGGACGCCATCTTGTATCGATCAGGGCCCTACAGTGGCATCGGTCACAGTGGACCAGAACAGGCCGCACCCGCTATCCAAATCAATGGTGGACATCGAGGTAAACGGGTGCCGGGTTAAATGTTTAATTGACAGTGGAAGCACGGAGAGTTTTATCCACCCTGAACTGGCACAGCAACTCTCCCTAAAGGTGGTCCCTGCTCAGGGTACCATCTCTATGGCTGATAAAACCCAGACATCGACCATTCTGGGTTACTGCACGGTACAATTGGGCGTTAACGGAACTGTATACGATAATTTTAAAGTATTAATCATGAAGAACCTATGTGCGAGCGTGATCTTGGGCCTGGATTTCCAGTGCAACCACCAAAGCATCACGCTCAAGTACGGTGGGTCCCAGCCGCCCCTCACAGTGTGCGGTCTGGCTACCCTGAAGGTAAAGCCGCCTTCGCTATTCGCGAACCTTACCCCTAACTGCCGGCCAATAGCGACCAAAAGCAGGAGGTACAGCTGGGAGGACAGGCGGTTTATCGCGACCGAGGTAGACAGGCTCCTGAAAGAGCGCATTATTGAACGCAGCAACAGCCCGTGGCGCGCCCAAGTGGTAGTGGTAAGGAGTAGCGAGAAGAAACGGATGGTGATCGACTATAGTCAAACGATCAACAGGTACACCCAACTAGACGCCTACCCGCTACCCCGCATATCAGAAATGGTGAACCAAATCGCCCAATACCGGGTGTTCTCCACCATCGACCTCAAGTCAGCGTACCACCAGCTCCCTATCAGACCAGAGGACCGCCCGTACACCGCCTTCGAGGCGAACGGACGCCTCTACCAATTCCTCAGAGTCCCCTTTGGGGTGACGAATGGGGTCTCGGTTTTTCAGAGGGAGATGGACCGCATGGTCGATGACCACCACTTGCAGGCAACCTTCCCCTACCTCGACAACGTCACCATCTGCGGCCACAATCAGCAGGATCACGACTCGAACCTCGAGAGGTTCCTGGAAACCGCACAAAAACTCAACCTCACCTACAACGAGGACAAGTGCGTTTTCAACACCACGCGCCTCTGCATACTAGGCAGCGTGGTGGAGAATGGGGAAATCGGACCAGACCCCGACCGATTGCGCCCCCTATGGGAGCTGCCCCTGCCCAACACTCCCAAAGCCCTGAAAAGGTGCCTGGGGTTATTTTCTTATTATTCCCAATGGGTCCCCAACTACTCCGACAAAGCCCGCCCCCTCTTGAAAGCATCCTCTTTTCCGCTCTCTGCTGAGGCCCACGCCGCCTTCAAAAGCATTAAGCAGGATATTGAGCAGGCCACGCTACAGGCAGTGGACGAGAACACTCCATTTCAAGTGGAAAGTGATGCGTCTGACTTCGCCTTGGCGGCCACCCTCAACCAGGCGGGGCGGCCCGTAGCTTTCTTCTCGAGGACCCTCCAAGGGCCCGAGATCAGACACTCCTCCGTGGAAAAGGAGGCCCAAGCCATCGTGGAGGCAGTGCGCCACTGGCGCCACTACCTAGCCGGCAAACGCTTCACCCTACTTACCGACCAGCGGTCGGTAGCGTTTATGTTCAATAATAAACAGAGGGGGAAGATTAAAAATGATAAGATTCTTAGGTGGCGGATCGAGCTCTCCACCTTCGAGTACGACATCATTTACCGGCCAGGGGCCCTTAACGAATCCCCTGACGCCCTCTCACGAGGGATGTGTGCCAGCGCCACCGGGGATCGGCTACAGACCCTCCACAATGACCTCTGCCACCCAGGGGTCACGCGGATGTTCCACTTCATAAAGTCCCGTAACTTACCCTACTCGATTGAGGAAGTTCGGTCTCTGATCAGGAACTGCCGCACTTGCGCTGAGTGCAAGCCTCGGTTCTACCGCCCAGATAGAGCCCACTTAATCAAAGCTACACGGCCCTTTGAGCGGCTCAGCTTAGATTTCAAGGGCCCCCTCCCGTCCGTCGACCGCAATGTTTACTTCCTGAACATTGTGGACGAATACTCCCGGTTCCCATTCGCCTTCCCCTGCCCAGACATGACCAGCGCCACGGTCATTAAATGCCTCAACAGCCTGTTCTGCCTGTTCGGTATGCCGAGCTACATCCATACGGATAGGGGGGCGTCCTTCATGAGTGAAGAGCTACGCCAGTACATGCTGTCCAAGGGGATCGCCACGAGCCGTACCACCAGCTACAACCCCCGGGGTAACGACCAAGTGGAGCGAGAGAACGGGACAGTATGGAAAGCAGTCACTCTAGCTCTAAGGACCAAGGGCCTCCCTATCTCCCGCTGGCAGGAAGTCCTCTCGGATGTGCTCCATTCGATACGATCGCTATTGTGTACGGCCACTAATGCCACGCCTCATGAACGAATGTTTGTCTTTCCCCGGAAATCCACCTCAGGCGTATCCATGCCGTCATGGCTCTCCACCCCAGGTCCGGTACTCGTGCGAAGGCATGTGAGGGGCCACAAGACGGACCCTCTCGTGGAGCCAGTACACCTACTCCACGCCAACCCCCAATACGCATATGTCCGGCACGCCGACGGAAGGGAGGACACCGTGTCCATAAAAGACGTCGCCCCAGCCGGCATCGACAACAACCACGGCAATAGCAGCAACAACGATCACAGCAACTCTTACCCACCCACTACTCTTTCATCACCCCCGGAAGAACATCGACCAACGGCACCCCCACCAACTACCCCTTCAACAACCCTGGCGGCACCCCCGGCAGAGACCCAGGAGACTACCGGGGACACCCAGCCGACACCCGCGGCACCACAACAGCCACGTCGGTCGCAGAGGACTATCAAACCCCCGAACAGACTAAATCTATAGAAGGGGTGAATGTGATGAAATATTCCATTCATCACTGCCTGTGACTGTGGTCGGTTTCAGTGTCATTTCCCCTCCCCCAGTCCTCATTGTATTGTTTATTGGAATGTGCTGGAATGTGCTGTGTGTGTAGGGCTCCGCCCATACCTGGCCCCTTTTGTAAGCTAGCTCAGTCTGGCCTCAGTCTCCAGAAGGAAGATACCTCTCTCTCTTACATGTTACTTTCTAAGTTAATAAAAGCCTTGTTTTGTTTCGCTAACATCGAGTCTCGGAATTATTGAGGCACATCACATCTCATGCCCCCCATGGTGGAGCAGCCCTTACAGTATGCCCTGAGTTGAATGTGCGTGTGCGTTCCCAGAAGGGGCCATGGGTGCTGGCTGACAGATGGCCATTGGGGCATCGCGCACCCTCTGGCCATCAAGTCAGATGCAGATGGAGGGATGAAGAAGATTGCCAAAAAGCCACTCACCCTAACGACCCGAGTGAGACCATTGAACTTCTTCCTGCATTGCACAGGAGTCCTGGCCACCACGCTGCTGGATTTGACTATTTGCGAAACTTCCCACCAAGCTCTGTGGTACTCGTTCTGATGAGGCCTCCTGCCATTGTCAGGGTACAGCACTGCTCGCCGGCGCTCCACTGCGCCAACCAAAGCATCCAATGCCCCATTGGTAAAGCGCTCCGCTCTCTGCCTCACCCTCTCCATCTTGTCAAAGTTTGTAATGCCACAGAATGCACAGCGCCGATTTTGAGGCCTACAGGGTGATGAGTGTGGCTGCTGATCCTAAATGACCCGCTCCTTTAAGAGCTGGCCGGCGCCAGCATGTCTCGTGGTCATCGATTATTGACAGTACCTGTGCTGCGCCCGGCCGCACAGATATTGAGTAGCGCCGCCAGGTTAGCGCCTTAGGAGTCCCGTGCAGCGCCTGATTTTACACCGCAATCACCTTTAGGGGCGATGCAACCCAATATCGCTCAAGGTGGCGATAAGTTGCGCCTGGCGATAGAATTTGCGCACCGCCAATTCTAGCGCCCCAAGCGGGGCTATACCCAATTTCATCCCCTAAGGTATGGAAAGATTCCCTCAGTAAATCAGGTGAATGAATAAACAGTGTTCGTAAAATATTTGTATGATCGTAGTGTCATAGGTAAGAAGTGCTGCCTTTACACAGATCTGCCTCACCAAGACCTCCCTAGGAATTTCTTGCCAAAGCAGTAACATAGATTGCAAACTTATTAGAAATACAATTGATCTTTTCAAAAATAAATCATTGGCACCCACTAAAATGTTGCAGATTTCTCACAAGTAAGCGATATTTGATAGGCCTGGTTGTCAGTAGTATTGTTTTTGTTCAGTGCATCTGGCCATATAGGCAGAAAAAACAAATGGGAAATAATCAAAGCCATGTGAAGGGGGAAGGGCACAGGTGGAATGAGACGAATGCAGGCTTACAGAATCATCCAATGCAACTAAGTACTGGGTGCTTGTTTTGTCCCTGTTACAGTTACAGTTTTAGAACACATATAACAGCCGTTGTTATAAATGGGCAGTGTCCCTTTTGCTGTGGAAGCTGTACCTTTCCTGTTCTCTCTGTTTATAAGAAATACATACCTTAGGGGCGAACAATTACCTAACTTGCAGTAATTTGTTTATTGGATTCAACACATGTTTGCACTTTACTACTAATTCAAAATGGCAGATGTAGTGTATGTGCCTTTAAGACAGAACTACTTTTACAGCTCCTGTATACTGTAGTACCGGCAGTGACCACACCTGTATATAAGCCTTGCGCATGCCTCTGTACCCCCAGTCTTGAGACTACCCTCCTCCAGTAAATACCTGTTTATCGTTAAGTTACATCATTCGTGTGGTTATTAAAAAAACAGCATACTCTCAGAATCACGGATCTAACAGTGGTGACGAGTGTCGATTCGAATCTACCTGCAACTCTGCATTTCCCTTCGAGGATTCGCTCCGGGAGGGCGGTGTAACAAAAAAAAAAAGTCGAGGCCAGGAACACGGGCGTTGACCACGAGCAACCGCCCAGTCGTCCGGCAGAGAGTGAACATCACAGGGGAGGCTGTGGAGAGCCAGGCTTGGTTCCCCAGCCACGACGATCAGCAAGAGACTGACGACAGGTCCAGCGCAGACCCTTCCCGGACAGCGGCGGCTGGAGCCGACCGACGGCGGAGAGAAAGCCGAGCAGCGTCGACGGGGTAAGACAGAGGGAGAAGTGCACAGGGCGCAGCCGGGGGTTGAAAACCGAGCGGCGTCGAGAAAAAAAAAAACAAGCCGGAGAGAGAGAGGGTAAAGCAACAGCCGGGTTCAGGACCGAGCGGTGTTGAGAAAAAAAAAACGCGCAGAGCACAGCCAGGCCTCAAGGGCTGAACAGTGTCCACGGGGAGAAGAAGGGAGAGTGCGGGAGACGCCACTGAGCCGCGGAGAAGAAGGAAGAGCGCGGGAGACGCCATTTTTAGAAGCCGCAGCGGAGAAGAAGGGCGAGCGCGGGAAGGAAGGAAAGTGCGGGAGACGCCATTTTCTGCCAGCGGAGAAGAAGGGGAAGCGCGGGAGACGCCATTTTTGACAGTTAAATCACACCCAGGGATGCCGAAGAGTGGCAGTATCTCTACGTTCGACAATGAAGTCGAAGATTGGGCGACATATGTGGAATGTATTGAGGTGTACTGCAGGGCGAATGAAGTGCCAGATGCTAGTAAAGCACTGGTTTTGTTAAATTCCATGGGTGCAAAAACTTATGGGTTACTGCGAAATCTAATAACCCCAGAGAAGCCGGTGAACAAGAATTTTGAAAGCATAGTAGAAATCCTACAGGACCACATAAACCCCACCCCGCTGCTGATAGCAGAACGATTTAAGTTCCATAAAAGGAACCAACACAAAGACGAAAGCAATGCTGAGTACCTAACAGAACTGCGCAAGCTGTCAAAACACTGCCAGTTTGGAGTGGGACTAGCAGATACGTTAAGGGACAAGTTTGTGTGTGGGCTACAAAGTGAAGGAACCCAGAAACTGCTTCTATCAGAAAAGGATCTTACGCTGGACAAGGCTTTCAGTATGGCAGTATCATACGAAGCAGCCGCAAGGAGCGCTGCAGAGATACAATGGAGACCGCAAGAATATGGCACTAATGAAATGTCCTATGGAACAGGGAAGTGCTATCGCTGCGGCAGAACAACACATGACCAGAAGGATTGTTGGTTCAAGGACCAAGGCCTAGAAATTGAGTTTGCGCTGCGCCAGGGCTTTAGCGCCGGAAGTTAGCGCCGGCGCTAAAGCCCTTTGCGCGCGCCAAAAATTCAGTAGCGCCGCGCCCAAACGGCTGCCGGCGCTACTGAAGGGTTTTAGCGCCTGAAAACTGGCGCAACGCGTCGCATTGTGGCGCTATTCCGGCGCTGCGGCGCCCGCTGCGGTGCGGCAGGCTCGGGAAGTGCAGGCCTCCTCCTTCCGTTAAGGAGGAGCTGCCTGCACCCGGCCGCGGCCCGCGTAAATCTCATCAAAAATGAGCCCGGCACCTCGGACAAGTGCCGGGCTTGCAACTGTTCCGGGGGGGGGGCGGGAGAAGTCCGGGGAGGGAGCTGCGGGCAGGCGGCCGGCGGGAAAGCGGCCGGCCGCCGCGCCTCCTTAAAGCGCCGGCGCAGACTCCGGCAACACTCGTTTGCCGGAGTCTTAGTTGCGGCTGCCACTGGCGAGGCGGCCGCAACTGAATTTCGGCTTGGGGCCGGGTTACCACGGCAACCGGGACGCTGCGCACACCGATGACGTCATCGGTGCCGGCGCAGCGCTACCGGTCTACCGCCGCGGAAGGGCGCCAGGCAATTTAGGAACCGGCGCCAATTGCAGCGCTAGGCCCTCTAGCGCCGCAAAATCGGTGCTAAGGGCACTGAATTTCTAGGCCATAGTGTGCAGACAGTGTGGAAAAGCAGGACACATAGCAAGAGTCTGCAGGTCTGGGAAGAAAACCAACAGTAAGAAATCTCCACAGGAGAAGTACAAAAAGGTACACCAGGTGATGGACAGTGGTTCAGACGAACAGAAAAGTGACACAGACTCCAGAAGCAAGGAGCTGGGTTGTCTGAAACTACATAAGGTAACCAAAATGGAGGATCACCAGACTATCTGGGTTACACTCAAGATAGACGGAGTCCAAGTGAAAATGGAATTGGACACAGGATCAGCCAGTCATAAACCAAAGGGACTACAAGCGGCTATTTTCACATATACCCTTGAAAGCTACAGAGATTGTCTTGAAGACGTACACGGGGCAAAAAGTCTACCCCAAAGGAAAAAGAAGGGTGAAAGTGATATATAAAGGCCAGGAAATACCTAAAATGGATATATATGTATTGCCAGATGGAGGACCACCACTGCTAGGACGTGAATGGATCCGGAAGATACAATTAGATTGGCATTCCATACAGGCACTGAAGGTTGAGGCCAAAAAGGATGACGACGTCACACCTGGACGACTGTCAAAAATGCTAACTGACGCAAAAGAAGTGTTCCAGGAGGGACTCGGAACACTAAAAGGCATAACAGCAATGATTAAAATAGAGGAAAATGCAAGCCCAAAGTTTCTTAAGGCCAGACCAGTGCCTTATGCGATCAGACCAGCTGTCGAAGCAGAGCTGGAAGGGTTGGAACGTTCAGGAGTACTGTCCAAACTGGACTGGAGTGAGTGGGCTACACCCATCGTTCCTGTAATGAAGAGGTCGTTGAGTAATACGCCTGGGGAACCAAAGAAGGTCCGCATCTGTGGGGATTTTAAGGCGACAGTGAACCCAATCCTTCACATGGTACAATATCCGCTTCCACGAATTGAGGATATTTTCGCCTCGCTATCTGGAGGTAAACGCTTCAGCAAAATTGATCTAGCCCAGGCGTACTTGCAAATGGAGGTAGAAGAAGCTTCGAAACAATATCTTACGATTAACACTCATAAAGGTCTCTATCAATACAATCAGCTGGTGTTCGGGGTAGCTTCGGCTCCGGCTATCTGGCAAAGGGCAATGGATCAAGTCCTGCAAGGGATTCCAGGGACCCAGTGTTATTTGGACAACATCTTGGTCACGGGCGAAAATGACAGTGATCACCTCGCCAACTTGGAGAAGGTGCTCACCAGATTAAAGGAGTATGGGCTACGAGCTAATCGCCACAAGTGCGAGTTTATCCAGAAACAGATCTCGTACTCATATTGTAGCCACGTCATCGATGAAGAGGAGTTACATAAGTCCCCTGAAAAGATTGAGGCAGTAGTCAAGGCTCCAGCACCGGAAAATGTGTCACAACTGAGGTCGTTCCTCGGGCTGGTAAACTACTACCACAAGTTCTTACCAAATTTGTCCATGGTATTACACCCACTGAACACCCTACTGCAAACAGGGGTACCATGGAAGTGGGATGACGAACGTAGACGAGCTTTCCAGAAGTGTAAAGAATTCATCACATCAAAAGAGGTGTTGGTCCATTTCAACCCAGCACTACCAATTCGTTTGGCATGTGATGCATCACCCTATGGTATTGGAGCGGCGCTGTCGCACAAATTCCCAGATGGGTTGGAGAGGCCAGTAGCCTTTGCGTCTCGGTCACTAACCTCAGCCGAGCGCAACTACGCCCAGATTGACAGGGAGGACCTCAGCCTAGTATGGGGAGTAAAAAAATTCAACCACTATCTGCATGGGCAGAAATTCACCTTGCTGACTGACCACCAACCACTTGTCTCCATCTTTAATCCTAAGAAGGGCATTCCAGTGATGACTGCACAACGGTTACAAAGATGGTCCCTGTTTCTAGGGGCGAATCAATATGAAATAGAATATAAAGGCACGAAACAGCATGGGAACGCTGATGGGCTATCGCGCCTGCCACTGCCTACTGTGGAGGAAGCACCAGCAGTGGACACTATCGAGATATTTTATTCGTCAATAATTGAACGATTGCCAGTAACGAACGCGGATATAGAGAAGGAGACCCGCAATGATCCGACGCTGTCTTGGGTATATGATTTGATGGTGAGGGGATGGCCAACACATGGCGAATCACTGTTGCCAGAATTCTCATCCAGAAGAGAACAGCTGTCAGTATGCCAGGGGACAGTGATGTGTGGATCCAGAGTGGTGATTCCACCCAAGTTAAGGGAGAGAGTGCTAAATGAGCTACATGAAGGTCATCTCGGGGGAGTGAAAATGAAAAGCCTTGCTAGGGCTTATGTGTGGTGGCCGGGAATCGATCAACAAATTGAAGACCTAACTAAGAGCTGCTTAGGATGCCAGAAGGTCCAAAATGCACCACCACATGCCCCTCTACACCCATGGGAGTGGCCCTCCTCTCCATGGCAACGGGTGCATATTGATTTCGCTGGTCCATTCATGGACTCAATGTTCTTAATAGCAGTGGATGCTCATTCGAAGTGGCCTGAGGTGATAAAAATGTCCTCAACCACTACAGAGAAAACGATTGCAGTCCTACGGACCATATTTGCCAGAAACGGTTTGCTAGAGCAGATTTGCTCTGATAATGGACCACAGTTTGTGTCCGAAGAGTTTCAAAAATCTATGAGAAGGAATGGGGTAAGGCATTACACATCCGCCCCGTATCATCCAGCCACAAATGGATTGGCTGAGAGGTTCGTACAAACCTTTAAGAAGGCGATAAAGGCCATGTGCGACGATGAAATTCCACTACAGCATAAGATGGACAATTTCTTATTAGCCTACCGAAACGCGACACATGCAGTTACCAACCAAACCCCGGCCATGATGTTCTTTAACCGAAGGTTGAGATCTCGTCTGGACTTGCTCAGACCAAATGTGCGAAGAAATGTTGAGGACAAACAATTCCAGCACATCAATGAGAAGCCGACAAGGAGCTTCAATGTAGGACAACTAGTCTTGGCCCGTGACTATCGAACAGAGAAATGGCAACCCAGAACGATATGCACAAGGCAGGGGCCATTAATGTACACAGTGGATGTCGGGGAGAACATTGTGAGACGCCACGTCGATCAGATCTTAGCGTCACAGGAAGGCGTCAACCCCATGTCTCAAGTAACTGGGGATGAACCCGACATACCGGTAGCATCTACCTCAGAACCAGTAGCAGTGGAACCCGATGAACTACCCGATGAAAAGGGGTCAGAATCGCCTCTGCACCAAGAACAAGAACCTCAGGAAAGGCGCTATCCCGAAAGGGTCAGGAAGCCGCCCCAAAGACTGAGGGCTAGATTTTCAGTTGCTTGCGCCAGCAGTTAGCGCCTTAAGAGAAGTGATTTCCGGGCGCTATGCGTGTAGCGCCCGGGCGCAGCGCAGTTTGCGCCCCGCCCCAAATTAAGTTGCCCGTTAGCGCCGGCGCAAAGTTTAGCGCCCGCCCGGATGCGCGCGCAGAAAATGACGTCACATCCTCGTGCAACGCCCTTTGGCCGCCCCGATTGCAAACTTCAGTCGGACCGCCCCATTGTGCGGCGGGCGGCCGGAGCGTTTGGAAAAAGGAACGCAACACAACCAGCGCGGGCCCCGGGGGGCGCTAATTAAAGGGAACGTCCTCTCCAGTATAAAGGCCATCCATTATTTCAGAAAACAGTCTTGTGCAACGCATTTCTGGAGACACAACAAGGAGGATAGCTAACTGGTTTCAAGCAGCAAGAGCCAGGTATTTTTGGACTCAGGCAACAGCGCTGCAAGTGGCCATTTGGAAATTAGAGTGTTTGCCAGGATTTGATGGGGGTTGCATGGGGTGCCAACGCGGAGCTGCAGCTCCATGTCCGTAGGGCTCGCAGACGTATTGTGAGAGGGGCAGCCCTGGCTAGAGGCAGAGGGGGCTACAGGCGTCGGCCACGTAGGCCTTACCCAGTCAGGCTATACCGCCAGCAGCGCTCCTACCTAAACATGAGTGCCGCGCGATGTGTTAAAAGGCTCCGATTCCGGAAGGGGGTGATTGCAGAGATCTGCCACCTGCTTCGCCGAGATCTGCGGCCAAAGCTCAGGTGCAGGACGTCTCTGTCGGTGGAAGTGAAGGTGACAGTGGCATTGAACTTCTATGCCACCGGCTCCTTCCAATACGCTGCTGGGGACATAGCAAACATCTCCCAGTACGGCGCGCATCGCTGCATCCGCCAGGTGACCGAAGCACTGTTCAGAAGGAGAAGCCAATTCATCTCCTTCCCCATGGCCCTGGAGAGCCAGCATCAGCGCGCATTGGGATTTTCCAGACTCGGGGAATTCCCCTTGGTGCAGGGCGCCATTGACTGTACGCATGTGGCTTTGCGGGCCCCTCTGGAGCATGGCGAGCAGTATCGCAACAGGAAGGGCTACCATTCTCTGAATGTGCAGCTGGTCTGTGACCACAAGCAGCGCATCATGGCAGTCAATGCCAGCTTCCCAGGCAGCAGCCACGATGCCTTTATCCTGCGGCAGAGTACTGTGCATGACATGTTCCAGGCACAGCCTCCCCCAAGAGGATGGCTACTCGGGGACAAAGGCTATCCTTTGTGCACCTGGCTCATGACCCCGCTCCGCGCGCCCAGGACCGCTGCTGAAGAGGCCTACAACGAGAGCCATCAAACCACCCGCAACATCATCGAGCTAACTATTGGGGTCCTCAAGCAGCGGTTCCGCTGCCTTGATCGCTCCGGAGGAGCTCTCCAGTATTCGCCGGACCGGGTCTCCCAATTTGTGGTGGTTTGCTGCATGCTACACAACCTGGCTATCCGCAGGACTCAGGCACTGCCACCTGACGTTGGACCAGCACCTCAGGAGGAGGAGCAGGAGGAGCATGAGGAGGAGGAGGAGGAGGAGGAGGAGGAGCAGGAGTACGTTCCCAGGAGGGAGCGACCAGGGCCAAGGGCCGCACGACGCCACCTTATTACACGGTACTTCTAAGCCCCCTGTCAGGGAATGGCCAGGGGCCATGAGGGAAGATGAATGCAGCCGCTCCGCAAGCCCTCAGCCGGCGAAGCCAACAAACACTAAGAAGAACAACCATGGAGACTGCATGAATAAAGATAATTTTTTATTAAACAAAAATGAAAAGCCCTTCCCACATGAATCCCCAAAAACAATAAACGGGCCCCACAAAAAGCCCAACAAACGACTCACTCCCACAAACTGGGGAGGAGCCACTCCACCTTTATTGAAACCGGGCCTCAACGTCGGCCTAACGCAAAAAAAAAGCCCTCCAAAAGCACAACCATGGGCAAAATAAAGATGGCCACCGCCATATTAAAGGAAAGCTGGCCACACCCTCTACTGAGTGGCCCGCGAGGGCGAGACCTTGGCCAGCATTTTGCCTCCCCTGCCCTGCCTGCTGCTCCTTCGCAAGCTCTGCCCAGTGGCTGCTGCGAGGCTGGGGGAAGGCGCCTGAGGCTCAGATGCCCTTCCGCCAGATGCCGCTGGGGGGCGGCCTACACGGCGTTTGGGCCTCGAGGGGCCGTCTCCTGAGTGGCGCGCCTGAGCCTGGCCACCATCAGCTGCAGCCGCTTGCCCTTGACGCCCCAGAGGGGGAATGGCGGCGACGGATGGTGCAATGTGGGCCAGCTGGCGTCTGGGATGCGCTGGCTGGTGCTGTGGCGCGGTGGCACTCGGCCGGGCCCGCACTGCAGGATCCGCAGCAATCAGCCGACGGCCGGCTTGCTGGGATGGTCCAGCGCGGCGCCTGCCCTGGCGATGCCTGCCTGAGACAGCGCGTGTGGCAGCAGTGAGTGGCCCTGTGGTCCTGGTGTGCGCGTGCATCACATCCGCCAGGGTCTTGACGGCATCAGTTAGCATGCGGCCAGTCGCGGCAGTTGCTGCCCCGAACTCGCGCACACTGGTCGCCAGCGACTCGATGGCCTCAGGCATGCGCCCCACCACGCTCATGAGCTCCGTGTGGCGCCGGTCCGAGTCGTCGGCCATCTGATCGAGCTTCCACACCTCCTCCGAAGTGAAGGTGTCCGGACTGGAGTCGCGACTCTCCCGCTGGGGAGGAGGGGGCCGAACTAGGGGACCCTTGCCGCGTTGGTGACGGCGAGTGTGCCGAGCAGCAGCACTCCCCTCTGATCCTTCCCCCCTTTGGGGGGAAGGCCACGGGCCACGCGCATGGCTGCTGGGTGGCTGGACGCCACTGGTCCCAGAAGCTGCATTGCCCTGCGACAGTTCCTCCAGGCACTCGTCCAGTGAGGAGGTGTCGAGCATTTCCTCCTCTCCTGCGGGACGTGACTGTTCCCCCGAAGGTCCGGCTTGCTCCTCCTCCTCCTCCTGGTTGGAGGTGCTGTCACTGGCAGCCTCAGGGTCCTGGTCGTCACCAGCTGAAAGCAGGAATGCACAAGAGTAGCTTCAGAGTGAGGAGACGGCGTCAGCGAGGGAGTTAGGACTGGTGGGATTCAGCGCATTGGTGGGACAGTGGCAAAGGAGGTAGCTCGGATGGGCCAGTGCGACGCGAGAGGGCCAAAAGGCGAGGTCCTTACCATTGCCGGGCAGTGGAGGGTCGGATACACCGCACGCTGTGGGGACAATCACACGTGCTCCCATGAGCACACACACGCGCTCCTCCAGCCGAGTGAGCTTCTGCAGCTTGGCGCGGCCACCCCTGGCACGGGCCTGGCGATTAAACGCTACTTTAGCCTGCAAGAGAAAGGACGGGCTGTAAGTGCGCAGTGAAGCCCTGATGTAGTGTGCACTGCCTCCCATGGTGGAATAGCTTGGACAGAGTGAAGCCCTGATGTAGTGAGCACTGCCTCCCATGGTGGAATAGCTTGGACAGAGTGAAGCCCTGATGTAGTGTGCACTGCCTCCCATGGTGGAATAGCTTGGACAGAGTGAAGCCCTGATGTAGTGTGCACTGCCTCCCATGGTGGAATAGCTTGGACAGAGTGAAGCCCTGATGTAGTGTGCACTGCCTCCCATGGTGGAATAGCTTGGACAGAGTGAAGCCCTGATGTAGTGTGCACTGCCTCCCATGGTGGAATAGCTTGGCCAAAGTGTAGAGTGCCGAATGGCCATTTGATGCTCATGACTGTCCCAATGCTGCTGGCTGAGGGCTGGCCAAAAGGACTTTCAGGTCCCTTTGCCCATCATGTCAGGTGTACATGCAAGAATGAGGAGGAGACTGGAAAGGCTACTCACCCTCACAATCCTGGTCAGATCGTTGTACTTCTTACGGCATTGTGTGTGGGTCCTGGGGGCCTCGCCGGTGAACGTCACCCTCTGGGCGATCTGCTTCCAGGCTTTGGTGTAGTCGTGGTGGGTTGGATTCCTCCCACTGTCTGGAAACAAGATCTTGCGCCTCACCTCCAGAGCTGTGAGCATGATGTCCAGATCACCCTCTGAGAAGCGCAGGGCACGCTGACGGGCCTTCTCTAGCGTTGCCATGACTCCCTGGGGCTGAGCAGTAGTGTTGAGGCCTCTTTGCAAGGCTGCAGTGTGCAGGGCGTGGCAGCAGACCAATTCGTCCCTTCCCCCTTTAAGAGCTGGTCGGCACCACGGGGTCTGCTGTCAGTGCAAAAATGACCGCACCCGTGCTGCGCCCCGCCTGGGCGCTATCCCTCTGGACCGCCGGCTTAGCGCCTAAAGAGAGTAGTGGAACGCCTCTTTTAGCGCTCCACCAACCTCTTAGGGCGAAGCCACTGAATTCCCGGCAACGGGGCGCTACTTTGGGGCGGGCGCTAACTTCGGGCGGGCGCTAAGGTTAGCGCCCCAAAACTGCCTATACTGAAAATCTAGCCCCGAATCTATAAATGGACTATTGTTGTTTAATGTACATGTTAAAGTGTTAATTGTTATTTGAGTATTAGGGGTACTACTAATCTAAAAGGGGAGGAATTGTAGTGTATGTGACTTTAAGACAGAACTACTTTTACAGCTCCTGTATACTGTAGTACCGGCAGTGACCACACCTGTATATAAGCCTTGCGCATGCCTCTGTACCCCCAGTCTTGAGACTACCCTCCTCCAGTAAATACCTGTTTATCATTAAGTTACAGCATCCGTGTGGTTATTGAAAAAACAGCATACTCTCAGAATCATGGCTCTAACAGCAGATATTACCACACAGACTGGATCTTAAAGTATAAAGCAGCAAACAGCAGCAACAGCTTGCACTTGTATAATTCCTTTAACTAATAAAATATCCCACAGCACTGTACAGAGGCAAAAGGGACCAGATACTGAACAGAGGAGAGAGAGGGATTATGGGTTGTGACTGAAGCATGATCAAAGAGGTAGGTTCTGAGGCTTATTGGAGGGGAGAAAGATACCAAGGTGGAGGGGTTCAGGGAGACCACTGCAGAATGGCTGAAGGATCTACAGCTGAAGGTGGAGCAGAAGAATGCAAAATAATCCAGATTCAGTGGAGATGGTCTTCTTCTTAGGCAGTCCCTCGGAACCGAGCATGACTTGCGTCCACATTAAAAATGAGTTCGCAGGTGACTGATGAGTCCAATGCGGGACCTACAGTCTCTGTCACAGGTGGGGCAGACGGTGGTTGAAAGGGGGGGGGGGTTGCTTGGGTTGACATGTGCTCCTTGCGCTGCCTGCGCAGATGGTAGGGGGAGGAGATGTGTAGAAACATAAGGCTGAAGGAATTTGTAAATGTAGGGAGGGGCAAGGGTAAATGAAGACAGAATTATTAACTATGTATAAACAAAATAGCAAATATGAAGCATAATAATCAGTAATTACTAGGAGTACAATATATATAAGCATATACATAAAATGAGAAAATTTGTATTGAAAAAAAGAAAGTCTTGCATTTATATAGTGCCTTTCACGACCACCGGACATCTCAAAGCACTTTACAGCCAATGCAGTACTTTTGAAGTGTAGTCACTGTTGTAATGTGGGAAATGTGGCAGCCAATTTACGCTCAGCAAGGTCCCACAAACAGCAATGTGATAATGACCAGATAATCTGTTTTTAGTGATGTTGCTTCAGGGATAAATATTGGCCAGGACACCAGGGATAACTCCCCTGCTCTTCTTCAAAATAGTGCCATGGGATCTTTTACGTCCACCCAAGAGAGCAGACGGGGCCTCAGTTTAAAGTCTCACCCGAAAGACAGCACCTCCAACGGTATTGGATCAATTACCTTTTGTTGGACTTGCTTCTGATTGTGATCAAAAATGTTATTATGGCATGTTGAATGTTCTCAGCCTCTCGAGCTCATTAATTTTCAGACAGTCCTTGATTCTCTCAGAACTCTTGTTTGGTTCAAGCAACCAGTTTCAAAAGGACCAGAACTTTGCAAGCTCCCTAATTTTAACCCCTTAGGTGCCAAGACCAATACTTTTTGACAATTCTTTGATGTAGCGGGGACCAGATAAATTCAGCAATATTTCATACATTTAACCAATTAACATTAGAAACTGCTGTTATAAATGCATTGCTAAATAAGCCGCAAGCGCATGGTATTCCTGATCGGGAAACAGCAACAGAACTCGAGAGCAAGAAAGCAGCTCTACAGATGCCTGAAGGCCGAGGTCCAACAAAAAACTCATGACCTAAAGAACAGATGGTGGGTGGAGAAAGTGTAGGAGATCCAGCAGCTAGCCAACAACCATGACATGCGTGGATTCTTTAGCGCAGTCAAGACTGCCTACGGCCCAAGCACCCAAGGTCCTACCCCACTGCGGGCCAAGAATGGAGAGGTACTCATCAAAGACAGAGAGGCAGTCAGTGCCCACTGGAAGGAGCACTTCGAAGATCTCCTTAACCGAGACTCTGTCTTCGACACGAGTGTCCTCAACTCCATCCAACAGCATGCTACCCGCCACCACCTCAGCACAACCCCAGTCCGGCATGAAGTTGAAAAGGCCATCTGACAACTGAAGAATAACAAGGCCTCAGGAGCAGATGGAATCCCCGCCGAGGTGCTAAAACATGGCGGAGAAGCACTATTGGCGTGAATACATGAACTCATTTCTCTTATTTGGAAGGAGGAGAGCGTGCCAGGGGATCTCAGAGATGACGTAATCGTGACCATCTTCAAAAAAGGTGACAAGTCCGATTGCGGTAATTACAGATGAGTCTCCCTACTGTCTGCCACAGGGAAAGTCATCGCAAGAATCCTCCTCAATTGCCTTCTCCCAATGGCTGAAGAGCTCCTCCCAGAGTCGCAATGCAGATTGCGCACACAAAGGGGCACAATGGATCGCGCGTCAACTACAAGAGAAATGCAGGGAACAGCATCAACCACTGTACATGGCCATCTTTGACCTCACAAAGGCCTTCGACACCGTCAACCGTGAGGGATTATGAAGTGTCCTCCTCAAATTCGGCTGCCCTCAAAAGTTTGTCAGCATCCTCCGCCTGCTTCATGATGACATGCAAGCCATGATCCTGACCAACAGATCCACCACAGGCCCAATTCTGTGTCATCGCACCAACGCTCTTCTCGATCTTCCTGGCTGCAATGCTCCATCTCACCCTCAGTAAGCTCCCCACTGGAGTGGAGCTAATCTACAGAACAAATGGGAAACTGCTCAATCTCCGTCGCCACCAGTCCAGATCCAAGGTCATCCTATCCTCTATCATCGAATTACAGTATGCAGATGACGCTTGCGTCTGCGCACACTCTGAGGCCGAACTCCAAACCATCGTCAACACCTTCATCGAAGCGTATGAGAGCATGGGCCTTACACTAAACATCTGTAAGACAAAGGTCCTTTACCAACCTGCCCCCACCACACAGTACTGCTCCCCAATTATCAAAATCCATGACGAGGCCTTGGACAATGTGGACCACTATCCATACCTCGGGAGCCTACTGTCAACAAGGGCAGACATCGATGACAAAGTCCAACACCGCCTTCAGTGTGCCAGTGCAGCCTTCAGTCACCTGAGGAAGAGACCAGGACCTCAAAGCCAGCACCAAGCTCATGGTCTACAGAGCAGTAGTGATACCCGCCCTCCTGTATGCTTCAAAGACATGGACCATGTACAGCAGGCACCTCAAAGCACTGAAGAGGTACCACCAACGCTGCCTCCACAAGATTCCGCAAATCCATTGGCAGGATAGGCGCACCAACGTCAGTGTTCTCACTCAGGCCAACATCCCCAGCATCGAAGCTTTGACCACGCTCGATCAGCTCCGATGGACGGGCCACATCGTCCGCATGCCCGATATGAGACTCCCAAAACAAGCGCTCTACTCGGAGCTCTGACATGGCAAGAGAGCCCCAGGTGGGCAGAGGAAACGCTTCAAGGACACCCTCAAAGCCTCCTTGAAAAAATGCAACATCCCCACCGACACCTGGGAATCCCTGGCCCAAGACCGCACAAAGTGGAGGAGAAGCATCCGGGAAGGCGCCGAACATCTCGAGTCTCTTCGCCGGGAGCAAGCGGAAGCCAAGCGCAGGCAGCGGAAGGAGCGCACGTCAACCCAAACACCCCACCCACCTGCCCCTTCAACCGCCGTCTGCCCCACCTGTGACAGAGACTGTAGGTCCTGCATTGGACTCATCGGTCACCTGAGAACTCATTTTTAATGTGGAAACAAGTCATCCTCGGTTCTGAGGGGCTGCCTAAGAGAGAGAGAAGAGAGGCTACATATTTAGGCTGTCTTGTGAAAGATATAAACACTTTGCATATCTGCATCAAGTGTGCAAATCTTCACAATGCAATCAAACTGTGCTTTCAGATCAAAGGATCGATATTGCTGATTAATTCAAGGAAACAAACCAATTTCATCTTTTGATCAGACATGGTTTGATCTTTTCATTAAAATGAAACGAACACTTCAAACCCTGCAACAGTCCCCATGACTCCACATTAGAATGTTTGGTTGATACATGTAAACCGGTTATACCCGAGTAAATTTCCCTTTTGTTAACCAAAGCTCCTCTAGCATCTCTAACGCCTTCATGTAGATCTCCTACAGTGCGTTTCACACGTTCTCAGCAGAAGCCGCTGAATGGACTACTTCACAACAGGAAAACAGAACTCAATATCAAATATAGATACAAAAATTCAAAGCACAGTTTGTTTAACATTGCTTTTGCTGACCTGAGCAGGCTTATTTGTAAAACTTTTCAGGTTGAGCCCACACTAACATTATCTTGTACCTGTTTTAGCCTTGAGATTCATGTCAAGGCGTTTGAAATAAAATGCTTCTCCGAAAAGCATCTTTGATGTCATTAAAGTCTAGTTACTAAAGGAACACATGTAATTTTTAAAGAGGGATTGAGATTTATTTTTGGTATGCAATTTTAATTACGATTTTAAAAAGACAGCATGGAAGTATTAAAAAAGGGATACTTTTTGCTTTTAAAAAAAACCTTGCTTCCAAACCTGTCAGTTTTAATGAATTCTATTTTGAATTCGCTCAAATGTAAAAATCGGCGTGTGATTATTCTATTCGCTGCAGTCGTGTATTTTTGACAGATTTCATGACCACATGAGGCAATTCCCAGTCCCATCTTGAGAAAGATATAATGGTCCTGATGGGGGAGCGTGTGTGCGTGCAGCTTAGCTGCTCCACGCTTAGCTTGTGGGCATCTACTGGCACAACATCTGTCTCCCCTTCTGTTTAACAAATCCGCATTCTGTCACTCAGAGCTCTGATTCAGGTTGCTTGTGCGTTCAGAGACAATAAAGAAAATTATTTGGAAGTAACTGTGCTCTAACAAAGTTTAAGTGACGCGTGCTTCTTAGATAGTTTGAACTGCTTTATAAGAGGAAATAGTGTATCTGTTTTATATTAGCTACGTTATTTGAAAGTGTGGCTATGTTGAAACAGAAGGGAGGGATTGAAATACCTTTTGGTGATATTAAAATAATAACTGTCTGCATTGATGTAAATCATGGAGTGGCAGAACACAGGCTCATGTTCAAGCCTTCCCACGTGGTAAGTGTTGGATCTGGCTGTGCCAGTTGGGAGAAGTTTACCTTAAGCATTCCCACTGTACCGCACACCATTCCCTGCATGACAACCGTTAGGCAACCTTCTCTCAGGCATCTGCCATAGCTGCTCGTGAACTAACCACTAAAAGGAACGGGACTCTGGTCTGAGGGAAAAAAAGTCCCCTTCGGACCACAGTCCCGCTCCTATTACTGGAGAGGTACCACCAATGCTGCCTCCTCAAGATCCTACAAATCCATTGGCAGGATAGGCGCACCAACATCAGTGTTCTCGCTCAGGCCAACATCCCCAGCATCGAAGCTTTGACCACACTCGATCAGCTCCAATGGATGGGCCACATCGTCCGCATGCCCGATACGAGACTCCCAAAGCAAGCACTCTACTCGGAGCTCCTACACGGCAAGAGAGCCCCAGGTGGGCAGAGGAAACGTTTCAAGGACACCCTCAAAGCCTCCTTGAAAAAGTGCAACATCCCCACCAACTCCTGGGAATCCCTGGCCCAAGACCGCACAATGTGGAGGAGAAGCATTCGGGAAGGCGTCGAACACCTCGAGTCTCTTTGCTGGGAGCAAGCGGAAACCAAGCACAGGCAGCGCAAGGAGCGCCGTCAACCCAAGCACCCCACCCACCCGCCCCTTCAACCTCTGTCTGCCCCACCTGTGACAGAGACTGTAGGTCCCACATTGGACTCATCAGTCGCCTGAGAACTCATTTTTAATGTGGAAGCAAGTCATCCTCGGTTCCGAGGGACTGCCTAAAAAGGAGTGGTTAGTTCACGAGCCGCTATGGCAGATGCCTGAGAGAAGGTTGCCTAACCGCTGTCATGCAGGAAATGGTGTGCGGTACAGAGGGAATGGGAACCTAAAGAAGGTGAGCAAAAAGAAGCACAAGGTGAAGAAAGAATTAAACAAACTGCAAATTGTAATGTGTCAAAAACTAGTGACACTGGAACATCACACCAGAAAATCACAACATGATTCCAGCAGTCATTGTATGCTCATTTTTAGTCTAAACATACTTATTGTGAGATGTTCAGTAACAATAATCCATTCATCTTCAGGCAACACAGACACTTATTGAAGCTAAGCACCCCTGTGGTTTGCATTTTGCAAGAGGAATATTCCTTTTCATACTGTAAATGTCTAGTGTATCTATGGAAACATTTCAATATAGGCTGTGAAAGGCAAATGGCTGACCTACATAGAGTTTGCAGCAGATTAATCACAGCTTCAAATGCTGTAGCCGGCATCATCTCTGAGTGAGTTATGACCTTCCTGCACATCAAATATGTGCTTTGATTGATGAACATGAACTAGGCCTCGTCAGCACCAATGGAATCGTATTATGTTCCTCACTTTGTTCTGCTGCTTTTGATTAAATACTCCAGTTATAGAGATGCACATTATCTTTTCAACCCTCTGAACGATAGCAGTTTGTGTTCCAGTGAAAGATGTAAGCAGAGTATTGTTAAAAACCTGGATTCATAATATGAGAAGCCGCTGTTTCCTTTTTCTGCTGCACAGGTGCAATTTTGTGCAATGACTTGTGGGCAACTGCAAAGGGGCACAAATATTGCTGTTCAGCTCTGTGCACTGTGCATTATCAGACACCAAGGCCGCGAATTTAATTCTGGAGGCGGGATGGGGACTAGTCAGCTGGTTTCCGGGTTCCGGTCCCGCCTCCAGCTGCCTCCGCTCTGCAGACGTGATTTTCCTTTGATTGGCCTTGTTTAGCCCGCCCTGCAGGCTTACCAGCCAATTAACAGGAAGCGGGTCTGATGATGTCATTTGATGACGCGTCATCTGCCGGTTTCCTTAAAGGGACTGACATGAATCAGTCATTCATGGAAGAAAGACTTATGAAATAATGCTGAGCGGCCTACGGGTGGCGCTGTCCAGGGAGAGTATAAATACTCGGGCACGGGCCAAGCTTGCGCAGGACATTCTTAACAGGAACTAGTGAAGGACACAACTAGACCTCCATGTTGTAAAACAGTTGATTAAAGCTTTGTTTAACGCTTAGACCAAGTGCCTAGTAGTTTTCTTATGTCAGGGACCATGCATAATTTTATTTTGACAGTTAGTCTGTAAGTGTTTGACAGCATTGAGGTGCTGTAAACACTGACAATCACTGCACAAAGGTGAACACTTGCACCCAGCCTCTCCAATGACTCCCTCCATATGCTTATGGAAGGAGTCACAGCACGCAGGGAGGTTCTCTTCCCTTCCAAATGTGGAAGAGACCTCCCCAGGACCCCAACTTACCTTGAACCTCCACCCAAACCTCTCTATCTACTTTATCACATCCCCATCTCATTAGCCACCCCTCACACTCACCTTCATCCTACTGCAAGCTTACCAACTAACAACACGCAAGGGTAGGCACTTGAGAGGTTTAGCCAATGTCCATATGAAGTTTCTGGCAATGTGTTGTCATACAGTGTAATATCTTTTTCCAAAAGTGCCCCTTATTGGACAGATCTGAGCACACATTGAGAAGTGTCTTACTGAGTTCCAGCGATTGTTCAGTTATAACTCCCACCCACCCCTGCAATAGTGATGTGTGTGCATGGGATGGCTTGGACATTAAAGGGATGCTTCACGGTGCTGGTGTGGGATGGTGTCAACTTGGCGCATCATGTGGCAGCCAGGGTTTACAGCATCAAGTGAAGAAAGTCTGGCCATGGTGATGCCATCGCTCGTCTCCTGGCCAGCAATTTTATCAGGGACTGATGCCCTGTGTCCAGTGCAGCATCAGGTGGGTGAGGAGGAGGTTGGTGCTCCTGGTGCTGTTGTGGCTGGTTGTGGTGCTATCACAGCTGCTCTTCCTCTGAATCTGACGACCAGGATGAGAGGATGTAAATGGTTCCCATCCCGTTGCTATAGATTTCAGTTGGGGCAAGAAACTTGCAAGCACACACTCAAAGTGGCCTGAAATTATTCCAATCAGGTAACACTGCAGATGGGTGTCTGCTTGAACAGTCACAAGGTCAGTAGATTTGTAAAATCTTATCCCAAACCTCCAGCAACAAAGTTGTTGCATTTGAATGTTAACCATGTTACAGGAGCGCTTTAAAGTGCTGCACCAATGACTCCAAATCATGTCTTTGAGAAACTCATCTCCTTGCAACTGGCGTGTTTCTGACATGACGGGAAACAGGAGCCAGAAGCACAAAAATGGGAAATTACTATAAAAATAGGATTAGCAAGGCAGTTAACAGGCTCGTAACTGCCTTAACTACCTGTCTCATCGATTCCAGTCGGGTCAGTTTGGGAGCAGCTGACCCAACACTCACAAAAATCGGGTGGGGGCAGGAGGGAGGCGGGTTGGGTGTCTGAAGCCATTTTTTCCAATTTTTGCTGCCGACCCGCCTCCAAACCCACCTCCTCAGGGCTATTAAAATCAAGCCCCAGGTGTGGGTGCACGTGAGCAATAGCTGCAGATACCATTCCTTTGTGGCATTTACTCACACCTTGGTGAAATGATAAAAAGAAAAAGTCACAATTGGTCTCCTGCAATGCAGAACTGCCACCTCTGTTTAAAAAGACAGTATTTGTTGTTGCCCATTAACAACAACAACTTGTATTTATATAGCACCTTTAACGTAGTAAAACTTCCCAAGGCACTTCACAGGAGTGTTATAAGACAAAAATTTGACACCGAACCACATTAGGAGAAATTAGGGCAGATGACCAAAAGCTTGGTCAAAGAGGTAGGTTTTTAAGGGGCATCTTAAAGGAGGAAAGAGAGATAGAGAGGCGGAGATTTTGGGAGGGAAATCTAAAGCTTAGGGCCAAGGCAGCTGAAGGCACGGCCACCAATGGTTGAATGATTTTAATCAAGGATGCTCAAGAGGGCAGAATTAGAGGAGCACAGATATCTCGGGGGGGTTGTGGGGCTGGAGGAGATTACAGAGATAGGGAGGGGTGAGGCCATGGAGGGATTTGAAAACAAGGATGAGAATTTTGAAATCGAGGTGTTGCTTAACTAGAAGCCAATGTAGGTCAACAAGCACTGGGGTGATGGGTGAACAGGACTTGGTGCGAGTTCGGACACGGGCAGCAGAGTTTTGGATGAACTCAAGTTTACATAGGGTAGAATGTGGGAGACCAGCCAGGAGTGCATTGGAATAGTCAAGTCCAGAGGTAACAAAGGCATGGATGAGGGTTGCAGCAGTGGATGAGCTGAGGCACGGGTGAAGACGGGTGATATTACGGAGGTGGAAATAGGTGGCATTAGTTATGCTAAGGGGTAGGGGTACTCTACAGGCCACCTAATAGTGGAAGGGAGGTGGAGGAAGAAATATGCAAACAAATTAGGGAAATGAGTAAAAAACATAAATAATAATCATGGGGGATTTCAACTACCCTGATATTAATTGGACAGAAGAGGTAGGGAAAGGGGATAAGGGAATGGAGTTCCTACGATGTGTACAGGACTCCTTTCTATCCCAATATATAAAGAGCCCAACAAGTGAGGATTTGCTATTGGATCCAGTAATGGGGAATGAACCAGAGCAGATAAGAGAAGTAAAAGTAGGGGAACATCTAGGCAATAGTGACCATAATATAATATGCTTTAAAATAATAATTGAGAAGGACATAAATATGATGAAGACCAGGGTAATAGATTGGAGAAAAGCTCATTTTGAGGGGCTGAGAAGAGAACTTGGGAAAATAAAATGGACAACAATATTGGCAAACAATGACGTAGAACAGCAATGGGAAACATTTAAACCGGTGTTCAGGAAAAATATATTCCACTAAAAAACAAGAACAAGCTAAACATTAATGGGACACCGTGGATGAATAAAGCCAGAAGGGAAAAATTGAGGGTAAGGAAAGAGGCATACATTAAGTACTTGGACAGCAGGAGAGAGCATGATAAGGGAAAATACAAAGAGATTAGGAAAGAAGTCAAAAAAAACAATTTGGAAGGCAAAGAGGAACTATGAAATTAAATTATCAAGGAACATAAAATAAAATAGTAAAATATTTTACAGGTACATCAATACAAAAAGGAAGGTCGGGATGGGAATAGGGCCACTAAGGGATGGATAGGATAATACCAGTGAGAGAGATGGCAGAAATATTAAATAATTATTTTGCTTCAGTATTTACCAGGGAGATAGAACAGGTGGACATGACATTGGATGAAGAGATTAATAATAGGGTAAGTGCATTTAAAATAAAAAGAGGGGATATCTATATATATAAAACAGAAGGGGCTAGATTTTCAGTCGCTTGCGCCAGCAGTTAGCGCCTTAAGAGAAGTGATTTCCGGGCGCTATGCGTGTAGCGCCCGGGCGCAGTGCAGTTTGCGCCCCGCCCCAAATTAAGTTGCCCGTTAGCGCCGGCGCAAAGTTTAGCGCCCGCCCGGATGCGCGCGCAGAAAATGACGTCACATCCTCGTGCAACGCCCTTTGGCCGCCCCGATTGCAAACTTCAGTCGGACCGCCCCATTGTGCGGTGGGCGGCCGGAGCGTTTGGAAAAAGGAACGCAACACAACCAGCGCGGGCCCCGGGGGGCGCTAATTAAAGGGAACGTCCTCTCCAGTATAAAGGCCAGCCTTTTTTCAGAAAACAGTCTTGTGCAACGCATTTCTGGAGACACAACAAGGAGGATAGCTAACTGGTTTCAAGCAGCAAGAGCCAGGTATTTTTGGACTCAGGCCATAGCGCTGCAAGTGGCCATTTGGAAATTAGACTGTTTGCCAGGATTTGATGGGGGCTGCATGGGGTGCCAACGCGGAGCTGCAGCGCCATGTCCGTAGGGCTCGCAGACGCATTGTGAGAGGGGCAGCCCTGGCTAGAGGCAGAGGGGGCTACAGGCGTCGGCCACGTAGGCCTTACCCAGTCAGGCTATACCGCCAGCTGCGCTCCTACCTAAACATGAGTGCCGTGCGATGTGTTAGAAGGCTCCGATTCCGAAAGGAGGTGATTGCAGAGATCTGCCACCTGCTTCGCCGAGATCTGCGGCCAAAGCTCAGGTGCAGGACGTCTCTGTCGGTGGAAGTGAAGGTGACGGTGGCATTGAACTTCTATGCCACCGGCTCCTTCCAATACGCTGCTGGGGACATAGCAAACATCTCCCAGTATGGCGCGCATCGCTGCATCCGCCACGTGACCGAAGCACTGTTCAGAAGGAGAAGCCAATTCATCTCCTTCCCCATGGCCCTCGAGAGCCAGCATCAGCGCGCATTGGGATTTGCCAGACTCGGGGAATTCCCCTTGGTGCAGGGCGCCATTGACTGTACGCATGTGGCTTTGCGGGCCCCTCTGGAGCATGGCGAGCAGTATCGCAACAGGAAGGGCTACCATTCTCTGAATGTGCAGCTGGTATGTGACCACAAGCAGCGCATCATGGCAGTCAATGCCAGCTTCCCAGGCAGCAGCCACGATGCCTTTATCCTGCGGCAGAGTACTGTGCATGACATGTTCCAGGCACAGCCTCCCCCAAGAGGATGGCTCATCGGGGACAAAGGCTATCCTTTGTGCACCTGGCTCATGACCCCGCTCCGCGCGCCCAGGACTGCTGCTGAAGAGGCCTACAACGAGAGCCATCAAACCACCCGCAACATCATCAAGCTAACTATTGGGGTCCTCAAGCAGCGGTTCCGCTGCCTTGATCGCTCCGGAGGAGCTCTCCAGTATTCGCCGGACCGGGTCTCCCAATTTGTGGTGGTTTGCTGCATGTTACACAACCTGGCTATCCGCAGGACTCAGGCACTGCCACCTGACGTTGGACCAGCACCTCAGGAGGAGGAGCAGGAGGAGCATGAGGAGGAGGAGGAGGAGGAGGAGCAGGAGTACGTTCCCAGGAGGGAGCGACCAGGGCCAAGGGCCGCACGACGCCACCTTATTACACGGTACTTCTAAGCCCCCTGTCAGGGAATGGCCAGGGGCCATGAGGGAAGATGAATGCAGCCGCTCCGCAAGCCCTCAGCCGGCGAAGCCAACAAACACTAAGAAGAACAACCATGGAGACTGCATGAATAAAGATAATTTTTTATTGCACAAAAATGAAAAGCCCTTCCCACATGAATCCCCAAAAACAATAAACGGGCCCCACAAAAAGCCCAACAAACGACTCACTCCCACAAACTGGGGAGGAGTCACTCCACCTTTCTTCAAACCGGGCCTCAACGTCGGCCTAACGCAAAAAATAAGCCCTCCAAAAGCACAACCATGGGCAAAATAAAGATGGCCACCGCCATATTAAAGGAAAGCTGCCCACACCCTCTACTGAGTGGCCCGCGAGGGCGAGACCTTGGCCAGCCTTTTGCCTCCCCTGCCCGGCCTGCTGCTCCTTCGCAAGCTCTGCCCAGTGGCTGCTGCGAGGCTGGGGGAAGGCGCCTGAGGCTCAGATGCCCTTCCGCCAGATGCCGCTGGGGGGCGGCCTACACGGCGTTTGGGCCTCGAGGGGCCGTCTGCTGAGTGGCGCACCTAAGCCTGGCCACCATCAGCTGCAGCCGCTTGCCCTTGACGCCCCAGTGGGGGAATGGCGACGACGGATGGCGCAATGTGGGCCAGCTGGCATCTGGGATGCGCTGGCTGGTGCTGTGGCGCGGTGGCACTCGGCCGGGCCCGCACTGTAGGATCCGCAGCAATCAGCCGAGGGGCGGCTTGCTGGGATGGTCCAGCGCGGCGGCTGCCCTGGCGATGCCTGCCTGAGACAGCGCGTGTGGCAGCAGTGAGTGCCCCTGTGGTCCTGGTGTGCGCGCGCATCACATCCGCCAGGGTCTTGACGGCATCAGTCAGCATGCGACCACTCGCGGCAGTTGCTGCCCCGAACTCGCGCACACTGGTCGCCAGCGACTCGATGGCCTCAGGCATGCGCCCCACCATGCTCATGAGCTCCGTGTGACGCCGGTCCGAGTCGTCGGCCATCTTATCCAGCTTCCGCACCTCCTCCGAAGTGAAGGTGTCCGGACTGGAGTCGCGACTCTCCCGCTGGGGAGGAGGGGGCCGAACTAGGGGACCCTTGCCGCGTTGGTGACGGCGAGTGTGCCGAGCAGCAGCACTCCCCTCTGATCCTTCCCCCCTTTGGGGGGAAGGCCGCGGGCCACGCGCACGGCTGCTGGGTGGCTGGACGCCACTGGTCCCAGAAGCTGCTTTGCCCTGCGACAGTTCCTCCAGGCACTCGTCCAGTGAGGAGGTGTCAAGCATTTCCTCCTCTCCTGCGGGACGTGACTGTTCCCCCGAAGGTCCGGCTTGCTCCTCCTCCTCCTCCTGGTCGGAGGTGCTGTCACTGGCAGCTTCAGGGTCCTGGTCGTCACCAGCTGAAAGCAGGAATGCACAAGAGTAGCTTCAGAGTGAGGAGACGGCGTCAGCGAGGGAGTTAGGACTGGTGGGATTCAGCGCATTGATGGGACAGTGGCAAAGGAGGTAGCTCGGATGGGCCAGTGCGACGCGAGAGGGCCAAAAGGCGAGGTCCTTACCATTGCCGGGCAGTGGAGGGTCGGATACACCGCACGCTGTGGGGACAATCACACGGGCTCCCATGAGCACACGCACGCGCTCCTCCAGCCGAGTGAGCTTCTGCAGCTTGGCGCGGCCACCCCTGGCATGGGCCTGGCGATTAAACGCTACTTTAGCCTGCAAGAGAAAGGACGGGCTGTAAGTGCGCAGTGAAGCCCTGATGTAGTGTGCACTGCCTCCCATGGTGGAATAGCTTGGACAGAGTGAAGCCCTGATGTAGAGTGCACTGCCTCCCATGGTGGAATAGCTTGGACAGAGTGAAGCCCTGATGTAGAGTGCACTGCCTCCCATGGTGGAATAGCTTGGACAGAGTGAAGCCCTGATGTACTGTGCACTGCCTCCCATGGTGGAATAGCTTGGACAGAGTGAAGCCCTGATGTACTGTGCACTGCCTCCCATGGTGGAATAGCTTGGACAGAGTGAAGCCCTGATGTACTGTGCACTGCCTCCCATGGTGGAATAGCTTGGACAGAGTGAAGCCCTGATGTACTGTGCACTGCCTCCCATGGTGGAATAGCTTGGCCAAAGTGTAGAGTGCCGAATGGCCATTTGATGCTCATGACTGTCCCAATGCTGCTGGCTGAGGGCTGGCCAATAGGACTTTCAGCTCCCTTTGCCCATCATGTCAGGTGTACATGCAAGAATGAGGAGGAGACTGGAAAGGCTACTCACCTTCACAATCCTGGTCAGATCGTTGTATTTTTTACGACATTGTTTGTGGGTCCTGGGGGCATCGCCGGTGAACGTCACCCTCTGGGCGATCTGCTTCCAGGCTTTGGTGTAGTCATGGTGGGTTGGATTCCTCCCACTCTCTGGAAACAAGATCTTGCGCCTCACCTCCAGAGCTGTGACCATTATGTCCAGATCACCCTCTGAGAAGCGCAGGGCACGCTGACGGGCCTTCTCTGGCGTTGCCATGACTCCCTGGGGCTGAGCAGCAGTGTTGAGGCCTCTTTGCAAGGCTGCAGTGTGCAGGGCGTGGCAGCAGACCAATTCGTCCCTTCCCCCTTTAACAGCTGGTCGGCACCACGGGGTCTGCTGTCAGTGCAAAAATGACCGCACCCGTGCTGCGCCCCGCCTGGGCGCTATCCCTCTGGACCGCCGGCTTAGCGCCTAAAGGTAGGAGTGGAACGCCTCTTTTAGCGCTCCACCACTCTCTTAGGGCGAAGCCACTGAATTTCCGGCAACGGGGCGCTACTTTGGGGCAGGCCCTAACTTCGGGCGGGCGCTAAGGTTAGCGCCCCAAAACTGTCTATACTGAAAATCTAGCCCTATGTCTCTCTGTCTCTCTGTCTGTCTGTCCGGCTATACAATCAAAAGTTATAGAGCATACCTACACATATGTTATATCAAAAGAAAGCTTATCATTAGGGGACTCTCCTAGGCATATTTACTTTTTCGTCACACAAAAATTGTTAGGACAATATACAAAAAATGTTCAAAAATCCTACCTGTCATTAGCGTTGACTGACGTCCTGCTTGACCAATCCTACAGTTCACTCACCTGATGGTTGACCAATCAGTGCATCACGGGCAGGTCCTAACCCTCCACTATCCCTAAACTTCGCCGCCATTTTTTCCATCCCCACAGGGACAGCAGCACCAAAACAAACCCCCACATTCCGGCTCCTGATCCCGCTCCCGCCCCGCCGGAGCGGCAGGTAAGTTGGGCTCACTCGGGCCGTGCCTTGCAACCGCTCGGCCCAACACACACAGCGGTCCAGGGAGCCACAGCGGCCGGCCGTCAGCCGCGCGATCCGCAGGGGAGCCCAGCTCGGGTCAGTCTCGGCCTGACAGCCCGGCCGCTCCTCAACCGCTAGGCCCCACATGGCCGCTATCACAACGGCACCGGGCCTCAGGCACTAGACAGGGAGAGGGGAGTGAGGGGGAGGGGAGGGAGGGAGAGGACAGCACAGGGAGACCAGGAGAGGGACAGAGAGGGGGGACAGACAGGGTCATGGAGACCGCGCGCCCCAAAATTGCCCTGGCAACACCGGGCTCCCCTGCCAGTATTAAATAAACTAATCAAATTCAAAGAGGATAAAACTCCTGGTCCAGATGGATTACATCCATGCATTTTAAAAGAATCTAGGGAAGAGATAGCAGAGGCATTACTACACATAGTTAATAATTCATTAGAAAAAGGTGTAGTGCCAGAGGACTGGCAAATAGCTAACATAATACTTATATTTAAGAAGGGAGATAGGACATGTCCAGGGAATTATAGACCAGTCAGCTTAACATTGGTGGTAGGAAAAATAATAGAATCCCTACTAAAGGAGAACACAGAACATCTAGAAACCAAAAATATAGTAATGAATAGTCAGCATGGATTTCAAAATGGAAAGTTTTGCTTGACCAACCTCATTGAATTTTTTGAAGAGGTAAGAGAGAGTAGACAATGGTAATGCAGTTGGTGTAATTTATCTGGATTTTCAAAAGGCCTTCGATAAGGTACCCCATAATAGACTGCTGAACAAGGTCAGAGAATGCAGAGTCAGGGGACAAGTAGCAGAATGGATTGCTGGCTGGCTTCAGGGCAGAAAGCAGAGAGTAGGGGTAAAGGGTAGCTATTCACAGTGGCAGAAGGTGGGTAGTGGTGTTCCACAAGGATCAGTGCTGGGACCACTGCTGTTCACAATTTACATCAATGATTTAGACTTTGGAATCAAAAACACAATTTCTAAATTTGCAGATGACACCAAATTGGGGGGGATAGTTAATACTGAGGAGGACTGCAACAAATTACAGGAGGACATTAATAAACTTGCAGAATGGGCATATAATTGGCAAATGAAGTTCAACACAGATAAATGTGAGGTATTACATTTTGGTAGGAGGAATAGGGACGTCACTTATTACTTGGCGGGTGCGAGTCTAGGTGGGGTAGAGGAACAAAGGGATCTCGGAGTACAAATACACAAATCACTAAAAGTTGTGACATAGGTTAGCAAGGCCATAAAAAAAGCAAACCAAGCTCTAGGGTTTATTTCTAGAGGTATAAAATTGAAAAGTAGGTAAGTTATGCTAAACCTGTATTGTACCTTGGTTAGATCACACTTAGAGTACTGCATACAGTTCTGGTCACCATATTATAAAAAGGATATAGAGGCACTGGAGAGCGTGCAGAGAAGATTTACAAGGATGATACCAGAAATGCGAGGATATACATATCAGGAAAGGATGGACAGGCTGGGTCTCTTTTCTCTTGAAAAAAGAAGGCTGAGGGGTAACCTAATAGAGGTCTTTAAAATTATGGAAGGTTTTGATAGAGTGGATACAGAGAGTGAAGGGATAATTACTAGTCCTAGCCCCTTTAGGGCTACCCCGGATCAGGCGTATTCCTCAGACGTTCACTTTCAACTAAAGTTTGAGGTAGCCAAATCCTAAAGACGCTTAATTGGGTCTAAAGGTCCGGACTATCTCTCCCTAAAGGAAAGGAACAACCTGAAAATGTTACCGTCCTCCAGATAGCACTTTTAATAAGTTTAGCTAGACTGTAACGTTCCGGATATTTTGAGGGTTCAGAAAACTCCCGTAGAATCCTGCAACTCCCCACCAGAGTGTACAGAGATTGAGTTCGTGAGTTTGATACAGAAGTCTTATGTGAGACAATTCTAAAAATATATAGATTTATTAAAGAACCAACATGTAATTTACAGTTGGGGAGTCAATCACAACATTAACAGTTCCAAAAAGAGAAAGCTTACAATTCTATTATCAGAGATCCTTACTCTCAAATCTTAACTTCGCTACAGTTTTACAGTTCTTAGTTTTATTCAGGATAGCCACCAAAATCAAACACCTTTGATCCCCAAGGTACAAAGAGTTGGAGACTTACAGAGCTGCCTCTGAAGCCGAGAATCGCTTTGCCCCTTTAAAGCGAGTCTACTATCCCATTTGAGAGTTCAATATTTATACCCTTTTCCAGTGGTATTTCCTTTAAGGTTTTCTGCTGATGTAAGCTAATTATCTCTAGTCATTTTTCTGCTGACCCCTGCAATTCTTAGTCACCTCAGCTGGTAGCATTACAGAATTATGTCTCTTCTCTAGGTGTTCTAAGTTTACCATAAAAAACAGTGTAACGGCAGGTGCATTTTACTTGATGTCATTTTTACGAAGGCAGATGTTTCTTACTTTTATGTGTTTCTTTACGAAGTGTAAATTAGAACACCTTATCCAGGGTGAACCATTGTCTCATTCCGAAAGGTTCAGACTACCGGAGCCTTTAACCTTCTCTTTCAATAAGGTTATTGATTCAGTGTCAACAACTATCTTATCTCTATAGCCAGAATGCTTTCACAGCTTTTTCACTGTTAGGTTTCTAGACATCCAAACCCAGTTTGTCATGTTTTAATAAGGCAAGAATTCTTTCAAAGAATGGTGTATTTTTCTGAATAGGTTATATGACTTATTCCTTCACAAGAGAATGTTTCCACTTGTGGGGAAGAGCATAACTAGAGGCCATCAATATAAGATAGTCACCAAAAAATCCAATAAGGAATTCAGAAGAAACTTCTTTACCCAAAGAGTAGTGAGAATGTGGAACTCGCTACAGGGAGTGGTTGAAATGAAAAGTATAGATGCATTTAAGGGAAGGCTAGACAACCATATGAGGGAGAAGGGACTAGAGGGTACACTGATAGATTTAGGTGATGAAAGATGGGAGGAGGCTCGAGTGGAGCATAAATGCCGGCATGGACTGGTTGGAATGAATGGCCTGTTTCTGTGCTGTATATCCTATGTAATCTTATGTAATTTAGAGACCGTGGACGGGTCGAGAAAAGTGGTGGTGAGGTAGAGCTGAGTGTCATCAGTGTACATGTGGAAACTGATTCTGTGTTTTTGGATGATGTCACCAAGGGGCAACATGTAGATGCGAAATAGGAGGGGGCCAAGGATAGATTCTTGGGGGACACCAGAGGTAACGATGTGGGAGCAGGAAGAAAAGACATTGCAAGTGATTCTCTGGCTACGATTAGATAGATAAGAATGGAACCAGGCAAGTGCAGTCCCATCTAGATGACGGTGGAGAGGTGTTGGAGGAGGATGGAGTGGTCAGCCATGTCAAAGGCTGCAGACAAGTCGAGAAGGACGAGGAGGGATAGTTTACCTTTGTCGCCGTCACAAAGGATGTCATTTGTGATGTTGATGAGAGCCGTTTTGGTACTGTGGCGGGGCGCAAATCTGGTTGGAGGGATTCAGTAGCACTGAGTAGCAGAGCAGAGTCACAGCAGCTGAGTTAAACAGTGTAGTCCAGTAGAGCAGCGTAGTTCTGATGGCAGAGGAATCCAGGTGACCGGGAAGTCAAATTTCAGCCGGCAACTCTCTGACATCTCCTCCTACCTCCCCCTGGACAATGACCCCACAACCGAACATCAAGCCATCGTTTCACAGACCATCACTGACCTAATTTCCTCTAGAGATCTTCCACCACCCCCCACCCCCCGCACCCCCGCCCACAGTCTCCAACCTCATAGTCCCCAAACCCCACACATCTACCTCCTTCCCAAGATCCACAAACTGGACTGCCCTGGTAGACCCATCGTTTCAGCCGAGTCTTGCCCCACAGAACTTATTTCTTCCTATCTCAACTCTGTTGTTTCTCCCCTTATCCAGCCACTTCCAACCTACATCCGCAATTATTCCGACGCCCTCCACCACTTTAATCATTTCCAGTTTCCTGGCCTTAACCTTCTCCTTTTTGCCATGGATGCCCAGTCCCTCTACTTCTCCATCCCCAACCAAGATGGCCTGCAGGCCCTCCGCTTCTTCCTTGAACAGACACCCAACCAGTCCCCTCCGCCTGGCTGAACTTGTTTTCACAGTGAACAAATTCTCCTTTGAAACCACTCACTTCCTCCAAGTAAAAGACGTTGCTATGGGAACCATTATGGGTCCTAGCTATGCCTGCCTTTTTGTGGGATACGTTGAACAACCTTTGTTCCTGACCTACTCAGGTCCCCTTCCTCACCTCTTTTTCCAGTACATTGATGACTGTATCAGTGCCACTTCCTGCTCTCACCCCAAACTGGAAAATTTCATCAACTTTGCTTAAAATTTCCACCTTCCCTCACCTTCACATGGTCCCTCTCTGACTCTTTCCTTCCCTTCCTCGACTTCTCTGTCTCCATTTCTGGGGATAGGCTGTCAACCAATAACTACTATAAGCCCACTGACTCCCACAGCTACTTTGATTACACTTCCTCAAACCCCGCTTCCTGTAAAGACTCTATTCCATTCTGGTAGGTTCTCCGTCTCCGTCGCATCTGCTCTGATGATGCCCACCTTCCACACCATTGCTTCCGATATGTCTTCCTTTTTCTTCAACCGAGGATTCCCCTTCACCATGTGAACAGGGCCATCAACCGTGTCTGTCCCATTTCATGCACTTCTGCCTTCACCCCTTCCCCTCCCTCCCAGAGCCACAATAGGGTTCCCCTTCTCCTCCCCTTCTATCTAATCAGCCTCCACATTCAACAAATCATCCTCTGACATTTCTGCCACCTCCAGCACAATGCCACCACCAAACATATCTTCCCCTCCCCTTTCAGCATTCCGAAGGGACCGTTTCTTCATTGATGCCCTGGTCCACTCTTCAATCCCCCCAAACACACACTCCCCTTCCCACGGCACCTTCCCGTGCAAGCACAGGAGCTTCAACAGCTGCCCTTTCACCTTTTCCCTTCCCACCACCCAGGCTGCTAAATACTCCTTCCAGATGAAACAGCAATTTACTTCTTTCAATTTAGTATACTATATTCGCGGCTCATGATGCGGTCTTCTCCGCATCGTATCTGCATGCCCGATACAAGACTCCCAAAACAAACGCTCTACTCGGAGCTCCAACACGGCAAGAGAGCCCCAGGTCACGACACCCTCAAAGCCTCCTTGAAAAAGTGCAACATCCCCACCGACACCTGGGAATCCCTGGCCTAAGACCACACAAAGTGGAGGAGAAGCATTCGGGAAGGCGCCGAACACCTTGAGTCTCTTCGCCGGGAGCAAGCGGAAGCCAAGCACAAACAACGGAAGGAGCGCACGTCAACCCAAGCACCCCACCCACCCGCCCCTTCAACCACCGTCTGCCCCACCTGTGATAGAGACTGTAGGTCCTGCATTGGTCTCATCAGTCACCTGAGAACTCATTTTTAATGTGGAAGCAAGTCATCCTTGATTCCAAGGGACTGCCTAAGAAGAAGAGAAGGGGAGACCAAACGTAGATTGGGCGATCGCTTTGCTGAGCGCCTCCATTCAGTCTGCAAGCGTGACCCTGAGCTTCCGGTCGATTGCCATTTTAATTCTCCATCCCACTTCCATCTCCCTGTCCTCAGCCTCTTATACTGTTCTAATGAAGCTCAAGGAACAGCACCTCATCTTTCGATTGGGCACCTTACAAATAGGATCATAGGAACATAGGAACAGGAGCCCTCAAGCCTGTTCTACCATTCAATGAGATCATGGCTGATCTGTGACCTAACTCCATATACCTGGCTTTGCCCCATATCGAGCAGGCTCAAGGGGCCGTATGTTCTTATGTTTCTTTTGTTATTAATACCTTTGGTTAACAAAAATCTATCAATCTCAGATTTAAAATTAACAATTGATCTAGCCATTTGCAGAAGAGAGTTCCAAACTTCTACCACCCTTTGTGTGTAGAATTGTTTCCTAACTTCACTCCTGAAAGACCTGGCTCTAATTTTTAGACTATGTCCCCTAATCCTAGATTCCCCAACCAGCGGAAATAGTTTCTCTCCATCTACCCTATCAGTTCCCCTTAATATCTTGAAAAATTCGATCAAATCAAACGTCCATACTCAACATTGAGTTCAACAATTTTGGATCATAACCACTGCTCCCATTTTTTCGACAGCAGGTGCTGGTAATGGTTCGGCTGTTGCCATTTACAGCTCATCTAGACCCATCTTTTGTTTCTTTACTTGTCCCATTATTACCCTCTTTAGCCTTACACCATCAGCCCTTTTGTAATGTAATCACACCTGCCTTCCACCCTATCACAGACCTTCCCTTTTGTCCTTTTCTCCTCTCCCCCCACTTTCCCTGCCTCTGCACTTGTTTAAAACCTGTTTCATCTCTAACTTTTGCCAATTCTGACAAAAGGTCATCGACCTGAAACGCTAACTCTGTTTCTCTGCCTGACCTGCTGAGTATTTCCAGCATTTTCTGTATTTATCACAAATTACATCATACATCATGTCTGACCATGGTTAACAATCCTTCCTCACCCTTTGCAACCTGTCTGCAGCCTTTGACATGGTTAGCCACACCATCCTCCTCCAATGCCTCTCCTCCATCCTCCAGCTGTGTGGGACTGCCCTTGTTCTGTTCCGTTATTATTTACCAGTCATAGCCAGAGAATCACCTGCAATGGCTTCTCTTCCCGCTCCCGTGCCGTTACCTCTGGATCTATCCTTGGTCCCCTCCTTTTTCTCATCTACATGCTGCCCCTCGGCAGCATCATCCGAAAAAACAATGTCCGATTCCATATGTCCGCTGGCGACACCCAGCTTTACCTCACCACCATCTCTTTCGACCCCTCCACTGTCTCTGATTTGTCACACTGCTTTTCCGTCATCCAGTTCTGGAGGAGCAGCAATTTCCTCCAACTAAATATTGGGAAGACCGAAGCCATTTTCTTCGGTCTCCGCCACAGACACTGTTTCCTAGCAACTGACTTCATCCCTCTCCCTGGCCACTGTCTGAGGCTGAACTAGACCGTTCGCAACCTTGGCGTCTTCGTTGACCCTGAGATGAGCTCCCGACCCCGTATCTACTCCATCACCAAGACTGCCTACTTCCACCTCTGTAACATAATCCATCTCTGCCCCTGCCTCAGCTCATCTGCTGCTGAAACCCTCATCCATGCCTTTGTTACCTTTAGACCTGACTATTCCAATGTTCTCCTGGCCGGCCTCCCATTTTCCAAAACTGTTGCCCATATCCAAAATTGCACCAAGTCCTGTTCACCCAACACCCCTGTGCTCCCTGGCCTACATTAACTTACGGTCCGGCAATGCTTCGATTTTAAAATTCTCATCCTTGTTTTCAAATCCCTCCATGGCCTCTACCCTCCCTTGCTCCATAACCTTCTCCAGCCCTACAACCCTCTGAGGTCTCTGTGCGCCACCATTTCTGGCCTCTTGCACATCCCTGATTTTAATCACTCCACTATTGACGGCCATGCCTTCAGCTGCCTAGCCCTAAGCTCTGGAATTCCCTTCCTAAATCTTTCTGCATCTATGTGACCTGGTGTCAAATTTTTATTTAGTAATACTCCTGTGAAGTGCCTTAGGACGTTTTATTACATTAGCGGCGCTATATAACTGCAAGTTGTTGTTGTTGGTACAGGGGAGCGGGGAGACAGAAAAATCACAATCTTGGATGTAGGAAGTGAATATCTGCCCTAATTTCGTCTGTTGCACTCCGTTTCACCAAAACCCAGTCACCAGCTTCCTACTGTGGGAATGCAAAAATAGAAAATTATGCAAAGGATGCTGATGCATTTACCCACATGTAAATAGGGCTTGCTGCAGGCACACAAGGAATCTGGCTACGTTGAACGGTGTTGTCGGCTCTATTAAATAAAAAGAAAGACTAAAAAGTACCATATTGTTTTGTCTAGCTGTATTTATTTTGTTTATTCACCTATCTATATTTACTCTCCACGTGATTCCCGTTTACATTCCTAACACCAGACTGATTCCTCAGCCAAGTGGATAAGTAAACAACCAACTCTGAAGCCAATCACTAGGAGGTAGCTGATTTACCACCTTCACCGCTGGGAAGTGCCTTTTCTCTACTTACCTCCAAACAACCTGGCTATGATCACAAACTCATGGACCTTGATTAAAATCGAGGCCATGGTTGCAAAACCATCCCAAAGTTAAAACAGAAACTGCACAGCAGCCAGATCAGTGTCGGAAAGAAAATGATAGGTGAACATTTTTAGATTCTACCATCTCTTGATGTACATGTTACTATCACAAAATGCCCTTCTGCCCCTGCACACTATTACATGGCATTTTCCATTCTTTTTTGAAATACTGTTAATATTGCAGTCATTGTTTCTAGAAATTATGAGTTACAAATGAAGATCTTTGCCCTGTTTGATACTGCTAGCCTAAACTGCTAACATGCAGTGGGAAAGTGGCCAGTGGAGTTAGCACTCCCCTGTGAGGAAAAGCCAATGACACGAATGTCAGGATTGCTAATGGAAGGATGTATATGAATTCGGCCCAATTGTAATATCTTTCTAAAACCTATTTCCTTTTGTGCTATGTCTAATCAATCCACAGTAATAAGGACACATTGTCATTTCCACAAGCTCTGCCAAGTGCTGACCTGCTGGGAACGCTGAGCTTCTCCTGTGGTGTGCATGGGGGAAACCTCCTGCCGTCTGTTCGGACCATACACAGTTTTCCTCAACCGATAACAATCAATTGCAAAACAACTTATCTGCCTTTTCCCTTTTAAATTCAATGGGACCTAAATTGGAGCCAGTAGAACAGTGTCTCGTATTGTGTACGTCTACAGAAAGCCCACATCACTAACAGTTGGCACCATCGCAATATTAAAGGCTGAAACAACTGAACAAAACCTACTTTGTGTGGCCAATAGTAAAACAAGATTTATACAGAGAGTGATATTACAGCCAGAGTGCCCCCGTCTCAACGCAGTACAGTGTTGTGCAATAACCAACTAGTGCACTTCTGGATCCAGTTATGGACCTGTTACACAACCACTATGCGTGACAATCAGGCTATACACAATGAAACAATGAGGCCATATCCATTTTTACAAATCTATGACCTAAATTATTACTCCACTTTATTCCACTTACAGCTACAATTCCCCGAAAAGCCCTAATTTGTACTTCAGGTATAAGAATTAAAGGCCTAGAAACTCGATCGTGCCCGAAAACAAGTGTGTAGGGGATGGGGCTGCACGCGTTTGTTCATGTGGTTGCGGGCACCATGTGAAATTGGTGCTGGCATCTCTTTATCATGACTCGGGTGTGCATTCAACACCACCTGCGCTGTTCATGGGCTGCATGCCTGTTTGGGGGTGTGGGAAATTGGGCTTCATTGATACCACTTAAAGGCAACCAGCATCTCTTAAAGGGAAGGTGCACTCAGGCTGCAGACAGCAGGGAAACTTCACAAGTGAAAACATGGCTGTACAAGGTTGAGAGAGTCGCCAGGGTTCTTGGATGCAGAGTTGGAGGCCCTGGTCCAGGCAGTGGCCAGGAGGAAGGAGTTCCTGTTCGCCAGGGGGCAGAAAGCCCTCTATGCAACATCTCCATCGCTAGTGGAAAGAGGTCGCTGAGGAGGTCAATGCCAGGAGCTTAGCTCCCAAGACATGGCTGCAATGTAGAAAAAAGTTCAATGAGCTCAACAGAGTTGCCAAGGTAAGAATCCTGCTCTGTTCTCACACCTGCATCACCTGCAGCCTCGTTACACACAACACTCCCCTCCCCTACTTCCCTTCACTCTCCTACAATCACTGCATCACACCACTCCACCTCCTTCTCCTCATACTCACACTCTGTCCTTCCTATTCTCACCATGATTGAAACCCTCACTCCCCCTCACTTTACTGGGCACAAACTATTCGACCACGACAGGCACATTCTAAAATGACCTCACAAGACTGTCACTAACACGCTCCCTTATTTCTTGCCAAAGGGTGCACTCAACCAGAGGAGGCCAAGCCCACCTGTACATCCTCTCCCCTGTGGAGGAAAGCGTGCTGGCCATTTTGGGCAGGGGAGAGCCACAGCTGTAGAGAGCGGCAATGCTGGAGGAGACATCACGCAGCGTTTCTTCACACCGTTTCCTCTTTTTCTCTTCTTAATTCTATCTTACCATATACACTGTACATGACAAACTGCAGCTGCTTTCACCAGCCATTTCTCTCTCTGTGCTCCCTTCAACCTAAAAACTAACCCTTGTCCCTCTTTCATTTCATTTGCTGAAAATGTGGAAATACCTCTGCAACTTCAGAAAGAGGAGGCCAGCCTTCCTGAAGATGTAGCCTCACTCGATCTGACCCTCTCGAGCACCAGCTCAGAGGCTGGCACCACACGTACTATAGAGGCTGGGCTAGAGGAGGGGTCTTCACATGGTGAATCACCAGGCACAAGTGTGCAGGAGCTAGGGCAGGAGGGTAGGGCGCCACAGATGCCAGCTCGCCTGAGACTGGGATTACCTACGAGCTCTGATGCAGAGGGCTCAGATGCTGAGTTCAAGGGCCCAGGCTACCAAAGAAGGCTGATGGCCATTCACCAGGAATTGCTAGATGCACTGGACAATCTTCCAGCAAGCTTGCGCATAATTGGTCAACGCATAGTCGGGTTAGTGTCGGGGCTTTGCACATCCAATATCCAACATGGAGCGCATAGTCAGCACCATGAACACGACATGGAGCCTCTGCTGGCAGCTTTCATGGCAGCGCAAGCTTCTGCTATGGAAGTTCAGACAGCTGCCATCTTTACTTTGGGGGTCAGTGTTGACAGGGGCCTCCAGAGCGTCACATCACCCCTGCACTTTGTTCTCGCACAGAGCTGTAGGACTGCTGAGGCACAGTCCCAGGAGAGTGGCCTTGGCTCTATGGGAGAGGCACCTGCTGCCCTCTCTCAGAATGACAGCATGCCTGCTCCCCCACCATCCACACCACGAGTGCCACTGTTGGTGCCACACAGCAGCTGGGCCAGACTGGCCGACCTATGCTGAGATGCTGCAGTCTGCAGCTGCACCCTCAAGGCCCAGAGTTGCTTGAGGTTGCCCACCACGGCCATCTGAAATGTTCTTGATGGAAGTTCAGCAGCCTTCCACCGCCTAAGCTGTAGCGACCCAGGGATACACTTCGTAGAAAACAGGCACTAAGGGATTTTTAATTATTCCTGTTAACATAAGAAGTAGGAGCAGGAGTAGGAGCAGGAGTAGGCCATACTGCCCCTCGGGCCTGCTCCGCCATTCAATAGGATCATGGCTGATCCGAACCTAGACTCACGTCCACTTCCCTGCCCGCTCCCCGTAACCCCTAATTCCCTTATCAGCTAGGAAACTGTCTATCTCCGTTTTAAATTTATTTAATGTCGCAGCTTCCACAGCTCTCTGAGGTAGCAAATTCCATAGATTCACTACCCTCTGAGTGAAGAAGTTTCTCCTCATCTCAGTTTTGAAAGGGCAGCCCCTTATTCTAAGATTATGCCCCCTAGTTCTAGTCTCACCCATCAGTGGAAACATCCTCCCCGCATCCACCCGATCAAGCCCCCTCACAATCTTATATGTTTCGATAAGATCGCCTCTCATTCTTCTGAATTCCAATGAGTAGAGTCCCAACCTACTCAACCTTTCCTCATAAGTCAACCCCCTCATCTCCGGAATCAACTGAGTGAACCTTCTCTGAACTGTCTCGAGAGCAAGTATATCTTTTCTTAAATATGGAAACCAAAACTGTACGCAGTATTGCTCCAAACCTCACAACTTCTGCCTCCTTCAGCCACGTGGAGTTTAAACTGTAAAATGGCTGCATACCATGTGTGGCTTAGGGACTGTACCATTGTGGCAAGAATGAAGGGGGTGTCTCGGACTATACTACTGGAGCAAGAAAATAGGGGGTTTCTTAATACAATAAGTCAATCAGGTAAATTAACTGTATTATGCTATTTAACCAATATTTTAAAGTATTTTCTTAAGCTTTTATGGCTCTTACATTCCGGCCCCTAATTGACTAGGCACATGAAGCGTATCAATTACTCAAACATTAAGAGTCATAAACTAATGAGTTCAACATATTTACAATATAAGTGTCCACTTTTTACGTTCAGGAGCTTTTCACGCTGCTTCTTGTAGCAGGCAGAGCTTTGTGATCGGTCCTTCCAGGGTACTGGTCTTGGTTTGCAAACAAACGCGACGAACGACGCCTCTGGAGTCTGGCATGGTCTTAATTATTTTTCCCATCAACCAAGAATTTCTAGGGGCTGAATCATCCACGATTAAGACAATGTCTCCGACAATGAAGTTCCTCTTTATTTTGGACCATTTTTGACGCTCCTGTAGCAGAGGTAGGTATTCTCTTGTCCATCTGGTCCAGAAAAGGTCTGACATATACTGAACTTGCCTCCACTTCCGACGGGCATACAGATCTTCCTTTTTGAAGACTCCCGGGGGCATGGCTGGCTGTGTTTTCAACAACAACAGGTGGTTCGGAGTCAGGGCTTCGAGGTCATTGGGATCATCTGATGTCTTAGTTATCGGTCGGTCATTAATGATGGCTTCGACCTCGCACAGAACGGTTTGGAGTCCCTCGTCGTCGAGCGCTTGCTGCTTCAGTACAGAACTGAGTAGTTTTCTTACGGTGCGTATCTGTCTTTCCCAGACACCTCCATGGTGGGATGCAGCCGGAGGATTGAAGATCCACTTAATTCCTGTTTGCATCATGGCTTCCTGTATTTTAAGCCGATTCCAACCTTCAATAGCTTCCCGTAGTTCTCTCTCCGCTCCGACAAAATTAGTGCCATTATCAGAACGCATAATGGACACCTGACCTCTTCTACAGACAAAGCGCCGCAAGGCGTTAATACAGGAATCAGTGTCAAGCGTGTGTGCCACCTCGATATGAACTGCTCTGATGGTCAAACAAGTGAAAAGCACACCATATCTCTTGACAAGGCTCCGTCCTCGCTTTACCTCGAAAGGCCCAAAATAGTCCACCCCTATGTTTGTAAATGGGGGCTTGTCTGGTAACAAACGGTCTTCAGGCAGGTCTGCCATTTTCTGCTCCCCAGCTCTAGCGTGTAACCGTCTGCAAACAATGCATTCAGAGAGTATTTTTCTTATTACAGAATTAGCTCCTGGAATCCAGTATCTTTGTCTTAGCTTCGCAAGCACGTGATTCCTCCCACTGTGTCCAATACTCTGGTGTATATGCTGAAGAATGAGAGTAGCAACCCGGGGGTCCTTAGAAAGGATAGCAGGATGCTTGGCCTCCTCTGGCATAGCAGATTTGTTTAGTCTCCCTCCCACCCTCAGTACTCCATCTTGCAGTGTAGGGTCCAGCTTGTAGATATGACTACCTTTCTTGATTGGAGTATTTCGCTGTAAAGCTTCGATTTCTTCTAGGTATCTTTGTCTTTGACTGAAGCAAACTATCTCCATCTCAGCCTTGGCCAAATCCTCCACGGTCAATGAATTCTTACCCAATGTGGTCTTGTGCTGATGCATATACTGCTGTAGAAGCATTCTCTGCTTATCGGGGTTACTTTCAGACTGACTGATAGTGGCTCGGTACTCTTTTCTCTTACCGCTCAGGTGTAGCAGCAACTCTTTCAACCTTAGAAACCATGCAACTGCTTTCCTCAACTGGTGCCATCCTGAGAAATGGTTAACAAGCTTGTTCACTGTGTCAAAGTTCTCTTTCGTAGTTATGAGATTTACTGTGACTGATCTCTTGACTTCGACGTCGTCTTCAGCAATCTGACTTGGCATATCTGGTCTTTCTAGCCATGATCTCTCTGTTTCCAGCAGATAACTTGGGCCTTGTATCCAAGTTTCACTCCTCATGAAGTTTTCAGCCTTCAATCCCCGTGAGGCTTGATCTGCTGGGTTTAATGAGGTGTTTACATACCTCCATTGAGATGGTTGTGTAACTTCTCTAATGGATGAGATTCTGTTTGCTACGAAGGTCTTGAAGCGTATCTTCTCATTCTCTATATACTTCAGCACCGTCGTGCTATCCGTCCAGAAGACAGATTCTTCTAGTGGGAGATGTAACTCTTTCCGCATCGCCTGGTCAACTTTAACTGCAACAACCGCTGCCGTCAACTCCAGTCTCGGGATGGTGACCTGCTTCAGCGGAGCCACCCTGGATTTCCCCATGAGGAAGGCACAATGTTTCTGGCCCTGTTGATTTGTCAGCAAGAGGTAAGTAGCCGTGCCATAGCCGTCCTCACTGGCGTCCGAGAAATGATGTAGTTGAGCTGTCTTTGTAACTCCAAAACTCACGGGCTTGATGCATCTACTGACGTTGAAGCTAGAAAGTTGTTGCAAATCTGTCAACCATCTGTGCCATCTCTGAGCTTGAACTTCTGGGATATCTTCATCCCATCCTCTCTTGTCTCTACACAGCTCTCGTAGCATCAGCTTCACCGGCAGAATGAGTGGTGCCAGGAATCCAAGAGGGTCGTAGATGGAACTGACCACGGAGAGAATCCCTCGTCTTGTGGATGGTCTTTCGTTCACCATTATCCTGAAGTTGAACGTGTCTGACTCAATGCACCATTGTACACCAAGAGCTCTCTCGATAGGAAGGACATCATGGCTCAGGTCCAGATCTTTGACTTCAGTGGCTCTTTCCTTTTCTGGGATAGAAGCTAGAACTGCTCTGCTGTTGCTTATCCACTTAGTCAGATGGAATCCTCCATTCGAACACAGAGTTCTAAGGTCTCTTGACAGTGCGATGGCATCGTCTTCTGTTGACACGGACTTCAGACAGTCATCGACATAAAAGTTTCTGAAGATTGTCTCCACAGCCTCGGATGGTGCTTTGCCTTTGCCATCTTCTGCAGTTTTTCTGAGAGCGTAGCTTGCACAGCTGGGAGATGATGTGGCTCCGAACAAGTGTACGGCCATTCTACATCCCACCATCACTTGACTAACGTCGCCATCGGGCCACCAAAGGAAACGCAGAAGATCAGCATCTTCATCAGGGATTCTGACTTGGTAGAACATTGATTCTATGTCTGCCATCATGGCAACGAGCTCTTGTCTAAACCTAGTCAAGACGCCAATGAGGGTATTAGTAAGATCAGGACCTTGAAGCAGCTGGTCATTCAGTGAAGTTCCTCTGAATGAGGCGGTGCAGTCAAACACTACACGGATCTTTTTCTTCTTTGGGTGATACACACCGTGATGAGGAATGTACCAGACCCTTCCATCGTCTCTGTTCAACTGTTCCTCGGGCACCTTTACAGCATAGCCTTTCGCTATGATGTTTCTCATGAAGCCTTTGTAGTCTTCGTGAAAGTTGGGGTTCTTGTTCAGCTTTCTCTTTAGACTGATGGCGCGTTGCTCTGCTATGCAGCGATTGTTCGGCATCTTCGCGGTCTGTCTTCTCAGTGGCAAACCAATGTGATAGTGGCCATCAATGAACTGTGTAGACCTTGTCATCAAATCCATGAACTGATGGTCTTCTTGTGACATCTCTGTCTTTTCCTCACAGCTGCATTCTGAAAAGTCTGCGTTGAACTGTTGTATCAACAGCTCTTCAATGCTTGCGATAGAGATGCGATTAACTGTGACATTTTGTCGTTCCTCCTTGTTCGACTTTTTGCCATCATCTCTCCTTACCGGTCCATTGACTACCCATCCAAGGGCTGTCCTGACGGCGTAGGGTCCGTCATCCTTGCTGTTTATCACCTGCCATGGCTCCATAGTTTTGTAGGCATTGGTTCCAATTAATAGGCCAATTTCTGCTTCAATGTATGGGAGACGCACCTTTTCTAGGTAAGGCCATCTATCCACATCCTTCTGCAGGGCTAAGTTCCCTATTCTAACAGGAATCTCCCTCTGTGTGAAAACATTAGGCAGGTCTATGAAGTCCTTCTCTTCAAGTCCACACACTTCTAAGTCTGACAGGATATAACTTTGCATTGACTTCTCATGACCCATGGTGCGTAATAGGATTTCTGTTCTTCTGCCTCTAACGTTCAGCTGTCGCATGAGTGATTCTGTGCAGAACGTTGCTGAACTACCTGGATCCATGAAGGCGTAAGTCTCCACAAGCTTCTCGCTCCTCTTAGACTTGATCTTTACTGGTACGATGGCAAGAATACAATCACTGTCACCGGCCCCAGTGAGTCCACAAGTCTCTGGTTCTAGCGACACCAGAGCACTTGAAACAACCTTCTCGTCGGTATTGTTTTCTTCACTCTTCTTAGAGACTTGTTCTTCTTTATGGATATGCAGCAGACTGGGAAGTTTCCGAGTGCACTCTCTGCATGTTGTTCTTTGCTTACAGTTTCTACTCAGGTGCCCCTGAGAGAGACATCCAAAACATAGGCCGTTGTGCTTCAGGAATTCGATTCTGTCCTTATGTGGCTGTGCTTTGATGTCGCTGCAGAAATCCAATGTATGATTCTTCTGGCAGAATAAGCATGGTTTCTGAAAGGCATTAGCAGGCGTCACTGTGCTGCTCTTTTTGGGAGATGAGTTCTGGGGCCTTTCTTCCTCGGCCTGAGTGATGATAGTTGCAAAGCTGCTTCCCCTGGAACCACCTTTCCTGAGAGTCTTTGATTCAACAGGCTTGGCTTTCACTCTTCCATCGGTGGTCGGGCTGGCGTCCTGGATGTTTCCAAACAATGGGTCCCTAGCAATTTTAGCCTGTTTGTCTATGAAATTCACTAAGTCTGCAAACCTGGCTCTACTTTTCCGTCTCTCCATTATCTCAAAGGCTGTTCTTCTCCATTGTTCTCTCATCCTGTAAGGAAGCTCAGAGATGATGATTCTCATAGTCGTAGGATTGTCCATCTCTTCCATGAATTCAACATCCTCCATGGTGTTGCGACATCCTATGAGGAAAAGAACATATGCGTTCAATGCCTCTCCGTCCTCCGATCTGATCTGTGGCCACTTGGTAGCCTTTTCAATATATGCAGTGGCTATCTTCAGCTCGTTACCATAGTGCTCCTGCAGCAACTTCCTGGCTTCTATGTATCCCCGGTCCGGTCTCATGTGTTCACAGCTTCTGACCAGGTCTTGTGGTTTACCACTGGTGTACTGTCCCAGGTAGTACAACTTATCACTGCTGCTCTCTGTTTTGGAGTCAATGGCTTGTTCAAAGGATCTGATGAAGGGCTTATACTTGAGTGGGTCACCTTGGAACACTGGTATGTCTCTTTGAGGGAGTCGAAACAGATTCTGTTGTTTTACAAGCATCTCTGTAATTTCGTTCTGACGTTGCATCACTCGGTATAGGCTTCTCCCTGTGTCTTCAGGCCTCTGGTGATCATCAGCAGGGTCTAGTCTAGACCGTCTGACGTCTGGGGTAGCATCACGTGCTCCTGTTAGTGGAGAGGCCACTCTTCCACGCTGTAATGCCAGGGGATTGCCTTCGGACTCTCTTGTAACTCTTGAAGGTGCCCTGGATCCAACTCTATGTGGCAACATTGACTGGCAGTATTCGCTCCCGCCGTCCCGTGAGCCTTCATAATCCTCATACGCACTCAACCTGGCGTCTGAGACCGCGATAGCTGTTTCTATCTCCAGCTGTTCTTTCTTTGCCTGCACCTGGGCCTGTTGGGCCTGCAGTTGGGCCTGTTGGGCCTGCAGTTGGGCCTGTTGGGCCTGTTGGGCCTGCAGTTGGGCCTCTTGGACCTGCAGTTGGGCCTCTTCCCGTTCAAGAGCTTGCTTCTCCGCTAAAGATGCTGCGCGCGCCATCAACGCCGCCCGTTCAACCTCCTCTCTCATGCGTCGCGACGAGCTTGTGGTAGAAGCGACTGACCTGCGTCCAGAAACAGAGCTACCTTCTTTTCGATTTTTGCTCGGTCTGGCGGAAGTCTCTGAAATGCTATCGTCTGGTCCGACTTCATTGTCAACTTTATCTTTCTCTGCTGTATCAGCATCTTGACGAATCTTTAACATCCACTGTTCTGTGGCCTTGATATAGTCTTTAATGCTGGTTGATTTAAGATCAAACCAGTTGTGCTGATCAGCGTTTCCCTCTTCTTCAGACAGAAGTGCTAATACATCTTCATTGAGTACATTAAATTCTTCATGCAGCTTGGAGAAATCGTAATACATTATGTCTTCAGCTTTCTTAATATTAGCATTATCTTCCATGAGACGATCAATTATCTTCATTTTTCCAGTTATCTGAGCTAATTTAGCCTTCCTTGCACCTATGCTTCTATGTAACTTCTCTTCCATTGCCTTTGGGGGGAGCTTTATTTCCCTCTTTTGGCCAGCAATCCTTCTGGCTGGGGGAAGCTCCTGGCTCCGTAAGGCCTCGGCCATTTTACCCACAGCTCTTATTTAGCTTCTCAATAGAATGAACAAAGCAAGTAACAGTCACTGTACCTTCGCTTTCTTATATTGTCGTCTGGCTCCGTGACCATTCATGTATACGTTCGCCGACGATTCCGTCCTTTCCTTTTTAGGGAGCAAGTTTTTGACTAATGTATTGCTCCAAACCTCACAACTTCTGCCTCCTTCAGCCACGTGGAGTTTAAACTGTAAAATGGCTGCATACCATGTGTGGCTTAGGGACTGTACCATTGTGGCAAGAATGAAGGGGGTGTCTCGGACTATACTACTGGAGCAAGAAAATAGGGGGTTTCTTAATACAATAAGTCAATCAGGTAAATTAACTGTATTATGCTATTTAACCAATATTTTAAAGTATTTTCTTAAGCTTTTATGGCTCTTACACGCAGTATTCCAGGTGTGGCCTCACCAGTACCCTGTATAACTGAAGCAAGACTTCCCTGCTTTTATACTCCATCCCCCTTCCAATAAAAGCCAAGATTCCATTGGCCTTCCTGATCACCTGCTGTACCTGCATACTAAACTTCTGTGTTTCATGCACCAGGACCCCCAGATCCCTTTGTACTGTGTTAAATCCGTGAATCGTAAGGTATGGTATTCTTCAATAAATAGACGGAGACTGCAGATTAACAATCAACAGGTGTTTACTGGATGAGGGTAGTCTAAAAACTAACAGTACAGATCCCTGCTCAGGGTTTATATACAGGTGTGGTCACTGCCGGTACTACAGTATACAGGAGCTGTAAAAGTAGTTCTCTCTTAAAGGTACATACACTACAATTCCTCCCCTTTTAGATTAACAGTACCATAACATTCAATTAACAGTTAACACTTTTAACATGCACATTAACTGAAATAGTCCATTTAGAGATTCAGTCTTTGGGGCGGCTTCCTGATTCTTTCTGGATAGCGCCTTTCCTGAGTGTCTTGCTCTTGGTGCGGAGGCGATTCTGACCCCCTGTCGTCGGTTAGTTCATCAGCTTCCGATGCTACTGTTTCTGGGGTAGATGCTACCGGTATGTTGGGTTCATCACCAGGTATGCGAGACATGGGGTTGACTCGTTCTTGTGACGCTAGGATCTGGTCGACATGGCGTCTCACAATGTTCTCCCCAACATCCACTGTGTACATTAGTGGCCCCTGCCGTGTGCATATCGTTCCTGGTTGCCATTTCTCTGTTCAGTAGTCGCGGGCCAAGACTGGTTGTCCTACATTGAAGCTCCTTGTCGGCTTCTCATTGATGTGCTGGAATTGCTTATTCTCAACATTTCTTCGTACATTTGGTCTGAGCAAATCCAGACGAGATCTCAACCTTCGGTTAAAGAACATCATGGCCGGGGTCTGGTTGGTAAATGCATGTGTCGCATTTCTGTAGGCTAACAGGAAATTGTCCACCTTATGCTGCAGTGGAATGTCGTCATCGCACATGGCCCTTACTGCCTTTTTAAAGGTTTGTACGAACCTCTCAGCCAATCCGTTTGTGGCTGGATGATATGGGGCGGATGTGCAATGCCTTACCCCATTCCTTCTTATAAATTTCCGAAATTCTTCGGACACAAACTGTGGTCCGTTATCAGAGCAAATCTGTTCTGGCAAGCCGTTCCTGGCAAATATGGTCGGTAGGACTGCAATCGTTTTCTCCGTAGTGGTGTAGGACATTTTGATCACCTCAGGCCATTTCGAGTGTGCATCCACTGCTATTAAGGACATTGAGTCCATGAATGGACCAGCAAAATCAATATGCACCCTTTGCCATGGAGAGGAGGGCCACTCCCATGGGTGTAGAGGGGCATGTGGTGGTGCATTTTGGACCTTCTGGCATCCTGAGCAGCTCTTGGTTAGGTCCTCGATTTGTTGATCGATCCCCGGCCACCACACATAAGCCCTAGCAAGGCTTTACTTTTTCACCCCTCCCAGATGGCCTTCGTGAAGCTCATTGAGCACTCTCTCCCTTAACTTGGGTGGAATTACCACTCGGGATCCACACATCACTGTCCCCTGGCATACTGACAGCTGTTCTCTTCTGGATGAGAATGCTGGCAACAGTGAGTCGCCATGTGTTGGCCATCCCTTCACCGTCAAATCATATACCCGAGACAGTGTCGGATCATTTCGGGTCTCCTTCTCTATATCCTCGTTAGTTACTGGCAAGCGTTCAATTATAGTTGAATAAAATATTTCGACAGGGTCCACTGCTGGTACTTCCTCCGCAGTAGGCAGTGGCAGGCGTGATAGCCCATCAGCGTTTCCATGCTGTTTCATGCCCTCATACTCTATTTCATATTGGTTCGCCCCTAGAAAAAGGGACCATCTTTGTAGCCGTTGCGCAGTCATCACCGGAACGCCCTTCTTTGGATTAAAGATGGAGACAAGTGGTTGGTGGTCAGTCAGCAAGGTGAACTTTTGCCCGTGCAGATAGTGGTTGAACTTTTTCACTCCCCATACTAGGCTGAGGGCCTCCCTGTCAATCTGGGCGTAGTTGCGCTCGGCTGAGGTTAGTGACCGAGACGCAAAGGCTACTGGCCTCTCCAACCCATCTGGGAATTTGTGCGACAGCATAGGGTGATGCATCACACGCCAACCGAATTGGTAGTGCTGGGTTGAAATGAGCCAACACCTCTTTTGATGTGATCAATTCTTTGCACTTCTGGAAAGCTCGTTTACATTCATCATTCCACTTCCATGGTACCCCCGTTTGCAGTAGAGTATTCAGTGGGTGTAATACTGTAGACAAATTTGGTAAGAACTTATGGTAGTAGTTCACCAGCCCGAGGAACGACCTCAGTTGTGACACATTTTCCGGTGCTGGAGCCTTGACTACTGCCTCAATCTTTTCAGGGGACTTATGTAACCCCTCTTCATCAATAACGTGGCCACAATACGAGATCTGCTTCTGGAAAAACTCGCATTTGTGGCGATTAGCTCGTAGCCCATATTCCTTCAATCTTGTGAGCACCTGCTCCAGGTTGGCAAGGTGATCACTGTCATTTTCGCCCGTGACCAGGATGTCGTCCAAATAACACTGGGTCCCCGGAATCCCTTGCAGGACTTGATCCATTGCCCTTTGCCAAAAAGCCGGAGCTGATGCTACCCCGAACACCAGCCGGTTGTATTGGTAGAGACCTTTGTGAGTGTTGATCGTGAGGTATTGTTTCGAGGCTTCTTCTACCTCCATTTGCAGGTACGCCTGGGCCAGATCAATCTTAGTGAAGCGTTTTCCTCCAGATAGCGAGGCGAAAATATCTTCAATCCGCGGAAGCAGATATTGTACCGTGTGAAGAACTGGGTTCACTGTCACCTTAAAGTCCCCACAGATGCGAACCTTCTTTGGTTCCCCAGGCGTATTACTCAACGACCTCTTCATTACAGGAACGATGGGTGTAGCCCACTCGCTCCAGTCCACTTTGGACAGTACTCCAGAACGTTCCAAACCTTCCAGCTCTGCTTCAACGGCTGGGCGGATCGCATAAGGCACCGGTCTGGCCTTAAAAAACTTTGGGCTTGCATTTTCCTCTATTTTGATCGTCGCTGTTATGCCTTTTAGTGTTCCGAGTCCCTCCTGGAACATTTCTTGTGCGTCAGTTAGCATTTTTGACAGTCGTCCAGGTGTGACGTCATCATCCTTTTTGGCCTCCACCGTCAGTGCCTGTATGGAATGCCAATCTAACTGTATCTTCCGGATCCATTCACGTCCTAGTAGTGGTGGTCCTCCATCTGGCAATACATATAGATCCATTTTTGGTGTTTCCTTGCCGTTGTATATCACGTTCACCCTTATTTTTCCTTTGGGGTAGACTTTTTGCCCTGTGTACGTCTTCAAGACAATCTCTGTATCTCTCAAGGGTATATGTGAGAATAGCTGCTTGTAGTCCCTTCGGTTTATGACTGTTAGGGCTGATCCTGTGTCCAATTCCATTTTCACTTGTACTCCGTCTATCTTGAGCGTGACCCAGATAGTTTGGTGATCCTCCATTTTGATTACATTATGTAGTTTCAGACAACCCAGCTCCTTGCTTCGGGAGTCTGTATCACTTTTCTGTTTGTCTGAACTACTCTCCGTCACCTTATGTACCTTTTTGTACTGCTCCTGTGGAGATTTCATGCTGCTGGTTTTCTTTCCCGACCTGCAGACTCTTGCTATGTGTCCTGCTTTTCCACACTGTCTGCACACTTGGTCCTTGAACCAACAATCCTTCTGGTCGTGTGTTGTTCTGCCGCAGCGATAACACTTCACTGCTCCATATGACATTTCATTGGTGCCATATTCTTGCGGTCTCCTTTGTATCTCTGCAGCGCCCCATGCGGCTGCTTCGTGTGATACTGCCATGCTGAAAGCCTTGTCCAGCGTAAGATCTTTTTCTGATAGAAGCCGTTTCTGGGTTCCTTCACTTTGAAGCCCACACACAAACTTGTCCCTTAACGTATCTGCTAGTCCCATTCCAAACTGGCAGTGTTTCGATAGCTTGCGCAGTTCTGTTAAATACTCAGCATTACTTTCGTCTTTATGCTGGTTCCTTTTGTGAAACTTAAATCTTTCTGCTATCAGCAGCGGTGTGGGGTTTAAGTGGTCCTGTTGGATTGCCACTATGCTTTTGAAATCCTTATCCACTGGCTTCTCTGGGGTTACTTGGTTTCGTAGTAAGCCATACGTTTTTGCACCCATGGAATTCAACAAAACCAGTGCTTTCCTGGCATCTGGCACTTCATTCGCCTTGCAGTACACCTCAATGCGTTCCACATATGTCGCCCAATCTTCGACTTCATTGTCGAACGCTGTGACACTGCCACTCTTCGGCATCCCTGGGTGTGGTTAGACTGGCTAAAATGGCATCTCCCACACTCTCCCTTCTTCTCCGCTGGCTCAAAATGGCGTCTCCCGCGCTTCCCTTTCTTCCCGCGCTTGCCCTTCTTCTCCACTGCGGCTTCAAAAATGGCATCTCCCGCGCTCTCCCTTCTTCTCCGCGGCTCAAATGGTGTCTCCCGCGCTTCCTTTCTTCCCCCGCGGATGCTGTTCAGCCCTTGAGCCCTGGCTGCGCTCTGCGCGTTCTCCTGTGCGCCTCTCTCGTTGCTGCCGCTCGGTCCTGAACCCCAGCTGTGCTTTACCCTCTCTCTCTTTTTGCTTTCCGTCGACGCCGCTCGGTCTTCAACCCCCGGCTGTGTCCTGTGCGCTTTACCCTCTCTCTTACCCCGTCGACGCTGCTCGGCCTTTTCTGTGCCGTCGGTCGGCTGCAGCCGCCGCTGTCCGGGAAGGGTCTGCGCTTTACCTGTTGCCAGCCTGTTGCTGGATCGTCGTGGCTGGAGAACCAAGCCCAGCTCTCAACAGCCTCCCCTGCGATGCTCACTCTCTGCTGGATGACTGGGCGGTTGCTCGTGGTCGACACCCGTGCTTCTGGCCTCGACTTTCTTCCACTGTCCTCCAGGAGCGAATCCCTGGGAGGAAATGCAGAGTTGCAGGTTTGTTCGAATCGACCTCGTCGCCACTGTTAAATCCGTGAATCTTAAGGTATGGTGTTCTTCAATAAATAGACGGAGACTGCAGATTAACAATCAACAGGTGTTTACTGGATGAGGGTAGTCTAAAAACTAACAGTACAGATCCCTGCTCAGGGCTTATATACAGGTGTGGTCACTGCCGGTACTACAGTGTACAGGAGCTGTAAAAGTAGTTCTCTCTTAAAGGTACATACACTACATACTGTAGCACTTTGCAGTTTCTCTCCATTTAGATAATAACTTGCTCTTTGATTTTTTCTGCCAAAGTGCATAACCTCACACTTTCCAACATTATATTCCATCTGCCAAATTTCTGCCCACTCACTTAGCTTGTCTATGTCCTTTTGCAGATTTTTTATGTCCTCCTCACTCACTGCTTTCCCTCCCATCTTTGTATCGTCGGCATACTTGGATATGTTGCACTTGGTCCCCTCCTCCAAATTGTTAATATAGATTGTAAAGAGTTGGGGTCCCAGCACTGACTCCTGCGGAACACCACTAGTTACTGATTGCCAACCCGAAAATGAACCATTTATCCCAACTCTCTGTTTTCTGTTAGACAGCCAATCTTCCACCCATGCCAGTATATTACCCCCAATCCTGTGATTTTTTATATCTTGTGCAGTAATCTTTTGTGTGGCACCTTGTCAAATGCCTTTTGGAAGTCCAAATACACCACATCCACTGGTTCCTCTTTATCCACCCTGTTTGTTACGTCCTCAAAGAATTCAAGCAAATTTGTCAAACATGACTTCCCCTTCATAAAACCATGCTGACTCTGTCCGATTAAATTATGCTTATCCAAATGTCCTGTTACTGCTTCCTTAATAATGGACTCCAACATTTTACTAACCACAGATGTTAGGCTAACTGGTCTATAGTTTCCAGCCTTTTGTCTACCTCCCTTTTTAAATAAGGGCGTTACATTTTGTTTTCCAATCTGCTGGGACCTTTCCTGAATCCAGGGAGTTTTGGAAAATTACCATCAATGCATCCGCAATCCTTACCGCTACTTCTCTCAAGACCCGAGGATGTAAGCCATCAGGTCCAGGGGATTTATCCGCCTTAAGTCCCATTATCTTACTGAGTACCATCTCCTTAGTGATTTTAATCGTGTTTAGCTCCTCCCCCCCCCCCCCCCATAGGCCCCTGTTTGTCCAGTGTTGGGATATTTTTAGTGTCCTCTACTGTAAAGACTGATACAAAATATTTGTTCAGCGTCTTTGCCATCTCCATGTTCCCCACCACTAGTTTCCCGGTCCCATCCTCTAAGGGACCAACGTTCACTTTAGCCACCCTTTTTCTTTTTATATAACTGTAGAAACTCTTGCTATCTGTTTTTATATTTTTTGCGAGTTTACTTTCATAATCAATCTTCCCTTTCTTAATTAATCTTTTAGTTCTTCTTTGCTGGCTTTGAAATGCTTCCCAATCTTCTATCCTCCCACTAGATTTGGCTACTTTATATGCCCTTGTTTTCAGTTGGATACTATCCTTTATTACTTTACTTAGCCACAGATGGCTGTCTTTTCTTTTACGCCCCTTTTTCCTCAGTGGAATATATTTTTCTTGAAAGTTGTGAAATATCTCCTTGAATGTACACCACTGTTCATGTACCGTCTTACACCTTAATCTAGTTTCCCAGTCCACTTTAGTCAACTCTGCTCTCATATCTTCATAGTCTCCTTTATTTAAGCTTAGTACGCTGGTTTGAGATCCAACTCTCTCGCCCTCCAACTGAATTTGGAATTCAACCATGTTATGGTCACTCATTCCAAGGGGATCCTTTACTAGGACATTTTTTATTAATCCTGTCTCATTACACAGGACCAGATCTAAGATTGCCTGCCCCCTGGTTGGTTCAGTAACATACTGCTCAAGGAACCCGTCCCTAATGCACTCTATGAACTCTTCCTCAAGGCTGCCCTGCCCAATTTGAATTGTCCAGTCAATATGAATAAGTATTAGACACAGATGAAATTGAATTGTTGGATTTGTTTTTATTCTGGATTTGATATTAGTATTAATATTTGTAGTGAAGTGAGGGCAGGGCCCATAAGGCTGGACTGAAGGAAAGCAATCGGATGGTGGTAGTGAGGGTGGTGGAGATAAAGATTGCCAGACTGTTGGTGTATGGAGGATGGGAGGGATGGTTCAGGTGATGGGCTCCTCAATGAGCTGCTCTCTGAGCTCTTGCAGCTCGGGCACTGATGGTCGATGTTGCTCCTGCTCTTCCTCCTCTTTGTGGTGCTAATCCTCACCTTCTCCTGCTAGAATCCACATTTATCGATACTGAAATTAATTTGCCATTTGCATGCCCATCCTGCAAGTGTGTTAATGTCTTCTTGTATTTTGTCGTATTCTTCCTCAGTATTAACTTTACCCCCCAATTGGCTGTCATCTGTAAATTTTGATATTGTACGTCCAATTCCAGAGTCCAAATCATTTATGTAAATGGTGAACAGTGGTTCCAGCACCGCTCCCTGTGGAGCACCACTCATGCTCTTTACCCGTAGCCCTGCAAATTTTTACTTTTCAAGTATATATCCAATTGCACTTACCTGCCCTGGAGCTGCCGGGAGCTGACCGGTTGCCATTTTCACCTACCCAAAGCCGGCGAATCCTTTATTACATATGTCTAGCGGATCCCGATGATATCATAGGGACCCAACTGCAGTTTTAACTCAGCAGCCTGAGCAAGAAGCCGCAGCCAGTTCCTGCCAGGTCAAGGTACAGTAGCATAGTGGAATGTTACTGGACTAGTAATCCAGAGGCCTGGACTAATGATCCAGAGATGTGAGTTTAAATCCCACGATAGCAGCTGGGGAATTTAAATTCAGTTAATTAAATAAATCTGGAATAAAAAGCTAGTATCAGTAATGGTGACCATAAAACTATCAGATTGCTGTAAAAACCCATCTGGTTCACTAATGTCCTTTAGGGAAGGAAACCTGCTGTCCTTACCTGGTCTGGTCTATATTTGACTCCAGACTCACAGCAATGTGGTTGACTTTTAAATGCCCTCTGAAGTGGCCTAGCAAGCCACTCAGTCATATCAAAACAATTGCTACAATGGACTGCAGCAGTTTAAGGCGGCGGCTCACCACCACCTTCTCAAGGGCAATTAGGGATGGGCAATAAATGCTGGCCTTACCAGCGATGCCCACATCCTGTGAATAAATAAATAAATAAACCTAGTGGGGAAGTAGATTGGGTCCAGAGAAGGCCTGAAAATGTAAGTTTGAACATTTTTTCTTGTAGGCTAGGAGGCCTTGTGGACCCCATAAGGAAAGCTTGGGCCTCCCCTGCCTTGTCCTCACCCACTCCTCCCGATCGCGAGGATGGCCCAAGCAGCCGATCCCACCACTTACCTGGTCTCAGCGGGCAGCCTCCAGGCCACTACTTCCAGGTGGGAAGTCGGCCGGCAGGATTTTAAAAAGGCCTGCGAGTTCTCAACTCACATCACTGCCCAGCCTCCCAAAACTGGCCTGCAGTTAAAATCAGGACCAAAGTTATAATCATTAAAATTGCTAAGTGTAGATGTGGTACGACATCTGTAATAATAATTTTTCAGTTTCTGCATGAATGCATGACTGTCTTAGTGTAATATTATAATTTGCTTTCTAATTGGTGCTTGCCAACCACTGGTAATATCAGTTATGTGGTTAGCAGAGATCAAATGAATTAGAGAATCATATTCTGAAACATGCCCAGAAAACGAATTCACTTCCACACCAAAAACTATTTCAAAACTCAACCTGCCTCCATCCGCCTGCCCAAAATCGCTGGGAGATAAAATCGACCTATAATATTATTGATTATCTGGATAGCAAGAACTAGTTACTCATTTTGTAAAATCAGAAACAGAAAGCAGCCACAAGAGTTCCCAGTCAACTTCAGACTATAATTAGCTTGATAAACAGTTAAAAAAGAGGTGAATATTGTAAGACAGCTGACATGCCAGCTCTGTGCACATCAAATATGACTATAACTGCCTAACCCCACCCACTACTACCTGCCCTACCTCCCATCTGCTCCCTTAGGGGCTATGGGAGTTAAATTATGAGGACAGGTTGCATAAACTTGGCTTATATTCACTTGAGTATGGAAGATTGAGGGGTGATCTGTCAAAGTGTTTAAAATGTTAAAAGGTTTTGATAGGGTAGATACGGAGAAACAAATTCCTCTGGTGGAGGAAATCAAGAATGTAAGTGGACGTAATCTTAAAATTAGAGCTAGGCTAATCAGGGCCGAAATCAGGAAGTACTTTTTCACACAAAGGGTGATAGAAATCTGGAACTATCTCCCCCAAACGGCTGTGGATGCTAGACTAATTGGAGCTTTCAAGACTGAGGTAGATAGATTTTTATTAGGTAAGCATATCAAGTGATATGGAGCAAAGGTGGATAAATGGAGTTGAAGTACAGATCAACCATGATCGAACTAAATGGCAGAGTAGGCTGGAGGGGCTGAATGGCCTACTCCTGTTTCTAATGTTCCTATGTTTCCTCCATGGTTTGGGCCCCGCTTCCCTCTCTGGCCTGACCTGCCACTTGCTCATTCCCTTAATGCCTCATACTCAATTTTAGTCCCAGCCTGCCTCCCTGTCTATCCTGCCTCTCACCCTCCTCCTCAGTAACTTTGACACACCTTCAGACCCACCCTCTTTGTGCTTGAAGTCCAGTGGAGCATTGCTGCTATTTAAGTTGGTTGCACAGCAGCATGACACATCCCTCAGCCTACAAGCAATGCCACAGGAAATTATCTAGTTATTTTAAAAATCATTTCATGGGTTACATTTGGAGGACTAGGTGCCCTGTTCCAGCAGGAAGCACATTCATTACGCTATATGAAAATGTTTCTTTCACTTCACTTTTTCAAATTAGATTGTCAACATAGTTTTGCTTTGAACAAGGTAGTAGTACAATGTACATCTCAAGGAGATTTTCAATACAAAGAATGGATTACATTATCCCTTTCATCCTGATATGGCTCGCCTGATTTATTGCAAATGTAATACCACAAACACTCCCACACAAAACTGTTTCAATACTGCTAGTTGCGATTATATTCATCACTTTTAAACGCATTCAGGTATAGATAGCATAAATAGCTTACAGCACTTCCTTCTTGTTTGCAGAAAAGAATCTGCTGAGTCATTGGTTAGATAATTGACATCAAAATGTCAGTTCAATGTGTGGGATTTGTTTAATGTGAAACCAGGTAGTGATAGAATGCAGGATGAGATTCAGCTTACGAAACAGCAATTCTCCAGTGGGGTTCCTTCAATATTTAATTCAGAGAGCAGCTCACATATGAAAGCATTAAATGCAGATTTTGGAATGGCTACAGCTGAAAGATATTTAATATTGGCCCGTAATTTCCGATCGAAGGCTTCCTGTGTGCGGAGGCCTCCGATCTGGAAAAAATCTACGCCCTTACCTGAGGGCTCCCGAGGTCGGGCCATTTCCGATCCTGGGCCTCTCCACAACGAAATGCGCAGGGCCCACGTATCCCGGGGCCCATGTGGTTCACAAGCGTCCCTGGGATCACGTGGGCCATGGGGAGCCAATGGGAGAAGGGAATCTCCCTTTATACTTTTGACAGGTCTCTGAGCTTAGACCCGTCAAAAGTATGAATGGAGATCAATGAAAAAACACATCAAAACATTAAATAAATTTAATTAAAAAATCACATTTTTAAAATTAGTTAAAATTATATTAAATTAAATGGGCCAGAAATTCGGGTCCCCAAGGGTGAGTACGCGCTGTGTACTCATGCATAGGGCCAACTAAAGTGCCGGTTTCGTGCATGCACTGCAAATGCGCTGGAAACCGGAACTTCCATTCCCTTGAAGGAAGGTGTTTACAGGTGAAACTCGTGCGCCAGAGAGGCAGCACGTAGACCTGGAACTTCCGATTTTTTTTTTACAGGTTTCTCCGTGCGGGTAAGTCCCTAGCAGCTGCACATGAAAAAAGCAGTCGCAAGGCCTGCTTTTAACAAGGTAAGAAGTTAATTAAGTAAAATTAAAACATTTTTTCCACAGGTTAATCATTTACATAAGAACATAAGAAATAGGAGCAGGAGTAGGCCAATCGGCCCCTCGAGCCTGCTCCACCATTCAATAAGATCGTGGCTGATCTGATCCTAACCTCAAATCTTCTATCACTCTGCATCCACCCGAACCCATGTGATCTCCCGGGAGAGGCGAAAAACCAGATAAAGACCCAATGGCCAATTTGGGAGAAAAAAATCTGGGAAATTCCTCTCTGACCCATCTAGGCGATCGAAATTCTTCCAGGAGATCACTCTGTCCCTATATTTTCTACAGTACTTACCTTCTGTAAAGGCGATCTCCACCCCAGCCAGGAACAGGAATAAAACCATCTCCTGAAATCTAACACAGAATTACAACACAGTAGGAGCAGAACCAGGCTACACGGCCCCTGGGCCCACTCCACTACCCACAGGGCCATGACCATTCCAAACCTAGACTCATGTCCAATTTCCTGCCCGCTCCCCGTAAACTTAATTTCCTTTACTTCTAGGAAACTATCTATTTCTGTTTTAAACTTATTTAATGATGTAGCTTCCACAGCTTTCTGTGGCAGCAAATTCCACAAACCTACCACCCTGAGTGAAGAAGTTTCTCCTCATCTCAGTTTTGAAAGAGCAGCCCCTTATTTTAAGATTATGCCCCCTAGTTCTAGTTTCACCCATCATTGGGAACATCCTCACTGCATCCACCCGATCAAGCCCCTTCACAATCTTATATGTTTCAATAAGATCGCCTCTCATTCTTCTGAACTCCAATGAGTAGAGTCCCAATCTGCTCAACCTCTCCTCATATGACCACCCCCTCATCCCCGGGATTAACCGAGTGAACCTTCTTTGTACTGACTCGAGAGCAAGTATGTCTTTTCTTAAGTATGGACACCAAAACTGTATGCAGTATTCCAGGTGCGGTCTCACCAATACCTTGTACAACTGCAGCAATACCTCCCTGTTTTTATATTCCATCCCCCTAGCAATAAAAGCCAACATTCCATTGGCCTTCTTGATCACTTGCTGCACCTGCATACTAACTTTTTGAGTTTCGTGCACCAGGACCCCCAGATCCCTTTGTACTACAATACTTTCCAGTTTCTTGCCATTAAGATAATAACTTGCTCTATGATTTTTCCTGCCAAAGTGCATAACCTCACACTTTCCAGTATTGTATTCCATCTGCCAAATCTCTGCCCACTTACTTAGCCTGTCTATGTCCCCTTGCAGGTTTTTTATGTCCTCCTCACTCACTACTTTCCGTCCCATCTTTGTATCATCTGCAAACTTTGATATGTTACACTCGGTCCCCTCCTCTAAATCATTAATATAGATTGTAAAGAGTTGGGGACCCAGCACTGACCCCTGCGGACAACCACTAGTTACTGGTTGCCAATCTGAGAATGAACCATTTATCCCAACTCTCTGCTTTCTGTTAGAGAGCCAATCCTCCACCCACGCCAGAATATTACCCCCAATCCCGTGATTTTTTATCTTGAGCCATAATCTTTTGTGTGGCACCTTGTCAAATGCCTTTTGGATGTCTAAATACACTACGTCCACTGGTTCCCCTTTATCCACCCTGTATGTTACTTCCTCAAAAAACACCAGCAAATTTGTCAAACATGACTTCCCCTTCATGAAACCATGCTGAGTTTGTCCTATTAAATTATGTTTATCCAAATGTCCCGTTACTGTCTCCTTAATAATGGACTCTAACATTTTACCAACCACAGATGTTAGGCTAACAGGTCTGTAGTTTCCAGCCTTCTGCCTACTACCCTTTTTAAATAAGGGTGTTACATTAGCAGTTTTCCAATCTGCCGGGACCTTTGCTGAGTCAAGTGAGTTTTGGAAAATTATTACCAATGCATCCACAATCCCTACCGCTACTTCCCTCAAGACCCTAGGATGCAAGCCATCAGGTCCAGGGGATTTATCCGCCTTGAGTCCCATTATTTTACCAAGTACCACTTCCTTAGTGATTTTAATCGTATTTACTTCCTCCCCCCCTAGAGCCCCCTGTTTGTCCAGTGTTGGGATATTCTTAGTGTCCTCTACTGTAAAGACTGATACAAAATAATTGTTCAGCATTTTTGCCATCTCCATGTTTCCCACCATTAATTTCCCGGTCTCATCCTCTAAGGGACCAACATTTACTTTAGCCACCCTTTTTCTTTTTATATAACTATAGAAACTTTTACTGTCTGTTTTTATATTTTTTGCTAATTTACTTTCATAATCTATCTTCCCTTTCTTAATCAATCTTTTAGTTATTTTTTGCTGTCTTTTAAAGACTTCCCAATCTTCCATCCTCCCACTAGATTTGGCTACCTTATATGCCCTTGTTTTTAGTCAGATACTATCCTTAATTACTTTACTTAGCCACGGATGGATATCTTTTCTTTTACACCCTTTTTTCCTCAGTGGAATATATATTTTTTGGAAGTTGTAAAATTACTCCGTAAATGTACACCACTGATCATGTACCATCTTACCCTTTAATCTATTTTCCCAGTCCACTCTAATCAATTCCGCTCTCATACCTTCATAGTCTCCTTTATTCAAGCTCAGCACGCTTGTTTGAGATCCAACCTTCTCACCCTCTAATTGAATATGGAACTCAACCATGTTATGGTCACTCATTCCAAGGGGATCCTTTACTAGGGCATTTTTAATTAATCCTGTCTCATTACATAGGACCAAATCTAAGGTTGCTTGCCCCCTGGTCGGTTCAGTTACATACTGCTCAAGAAACCCATCCCTAATACACTCAATGAACTCATCCTCAAGGCTGCTCTGCCCAATTTGATTTGTCCAGTTAATATGATAATTAAAATCCCCCATAATTATAGCTGTTCCCTTATTACAAGCCTCAACTATTTCCTGATTAATACTCTGTCCAACAGAGTTGCAACTGTCAGAGGCCTATAGACTACACCCACTAGTGTTTTTTTCCCCTTATTATTCCATATCTCCACCCAAACTGTTTCACTATCCTGCTCCTTTGACCCAATATCATTTCTCTGTATTATAGTGATTCCTTCCTTTATTAACATAGCCACCCCACCTCCTCTCTCTTCCTGCCTGTCCTTCCTGATTGTTAAATAACCTGGTATATTTAATTCCCAGTCATGGTCAACCTGCAGCCATGTTTCTGTAATGGCCATAAGATCATACCCATATGTCGTTATTTGTGCCGTTAACTCATTCATTTTGTTACGAATGCTACGTGCATTCAGATAAAGAACTTTCAAATATGTTTTGTAACACTTAGTTCCTGTTTTTTCCCTTTTTAGTACTTTACTTTTTACTCCATACCTTCTGTCCCTTCCTGACACATTCCATTTTTTAATTTCCCCACTGCTACCTAAGTCTATGACCTTCTCTGTTGTCATTTCCATTATTTGCTCTCTAGAAACCTCCCCCCCACTAATTAGTTTAAAGCCCTCTCTACAGCCCTAGTTATATGATTCGCCAGGACTCTAGTCCCAGCACTGGCCAAGTGGAGTCCGTCCCAACGGAACAGCTCCCTCCTGTCCCAGTATTGGTGCCAGTGTCCCAAGAAGCAAAACCCATTTCTCCCACACCAGTCTTTGAGCCACGCATTTAACTCTTGAATTTTATTTATCCTAGCCATATTCGCTCGTGGCTCAGATAATAACCCAGAGATTATTACCCTTGTGGTTTTGTTTTTTAATTTGACCCCTAGCTGCTCATACTCCTTTAACAGAACCGTCTTCCTTGTCCTATCTACGTCGTTTGTACCAACATGGACCACGACAACTGGATCCTCCCCCTCCCACTCCAAGTTTCTTTCCAGCCCAGAAGAGATGTCCTTAACCCTGGCACCGGGCAGGCAACACAGCCTTCGGGACTCCCGCTCTTGACTGCAGAGAACCCTATCTATCCCCCTAATTATACTATCCCCTACCACTACAACATTTCTTTTTACTCCCTCCACTTGAATGGCCCCCTGTACCACGGTGCTGTGGACAGGTTGCTCATCCTCCCTGCAGTCCCCGCTCCCACCCTCACAGGGAGTAAGAACCTCGATCCTGCTGGACAAGAACAAGGGCTGCGTCTCCTTCAACACTACATCCTGGATCCCTGTACCTTCCTCACTCGTAGTCACACCGTCCTGTCCCTGACCACGGACTACATCTGCAGTAATTAACTTCATAGGTGTGACCATCTCCTGAAACATAGAGTCCAGGAACTTCTCCCCCTCCCTGATGTGTCGCAGTGTCTGAAGCTCGGTCTCAAGCTCCATAACATGGAACTTGAGTCCCTCTAGCAGCAAACACTTGTCGCAGATGTAATCACCATGAGCCTCAATGGGGACCACTGGCTCCCACATCTCGCAACAGTAACACATCACCTGCTCCATTCTATATAATTAATTAAATTTCTTATTATTAGTTATGAAGACCCTGCCTGGATATAGATGATAATGTCACACCACTATTCAAAGGACTTACCAACTTAAAGGTATAAAAGAGAAGAGAAGGAAGAAAAACAACCAACCAGCTAATCACCAACCTCCTCCTTGAATACTGTCTGTGGGGCCTGTTTGGTTGACTCGTCTCGCTGCTCTGCCTCCGCAGTGCTGTCTAAGCCTGGGAGTGGGGGGAAAAACAGAGCAAAAAACACGCCCTCACCTCCCACTTATCAAAACTCCAGCACCACTCAATGCACAAAGCACTCCGTGCACTGCACTAGCCCCTCCCCTTTTATACCCGGATTCTACTTCCGGTTTAAACTGCCCAAGAGTTTAAAAAACCCTTAAAAAATTAAACTTACTTCAAATAATTGACTTCTTAACACACTAAAATTCACAAAATACACTTAAATGATTTTTCTCCCACTTAGCAAAACTCCAGCACCACTCAATGCACAAAGCACTCTGTGCACTGCACTAGCCCCTCCCCTTTTATACCCAGATTCTACTTCCGGTTTAAACTGCCCAAGAGTTTAAAAAACCCTTAAAAAGTTAAACTTACTTCAAATAATTGACTTCTTAACACACTAAAATTCACAAAATACACTTAAATGATTTTTCTCCCACTTAGCAAAACTCCAGCACCACTCAATGCACAAAGCACTCCCTTTAAAGAAACGTAAGTTTATTTTTAGCCCCATTAAAAACTTTAATTAATTTTTTCAAAAATTTCAATTTTTGTTTAAAATAGTTAATTTATGTAATTTATAGTTATTTTAAAAATGTGATTTAAAAAAAAAATGTATTTGAAGTTTTACTTAGATTTTGGGGCCGATCGCAATTCATAGATTTGACAAGTCTTCCTGTCAAATCTATGAATGGAGATTTCCTGCTCCGATTGGCTCCCCATGGCCCACGTGATCCCAGGGGACGCTGCAAACTAACTTCGCCGCTGGGATACGCAAGCACTGCGCTCCGGCAGCTGGAGGAGGCCCAGGATCAGAATCCCACGCGGCCCCATAGCATAACGGCAGGCGCGCTATGTAAGTGCAGGTTGGGGGCTTGCGCCTGCGGGAAGCCTCCAACCCGAATTTCTGGCCCAATATTATAAACAAAAATTAAATTTTTTGAAAAAAAAGTTAAAGCTTTTTACGGGGCTAAAAATAAACTTACCTTTTTAAAAAGTATTTTAAAATTATAAATGAGTGAAAAACTTTTTTTTACCTTTTTAAACTCTTATATTGGTAAAAGCAGGCCTTACGCCTGCTTTTACCAGGCATAAGATTTCTAAGGGTTTTCAGCGGGTGGAGGTTCTGCAGAAAGCGGAATTCTCCACTCGCAGAGGCCCTTCTCCAGGGCAGGCATGCGATCTGTCAAGAGGATTCTTGACAGATCGGAAATGCCGGTTTTTAGCGCAGGCCTGAAACTGGCATTTGCGAGGTCCCTACTGGTGTGTTCACAGCTCGTACACACCCGTAGGGATCGGAAAATATGGGCCAATGTATTTTCCTTAGCTGGGTGAGACTGCACTCGCCTGGTTCCATCCCTTTCTATCTAATCGTAGCCAGAAAATCACCTGCAATGGCTTCTCTTCCCACTCCCGCATCATTACCTCTGGGGTCCCCCAAGGATCTATCCTTGGCCCCCTCCTATTTCTCATCTACATGCTGCCCCTTGGCGACATCATTCGAAAACACAGCATCAGTTTCCACATGTACGCTGAAGATACCCAGCTCTACCTCAGCACCACTTCCCTCAATCCCTCCACAGTCTCTAAGTTGAAACACTGCTTTTCCGACATCCAGTACTGGATGAGCAGAAATTTTCTCCAATTAAATATTGGGAACACTGAAGCCATTGTCTTCGGGCCCCGCCACAAACTCCGTTCCCTAGCCACTGACTCCACCCCTCTCCCTCGCATCTGTCTGAGGCTGAACCAGACTGTTCGCAACCTTGGTGTCATATTTGACCCTGAAATGAGCTTCCTACCACATATCCGTGGCATAACTAAGACCGCCTATTTCCACCTCCGTAACATTGCCCGTCTCCGCCCCTGCTCCAACTCGTCCGCTGCTGAAACCCTCATCCATGCCTTTGTTGCCTCTAAACTTGACTATTCCAACGCACTCCTGGCTGGCCTCCCACATTCTACCCTACGTAAACTTGAGGTCATCCAAAACTCGGCTGCCTAACTCGGATGTCCTAACTCGCACCAAGTCCCATTCACCCATCACCCCTGTGTTCGCTGACCTACATTGGCTCCCAGTTAAGCAACACCTTGATTTCAAAATTCTCATCCTTGTTTTCAAATCCCTCCATGGCCTCGCCCCTCCCCATCTCTGTAATCTCCTTCAGCCCCACAACCACCACCACCGCCCCCCACCCCGAGATATCTGCACTCCTCAAGTTCTGCCCTGTTGAGCATCCCTGATTATAAAATCGCTCAACCATCGGTGGCCGTGCCTTCAGCTGCCTAGGCCCTAAGCTCTGGAACTCCCTCCCTAAACCTCTCCGCCTCACGACCTCTCTTTCCTCCTTTAAGACGCTCATTAAAACCTACCTCTTTGACCAAGCTTTTGGTCACCTGCCCTAATTTCCCCTTATGTGGCTCGGTGTCAAATTTTTTGTCTTATAATACTCCTGTGAAGCACCTTGGGACGTTTTACTACATTAAAGGTGCTATATAAATACAAGTTGTTGTTGCTGTAGCACTTTAACATTACAATTGCTTTTTCAAATCATATGCAATGTAACTTTACTGCATTTTTACAGAAAATTACTGTTGAGCACTTGGACACAAAATTAAAATGCGAGCAATTATGAGAGAAAACATGAATGTGAATAATGATCTTGGGACTATAATAAGAATCAAACTCATACTTTGTAATGTATCTTTGAATGCTAACATTCATAGAGCTCCCTCCATATGTATCAATAGAGATTAGATTGGTAATTATATGGCCTTTGCCATATTTAACACATGCTAAAGTGACAAGTTTAAACCTCATCCTCCGCTAAAAGTGAACAGCCCTTAGCTGGAGGCATGGGAGGGGAATGAATTCTTAGCCAGGCTCCTAAATGGATTATGCTGTGTGCCACAGAAACACACTTTCTCAGCAGAACTTTTGGGTGTTTTTCATGAAGCTGTTTTATTCGATGAAATGACACCTCCCTCTTTTAGTAACACTGAGTCAGATATCATGCATTTCTGCTGTGCTTTTGCATTAATGTGCTAGAATTCTGTTAAAATGATGCCTCACACAACAAAGTAAAAACATCAAGGCCAAATCCCTTGGTGGTGTTCTGCAGCGTCGCACTAAGCTATAACATTCAAACAATGCCACACTTTGCTGAGGTAGCTAAAATCAGCTGATACAGCAACCAGGGAACTATGATTGGCATTATCAGGGTTAGGGAGGGGGGAAAATCAGCTCAAGTTACTTCTCCAATTGCTATCAAGTGACTCCTGCTGAAAAGTGAATGAGAACAGGATTGGCTTCAGACCTGCCTCCCCCATCCCCGTGGTCAAATACCCTGCTGACACTCACTGTGTGGGCTCAGGCATGAGAAATCGTCACTTGGGCAAGATTGTGGAGGGCTTCCGGTGCCAATGGAACTGTACCCCAGCAAGAGTCAGGAGTGACGGGGAGAAAAATTGGGGAAATGCAAAATAATTTATAGACAAAAACGTATTTTGAATATTTAAAAAAAGAAAGTTGTGCTTTGGACTAATAGTCAGAACTAAAAAAGCATGTTTACTTCCTATCATGCAGCAATGGGTGGAGGGTACACTGAGGGCAAGGTTTTTCCTTAACAAAGATCGTACAGCCTGATACACTTAGAGAAGCTGTTGATCCGGGCCTGGTAGGTTTTTACTGGGCTCAGGAGATTCAAGGCACATCTCTGCGTTCCCGCTGAACGGGCAATCAGCCCCCTTCGTGACTTGTCTGTGCGTGCCACTGCTATAGTGCTCACCAGTCTGAGAACTATATTGAAACCCTGTCAGTTGTCTGATCCAGTAATAACGTGTAGTCAGTCAGTCAGTCAAAAAGTGCAGCCTGGAAAAAGTGACAGCAAATCAATTTTGCTGTTTCTGTATCCCCCTCAGAGTAACCCGTGCTGAGAGGTAGCTGATGCCATTTAAATCTGAACGACCAGCTTCAGTTCTACATGTGGAACAACAGCTTTGACACTGTACCTCACAGAGGGATTTCTATCTGCAAATAACACCAACAAAGGATTTAAACAAAATCAGTCAGTGACATCTCTGTGTCATGACATGATATTTTCTGTTTCACACATCAAGGAAGCTTCATGTCAAATGCAATTTCCTATCCCTGGTCATTTTTTTGTAATGGTCATTTGAGTCACGGGTAGAATGCAAATAATAAACAATATTTTCTTTTTCCAATTTTCTCCGCTCCTCTCCAAAGGTGTTGATGTTTACTAAGAATAATTCAATCGTCAATATGCAGAAACATGCTAAAAAGAAACCTGGAAAAAAGCAGAGCTGCAAACACTTGTGACCATAACGGAAATTCTTCCAGTACTTTAACCACAAGATGGCAGCCAGAAAAGAAGTGAGCACCATAAAAGATGTAAACAGCACTTGGAAAACAGTGACAGGATCGGACAAAGTCAACATGGATTTACAAAAGGTAAATTGTGCTTGACTAATCTACTGGAATTTTTTGAGGATGTAACTGGGAAAATAGATAAGGGAGAACCAGTAGATGTGGTGTATTTGGAATTTCAAAAGGCTTTCGATAAGGTCCCGCATAAGAGATTAGCATATAAAGTTAAGGCATATGGGATTGGGGGAAAGGTATTGACTTGGATAGAGAACTGGTTGGCGGACAGAAAGCAGAGAGTAGGAATTAACGGGTCTTTTTCCGAGTGGCAGGCAGTGACTAGTGGGGTACCGCAGGGATCGGTCCTTGGACCCCAGCTATTCACAATATACATTAATGATCTAGATAAGGGAACTAGATGTAATATCTCCAAGTTTGCAGACGACACAAAACTGGGTGGGCGTGTGTGCTGCGAGGAGGTTACCGAGAAACTCCAGGATGATTTGGACAGGTTGGGTGAATGGGCAGAAGCGTGGCAGATGCAATATAACGTGGATAAATGCGAGGTTATCCACTTTGGTGTCAAAAACAGAAAGGCAGACTATTATCTGAATGGCAATAGATTGGGAGAAGGGGAAGTGCAATGAGACCTGGGTGTCCTTGTGCACCAGTCACTGAAGGTAAGCATTCAGGTGCAGCAGGCGGTGAAGAAGGCAAATGGTATGTTGGCCTTCATAGCGAAAGGGTTTGAGTACAGGAGCAAGGATGTCCTGCTGCAGTTGTACAGGGCCTTGGTGAGACCACACCTTGAGTATTGTGTGCAGTTTTGGTCGCCTTATCTGAGGAAGGATGTTCTTGCCATGGAAGGAGTTCAGCGAAAATTCACAAGGCTGATCCCTAGGATGGCAGGAATGACGTATGAGGAGAGATTGGGTCGATTGGGGTTATACTCACTGGAGTTTAGAAGAATGAGAGGGGATCTCATCGAAACTTATAAAATTCTGACAGGTCTGGACAAACTAGATGCAGGTAGAATGTTCCCGATGGTCGGAGAATCCAGAACCAGGGGTCATAGTCTAAGGATAAGGGGTAAGCCATTTAGGACAGAGATGAGGAAGAATTTCTTCACCCAGCGAGTGGTGAACCTGTGGAATTCTCTACCACAGAAGGCGGTTGAGGCCAAGTCTTTAAATATATTCAAGAAGGAGTTAGATATATTTCTTAGCGCTAAAGGTATCAAGGGATATGGGGAGAAGGCAGGTACGGGGTACTGAGTTTGGATGATCAGCCATGATCTCATCGAATGGCGGAGCAGGCTCGAGGGGCCGAATGGCCTACTCCTGCTCCTATCTTCTATGTTTCTATGTTTCTAAACAGAGATTTGGCCTAAGATAATTAATATTCTAAATGATTACTTCCTCCAAGTATTCATTCGGGAACACAAGAGCAACATGTCCTCCCTAAGTTTGATGTAAGTGCCTAGTGGGCAAAAAAAGATCAAAACAAATAAAGCCCCAAAGGTATCCTAGAGTACTGAGAGAGACAGCGATTTAGATTTGTGAGGCATTGACAGTCATTATTAAGGATTCATTAAACAGAGGAAAGCTACCAATAGATTAGAAATAGGTTCATTTGGTGCCTATTTTGAAAAAAAGACCAAACAGAGACAGTCAACTATTAGTCAACAACAACAACTTGCATTTATATAGCACCTTTAATGTAGTAAAAGGTCCCAAAGCGCTTCACAGGAACGATTCTCAGACTAAATTTGACACTGAGTCACAATAAGATATTAGGACAGGGCTTGGTCCAAGAGGTGAGTTTTAAGGAGCGCCTTAAACGAGGAGAGATAGAGAGGTGGAGAGGTTTAGGGAGGCAATTCCAGAGATAGGGCCTAAGCAGCTGGAGGCACGGCCGCCAATGGTGGAGCGATTAAAATCGGGGATGTGCAAGAGGCCAGAATTGCAGGAGCATAGCGATCTCGGAGGGTTGTAGGGCTGGAGGAGGTTACAGCGATAGGGAGGGGCGAGACCATGGAGGGAATTGAAAAAAGGATGAGAATTCTTACTTCAATACCATGTAAAATAATGAAATTGATTATCATGAGTAAACTTGAACATTATCTGTACAATAATAACCTAGTAGTCAACATGGATTCATAGAGGAAGATCCTACATGACCAAGTTTTTTGCCTTTTTTGAGGAAATGACATCTGTGAACGTGGAAATCTCTATGATGTGCTCTACCAAGACTTCCAAACGCATTTTACAAAACTCCACACAATAGGTTATTAGTTAAGCTCAATGCAGTGGGGATTCAGGATAAATTGGGAAAGGCAAATAAATTTACAGAAAGTTATAAAACAATTGGGATTATTAGAGGAGTTATGTTACACTGGGAGAGGGATGTATTGAGTGGTGTGTCACATGAATTAGTGTTGGAACTAATGACTTGGGTTCAGAAACTCAATACAAATTGGCTAAATTTGCAGATGTACCAAATTAGTTGGGGCAGTTGATTCCGAATTGGATAAAGTGAGCAGAGGTCGATGAGGCTTAATATTGATAAGTGTAAAATGCTGCACATAGAAAGAAAAGATGGGCAACGCTTAATCTAGGGTGTTAAAGCAGCTAATGATGAAGATGAAAATGTTCTAGAATACCAAATTTGCTCAATGTTCAACAACTCCAACCACTGTAGAACAACGATCAATGAAGCAAATTGAAAGTTGAATTATATTGTAAAATGCAAGGCAGAGGAAATCATAGTGCCTGGTCAGACCACACCTAGGGGGAGAAATTCAGTTATGAGCGCCACCCGTTAGCGCCTTAAGAGGGTGATAAGTGGGGCGCTAACCAACTAGCGCCCAGACGCAGCGATACCTGCGCCTCTCGCGAAATTGAGCAGACATTTAGCGGCGGTGCTAAACCATACCGCCCGCTCTCCTGCGCACGCAGATCTTGACGTCATTCCAGAGTGCAACGCCCTTGGGGCGCCCCGGACCGGAAATTCAGTGGCACCCCTCTCCTTTCCGCCTGGCGCTCCCAACGACAGGTTGATCGGAACGCTTCCCAGTCGCTGTGGGGCTGGGGGGGCGCTATTTAAAGGGGGCTTTTCCTGTCTTCTGTGTGGTAGCCATTTTTGGACCACTCGTTCTGAGAGAGAGAGAGAGCTTTTCAGAGAGACAAAGGGAGAAAGAGAGACTTCTGCATTGAGTCAACGCTGTCTGAGGTAGTTTTGGCTTCTGCCCATAACTTTGTAGTTGCTTTGCTTTTTCACCGGCATAACTTTGATTGCCCACATATTATGGGGGCTGCAATGGATGGGAATGTTGTGCTTCTCCATCACATTGAGAGGGCACAGAGACACAGAGATAGAGTGGCAATCATGGCCAGACGGAGGAGGGCCAACAGGCGTTGGTACAGGAGACCTTACCGTCCCAGGGTTTTTCGACAACAGTTCTCATACATCAATATGTCTGAGGAGCAGTGTTTGCGAAGGCTGCAATTCAGCAAGGAGGTGGTCACTGAGCTCTGCCACCTCCTCCAGCCAGATCTGCAACCTCAACTGAGGAGCAGGACGTCTCTGTCAGTGGCAGTGAAGGTAACAGTGGCTCTCAACTTTTATGCCACCGGCTCCTTTCAATCTGCTACTGGGGACATTGTCAATATCTCCCAGTTCGCGGTGCATTGCTGCATCCGTCAAGTCACAAATACCCTCTTTAAAAGGAGACGAGAGTACATCTCTTTCCCGATGACCCTGGACAAGCAGCAAGAACGCGCAGCGGGCTTTGCAAGAATGGCGGGCTTCCCCATGGTGCAGGGCGCCATTGACTGCACCCATGTGGCTTTGTGGGCGCCGCAAGAGAATGCCGTGGATTTCCGCAACCGAAAGGGCTTCCATTCCTTGAACGTCCAGTTGGTCTGTGACCACAGACAGCTGATACTCGCTGTCAATGCCCACTTTCCAGGCAGCAGCCACGGTGCCTTCATCCTGCACCGGACTTCTGTAGCAGACCTTTTTGAGGCCCCGCTTCACCCAGGAGGCTGGCTTCTCGGGGACAAGGGCTATCCTCTGTGCACCTGGCTGATGACCCCGCTCCGTTCGCCCAGTACCACTGCAGAAGAACAATACAACAAGAGCCATCAAGCTACCAGGAACATCGTTGAGCACACAATCGGCGTGCTCAAGCAACGGTTCCGCTGTCTGGACCACTCTGGAGGAGCCCTGCAGTACTCGCCTGAGCGAGTCTCCCACTTCGTTGTTGTCTGCTGCACGCTGCATAACCTGGCAATCCTCAGGACCCAGCCAATGCCAGCGGGCCTTGGAACACCAGCAGAGGAGGAGGAGGAGGAGGTGGAGGAAGAGGAGGAGGAGCAGCAGCACCAAAACGGGAGGGAGGCACAAAGTGCAAGGGCTGTCCGTCAAAGGCTTATAGCAAGTCGCTTCTAGGCCCCCTCTGAGGGAATGGCTTCTCCCATTCAAAGAACCTGAATGGAACCATGCCGCAACCCCTAAGCCGGTCAAGGCAACAATGATTGCAAAGAGCAAACATGCACATTTTGAATAAAGACACTTCTTTATTAACAAAACTGTGTATCCTTCCTGCATGACAAAGTAATAGAAAGAAACACACAAAGAAACAGTCAATCACATAACTGACTCTCACAACCTGGAGACAATGTCCAAAACAGTAACAAAAATATGACCACGATCCTCGGCCTTCAAAAAAACAATGAACCACATTTTGCCACACCTTCTACTTTTTGCCCTTCGAGGGTGATCTGCTTCCCTTGCGATATTGCTCCCTTCCCACCCTGCAGCTCCTCCGCATTGGGACCCCAGTGGCTGTAGCAAGGCTGGGGGAAGGCTGCTGATTGTCAGAAACTGAGACTGCAGATGCCCTTGAGGGAGGGCCTGGACCAGCTCTGGGCCTGGAGGGCCCGGCTGCTGACTGCTCCAACTCTGCATGGGCGGCAGCAGTCTGTCCTACAGGTGGTGGCAACTGCAGTGGAGAAATGACAGTGCTGGCAACAGGAATTATGTCATCCTGAGAGAGGACAGCAACTCCCCGCTCGACCGACACACTGGCACTCCCACGGGGCAGCACTTCAGCATGCGGAGCAATCTGTGGGAGCACAGATTGCTGGCCTGCTGCAGCGTGGGGAGGGCCCCGGGGAAACCTGCCCGATCCAGCGAGGGTGACATCAGTTAGTGCTCGCGTGGCCTCAATCTGCGTCTGCATGAGACCAGCCACTGACTGCACTGTAGCAGTTAGCATTTGCGTGGCAGACGCCTGTGCTGCACCGAAGTCCTGGACACTCCTTGCCAGTGACTCAATGGATTCGGGCATCCTTGCCACTGCAGCCATGAGCTCAGTGTGCCTTTGCTCCGCCTGGGCGCTCATTTCAGCGAGGAGCCGCACCTCTTCTGCGCTCACTGTAGCAGGACTCGAGGCCATACTCTCCCTCCGGGGAGAAGGCCCCGAGCTTCCCTACCCCCCTGCGTTGCTGCAGCCCGCTGGGTCCTGGAGCTTCACCCTCATTAGACCATTCCCCCCCGCTCCCCTCCAGGGAAGGCGTGTCCCCAGTATGGCCATGGGCTGCCTCGGCAGAGGGTTGCACTGATGGTCCGGCTTCCTCTTCCTCCTCACCTTCAGATTCACTCCCAGTGGAAGCTTGAGTGCCCGCCTCCTCACCTGGTGAATCAGCATCTGAAAGCAGGGAGGTACAAGAGTGGCTTTAGCGTGAGGGCAGGGTGGTAGCAAGGGAGGCATGAGTGCAGTGATGTACTGATTTGGATCGAGAGTGTCAAAGGATGCAGTTGTGAGGAACAAGTGGAAGGAGAGAGGTCAAAAAGGTGATGACCTTACCATTTCTGGCCAGAACGGGGTCAGCGTCTCCAGTGGCGACAGGGACAAGCATCCGGCTTGCCACAATCTGGTGGACTCGCTGCTCCAGATCGGTCAGGGCTTGAAGGTGAGGCCAGCCTCCCCCGGTCCATTGCTGCTGTCTCCTATTATGCGCCAGCTTGCACTGCAAGGAAAAGGATGGGGTCTGAGTAAAGATGCAGCCATGATCTTGGCTGAAATGCCTCCCATGGTCGAATAGCCCTTACTGTGTGCAGCCATGATCTTGGCTGAAATGCCTCCCATGGTCGAATAGCCCTTACTGTGTGCAGCCATGATCTTGGCTGAAATGCCTCCCATGGTCGAATAGCCCTTACTGTATGCAAAGTGCTGAATGTGCATGTGAGTTTCCTGAAAGGGCCAAAGGTGTTGGAGGAGTGCTGGGCATTGGGGCTTTCAAGACCCTTTGGCCATAAAGCGAGGTCGAGATGGAGGGATGAAGAGGTTTCTGAAAAAGGCACTCACCCTGATGACCTGAGTGAGGTCGTTGAACTTCTTCCTGCATTGCACAGGGGTCCTAGGCACCATGCTGCTGGAGGTCACTCTGTGAGCCACCTCCCTCCAAGCTTTTCGGTACTCGCTGGGCAGAGGCCTCCTGCCACTCTTCGGGTACAGGAGAGATCGCCTGCGCTCCACCGCGCCAACCAGAGCCTCCAAGGCCTCCTCGCTGAAACGCTGCGCTCGCTCCCTGGCCCTCTCCATGGTCCTTGGCTGCAGGATTTGACAACTGGTCTGTCCAGGCCAAGATTCAGGGCTCCGATGCGCAGGGTGCGGCTGCAAATCAAGATCGACCCTCCCCTTTAAGAGCTGACTGGCGCCAGCGTGTCTGTGTGCAATCGCTAACTGACAGCACCTGCGCTGCGCCCGCCCTCTGAGTTAGCGCCTCGCTCCTCCGGCTTAGCACCTTAAGAGAGTCGTGCAGCGCCTGATTTAGCGCTGCAATCACCTCCAGGGGCGAAACAGATCAATTTCGCAGTAGGTGGCGATAATTTCTGCCGGGCGCAAGAATTGCGCCCCAAATGGGGTGATACCGAATTTCTCCCCCCTTGAGTACTAGGTCCACTTTTGGTTACTGAGATACAAGGCAAACATTGAAGCATTGGAGGATGTTCACACAAGAGCCATGAAACGGATTCCTAGTAGCAGATAGAAACATAGAAAATAGGAGCAGGAGTAGGCCATTCGGCCCCTTGAGCCTGCTCCGCCATTTAATGAGATCATGGCTGATCATCCAAATTCAGTACCCTGTCCCTGCTTTCTCCCCATATCCCTTGATCCCTTTAGCCTTAAGAAATATATCTAACTCCTTCTTGAATATATTTAATATAAGTTGGCCTCAACTGCCTTCTGTTGTAGAGAATTCCACAGGTTCACCACTCTCTGGGTGAAGGAATTCCTCCTCATCGCAATCCTAAATGGCTTACCCCTTATCCTTAGACTGTGACCCCTGGTTCTGGACTCCCCCGCTGTCGGGAATATCCTTCCTCCATCTAGTCTGTCTAGTCCTGTTAGAATTTTATAAGTTTCAATGAAATCCCCTCTCATTCCTCTAAACTCTAGCTAATATAAGCCTAATCGACTCAATCTCTCTTCATACTTCATTCCTGCCATCCCAGGTATCAGTCTGGTGAATCTTCGCTGTACTCCCTCCATGGCAAGAACATCCTTCCTCAGATAAGGCGACCAAAACTGCACACAATACTCAAGGTGTGGTCTCACCAAGGTCCTGTACAACTGCAGCAAGACATCCTTGCTCCTGTACTCGAATCCTCTCACTATGAAGGCCAACATACCAATTGCCTTCTTAACCGCCTGCTGCAACTGCATGCTTACCTTCAGTGACTTGTGCACAAGGACACCCAGGTCTCGTTGCACTTCCCCTTTTCCCAATCTATTGCCATTCAGATAATAATCTGTCTTCCTGTTTTTGCCACCAAAGTGGATAACCTCGCATTTATCCACATTATACTGCATCTGCCATGCACCTGCCCAATCACCCAACCTGTCCAAATCATACTGGAGTTTCTCTGCATCCTCCTCACAGCACACACGCCCATCTAGATGACTGAGGTATGACGAAAGTCTGGAGAAATGGGGGGAAAAATTCAGTATCGCCCCATTTGGGGGCGCCATTATCGGCTGTGCGCAAAGTTTAGCGCCTGGCGCTAATTATCGCCTCCGACAGCAAACTTGGCTTTTATCGCCCCTGGAGGTGATTGGAGCGCTAAATCAGGCACTTCACATCGGTCTTAAGGCGCAAAGGCCAAGGAGCGACGCGTTAACTCACAGTGCTGGCGAAGCTCATGTGATGTCAGTCAGCAATGGAACACAGACACACTGGCACTGGCCAATTCTTAAAGGGGAGTTCTGATGAATGGTCATCGACCTGAAACGTTAACTCTGTTTCTCTCTTCACAGATGCTGCTTGACCTGCTGAGTTTCTCCAGCATTTTCTGTTTTTATCTTAAAGGGAAGGGTTGATCTTGGTCTCCATCCACATCCTGTTCATTGCAGCCTTGAATCTCGGCCTGGAGAGACCTGTACATCAAATCTGCTGGAAAGAACAATGGAGAGACCCAGGGAAAGAGCTCAGAGTGCAGCCCCCACAGTCTCTTCTAAATAGATACAAGGAAGGGCAAATCAAAATGAATCTGCAAAGTGCTGCTCAGTACCCAAAACTCCTTCACACAGCATTGAATCTCTCCAGAAGTCTCTCTCTCTCTCTCTCAGAATGCGTGGTGCAAAAATGTCACCAACAAAAAAAGGCAGGAAGCAGTCGCCTTTAAATAGCGCTCCCCCAGTCCCTTCCTGGCTGCAAAACGCTCCCCTCAACCTGTCGTTGCTAGCGGCAGGTGGTAAGGCAGGGGGCGCCACTCAATATCCAGTCCGGTGCGCTACCAGGGCGTTGCGCACTCGACTGACGTCATGATCTGCCGGCGCAGGAGATCGTGGCGGTAGTGTTTAGTGCCGCCACAAAATGTCTAATTAATTTCGCAAGCGGCGCAAACATCGCCGCGCCCGGGCGCTAGTTGGTTTGTGCCCCACTTAGCGCCCTCTTAAGGCGCTAACGGGTGGCGCTACCAACTGAATTTTCCCCCATGCTCTTTTAGAGATTTATAAGCAATGTTCCCACTAAGCTGCGCAGTTGCGCAGTCATCTGTAAGGTCCCGTGCAGGCCGCTCACCGGCTTTACTATTGTAGATACTGCACATGCGCAAAAATTCGAATGGGCCGCGCACTGGGGGATGCAGTGCCGCTCAAAGGGGACGTTGTTTATAAGATATGGATAAGGTAGATCCAGAAAATTGCTTCCTACTAATTTGCGAGATTAGGACAAGAGGACACAAGTAAAAGGCCTGTTTTTTTTTAAATTTCTTCACACAAGAGGTGATCAACACATGGAATGCCCTTCTAGATAGAGTAATGGAGATGAAAACCCTGTAATTATTTAAGAAACAATTAGATGCTGCAATTGGTGAACTGTAAGGATTTCTGGATGGATGAACCAAGATTACCTTCCATATTCATAAGAAATAAAGAAAGAAAGACTTGCATTTATATAGTGGGGCAATTTTGCCAGCGCTCAGGGGTTGGGTTTGGAGCTGGGACTGCTGGCAAAATCAAAAAGATTGGCAGCGGGTCCCAAGCGCGCTTCCAACCTGCCTCCAATCAATCTTTCTGGGAGTCGGGTCCCCGATTTGTGCAGGAACCCAACTCCTAGCGGCAGGAAGAGGGTTATAACCACTTAACTGCTTGTTCATAGGTAGTTAACAGGCAGTTAAGAGGTTTTTTCCAATTTTGACACTTTTACTGCGGGCTTCCCAAAGTCGGGAAACCCCGCCAGGGTAAGTGTGGCATGCTGTGGGTCTACTGTAATGTTTGTGTATAGATGACAGCTGCAGAAGTGGTGTGAAGGATCCAATGGGACACTGGTGAATTGCAGAGGTAAGAAAATGTTGGGAAAGTCATTTTTAATGTGTTTAGAATTTTCTGTACGTGACAAGCTTTGAAGTGTTTGTGTAGTCCCACCTCATTGGGAGAACCTCTCTCACCAGTGACAGATCGCTTCTGTAACCTCACCTGCAGCTGCCATCTGTCTTGGCCTAAGGAGAGAGTCACTGGAGAGTCTGGGTGCAAGGGCTCACCTTTGTACAGTACAATGCACCTCAATGCTGTCAAACACTGAAAAAATCATCTGTCAAAAAGAAATGGTGGTGGCCCCTTTAAGAAAACCAGCAGATGTCACGTCATCAACTGACGTCATCTGACACCAGCATTTTTTTAATTGGCCGGCAAGCCCGCAGGGCAGGCTTAACAAGGTCAATTGACACAAAATAGCATCTGTGTGTCTGATGTCACTGGGGGCGGGACTAGAACCCGAAAGACAGCAGTCCCGCCCCCAACATGCCTCTTCAGGTAAGACCCCGGCCAGTGCCTTTCATGACCTCAGGATGTCCCAAAGTGTTTTACAGCCAATGAAGTACTTTTGAAGTGTAGACACTGTTGTAATGTAGGAAATGTGGCAGTCAATTTGTGCACAGCAAGACCCCAGTAACAGCAATGTGATAATGACCAAATAATCTGTTTTTTTAGTAATGTTGATTGAAGGATAAATATTGGCCAGGACACCGGGGATAACTCCCCTGCTCTTCTTCGAAATAGTACCATGGGATCTTTTACGTCCACCTGAGAGGGCAGACAGGGCCTCGGTTTAATGTTTCATCCGAAAGACGGTACCTCCAACAGTGCAGCACTCCCTCAGCACTGCACTGTAGTATCAACTTAGATTTTTGTGCTCAAGTCTCTAGAGCGGGACTTAAAAACACAAGCTACTGACTCAGAGGCAAGGGTGCTACCAACTGAGCCATGGTTGACACTTCATAGTTAACTTCTGATCTCCATTCAAATAAGAAATATTTTCCAGTATATCTCAAGAACTATGATTAAGTCAGATATTTAGAGCATTTTGTCTGGGCTGGTCTTAGATGACCTGTTCAACCAGGTCTTGAGGTTTGCTCGGCAACGATTAAGTTAAACCTGTTAAACTGGACATATACACGCCCTTAATTATGTACTTTTTATCTTAGGTTTTGCTGTAGAAAATATTCATGGATTAACTTTTTGACACATATAGAAATATTCTACACATTTAAATATAAAGGATAGCTTAGGAAAAGCCATAGCATATGGCTTGATATTCCACCAGGTAACTCATGAGCAACAAGGTTGTGAGTGGTTTATGGTCATTGCCACAAATGTGACATAAATTATACCCTGCAAATTGCTGTAATGTATTCTGTTTAAGAAATAATTTAATGGGAGCTCTGTGCTTAGTTAGTTGATCTCAACTCAGACAGCAGTTGGAGTTCTAGCACTGGCCTCAACATCCTTGGGCTAGAGAGAGAGGGGAGAAAAAACATCAGGGAGGGGAGAAAAAACATCAGCAAGGATCCTACTACTGAACATTATCAAGTGATTCCTACTGGAAAGTATGTGCATGGACATTGAGCAAGGATTTGGCTTGGTTGTAATGCCTCCCATAATTGAATCACCCCACTGACTCCTCACATGGTGCATGATGACTTGGGCAAGGTACCAAAGAACTGCTAGTACATGTGGAACATAGCCCAACAAAATGATTTTGACAAAGTTAGTTTAGCTTCAGAGGCAAAAAGACAGATTTAATGTGTCACGCTGTAGTCACCTGGGTCTTGGCTCTGGTGCAAGTAAAGGCCTGTTATTGTGTGGTGTGGATTTAGAGGGGGGAAAATTCATCCTCTTAGCGCCTCCCATTAGCACCAGTAGATGGCACTAATGGGGTGCTAGAGCAGTATCACCGGGGCAAGATGAATCTAGCACCGCACACCAAATCTGTACTCCCCCCACCCCCCGTAGCACCTCCAATAGCCGGGAACATCAACGCCAGGTAGATTGTGACGTCAGTGAGTGTGCAACGCTCCCTGACCGCCTGATTTGCAAAATTGATTCTCACCACTTACCTCCCCGCCTGGAGTAAACACCGACAGGGAGAGCTGGCTTGCAGCTCTAGGAAGGCAGCTCCAGGGATGTTATTTAAAGGGATCGTCAGTAATCACTCACAGCTGTCAGGTTAGTGCAGTTTCAGTGGTTTTTTTGTTAGTTTCACCCACTGCAACAATTTCATTCAGTGATTTCAAGGTTCTTTTGTATCAGGAGTCTTCTGGCAACTAAATAGCAGCAACATTTATTCTTCAAAGATTCAAATTGCTACACTTGGTAACATTAATGGGGACTATACTGGCATGCCACCTCGCCCTCCAGGATCTACGGCCGAGGGAGCGTAGGCAGCGAGAAATACGGGAACATATGCACAGAGAGATGAGGAGGGACATCAAGGCTCTCACCAGGAGGGCTTACCCCCCGAGGGTATTCCGAGAGCACTTCTCCTACCTTCAATTAAGCGAGGAGCGGTGTATTAGACGGCTCTGCCTCACCAAGGTGGTGGTCACAGAACTCTGCCTCCTCCTCCAAACAGACCTCCAGCCTCACACCAGGACGACTTAAACCCCAGATCCCCTTTGCTCACCACATCCCCATCATTCCATCCCTCTCACAGGCCATATCACAGCACAAAGCTGAAATGAGAGACACCAAAAAAGAATGGTAAGTGAAGTAATAAATTTATCAAAAAGTAGTGGACACACATTTACACCAAAAATATTTACTTTTCACCCTTGTGCAATCCCTTAGTGCCTGTTGTTACTGTGCCTTTTCCTGCTCTAGTGCTCCTACAAAATGTTGACCCAGTGACTGCAGCACAGCTGGTGGAAGGCTGCTGAATTTCCATGCAGGAGACTTCAGATGGTCTTGCAGGACGTCCTTGACCAGCTCTGGACCTGAAAGGCCCGGCTGTAGACTGCACCAGCTCAGCATGGGCAGCAGCAGTCTGGACTGGCTGAATGACAGACAGCGACAAGGGCAATGGCGGAGTGGCAGTGTTGGGAGCAGGAATGCTGTCATCCTGAGAGAGGACAGCAGGTTCCTGCTCCACTGACCCACTGCCACTCCCGTGAGGCAGCACCACAGCATCTCTAGCAATCTGCCAGAGCACAGATTGCTGGCCTGCTGTGACACCGTGAAAACCCTGGTCGACGGTGGTAGACCCAGCCATGATGGCAGCAGTCAGAGCTTGCGTGGCATCAAGCTGAGATTGCATGAGAGCAGCCTGAGATTGGATGCCACCAAGCATAGACTCCATTACAGCACTAAAATGTTGTGTCACTTCCGCCTGTGCTGCAACGGAAGCTACCAGAACGCCCATCACACACGGCATCAGCTCTGGGTCGCCACTGTATCTTTGGGAGTCTATCATCCTTTGCAGACGGGAAATGATGGGCTCCATGGTGTGCCCAGAGCCTTGTGCAATGTTGGAGGTGGACTCCTCTACGCTCCTTGGCATTGCCGAGATGCTCTCGGGCACCCTTGCTATTGCACCTATCATCTCCGTGTGCATAGCCATCACCCTTCTTCTAAACGCCTCCCCATCGAGGTCCTCATCTGAGTCCTGTGCAGCAGAACTCATGCGCGAACTCACCTTCTGGGGAGCTGGCCCCCAAGCTACCCTCTCCCCCTGGCCTTGCTGCAGCCCGCTTGTCCCGGTGCCTCACCCTGTGCAGATCCCACTACTATGCTAGCCTCTAAAGAGCACGTAGGGCAGGATTTTCATTGAGCCATGGAGGTGGGATTGGAGGCATGTGGGGGGTTAAAATCCTGAAATCAGGGGGCACAAACCCATCCCACCCCCAACCCGCCTCAATGCCAGTTTCAAAGGAGGCAGGTACCCAACCCTCACTGGGACCCGCCTCCCCGAGGCGGGAAGGGGATTAGTGCCAATGAACTGCCTGTTAACAGGTAGTTAACAGGCAGTTTTTAGCCTAATCCCTATTTTCATAGCTGAAGTGTGGGATTCCCAACGGCTCCAAACCACGCCAAGTTCATAAGGCGGGCCGTCGGGCTGATGGGCTTGGAGGGGTCAAGATGTCAGTGTTCAGGTGAGTGATGGGTGCATGAGTGCAGAGGTAAGTGTGTTTGGTGTGTTTAAAGAAGTTTTACTTACCTTTACAGCCTTCCTTCCTTCAGGTCTCGGAAGTCCCATCTCACCGGCACAGAAAGCAGAATGGTCGCGATGTCAAAAATTGCAGCATTCAGCTTTCTGTTCCGGGGAGATCTCTAAATCATCCTGAGAGGAAGGAATTAACTTAGAGTACAGATTGTGAGTGTTTGACAACTTCAAACAGCTGTGAAACGCTGATATTTCACCTGTCAAAAGGTCTTGACAGATGAAATGTCAATCTGTGACGTCACCTGTTGCCGGGTGGCCCTTAATTGGCCTGCTGAGCCCACTGGGCAGGCTGAACAAGGTCAATCAAGTCAAAATCATGTGGGTTGGCTAGAACTCGATGGAGGCGGGACTACAACCCCAAAAGTTGTAGTCCCGCCTCCTCAATGAAAATCCAGCCCGTAGTGTCAGTATCTGAGCTGGAGCCTGCGGGTGAGCCATGCAGTGACACGATGTGTTCTTCCTCCTCCTATTCTCCCGCCTCGCTCACTACCATGCCCTCAGGGACTGGCCGCTCATGTGCTTGCTGATTATCTGAAAGTAGAAAGGCACAAGAGTCGGGTTAAGGTGAGATGAGGGGGGCAGGAAGGGAGAAATGCATGGAGACAGCATGATTAGCTGGAAATTGCGAAACGCTTGTGGAGTGAGGGGGAAGTGGGATGTGAGAAGAAGGAGTGGGGATGAACATATCGTTGTTATCCCCAAGGGGGTCAACGTCACCAGTGGCCACGGCACCCACCACCTGGCGCCCAGTGATTTGCAGCACTCGATTCTCCAGCACAGACAGTGGTTGGGTATCAGGTTGTCCCCTGCCTGTGCACTCCTGCTCCCTCCTGTTTTGCACCACCTTGGCCTGCAAGAGAAAGGAAAGTGTGAGTGAGTGTGGAGCAATGTGATTGGGTGATGAGCCTGCCATAATTGAATAGCTATCATTGTGTGCAAGGTGTGAGATGTAGGTGTGAGTGTTGCTAGGTAGAGATTGTTGGTGGGTGTGTGCTGGGGTTGTGGTGCTTTGGGCAGTGTGTGAAGATTGTGGTAGAGATGGTGGTATGTAGCATTTGTTGAAGCATTTGACTCACCCTGACCACCCGAGTGAGGTCATTAAATTTCTTCCCGCACTGTGTGTGGGTCCTGGGGACCACAGTGCAGCCCGAGACGTGCTGCACTACCTCCCTCCACATGGTGCAGAAGACTTGTGGCGAGGGCCTCCTGCCACTTGCCGGGTAGAGCACCGACCTCCATCTCTCCACAGTGAAAACCAATGTCTCCAATGCTTCATCAGAGAATCTGCGGGCTCTCTCCCTGGGGTGTGGACCTGCAATGAGCACACCTGGTTCAGTCCTCTGGCTCCTTCTCCTTGTTCTGCTTCTGCTTGCCGAGGCAGCTGCACAGCCAGCAATGCTGAGAATGAGGTGCTGCAGCATCAATGAACCTCCCCATTAAGTAGTGAAAAAAGCCTGTGGCAATAATGAGTTGCGATTAGACTGCACCCGATATTGGTTCACCCTTTAAGTGTAACGCCAATGAGCTTGGGTTTTAAGACTTGATTTAGGACTCCAATCATTTTATTGAGCAGTGAGCACAAATTTTTCGTGCAGTTTAAAGCATTTGCGCCTGACGCTAATTCTCCAACTTTTCTACTGACACAGCCCATTCCTTGGCTATAACGAATTTCTAGCCCTAGAATCTTTATACTGTTAACATAGGGCCCAGAAATTCGGTATGGCCCCGCCAGGTCTTTTGCGCCCGAAATTTTGCGCTCGCCAGGATTCCCATAGCGACCGCCTAAAATTCAGTTGCAACGGGCCAAGACGGCGGCGGGCGCTATTGCAGGGTTTGGCTGCCTCGCTAGGGGCGATGAATGTCACTTTCAGGCGTCCAGCTGCCGCTGCGGCACCCGATGCGGTGCGGCAGGCTGGGGTACTGCAGGCCTCCTCCTTCTCTTAAGGAGGAGCTGCCTGCAGCCGTCAGATCGCCGGTGGATTCCCCCGGCAAATGAGCCCGGCACCACGGAGAAGTGCCGGGCTCGCGGGACTCAGACATCAATGCTGCGGGGGGGTGGTGCAGGAGTCCGGGGAGGGAGGTGCGGGCAGGCGGCCGCCGGGAAAGCGGCCGGCCGCCGGGAAAGCGGCCGGCCGCCGCTCCACCTTTATGCGCCGGCCTTTCGGAGCTGCAAGACCCCGTTTCACAAACGCTGTTTGCGGCTGCCACGGGCAAGGCGGCCGCAACTGAATTTGGCCATCGGGCCGGAATAGCATTGCAACCGGGGCGCTGCGCACACCGATGACGTCATCGGTGCCGGCGCGGCGCTACCGGCTAACGCCGATGTTAGGGTCCATCTGAATTTCGGGCGATAAAAAACTTCAGGCGCAAACCACTTTATAGCCAATAAGTGGGCGCAAACGCAACTGAATTTCTAGGCCCTATTCCCAGCAATATATTTTTTAAAGAAAGCAAGTTGCAGTAATTCACCTTTAAGATTATGAAAAACGCTTAATGGAAATGATCATCACACATGGTATACATAGATATCTCACTCACACTTTTGTTAGCAGTTTAATATCATTCATAGCTAATAAGGTTGACAGAAATATCATAATAAGGTTGACAGGTTTAGGCATGGGAAATAGTTGGAGTGTGCTTAAGAGCCTCTCAATAATTAAAATAGCTATAGCATATATTTTAATAACTTTTCATTCACAATGATATTTTGCCTGAGAAAATGAAAATATATAGCTGCTAGTAATAGTTACACAGATAAAAGGGCTGATAGCCTGACTAAGTGCCTATTTTCCCTTACAAAAATCAACCAGTTATTTAACTAATGCAGCCACTGATTTAATAAAGAGAAGCATTTTGCCCAAGTGGTCACCAGCCCCTGTCTGAGTGTAATCGCCATGGAGACTTTAGCTTAAGTTTCCTTTCTAATTGCAAGAATAAGCAAAATAGTCAAGAGGTGGTTTCAGTGCTGTTTGATTTCGTTCCTATCTTTGTATAAGACAGGGGCACAGGGACTGACATAAGAAGTTTTTGTAGTGAAAGTATGGTGTATTCCTTATACCAGATGAATGAATATCTATGCAATTGTACAAAAGACTGTTCAAATCTATAAAGATTATACATAGTGATAAAGATTATGCATAGTGAAAGAAAAATGCTTCAGTCAGTAAAACCAGTTTGTAATATAGCTTTGTTATGTCTTTCCTGGGCTTCTATAGGAGGGTACAATATGATGAGGCAGGTGTGGAGCTGCAACGTCCTACATCATGGTAGCATGCCAGTTCGCTCCCATGATTTCCCACGTGGCCCATCGGCAATCTCAGCATATCAGCATAGGGATTGCCATGAGTGGAGGTCAGGACCTTCCCCGCAGAGATGAAGGGAACATGTGAGCAAGCCTCACTCCAGCCTGCTGCCATGTATCTCGTGGCAGCTGGTTTCAGAGAGGCCTGTGACCAGTTCACTTACCCGGAAGGGATGGTGCACAGGTGGCTGTGGTGATGTTAGCAAAGGAAAAATAATAAGCATTAAAAAACAAATACACATCAGCTTTTGATCAAAAAATTACTGAAGTGATACTGCTGCCTCAAATTTCTTTGGGCTAGAAATTCGCTATAGCCAAGAAATGGGAAGTGTTTAGACTAAAAATGGTTAAGTAACGCCAGTTGAAAATCATCTAGGCTGCACGCAAAATTTGTCCTCACTCCTCATTAAAATGATTGCAGTCATGATTCTCATCTAAAAACCCAAGCTCGTTGGTATTGTCATGGGCAGTCTAAATGCAAGTAATGATTGCCACAGGCTTTCTTCACTAATTAAAGGGGAGGTTCATTGATGCTGCAGCACCTCATTCTCAGATTGTTGGGTGTGCAGCTGCCTCAACAACCATAAGAAGAAGGACGACAAGGAGAAGGAACACTTATTTACAAATCCTGATGGCAGATCGCCGCCCCCAGGGAGAGAGCCCAGAGGTTTTCTGATGAAGCTTTGGAGGCATTGGTTTTAACAGTGGAGAGAAGGTAGGCGGTCCTGTACCCAACAACTGGCAGGAGGCCCTCGCCACAAGTCTGCCGGACTATGTAGAGGGAGGTGGCGCACCATATCATGGGCAGCACTGTGCTCCCCAGGATATGCACACAGTGGAGGAAGAAGGTCAATGAGCTCACACGGGCGGTCAGGGTGAGTGAAGGCTTCAACAAATGTTGCATACCACCATCTGTACCACAAGCTTCACACATTGTTCAATGAACCACACACCCAGCACTCACCCACCAACAATCTCTACCTAGCAACATTCACACCCACCACACAATGACAGCTATTCAACTATGGGAGGCACAAGGATCATTTGTTATTAGAAGTCAAGTGATATGTTTACAGATAAATTTATTAATTGTGTTTGGAAGATTTTATGGTCTCTCTCATTTCACCTTTACGCTCAGGAGGACACTGTGATGTGGCGTGAGAGAGGGATTGCATGATGGGATGTGGTGAGCTACGGGGATCTGGAGTTTCATTCATGCAACTCGAAGTCTGATGAGCCAATCACAGACCGCCTGTCTGGAAGGCCAATTGCCTCGCTGCCTCCGCTGTTCCTCATCCTTCTCCTCCTCCTCTACCTCCTGAGGTAATCCCGCAAACCCCATGACTGTGAGGTAATGTTGTGAGCAAATAATGGGTGACTTCTGCACTTGAATCAACAATCCTCGTCACCAAAAAAACTTGAAATAGCTAAAGAAAGCTGTTTCAGTTGCAGGAAGTAGCAAACAACTACTGAAAATACAGAACCCTGTCAGGTCAGCTAATTGGGGATGGTGCCTTTAAATATCGCTGCTGCAGCCTGCTTCCTGCTGGTAGACGCCAGCTTTCCCCGTCATTGTTCTGCGCTGCTGTTGAAGTAAGTGGCTAAATCCAATGTTGGAGATCAGACGTCCAGTGAGTATTACACACTCACTGATGTCACAATTTCTGTCATTTAAATCTCCCTGGCGCTAATGGTTACCAGAAGCATTACCAGCAGCTGGAAAATGGCTGGAAGATGGATCTGCCACCAGCTAGCAGAAGAGCGCCGGCCGCTACCGCCATAAAATGGCGGAAAGATGGTGGCCAGCGCTAATGCTTCAAATTTCTCCCCCTTTGACTTTTAGGTGCACTGGGGCACAATTATTGTGAGGGACTCATTACTGGGGCGTTAATTGTGGCAGAGCCCATGTCTGCTGTTTTTCTGCCCTAGTTTTGCGCCAATATAATTTTTGGTCCTGGTTGGCGGGGAGGGTGGGTGAGCACTTCCTCTGCTCACCCCTTCAGCAGCACATATATTTACGTTGCATGCTAATAACGTCATGCATCAAATATACCATCACCATTGCCCCCATCTAATTTCTAACCACCAGATAAACGAGGCATTGTGGTTCGCCAGGATCAGCTAACCTTGTGGGACTGCTACATTAGAAAGGTGCTCCTACTTCTACAACTTAAGCCCATATCTCCTTGAATTAAAGCAGTCCCTGATTACACTCACTACATCTTCCTAGCTTTCATACCGACTCTGATGCTTCCATGAGAAAATATCTATGGCGCCGATATGGACAGGGGTGGGGTTTCGAGTGGTTGCCGGGGGTGGGGGGGCGGTGGTCGGAGTTTCTGTCAGAAAACCCGGAAATCCTGGATTCCCCGCATGCTATGGAGTTTTAACTCCACAGCGTGCGTATTTTTTTTTTGACAGGATCCCTGCCTGGAAGTCAGCCTGATTGACAGGCTTGGCTTCCAGTTGGGCAGGCAGCACTCCGGAGCAGGCCGCAGGAGCAGGTAGGGAGCCTGCAGCTGCTACTGGGAGCATGGGGGAAGTCCGATCCCCGACCTTGGGGGCCAGAGGGAAGCACTCCTGCTCCACCTGGCTCACAAGCAGTGCTGTAAGGGCATTTACCTTTTCTCCCCGAAGCTGTCCTCGCCTCCCTTGGGTTTTCCAAGGCCTGGGAAACCAGGCCAGCCAGGTTTAAACCTGTGAGGGAAGTTAAATGTTAGGTTCCCAGCTTCATTATAATATTTAAATAGCCAATCCGTCTCCTGGGAGCGGGTTCGCTGCCCGGCCCCTTTCCTGCCTCAGTTAAACTTGGAAGTGAGCAGGTTGGACGTGGGTTGGTGTCAGGTTTGAGATTTTAAAGATATTTACATCACTCATGACCCCAACCCACTTGTTTTGGGGGTTAAAATTCACCCCTATGCCTCAGTATAAAACCATGCCACTTCTCCCCAGCCAAACCTCACAAAACCTAATGATCTTACTGAACAACAGAGCCAATCAACATCTGTTACAGTATATATATATATTCAGATTCAATATAAGGCCCTAATTCTTATCATTGTGCTTTATTATGACCTATCTTGCTGCTTCTTCTTAATCAACTTGAGGATCAGTGTCATGAGAGATAATTGGCTGAAGTGATCCTTGTCACACGAAAGCTGAGCCGGAACAGATATATTGGAGACTGCATTTCATGTCTGACTGCTTGGGCAGCCTTGCCCTGTCTTTTACATGCTCTTTGATTCAGAACATTGGAACAGGAGTAGGCCATTCAGCCCCTTGAGCCTGTTATGCCATTCAATTAGGTCATGGCAGATCTGTATCTTAACTCCATTTACCTGCCTTGGTTCCATATCACTTGATACTCTTACCTAACAAAAATCTATCTAGGTTAATCTCAGCTTTGAAATTTTCAATTGATCAAGCCTCAACAGCTTTTTGAGAGAGTTCCAGATTTTCATTACCCCTTGTGTGAAGAAGTGATTCCTGACATCACCCCTGAACTGCCTAGCTCTAATTTTAAGGTTATGCCCCCTTGTTTTGGACTACCCCTCCAGAGGAAATAGTTTCGCTCTCTCTACCCAATCAAATCCTTTAAACACATAGGGGGAGAAATTGGGTATAGCCCCATTTGGGGCGCTAGTTCTGGCGAAGCGCAAAGCCTAGCGCCAGTTGTGATTTAGCGCCACCTGGCGCGATATTGGGTTGCAGTGCCCCTAAAGGTGATTGCGGCGCTAAATCAGGTGCTGCACGCTACTCTTCAGGCACTAACCCGGCGACGCAACCAATTTCGCCGCGGCGGGGCGCAGCGAAGGTGCTGTCAATAATCACTTTCCCTGAGGCACAGTGGCGCCGGCCAGCTCTTAAAGGGGCAGGTCAATTGGCATCACCAGACACACTCACTGCCTTGTAGGCCTTCAAAGCGGTGGGAGCCTACCTGTGGCGCACCAGCCTAGCAAGACATGGAAAGGGTGAGGCAGAGAGCGGAACGACTCACTGATGGGGCATTGGATGCTTTGGTTGGCGCAGTGGAATCAAGGCCAAGGAAGATGGTCGGAATGTGATTTATGTTTTGGACAGTCTCCCGGGTGTGAGAGGCTGTTATGTGTCAGTGTATTAGTTTTGCTTTCTGTTGCCATAGCTTTCTCATGTTTGAAGGAACCACATTTTGTGTAATGAAACACTTTCTTCATTTACAATGGCCATGCCTGCTATTTACATGCATCTTGCCCTTCACAGGCTTGGGGGTATCAGACCGGTTCCATTCCTGTTCTTGGAATGGCAGCAAGCATTCCATGAGAGGGGCCTAGAAGCTACTTCTGATCAGCCTCTGATGCGCAGCCTGAGAAGAGCTGCTCGCGTAGAAGTTCAGGCCAGCAGGCATCTCCTCAGCCACCGACAGAGATGTCCTGCATCTTATCTGAGGCTGCAGATCTGGCTGAAGCAGCTGGCACAGCTCAGTCACCACCTCCTTTCTAAATCGCAGCCTTCTGACACACTGCTCCTCCGGCATGTTCATGTAGGAAAACTGCTGTCGGAAAACCCTGCCAGTGTAAGGTCTGCTGTGGCGACGTCTGTTGGCCCTCCTCCGTCTGGCCATGCCCGCCCCCCTCTCCCAGCGTCTCAGTGCCCTTTCCAGATGATTCAGCAGCAGGACGTTCCTCTCCAATGCAGCCCCCATAATAAGTGGCCACAGGAAGGTTCCCCATTGTCAAAGCTCACCAACAGCAAGGTGATGGTCAGAAGGCTGAAGATCGTCTGCCTGCGCTGGCTCAGTGGTCAAATGGCTCTCAGTGTGCAGCTCAGCAAATCTTTGTAGCTCTCAAGGAAGTTGTGCTCCAAAAATGGCTGCCGCTTTTAAACCACACCAGTCCCCTTTAAATAATGCTCCTCCAGCCTGAGAGCGACTTGGTAAGGTTCAGGTAAGCTGTCACTATTAGCACCAGGCGCTACGGAGGGGGGTGCCACTGAATTTCCGGTCCGGGGCACCCAAAAGGCATTGCACACTCAAATGACGTCATAATCAGCCTGCGCCCATGAGCGGGCGCTAAGATTTAGTGCCGGCGCTAAATGCATGCTCAATATGGGGCGAGGCGCTAGGCGCCTTGCGCCCGCCCGGAAATTGGCTAGCGCCCTACTTCTCAGCCTCTTTAGGCATTAATCGGTGGTGCTAACAACCGAATTTCTCCCCCATAGACTTCTATACACAGGGGAATAGAAGCCTAGCCTATGGAGCTTGTCCTCATAATTTAGCCGCGGTATCATTATTGGTATAATTAGCCTCTGTAAGCCTCAGAGTGCGGTCGGAGGCCTGGCGTGTGCTTTTATTCTGAGAGAGAACAGCATCATGTTGGTTGGTTCCAGCTGTGCCATTGGTACGGGGCCCAAGTTGTACTGGGCTGTGGAGGCTCAGTCATTGGGTATATTCAAAACAGAAGTCGATAGATTTCTGACTAGTAAGGGCATCAAGGGATATGGCGATAAGGCCGGTGAATAGAATTGAGGCAGAAGATCAGTCATGATCTCATTGATCTGACATCGGTAGTGGGGAAAATGCTAGAGTCCATTATAAAAGATGTAATAGCAGAGCACTTGGAAAACAGTGACAGGATCGGACAAAGTCAACATGGATTTACAAAAAGTAAATCGTGCTTGACTAATCTACTGGAATTTTTTGTGGATGTAACTGGTAGAATAGATAAGGGAGAACCAGTGGATGTGGTGTATTTGGACTTTCAGAAGGCTTTCAATAAGGTCCCGCATAAGAGATTAGTGTGTAACATTAAAGCACATGGAATTGGGGGTAAGGTACTGACTTGGATAGAGAACTGGTTGGCAGGCAGGAAGCAAAGAGTTGGAATAAACGGGTCTTTTTCCGAGTGGCAGGCAGTGACTAGTGGGGTACCGCAGGGATCAGTGCTAGGACCCCAGCTATTCACAATATATATTAATGATCTAGACAAGGGAACTAAATGTAATATCTCCAAGTTTGCAGACGACACAAAGTTGGGTGGGCATGTGTGCTGTGAGGAGGATGCAGAGAAACTCCAGTATGATTTGGACAGGTTGGGTGATTGGGCAGATGCATGGCAGATGCAGTATAATGTGGATAAATGCAAGGTTATCCACTTTGGTGGCAAAAACAGGAAGGCAGATTATTATCTGAATGGCAATAGATTGGGAGAAGGGGAAATGCAACGAGACCTGGGTGTCCTTGTGCACCAGTCGCTAAAGGTAAGCATGCAGGTGCAGCAGGCGGTTAAGAAGGCAAATGGTATGTTGGCCTTCATAGCGAGAGGATTCGAGTACAGGAACAAGGATATCTTGCTGCAGTTGTACAGGGCCTTGGTGAGACCACACCTTGAGTATTGTGTGCAGTTTTGGTCGCCTTATCTGAGGAATTATGTTCTTGCCATGGAGGGAGTGCAGCGAAGATTCACCAGGCTGATGCCTGGGATGGCAGGAATGACGTATGAGGAGACATTAGGTCGATTGGGCTTATATTCGCTGGAGTTTAGAAGAATGAGAGGGAATCTCATTGAAGCTTATAAAATTCTAACAGGACTAGACAGACTAGATGCAGGAAGGATGTTCCTGATGGCGGGAGAGTCCAGAACCAGGGGTCACAGTCTAAGGATAAGGGGTAATCCATTTAGGACAGAGATGGGGAGGAATTTCTTCACCCAGAGAGTGGTGAACCTGTGGAATTCTCTACCACAGAAGGCAGTTGAGGCCAATTCATTAAATATATTCAAGAAGGAGTTAGATATATTTCTTAAGGCTAAAGGGATCAAGGGATATGGGGAGAAAGCAGGGACAGGGTACTGAATTTGGAGGATCAGCCATGATCTCATTAAATGGCGGAGCAAGCTCAAGGGGCTGAATGGCCTACTCCTGCTCCTATCTTCTATGTTTCTATGTTTCTATGAATGGCAGAGCAGCCTCGAAGGGCCAAATGGCCTGCTCCTGCTCCTATTTCTTATGTTCTTAAGTTGAGGCTGCCCACAGTTCAGTGGGAGGGCAGATCTAATAGTTACTACCAGATCCTGAAAGCCTTGAGGGGGCCTCTGGTAAGCTGGTCACAAGTTTCTGAAGGTGGGAATGCAGTGATCCCTCTCCAATCTACCCCCAGGGCTCAAGAGCTGATGTCTGTACTTCGGAGGGCAGGAGGCACTGACTTGCCCTGTGCCACTTCTGCGGGAGGGAATGGTTACAGATGGCAATGAAGCTGCCACATGCAGCAGTGTGTTTCAATCATTATGCAGACGAGCTGGAACCTGCAAACTCTGGCAGCGTCAGTGGCACACATCACTGGCGGACAGAAGTCCCACCCTACTGGCATTCCACCCTCCCAAAAGGATCCAAGGAAATTCTGGGCTTGCGCATTTTGTGCAACCAATATTTTCAACCAAATCAACAGAATTGTGAAAATTAAAAAATCAGTTTAATTTTGAAGTTACCAAACACGTTCATGCCTTAACTTAAGGAAAATATCAACTCCTGATAATGGTATCCGCATAAATGCATTTGGACTCTTTGATATCAATGTCATGAAATACTTCCCAAATTGTACTGTAGGGATTAAAATAAAACCATTGACAGCAGAGAAAATTAGAGGCCCTGATCAATTTCAGTTGGTACTTAGCCAGTGGGTTATGATGTTGAAGAATGCCTCTTCTGGAGCTTCTGTTGCATCAGAATTCCCGGGAATACCATGGGCACTGCACATTTAGCACCAGATCTTATGGCACCAAGAAAAACCTTACAAGTCATAAAGACACACGAAAGGTTAAAGCGTGACAATATTCTTTTCTTCACGATGCCTTCGAACCATCCCATGAAAACAGAAATCATCCAATTCCCAAGAGGTACTCAAGTCACACCAGTTTAGACAGCTGGGACAGAAGACAGGCTCCTCCTCTGTTCCCTATCTTTACAAAAAGGCCTGTGGAATGCAGATATGCTGTGCACTGGAGCCTACTGTCAAAGTTCTTATCTGTGCTACGTCAGAATGACAGCATGCGATATCGGGCTAGATGATATTCACTGGAGGAAACACCCATTAGATGGTATGGGATTCTTTCCACGCCAATCTGATGGATGGCTGTACTGGTAAGTATGACATTATTCCACTTATTGCCAGTCACTCTACATTGTATCTGGGCCATGTCATACCTAATATAGAATTGCTTGATGAGCTATTCCTGCACTGCCCAAACAATGCAGCAACTCCATTCTCAACCCTCCCCTCCTAAAGTGACCTAAAGTACAGCCTATCCTTATGACCTCTTGGCAGATTTGCAAACGTGCTGTCTATTCTTCCTGTGTGAGCCTAAATCCTGAGGCTATTCGCCATCACAGCCGAATCTGATCATATCCTCATTTAATGTCCACACAAACAGTTGGGTTGCTGGATAGTGATTGAGAGCAGCAATCCTCAGCTACCTCTTCCCCGCCTTAGCCAAGGAGCATTGAAATAAAGTGTCGCACCCCAACTGCTGCCCTGGCTGGCGTCAATTAACTCAGCAGAGACCAGAGGTGGATTTTAACCTGGAGAGGATTTCGGGTGGGTGGGGGTGGTGAGAGTGCAAAATGCACCCAATCTCATAAATTTCAGGCCCAGGGTATTTTAACTCCTGTGCCTCATTAACATTTGATTGGTAGGCTTCCCATCCGATCACGTCTGGAACGCGCAGCCCGCCCACTTTCTGGGCATAATTTCCGGCGGGTCTCCAGAGCCTTATTTTAAGTGATAATGTCCCTCCTAATGGGAGGTGGCATTCACTTTACTAAGATTGCTGTCTTTTAGTTGGAAGCAAGCCCCAAGTTTCTGTGATGCAAGAGACGTAGGCAAGGAGGGATGTTCTCTTTTCCTCAGGTGAGATGACGATTGTCAAGATTGATGTACACCAAGCATAATAAGAGGTTGCAGAGATGGTCATCTCCAGGAACATCGTCCCCAGGATCTGGATCCAATGCAGGAAAAGCCTGTCAAAAGCAGCAAGGCTAAGTGCAGCTCTTCATGTCACCATCTTATATAACACCCGGCAACAGTTCTTCCCCTTTTCCCAGCACTCTGAACAATTCCCTCCCCTGTATCACATTCTTCCCCACCCATCACATGAACACACTGTACCACTTCTCATTCTCAGTCCAAACACACAGTCACTTCTTGCTTACTGCCTTCACAGCAATCACCAACAGTATGCTGGTCTCAAATGTAGTCATTGCAGAATGAGGAATTCTCCACCTGACTTGTTATTCACTTCACACTCCAATCACTTGTTTTCGATTCAACACCTCCTCATCCTGCTTGCATCTTGCCTCTTCTCCCTCTCGGCATTCGAGACACTCAGCATAAAGGTGGATGAAACAGTATGTGCATGCACAAAAGAAAATGTCTCAATTTACCTAGTTGGTCTCCAACAGGCCTATAGCAGACCCATGGCAGATTTAAATATAAAAACATGACAGCAACGTGGAAAGGTCATTTAGACAACATTCTCCAAGGACCCACACTATAACAGAAAAATAACCTTATGATTAGTGCATAAGGTTAAGGAGTATTGGCACAGCAGTAAAGCATTTTGGAGTAAATGTAATTTTTCCAATAGCATATAGGAACATACTGTTCTTAAGCCTAATGCCAACAATAATATAAGGCGATGATAACGTTCTCAAAAGTCAATAGTTGCTTTTATATTGGATTAAATGCCATGTTACTGTCAATTTTTCCAACACGGTTTTGTACAGCCAAGGGCAACCCCAAAGTAACCTTGCCCAGTTTGCTAAGGTCAGTGGCACTGGCTGGGAAGAATTTTTTTTTGCTGTATCTTTCTGACTATTCAGCTTTGCAAATCTGGCAAATTTTCTTACTGGATATTTTGTAAGACCCACACATCAGGAGCTGGCATTAGAACAACATTAACCCAATATTAAAGCAACTTATGAGTTATGATATTGTATAACATCTCAACCTGGGGATTCAAAACATCCAAACAACTGATTTTTTTCTATCTATTTGGATATGCAAATCTAAACCATTCAATTCCACTTTCATAAACCTGCTACCAGGTTAAGTTGCTATAGGGTATGAGCTTATCTGACTCTAATTGGTTGAACTACTTTAAAACATTTGTGTTATGTTGCATGCTGTGTCAGATCCTCCGCCTGCTTCACGACGACATGCAAGCCGTTATCCTGACCAATGGATCCACCACAGACCCAACTCACATGCGGACTGGGGTCAAGCAAAGCTGTGTCATCGCACCAACACTCTTCTCAATCTTCCTGGCTGCAATGCTCCATCTCACGCTCAGTAAGCTCCCTGCTGGAGTGGAGCTAATTTACAGAACAAATGGGAAACTGTTCAACCTCCATCGCCTCCAGTCCAGATCCAAGGTCATCCCATCCTCTGTCATTGAATTACAGTATGCTGACGATGCTTGCGTCTGCGCACACTCTGAGGTCGAACTCTAAACCATCGCCAACACCTTCAACGAAGTGTACGAGAGCATGGGCCTTACACTAAACATCCATAAGATAAGGGTCCTCTACCAAACTGCCCCCGCCACACAGTACTGCTCCCCGATTATCAAAATCCATGACGAGGCCTTGGACAACGTGGACCACTTTCCATACCTCGGGAGCCTACTGTCAACAAGGGCAGACGTCGATAAGGAAGTCCAACATCGCCTTCAGTGTGCCAGTGCAGCCTTCGGTCACCTGAGGAAGAGAGTGTTCGAAGACCAGGACCTCAAACCCAGCACCAAGCTCATGGTCTACAGAGCAATAGTGATACCTGCCCTCCTGTATGCTTCAGAGACATGGACCATGTACAGCAGGCACCTCAAAGCACTGGAGAGGTACCACCAACACTGCCTCCACAAGGTCCTGCAAGTCCATTGGCAGGATAGGCGCACCAATGTCAGTGTTCTCGCTCAGGCCAACATCCCCAGCATCGAAGCTTTGACCACGCTCGATCAGCTCCGATGGATGGGCCACATCGTTGGTGTTATAAATCTCATCATTCATCAAGAAACTACTCATGAAATAACGCTGGACGGCCAGCTGGTGGCGCCGTCCAAGGAGTATAAATACTCGGGCGTCGGCCCCAGCTTTCCAGGGACATTTTGTAAGACAAGGAACTAGTGAAGTACAACTAGACCTCCATGTTCTGAAACAAGTTGATTAAAGCCTTGCTTTATGCTCAAACCAAGTGCGTAGTGAGTTTTATTACGTCAGTTGGCATGCCCAATATGAGACTCTCAAAACAAGCGCTGTACTCGGAGCTTCGGCACGGCAAGAGAGCCCCAGGTGGGCAGAGGAAACACTTCAAGGACACCCTCAAAGCCTCCTTGAAAAAGTGCAACATCCCCACCGACACCTGGGAATCCCTGGCCCAAGACCACACAGCATCTGGGAAGGCGCCGAACACCTCCAGTCTCTTCGCCGGGAGCAAACGGAAGCCAAGCGCAGGCAGCGCAAGGAGCGCACATCAACCCAAGCACCCCAGCCACCCGTCCCTTCAACCACTGTCTGCCCCACCTGTGACAGAGACTGTAGGTCCTGCATTGGACTCATCAGTCACCTGAGAACTCATTTTTAATGTGGAGGCAAGTCATCCTCGGTTCCGATGGACTGCCTAAGAAGAGAAGAGAAGAAGAAGAGAAGCTGTGTCAGGTGATGTTCCAAACAGGGGCATTGCGTTATTAAATGGCTGGGATCTTTTTACTTTCTTTTTTCATGTGACCACAAGTTGTACTGTGGAACCTCAATTATCTGCACTTCAGTCATTCACCTTCCTGGCAATCCGCCAGAATTTTCACAGGTCATATCTTACATGCAACATCATAACTACAAAATGATTTTCTTGTTATTTGTATTGTACTTGTCTTCATTTCTTTGCTTAGAGTTTTGCTGTTCTACACATGCAAGATCAAAATTTGGAGACTCTCAATTAGTTGTCAGTTTTTGTTATCCACTTGGGGGGGTTTATCCCTTCCATCATGGAGGATAATGGGGGGATTCCACTATAGAGGTGGGCATGTGTGACAGGAAGGGACAGAGCATATACACATAAGAGTGCATCAGAAAGGGGGGTCAGAATAGGGAAAAATGGTAAAAAGACAAAATTAAAAGCTCTATATCTGAACGCACACAGCATTCGTAACAAGATAGATGAGTTGACAGCACAAAATAAATAAATGCGTATGATCTGATAGCCATTAGAGAGACGTGGTTGCAAGGTGACCAAGGCTGGGAACTGAATATTCAGGGATATTTGCCATTCCATAAGGATAGACAGAAAGGAAAAGGAGGTGGTGTAGCTCTGTTAATAAGGGATGAGATCAGTGCAGTAAAGAGAAATGATAGTGGCCTAGAAGATCAAGATGTAGAATCAGTTTGGGTGGAGATAAGAAATAATGACGGTAAGAAGTCACTGGTGGGAGTGGTCTACAGGCCCCCAAACAGTAGCCACACTGTAGGACAGAGTATAAATCAAGAAATAATAGAGGCTTGGAAGAAAGGTACGGCTATAATCATGGGAGATTTGAATTTTCATATTGATTGGACAAAGCAAATTGGCAAAAGTAGACTTGAGGAAGAGTTCTTAGAGTGTATACGGGATGGCTTCTTGGAACAATACATTGTGGAACCAATTGGAAGAAGACTATTTTAGATCTGGTAATGTGTAGCGAGGCACGATTAATTAATTATATCGAAGTGAAGGATCCTCTTGGGAAGAGTGATCATAGCATGGTAGAATTTCAAATTCAGTTTGAGGGTGAGAAAGCTAGGTCTCAAACTAGTGTCCTGAACTTAAACAAAGGTAATTACAAAGGTATGAAGGCAGACTTGGTTTAGGGGAATGGGAAAATATATTACAGGGTAAGACTGTAGAAAAGCAGTGGCAAACATTTAAGGAGATATTTCATAACTCTCAGCAAAGATATATTCCAGTGAGAAAGAAAGACTCTAAGAGAAGGATGAATCATTCGTGGCTAACGAAGGAAGTAAAGGATGGTATCAAATTGAAAACAAAGGCATACAATGTTGCAAAGAATAGTGAAAGGCCAGAGGATTAGGAAATTTTTAAAAACCAGCAAAGGACGACCAAAAAAATGATAGAGAGAAGATAGCTTATGAGAGTAAGCTAGCAAGAAATATAAAAACAGACAGTAAGAGCTTTTACAGGTATATAAATAGAAGAGAGTAGCTAAAGTAAATGTTGGTCCCCTAGAGGATGAGTCTGGGGAATGAATAACGGGAAACAGGGAAATGGCGGAGATTTGAACAAATATTTTCTATCGGTCTTCACGGTAGAAGACACTAAAAGCATCCCAATAATGGATAATCAAGGGGTTATTGTGGTGGGGGGGGGGATTAAAACAATCACTATCACGAGAGAGAAAGTACTTGGCAAACTAATGGGACTAAAGGTGGACAAGTCCCCTGGACCCGATGGCCTGCATCCTCGAGTCTTAAAAGAGGTGGCTGCAGAGATAGTGGATGCATTGGTTGTAATCTACCAAAATTCCCTGGATTCTGGAGAGGTCCCAGAGATCTGGACTAGAAAACCGCAAATATAACGCCCCTATTTAAGAAAGCAGGCAATTGTCGACCAGTTAGCCTAACATCTGTCATAGGGAAAATGCTGGAGTCCATCATTAAGGAAGTGGCAGCAGGACATTTAGAAAATCATAATGGCCCAGAAATTCGGGTCGGAGGCTTCCCGCGGGTGCAAGCCTCCGACCTGCACTTACCTAGCACGCCGGCCGTTGGACTGTGGGCCCGCGTGGGATTCCGATCCTGGGCCTCTTCCAACTGCCGGCGCGCAGTGCTTGCATATCCCAGGGGCGCAGTTAGTTCGATGCATCCCCTGGGATGGAATATAAAAATAGGGAGGTATTGCTTCAGTTGTACAAGGTATTGGTGAGACCGCACCTGGAATACTGCATACAGTTTTGGTGTCCATACTTAAGAAAAGACATACTTGCTCTCGAGTCAGTACAAAGAAGGTTCACTCGGTTAATCCCGGGGATGAGGGGATGGACATATGAGGAGAGGTTGAGTAGATTGGGACTCTACTCATTGGAGTTCAGAAGAATGAGAGGCGATCTTATTGAAACATATAAGAATGTGAAGGGGTTGGATCGGGTGGATGCGGGGAGGATGTTCCCGATGATGGGTGAAACTAGAACTAGGGGGCATAGTCTTAGAATAAGGGGCTGCTCTTTCAAAACTGAGATGAGGAGGAACTACTTCACTCAGAGGGTGGTAGGTCCATGGAATATGCTGCCCCAAAAAGCTGTAGAAGCTACATCATTACATAAATTTAAAACAGAAATAGACAGTTTCCTAGAAGTAAAGGGAATTAAGGGTTACGGGGAGCGGGCAGGAATTTGGACATGAGTCTAGGTTCGGATCGGACATGGCCCTGTGGGTAGCGGAGCGGGCCCAGGGGCCGTGTAGCCTGATCCTGCTCCTGTTTCGTGTGTCTAATTCTGTTAGATTCAGGAGATGGTTCTGTGATAGTGGATTGGCGGTTAGGATCAGATCAGCCATGATCTTATTGAATGGCGGAGCAGGCTCAAGGGGCCGATTGGCCGACTCCTGCTCCTATTTCTTATGTTCTTATGTTCTTATCACATGGGCCACGGAGAGCCAATGGTAGCAGGGAAATGCCCATTCATAAAATTGACAGGAAGAGCTGTCAAAACTATAAATACTATAAGCCCCAAAACATCACTAAAACTTCAAATACATTTTTTAAAACAATCACATTTTTAAAATAACTTTAAATTACATAAAATAACTATTTTAAACAATAATTTAAATTTTTGAAAAAATTAATTACATTTTCTAACAGGGCTAAAAATAAACTTACCTTTCTTAAAAGTATTTAAAAATAATAAACCTGTGGAAAAAATGTTTTAATTTTAATTAATTCACCACTTACCTTGTTAAAAGCAGGCCTTGCGCCTGCTTTTTAAAAGTGTAACTCCTGCAGACTTACCCTCCCGGAGAAACCTGCAAAAAAAATGTAAGTTCCATGCGCACGCGCTGCCTCTCCGGCGTACGCGTCGACCTCTGAACCCCTTCCTTTAAGGGAACAGAAGTTCCGGTTTCCCGCGCATGCGCAGTGCGTGCACGAAACCGGCACTTCCATTGGGCCTACGGGTGAGTACCCTATGCGTACTCACCCATGGAGACCTGAATTTCTGAGCCAATATAGTCAAGCAGAGTCAACATGGTTTTATGAAAGGGAAATCATGTTTGATAAATTTGCTGGAATTCTTTGAGGATGTAATGAGCAGGGTGGATAAAGGGGAACCAATAGATGTCGTGTATTTGGATTTCCAGAAGGCATTCGATAAGGTGCCACATAAAAGGTTACTACACAAGATAAGAGCTCACTGGGTTGGGGGTGATATAGCAGCATGGATAGAGGATTGGCTAACTAACAGAAAACAGAGAGTTGGGATAAATGGGTCATTTTTAGGTTGGCAAACTGTAACTAGTGGAGTGCCGCAGGGATCAGTGCTGGGGCCTCAACTATTTACAATCTATATTAATGACTTGGATGAAGGGACCAAGTGTAATCTAGTCAAATTTGCTGATGATACAAAGATAGGGGGGAAAGCAAATTGTGTGGAGGACGTAAAGAATCTCCAAAGGAATATAGATAGGCTAAGCGAGTGGGCAAAAATCTGTCAGGTGGAATTTAATGTGGGAAAATGTGAGGTTATCCACTTTGGTAGGAAAAATAAAAAAGCAAATTATTATTTAAATGGGGAGAGATTACAAAATGCTGAGGTACAGAGGGATCTGGGGGTCCTTGTACATGAATCACAAAAGGTTAGCATGCAGGAAGGCAAATGGAGTGTTGGCATTTATTGCTAAGGGAATGGAGTATAAAAGTAGTGAAGTCCTGTTACAACTGTACAGGGCATTGGTGAGACCACACCTGGAGTACTGCATACAGTTTTGGTCTCTTTATTTAAAGAAGGATATACTTGCATTGGAGGCAGTTCAGAGAAGGTTCACGGGGTTGATTCCGGAGATGAAGGGGTTGTCTTATGAAGAAAGGTTGAGCAGGCCTATACTCACTAGAGTTTAGAAGAATGAGAGGTGATCTTATTGAAACATATAAGATTCTGAAGGGGCTTGACAGGGTAGATGCTGAGAGGATGTATCTCCTCGTGGGGGAATCTAGAACTAGGGGGCATAATTTCAGAATAAGGGGGCACCCATTTAAATTGGAAATGAGGAGGAATTTCTTCTCACAGTGGGTCGTGAATCTTTGGAATTCTCTTCCCCAGAGAGCTGTGGAGGCTGGGTCATTGCATATATTTAAGGTGGAGATAGACAGATTTTTGAAAGGTAAGGGAGTCAAGGATTATGGGGAGCAGGCAGGGAAGTGGAGTTGAGGCCAAGATCAGATCAGCCATGATCTTATTGAATGGCAGAGCAGGCTAGAGGGGCCAAATTACCTACTCCTGCTCCTACGTCTTATGTTCTTATGTTCTTATGTTCTTATGTTTGCCAGTCCAACCTCCCTCAGCTCTTTGCTTCTCCAAACAGACTTTCCAGCTGGCTGCTTGGAGACAAGGTCTATCCACTGAAGACCTGGCTCATGACACCCTTGAGGAGGCCAAGTACTGAGGCCAAGAAGAGATATAATGAAAGCCACATTTCCACCGGATGTGTATTAGAGCAGACAATAGGCATGCTGAAAATGTGCTTCAGATGGCTTGACAGATCTGGAGGAGCCCTTCAGTACACACCAGCCAGGGTTTCCAGAATTGTCGTGGTCTGCTGCACCCTGCACAACATAGCGCAGCAGTGAGGATTAGCGCTGCTAAAGGAGCAAGGCACTGAGTGCAGAAGAGGAGGAGGAGGAGGAACCAGTGGTCCAAATCCCACCAGCACCCGAGCACATTGCTGCCCGGGAGGCCAAGGATGGGCTCATCATGGCCAGATTTACTTAACTTTACGCAGTACACCCATATGGCTGCCACATGCTGCACCAGGTTGGCACCACCCCACAGCAACACCATAAAGGATCCCTACAATGACCAAGCCATTCCTTTCACACTGACCACCATTGCTGGAGGTAACGTTATGTCTCACCATTCACTCCAACTCAATAAGCCACTTCAAAAAGTGCACACAAATTTGTCCAAGACCACACTATTCAAAACTTTAAAGAAACAGTGAATAAAACACCCAAGTGCCTACCCTTGTGAATCTACTTGTGTGTCATCTCCCACCTCCAGCTGCTCAGCGACTCCCGAAACTTCTAAGGCAGTCTCCTCTGCTGTTGTTAGGGTCACCAATGATGGCAGCCTGCTCACTTCCCTGCTGCGACTGCTTAGACACTCTTGGTGGACATCCTCTGGGTTTTGGAGCCTCTGATGGCCCCACCAAAGTCTGCTCCTTCTGTGACTATGCAGGGGCAGACTTGGCCATCGCTGTCCGAGAGGGCATCTGGGGCTCTGACTGAGGGGGAGGCAATGGGGGAGAAGTGTGAGCACTTTGAGAGGAGCCCACACTTCCATGTGCCCTCTCACCATCATCCCACTCATGGGCCACCCGCACTTCCCTGCTGGCAAGGAGCTGGAGAGCACCATGCTGCATATCAGTGGGACCATGAGGACCCAGGTCCATGTTGACATCCCTCCTAGAGAGGAGGTCTATGAGCCTCTGCCATCTATTCTCCATAGATAGCCATCTATCCTCCTTAGATAGCCATCTATTCTCCATAGAGACCATGTGCTCCTGTGAGTGGCGCATTAGCTGCTCCATGCGTGGCCATCCTATCCATGGAAGAGCCTACAGTCGCCATTGCCTGCAACACGGTGGTGCTCATGTTAGAGATGGACTCCTCCATTCTCTGCACATTTGCAGACATCGCACTTGCAAAACCTGTCAGAGCCCCCTGCACTTCTTGCTGCACCTCCAGGAATGCCCTCTTTCTGGATGTCCCATGAGGCTCAACATCTGCATGCAGCTGAGCAGAGCTGGGAGCATCCTGCGCCCTCCGGCGAGGAGTCTCCACTGCTGTCTCTGTCCCCACCATCTGATCTTGCTCAGTTGTGATCTGTGAGACACCAGGTGACACTACTCTATCTCGCGTGGAACCCACTGAGGTGTGCGTATCTGCGCTGGTGCTGGCTGCGCTTATGTCTGGTGTTGTGTGACTTCTTACTTATGTCTGGTGACAGTGTGCCCTCGGAGGTTGGAGGCTCCTCTGAGGAGTCATCTTCCTCTTCTTCCTGGACAGTGGTGGGGGGCTCTTGATGGACCTGTGGGAGAGTAAAGAGATGAGTTAGATATGTCATATGAAGAATGGGTAGATACCATTATGCACAAGATGACCATTCAGTGGCTGCTGACATCAGGCCCCATATGAGTGACTGATGTATGCCATGTAGCTGTATGATATGTAATTCTGTCACCAGGTTGTTGAGATGTCCCCCTCTCTTCATTTCCCACCTCCAGCTGCTCAGCGACTCCCGAAACTTCTAAGGCAGTCTCCTCTGCTGTTGTTAGGGTCACCAATTATGGCATTCCACCTTTGGTTCTCTTCCTCTCCCTCTTATTGTGGGCTCTCTTTTCCTGCAAGGAGGGAAAGAAGAGAAGGTTGAGTGAAAGTGATGGAATGAGTGTAAGGAATGGATGGGTTACACCTTTAGAGGGAGACTATGATGGAGTGGGGTGCCAAAGCCAAGTGGCCTCCTTGTATGTTGTTAGTTGGTATGATTGCATTAGGATGAGTGTGAAGGGTGGCCTCACAATCCTCCAGCCTCTGAGGGTGCACCGTCACCAGACACCCTGCACCAGCGCAGATACGCACACCTCGGTGGGTCCCACGTGGGATAGAGTAGTGTTGTCACTTGGTGTCTCACAACTCATAAGTGAGCAAGAGGGAGAGCTTCACAAGTGTCCTTCCAACATTCCATACTGGCCTGATAAGATGGAAGACAAAAAAGTCAAAGCAACACTCAGGAAACCAAGGGGTTAAGTACTGGATACCATGAAAATGTGAAGGGAAATTGTGCTGCTGACTCTGTTAATAACTGAGAGGCCAAACAAAGTCCACTGGGTGTGTATTCGTTCTGGCTCCAGTGATGATGTAATCTGGGTTGTTCTGGGCACACTATTCATCACTATGGACACAGCGCGGTGGCAAATTGGGGTCAGTCTTTGGTCTAAGAAGGTGTTAGAAAGTCAGACAATCTTTGCTTTGACTGATTTAGTCCGTCAGCTATTTCACTTGATAATAGCTTCGTTATAATAACAGCTTAATACAGTCACATTGAGTACAATTAACTATTACACACCCCTATATATAAAACAGGATGTTTACCACTACCTCCCTTCGTGCATTATTTAATTGCACTGCAATCGGAAAACAAAATTGTTGTTTTAAATTCCCTACAAAAGTACAAATGCTTTAGAACATGTTATATAATGCTCTGGTGGAGACCATTTCAAATTGACAGCAAACCCCTATTAAAGGGGCTGTGTCATCATTTTAAGGATAATTTGTAGACAATGGATAAGTTTAGCTTCTGGAACAATCTGTCCATAAAGCTGTGCTGTTGTGGTGGATGTTGTAAATGTGACCATGTCTGGTGCAATTTAAACTTCCTGCAGTTTTTATTTATTTTGCTAACTATCTCCCTCCACCCCTGTTAAAGGCATTGATTCCTGCTTGGACACAGTTTCACAGGTCTCAGGCACCCTCCAGTATCTCACCCATTCTTTATGAGCTTAGACACTGGTAGCATACTGTTGTGTATGTACCTTTAAGAGAAGAACTGATTTTATACTGCAGTACCGGCAGTGACCACCCCTGTATAAAAGGCCCTAGCAGGCTTCTGTACTTCAGTCTGACGTTACCCTCTGTTCAGTAAAATACCTGTTTAATTGTTCTCCCGAAGTCCGTGTATTATTGAGGCGTGGACTTTACAGTGGTGACGAGCAAGTTCGAACTCACCTGCAGTACTGCATCACCTCACGGGGACCTTTCCCTGAGAAGAAGTTTCTTGGAGGCCGGAGTCAGAGCAACGGGCGTCGACCGCGGGCAACCGCCCAAGGATCCATCGGTGTTCGGAGAATTGCGGGAGAGGCTGTGGAGAGCTGAGCTTGGCTCCCCAGTCAAGGTATTCCAGCAAATCGTGCTGGTAGCAGGCAGTGCGCTGACCCTTCCGGACTGCGGCGGGCTCGAGCTCGATTGAGCGGCTCTGCAAAAGGAGCCGCGCAGCGTCGCCGGGAGGAAAGAGAGAGAGAGAGGGTGGAGCGCACAGCGCGCGGTCGGTGCTCAAGAACCGGGCAGCGGAGAGAAAATAAACGAGGGGAAGGAAAAGTGAGACGCGCCGAAGCCGCGGGTCGCCACCATTACCCTGTAGAATGCTAGGAGCAGCGTGGCAGCAAGGGGAAGAAGGAAAAGCGTGGGAGGCGCCATTTTATTCCATTGGGGAAGAAGAAAAAGTGCGGGAGGCGCCATTTTAAATCACCCAAGATGCCGAAAAGTGGCAGTATCACTGCTTTCGACAACGAGGTAGAAGACTGGACCACGTATGTGGAAAGAATTGAAGTGTACTGCAAGGCAAATGAGGTGGCCGATGGAAAGAAGGCGTTGGTATTATTAAATTTGATGGACGCGAGAACGTACGGCCTATTGCGGAATTTAATTACCCCAGCTAAACCAATGGAGAAAAGTTTTGAGGAGATTGTTAATATCTTACAGGAACACCTAAACCCTACACCACTGCTGATAGCAGAAAGATTCAAGTTCCATAAAAGAAACCAGCACAACGATGAGAGCAATGCTGACTATCTTACGGAACTACGCAAGTTATCAAAGCGCTGCCAGTTCGGAGCAGGACTGGCAGACAATTTACGGGATAAGTTTGTCTGCGGGCTCCAGAGTGAAGGAGCCCAGAAACGACTACTTTCGGAAAAGGACCTGACGCTAGAACAGGCTTTCAGCGTGGCAGTATCCTATGAAGCAGCAGCACGGGGAGCTGCGGAAATACAACAGAAACCACAAGAATACAGCGCTAACGAAATGGCGTATGGAGCAGAAAAGTGCTATCGCTGCGGCAGAACAACCCATGATCAGAAGGACTGCTGGTTTAAGGACAAAGTATGCAGGCAATGCGGGAAAATGGGACATATAGCAAGAGTCTGCAGGTCGGGAAAGAAAACCAACACTACAAGAACTACTAAGGAAAAGTACAAGAAAGTAAAAAAAATGACAGACAGTAGTTCGGAAGATCAGGAGAGTGATAACGACTCCGGGAGCCGGAGATTAAGTTGTCTAAAGTTACACAACGTGATCGCAAAGGAGGATCACCGAACCATTTGGGTCACCCTCATGATAGCAGGGTCCCAAGTAAAGATGGAATTGGATACAGGATCAGCCCTAACTGTCATGAATCGACGAGACTATGAGCGGCTATTCTCACACATACCCTTAAAGGACACGTCCATTGTATTGAAGACATACACAGGGCAAAAAGTCTACCCCAGAGGAAAAATAAGGGTGCCAGTTAAATATAACGCCAAGGAAACACAGAAACTGTATCTATGTATACTACAAGATGGAGGACCACCATTATTGGGACGTGAATGGATCCGAAAAATACAATTGGATTGGCATTCCATTCAGGCGCTAACTGTGACTGACAAAAAGGATGATGACGTCACACCTGGACATCTGTCACAAATTCTAACTAACACGAAAGAGGTGTTCCAACAAGGACTTGGGACTCTAAAAGGAGTAAAGGCAACGATAAAAATCGAAGATAACGCAAACCCAAAATTTATTAAGGCCAGACCAGTGCCGTACGCAATCCGCCCAGCCGTCGAAGCAGAACTGGAGAGTCTGGAGCATTCGGGTGTGCTGTCCAAGGTGGATTGGAGCGAGTGGGAAACACCCATCGTTCCTGTAATGAAGAAATCATTGAGCAGCACGCCTGGGGAGCCAAAGAAGGTTCGCATCTGTGGGGACTTCAAGGTAACTGTGAACCCAGTCCTGCACACAGTAGAATCCACTTCCACGGATAGAAGATATTTTCGCCTCACTATCTGGAGGGAAACGCTTTACAAAGATTGATCTGGCCCAAGCGTATCTACAAATGGAGGTGGAAGAAGCATCTAGGAAATACCTCACGATAAACACTCACAAAGGCCTTTACCAGTACAATCGACTGGTACTCGGGGTAGCATCAGCCCCGGCTATTTGGCAGAGGGCAATGGAACAAGTCCTGCAAGGGATCCCAGGGACCCAGTGTTATTTGGATGACATCCTGGTGACGGGCGAAAATGACAGTGAACACCTTGCCAACCTGGAGCAGGTGCTCACTAGATTGCAGGAATATGGGCTACGAGCCAACCGCCCCAAATGCAAGTTCGTCAGGAGACAAATCTCGTATTGTGGCCACATGATTGATGAGGAAGGGTTGCATAAGTCGCCAGACAAGATTGAGGCTGTAGTCAAGGCTCCAGCACTGGAAAATGTGTCGCAACTGAGGTAGTTTCTCGGGCTGGTGAACTACTACCATAAGTTCTTGCCGAATTTATCTACAATTCTGCACCCACTGAACACCCTGCTGCAAATTGGAGTAACATGGAAATGGAGTGATGAGTGTAAGCGTGCCTTTCAGAAATGTAAATGCCTAATCACTTCAAAAGAAGTATTGGCCCACTACAACCCAACACTACCGATTCGGTTGGCATGTGATGCATCTCCCTACGGCATTGGAGCGGTGCTGTCACACAAATTCCTTGACGGTTCAGAGAGGCCAATAGCCTTTGCGTCGCGCTCGTTAACCTCAGCCGAGCGTAATTACGCCCAGATTGACAGGGAGGCCCTCAGCCTGGTGTGGGGTGTGAAGAAGTTCAATCACTATCTGCACGGGCAGAAATTCACCCTACTGACTGATCATCAGCCCCTGGTCTCCATTTTTAACCCAAAGAAGGGCGTTCCGGTGATGACGGCGCAACGGCTGCAAAGATGGTCACTTTTTCTAGGGGCACATCAGTACGACATAGAATACAAGGGTACGAAGCAGCATGGAAACGCTGATGGGCTGTCGCGCCTACCATTGCCTACGGTAGAGGAAGCACCTGCAGTGGACCCTGTTGAGATATTCCATGCGACCATAGTCGAATGTTTGCTTGTTACAAACTCAAGTATAGAGAAGGAAACCCGAAATGACCCGACACTCTCTCGGGTCTATGATTTGACGGTGAAGGGATGGCCAGCACATGGCGACTCACTGTTGCCAGCATTCTCGCCAAGGAGAGAACAGCTGTCAGTGTGCCGGGGGACCTTGATGTGTGGATCCCGAGTGGTAATTCCACCCAAGTTGAGAGACAGAGTGCTCAATGAGCTTCATGAAGGTCATCTGGGAGGAGTAAAAATGAAAAGCCTAGCCAGGGCTTATGTGTGGTGGCCGGGAATCGATAAACAAATCGAGGACCTGACCAAGAGCTGCTCAGGATGCCAGAAAGTCCAAAATGCACCACCACAGGCCCCTCTACACCCATGGGAGTGGCCCTCATCTCCATGGCAATGGGTACACATTGATTTTGCTGGTCCATTTATGGACTCAATGTTTCTAATCGCCATGGACGCCCATTCGAAATGGCCAGAGGTCATCAAAATGTCCTCCACAACCACGGAGAAAACTATTGCAGTCCTACGGACCATCTTCGCCAGGAATGGCTTGCCAGAACAGATTTGCTCCGACAATGGGCCACAGTTTGTGTCCGAGGATTTCCGGAGGTTTCTGAGGAATAATGGGGTGAAACATTACACATCTGCCCCATATCATCCAGCCACAAATGGATTGGCTGAAAGGTTTGTTCAGACCTTTAAAAAGGCAATAAAGGCAATGTATAACGACGACATACCACTACAACACAAGGTAGATAATTTCTTGTTTGCTTACCAGAATGTGACACATGCAGTCACCAACCAAGCTCCAGCCATAATGTTCTTCAACTGAAGGCTAAGATGTCGCCTGGATTTGCTCAAACCAAACATAAGACGAGATGTTGAGGATAAGCAATTCCAGCACATCAACGAGAAGCCAACCAGGAGCTTCAAGATAGGACAACCAGTCTTGGCCCGCGACTACCGAACAGAAAAATGGCAGCCAGGAACGATATGCACACAGCAGGGTCCACTAATGTACACAGTGGACGTTGGAGAGAGCATCGTGAGACGCCATGCTGACCAGATTCTAGAGTCACAGGAACAAGCCAAACCTATACCACGAGCATGTGCACCTGGTAATGGACCCGAAGTACAGATTACGTCTACCTCAGAAGGTACTCGGGGTAGCATCAGCCCCGGCTATTTGGCAGAGGGCAATGGAACAAGTCCTGCAAGGGGTCCCAGGGACCCAGTGTTATTTGGATGACATCCTGATGACGAACCAACCAATGACAATGAGCCAGAATCGACTCCACCGCAAGAACAGGATACTCGAGAAAGGCGCTATCCAGTCAGGATTAGGAAGCCTCCTCAAAGACTGAACTTATAAATGATTATTTCAGTTGATGTATATAGTACCGAGAAAATTGTAATTGTAATTAGTTATTATTTAGTTGTTAAATGAATGTTATGTACTGTTTATCTAAAAGGGGAGGAATTGTTGTGTATGTACCTTTAAGAGAAGAACTGATTTTATACTGCAGTACCGGCAGTGACCACCCCTGTATTCAAGGCCCTAGCAGGCTTCTGTACTTCAGTCTGACGTTACCCTCTGTTCAGTAAAATACCTGTTTCATTGTTCTCCCGAAGTCCGTGTATTATTGAGGCGCAGACTTTCCACATACTAAGTGTGATTCTGCCCTCACTCAATAGCTACATGCACACATTTTCCAGCAAGGATCATTGCATAGTGAACAGGAGCAGGAACTCTGGCTGATTTTTGCCTCTCTAGACCTGCAGAACTGCAGCCAAATGTGACACCCTACTCCAGCTGGGATCAGCTAACTCAGTCTAGGCCCATAACAGGAATTTGGAGCTTCTGACACATTTGCATGCTAGCCTTACCCACAGATTCATCTTTTTTTAACAAAATCTTAGGTTGAGCTATATAAATAACTTTCATTCTCAGAGTATATGAATGATGTAATTGTAATCACCATTGCTTAAAAACAGGGGTGAGTTATTACTTTGATCGGTAGGTGTGAACCGGGTGGTAGCGGATCGTGTGCTCATTTTACACTCTGCCCAATTTTTGTTTCCATTGGTCGTCGGCCGGCGTGTAAAACGGGTCCCCAATCCGCCACTGCCCGATGGTAAGATTCAAAATTCATCCCAAGGCTTTTAGTCTCGCAAGATGATACCATTCCTTTCACACTGCAACTCTGGTCAGGGATCCATTCCACAGGTCGGTTGGAGCAAAACTAAGCAGGTGTAGGGACTCCCGCTCCATCTACAGTGATATTTCATCATACAACATGGGCCATTTTACATTGAAAACTGCGTCTGGCTGAGCCACACAGGCCAGGAAGGTCACAGATTAAATCTGTAGTCTGCGCTAAATTAGCTGGGGCAGTTGGAGGATTATTACAATTGGCCACAGTGCCCCTGAGCCAAGGAGGGTCAAAAAGGTATCATCAAGATGTTCGGTGAGGGCAGGAGCAGCCTTGGTTGTGTGCCCTGTGGCTAAATAGTCTGTTAGCACACACTGCTAAGGCCCACATGTGAAGAATGGGCACTTGCTATCTGTTCTCATAGAATTGTACCCCAAAAGCAATCAGAGCCTTTGGGGAAGAGGGGAGGGGAAGAGAAAGGTACACTACAGTGCGCCTTATATGAAAAAACATTTACAGTTGGGGAAGTATGTGCTTACTGTCCAAGTGCATATTATATGTGGTGTGTGTTATATGCAAAATAATTACAGTATCTAGAAGAAGGACTTCAGGCAATAATAAAAGTATTAAGTACAAAATATATCTTATTATTAAAGGATTTACTTCTCAACTTCACCTGTGTATTTTCGTGTCTGTAATACTGGACAAGAGAAACATTGGGGTCAATTTTCAGTGTGCCTTGAGGCGGGCTTTTAGGCGTGTGGGGGGCTAAAATCCTGAATTCGGGGGTCCCGACACCATCCCGGCCAAAACCCGCCTCCATGTAAGTTTCAAAGGAGACGGGTACCCGCCCCACACTGGGACCCGCCGACCCGAGACGGGAAGGGATTAGTGCCAATTAACTGCCTGTTAACAGGTAATTAAGAGGCAGTTTTTAACCTAATCCCTATCTTGAGGTTGTCGTGTGGCATTCCCGACGGCTCCAAACCACGCCAGGTTAGAGGAGGCGGGCCGTCGGGTTGAAGGACTTGGAGGGGTCGAGATGTCGGTGTTCACGTGAGTGATGGGTGCATGAGTGCAAAGGTAAGTGTGTTTGTGTATCTAAAGTGTGTAAAGAAGTTTAAATTACCTGTACTTACCTTTACAGCCTTCCTTCCTCTGTGTTTCGGGAGTCCATCATTCAGCCGGCACAGAAAGCAGAATGGCCGCGAGCTGTCAAAAGTGACAGCCTGCAGCTTTCAGTGCCGGCGAGATTTCTAACTGAGTCTGCGTAGAAGGACTCAGGTTAGAAGTAAGACTGTCAGCGTTTGACAGCTTCACACAGCTGTGAAACACTGACATTTCATCTGTCAACACGTCTTGACAGATGAAATTTCAGTCTGTGACGTCACCTGTTGCCACGTGGCCCTTAATTGGCCTGCTGAGCCCGCTGGGTGGGCTCAACAAGGTCAATCAAGTGAAAATCGCGTGGATTGGCTGCATCTCGATTGAGGCGGGGCTACAACCAGAAAGTTGTAGTCCTACCTCCTTCCCAACTTCTGAATGAAAATCCAGCCCATTGTGTGTGATTCCCAGTTTGTGGCCTTATTTTCAAAATAACTTACTTACTTCTGCACAAGCCAGGGTTTTGTTTGATTAGCTTCTTTGCTTATTCAAACTCTGTTGACTAGCATTTGCTCCCAATTAAAAGATTTTGACATAGGTAGCAGAGCATACCTCAAGTGGAGCATAGGTAGAGATATAGGACGAGATAGTCTAACCCGTCAGTCATCGACAACATCCCATAGTGTGGGATGAGCGCAGTAGACAAGGGTGAAATAAATATAAAATTGAAAAATAAAGGCTGTGATACTTACAGGGAGGCAGGGAGGGAGCAGGGGAACATGGGGAGCGCATGAAACGTGGGGGGGAAACCTGGAAAGCCCAGGGACGCAGAGGTCCTGCTGATATTAACAGCAGGATCTCATTATTATTTTCTTCTTCTGCTTCCCGCTCGACAGCCCACCAGGTTGAGATAGTGCCTTTCATAACCTCAAGATGTCCCAAAGAGCTTTACAGCCAATGAAGTACTTTTGAAGTGTAGTCAATGTGTAATGTAGGAAACGCAGCAATTTGCCCACAGCAAGTTCTCACAAACAGCAATGTGATAATGACCAGATAGTGGCCTAGAAATTCAGTTGGCGCCGCGCCAGGGCTTTAGCGCCGGAAAGTTAGTGTCGGCGCTAAGTCCCCCTGCGTGCGCCAAAAATTCAGTAGCGCCGCGCCCAAACGGCTGCCGGCGCTACTGAAGGGTGTATGCGCCTGAAAATGGGCGCTACCTGCCGCATTGCGGCGCTATTCCGGCGCTGCGGCACCCGATGCGGTGCGGCAGGCTCGGGAAGTGCAGGCCTCCTCCTTCAGTTAAGGAGGAGCTGCCTGCACCCGGCCGCTGGCCGGTAAAATCTTCACAAAAATGAGCTCGGCACCTCGGGGAAGTGCCGGGCTCGCAGCCCAGAAGCATCTGTTCCGCGGGGGGGGGTGGAGGAGTCCGGGGAGGGAGGTGCGGGCAGGCGGCCGGCGGGAAAGCGGCCGGGCGCCGCGCGACCTTAATGCGCCAGCGCAAACTCCTGTAAGACTCGGTTGCCAGAGTCTTAGTTGCGGCTGCCACGAGCGAGGCGGCCGCAACTCAATTTCGGCGCTGGGGCCCGTCACCACGGCAACCGGGACGCTGCGCACACCGATGATGTCATCGGTGCCAGCGCAGCGCAACCGGCCTACCGCCGATGGTAGGGCCCCAGGGAATTTCTGAACCGGCTGTAAGTCCAGCGCAATGACCTCTAGCGCCGCAAAATGGGCGCAAAGCCCACTCAATTTCTAGGCCAGTCTGTTTTAGTACGATAGCAAAATACTGCAGATGCTGGAAATCCAAAATAACAACAGAAAATGCTGGGAAAACTCAGCAGGCCAGGCAACATCCATGGAGAGAAATTAGAGTCGACGTTTCGGGTCGAAACCCTTTTTCAAAACTGGAAAGGAAATTAAATAGATCGAAAGGTAGGGCTGGGACAGAACAAAAGAAGTGAAAAGACATTAAGAGGTATTCAAAACGAGACGAGATGGTAATAGGACTAGTGGAGACCAAAGACGGCTCAGATTAGGTGTGAAGTGTACTGGCAGAATGAGAGACAGCTACCATGTGGGAGAGAGAAAAAAAAGGAAGGGTGGGGGGAAGGAAGAAACCGCAAAGGGGTGGATAAAAAATATAAGTAAAAATGTAATAGGGGCCGAGGTTATGATCTGAAATTGTTGAACTCGATATTGAGTCCGGAAGGCTGCAGAGTGCCTAATCGGAAGATGAGGTGCTGTTCCTCGAGTTTACGTTGAGCTTCCATGGAACAATGCAAGAGGCCAAGGACGGTGAGGTCCGAGTGGGAATGGCGTGGTGAATTAAAATGACAGGCGACCGGAAGCTCGGGTTCACCCTTACGGACTGAACGGAGGTGTTCCGCAAAGCGGTCACCCAATCTGCGTTTGGTCTCTGTTAAGTCTGTGTGTTATAGTGATAATTACTACACAGACCACAAGAGTAAACTCAACAGGTCTTTACTGGTTGGAGGTAGGGACTATACTGAATACAATATTACTACACAGTGCTTATATACCGGTGTGGTCGCCACCGGTATTACGTATACAGCAGCCAGAGAAAGTAGTACATCTCTTAAGGTGGAACAGGCTTAAGTTCTCTTAAGGTGGAACAGGTTACATACACCACAATCCTCCCTTTTTAGCTTAACAGTCATATCCCCATTTAACATAACATAATAACATATATACATATATAACTTCAGGTATAACAGTTCAAAGGTTCAGTCTCTCAGGAGGCTTTCTGATGCGGCTTGGATAACGCCTCTCAGTAGTCTCTGATTCTTGTTGTTGAGGTGCCTCCTCTATTTGGTTTCCAATGTATTGGGTGTCATCATCATCAAGTACATTCCCTGCCGAGGTAGATGCTTCAGGTTCATTAACGTCTTCCACAGTTGTCTCTGTCACAACCATGGGTTCGACCCTTGCTCGCGACTCTACCAGTTGATCCGCATGACGCCTTATCACATTATGACCAATATCTACTGTGTACATCAGAGGTCCTTGTCTGGCCCGAATTGTTCCGGACTGCCATTTTTTGTTTCCATAGCCCCTTGCCAACACTGGTTGTCCTACGTCGAAAGTTCGAGTGGTCTTGTTGTTAATATGCCGAAACTGTTTGTTTTCCACTTCCCTCCGCACATTTGGTTTTAACAAGTCCAACTTGGACCGCAACCTCCTGTTATAAAACATCATGGCAGGACTTTGGTTAGTCACTGCATGATCGGCGTTTCGATATGACATCAGGAACTTGTCGACCTTGTGTTGCAGCGGAATCTGATCATCGTTCATGGCCTTAATTGCCTTTTTGAATGTCTGGACAAATCTTTCAGCCAACCCGTTTGTGGCTGGATGATATGGGGCAGAGGTATAATGTTTTACTCCATTCTTCTTTAAGAATTGTCGGAATTCTTCCGATACAAACTGTGGTCCGTTGTCCGAACAGATCTGTTCTGGCAATCCGTTCCTTGCGAATATTGTTCTTAACACCGCAATTGTCTTTTCTGAAGTAGTGGTATTCATCTTGATGACTTCTGGCCATTTGGAATGTGCGTCCACCGCGATTAGGAACATGGAGTCCATGAATGGACCAGCAAAGTCAATATGTACGCGTTGCCATGGGGCTGAAGGCCATTCCCATGGGTGTAGCGGTGCTATCGGAGGTGCATTTTGCACTTTTTGGCACCCAGCGCAGCTTTTCGTTAACTCCTCAATCTGTTGGTCAACACCCGGCCACCATACATAAGCCCTAGCAAGACTTTTCATTTTAACTCCCCCCAGATGACATTCGTGCAGTTCGTTTCAAACTCTTTCCCTTAACTTGGGAGGAATAATCACTCTTGTCCTGTACATCAAGGTACCATGGCAGATGGACAGCTGGTCTCGCCTTGCCAAAAATGCCGGTAACAGAGGATCACCCCGTGTTGGCCATCCTTTCACTGTCACCTCGTAGACTCTGGACAGTGTCGGGTCGTTCCTGGTTTCTCTTTCAATACTTGCATTGGTGACTGGTAAACACTCGATGATGGTCGAATGAAATAACTCAACAGGGTCAACTTTCATCGTGTCTTCTTCTTCAGGTAGTGGCAGGCGCGACAGCCCATCAGCATTGCCATGCTGTTTTGTACCTTTGAATTCTATTTGATATTGATGTGCCCCTAGGAAAAGAGACCATCTCTGGAGACGCTGCGCTGTCATCACCGAAACACCCTTCTTAGGGTTAAAAATGGATACCAACGGTTGATGGTCTGTCAGAAGTGTGAATTTTTGGCCCTGCAGGTAATGATTACACTTCTTCACTCCCCATACAAGGCTAAGAGCCTCCCTATCGATCTGCGCATAGTTGCGCTCAGCGGAGGTCAATGATCTGGATGCAAACGCGACTGGCCTTTCCGTGCCATTTGGCAACTTGTGTGAGAGTACTGCCCCAATACCATATGGAGAAGCATCACAAGCCAACCGAATAGGCAGTGTCGGGTTGAAGTGAGCCAACACTTCCTCTGAGGTGATCAATTCTTTGCTTTTGCGAAATGCCTTCTTACAGTTTTCGCCCCATTCCCATGGTACCCCTTTCTGTAAAAGAGCGTTTAACGGGTGCAGTACCGTGGATAGATTTGGCAGAAATTTATGGTAATAGTTAATTAATCCTAGAAACGACCTCAACTGAGAGACATTCTCCGGAGCGGGAGCCTTTACAACTGCCTCAATCTTGTCAGGAGACTTATGAAGCCCCTCCCGGTCAATGACATGGCCACAGTACGAGATCCGCTTCTGGAAGAACTCACATTTCTGCCGATTTACTCTAAGTCCATACTCTTTCAGTCTGTTGAGCACCAGTTCCAAGTTTGCGAGATGTTGTTCATCACCATCACCTGTGATCAGAATATCGTCCAGGTAACATTGTGTGCCTGGAATTCCCTGTAATACCTGCTCCATGGCCCTCTGCCAAATTGCTGGAGCCGATGCCACTCCAAATACCAGCCTATTGTACCGGTACAACCTTCGATGCGTATTGATCGTGAGGTATTGGCGTGACTCTTCCTCAACCTCCATCTGCAAGTACGCCTGCGCCAGGTCTATCTTGGTGAAGTGTTTCCCGCCAGACAATGAAGCGAAAATATCCTCAATCCGTGAAAGCGGATACTGCACCGTGTGAAGCACCGGATTAACGGTGATTTTGAAATCTCCACAGATGCGAACCTTCCCTGGATCTCCTGGCTTGTTGCTCGCAGGACGTTTCATAACGGGAACAATGGGCGTAGCCCACTCACTCCAATCTACCTTAGACAGTACACCTGAACGTTCTAGTGCTTCCAGTTCCGCTTCAACAGTAGGTCGTATTGCATAGGGTACCGGTCTGGCTTTAAAAAATTTTGGTTGTGCATGTTCATCAATCTTGATGTTTGCCGTAATTCCTCTCAGTGTTCCCAGTCCCTGCTGGAACACCTCTTTAGCATCATCCAATATTCTGGACAATCGTTTAGGTTTGACATCTGTTTCCCCGGAATCTACCGTTAGTGCCTTCAAGGAGTGCCAGTCCATATTCATTTTCCTAATCCACTCCCGTCCTAGTAGTGGTGGACCTCCTTCAGGTAGCACATATAAGTCCATTACTTGGCTTTCTTCGCCCTTGTGGACCACTTCTACCTCTGTTTTTCCGATGGGGTACACTCTTTGCCCCGTGTATGTTTTCAATATAATCTCCGTATCCTGTAGGGGAATATGTTGGAATAACCTTCTGTAATCTTTCTTATTCATGACCGTCAATGCCGATCCAGTGTCCAATTCCATTTTTACTTGGACTCCTGCTATCTGAAGAGTGACCCAAATTGTCTGGAGATCTGCATCCTTACCAACGTTGTGTACTCTTAAGCTATCCAGTTCATTACTGCTAGCGTCTGAATCTGACTTCTCTTCGGTCAAACTGTTCTTTGTCACCTTGTGTACCTTTGCGTATTTTCCTTGCGGTGACTTTTTGTTGCTGGTCTTCTTTCCTGACCGGCATACTTTAGCTATGTGGCCAAGCCTGCCACACGTTCTGCATTCTTGGTTTTTAAACCAACACTGGTTCTGATCGTGCATTGTCTTTCCACAATGATAACATTTGACAGAACTCAAACCCAATTTGTTTGTACCGAGTTCCAGTGACCGTAGCTGCATTACTGCCGTGCCTCTCGCTGCGGCTTCGTGTGCTGCTGCCATAGTGACCGCCTTCTCAAGCGTCAGCTCATTCTCCTCGAGCAGTCGCTTTTGTGTATCCTGTTTAAATAAACCACACACAAATTTATCTCGTAGTGCCTCTGTCAGTCCCGTTCCAAACTGACAATATTTTGCTAGCTTACGTAATTCTATCAAATATTCAGCATTGCTTTCATTCTGCAGCTGCCTTCTGTCGTAAAATTTAAATCGTTCCGCTAGCATCAGCGGCGTGGGGTTTAGATGATTTTTCAGGACAGTAACAATCTCATCGAACGTCTTATCCGCCGGTTCATCTGGTGATAACAGGTGTTTCAATTGCCCGTATGTCTTCGCACCCATTAAATTTAATAATGTTAGTGCTTTATCTGCATCAGGAATTTTATTTGCCTTACAATAATTTTGTATGCGTTCTACATACATGGCCCAATCTTCGATGTCACTATCAAAGGTATTAATGTTCCCATGTTTAGGCATCGTTGCAATTTATTGTATTTTTATGTTATCCAAGATGGCGGCTTCCCGCTCTTGTCGTCGTCCGCCCCCCACAAAATGGCGGTTTTCCCGCGCTTGGCGGTCTTCAACCGTCCCCCGACGCTGTCTCTGCTTCACCGCGGCTCTCGCGCCTTCAGTTTCCCCAGACGCTGCGCCTTTTAGCCCGAATGCGGCCCTTATCTCCGGTCGCGATCGATGTCCCCGCGCTGCGCCTCTCGCTCGAAAGCGGCCCGGCCCTTATCTCCGGTCGCGATCGATCTCACCGCCCTTATTCCTCCGTCTTCCCAGCCCCGTCTGTACAGCCAATGCGGTTGACTTTCTGTCGCGTCGCTGCCCGGCTTACCCACCACCGAGGTAGAAAAAAGAAAGCTGACAGTCGCTGATGGAGGCTTCGAGGTCAGGATGTCTTCTGCACTCCGGTTTCTCGATGCCTGCCGCTCGACGTGTCTTCCAGTAGGGTGATGAGGGTGGAAACCTCTCTTCGACGTCCTGTCTGTGGACGAAGCCGCCGTGGAAATAACTGCCACAGGGTAAGAATCGGACTCGTCGCCACTGTTAAGTCTGTGTGTTATAGTGATAATTACTACACAGACCACAAGAGTAAACTCAACAGGTCTTTACTGGTTGGAGGTAGGGACTATACTGAATACAATATTACTACACAGTGCTTATATACCGGTGTGGTCACCACCGGTATTACGTATACAGCAGCCAGAGAAAGTAGTACATCTCTTAAGGTGGAACAGGCTTAAGTTCTCTTAAGGTGGAACAGGTTACATACACCACAGTCTCCCCAATGTAGAGGAGACCGCATCGTGAGCAGCGAATACAGTATACTAATTGCAAGAAGTACAAGTAAATCACTGTTTCACCTGGAAGGGGTGTTTGGGGCCCTGGACAGTGGGAAGGGGGGAGGTATAGGGGCAGGTGTTACATCTCCTGCGCTTGCATGGGAAGGTGCCAGGCGAAGGGGAAGGGGTGCTGGGGGTGATAGAGGAGTGGACTAGGGTGTCTCGGAGGGAGCGGTCCCTACGGAATGCTGAAAGGGGAGGGGAGGGGAAGATGCGTTTGGTGGTGGGATCTGTTTTCGTGTTGCTGGTTGAGGGATAAATATTGGCCAGGACATCAGGGAGAACTCCTCTGCTCTTCTTCGAAATAGTGCCATGGGATCTTTTATGTCCACCTGAGAGGGTAGAAAGATGGCACCTCAGACAGTGCAGCACTCCCTCAGTACTGCACTGAAGTGTTAGTATAGATTTTATGCTCAAGCTCTTGGAGTGTGACTTGAACCCACAGCCTTCTGACTCATAGGCGAGAGTGCTACCACTGAGCCACAGCTAACATTGATGACTATATGACTTAAATTATTATTACACTAAATGCACTGTCAGAATAACTGAATCCATTAGAGAAAGGGGAAGCAGCTAAACTTGTTTTACATATAATTTAAATTGCTGATTGTACCAAACTTGAATATTAATATTTTCTGTCAACCCTCCCAATCTCTCCCATGTTTCAGTCACTTACCTATTTCCATTTGCAAGGCACTTTGGGACACTTCTTACATTAAAAGCATTTTATAAGTAAAAGTTGGTGTTATTATTGTTGTTGTAGGGCTCTTACAACAAGCAGAGAAATAAATCTTTCACCCCCAAAGTATTGGATGAATTTGAATCTGGATCCCAGAAGTGAAATGACAAAGTTATAATTCATTGTGTTACTAGTTGTCACAGAGATCGGTTTCATGGTACAAAGTACTATTTCTTTGATTAGGTCTTGCATGTGTGAGATTTAAGGCCAAAAATATTGCACCAAGGGCACTCTCAAAATTAAGTAGGATAAAGTACCTATCATTCACTCACACAGTTAATAGGAATTGGAGTTACTTAGGCCCATGAATACCAAACAACGTGGAATGAATTAAAATGAAGGACTATAAAAAGCTTCAGGAGCAGACCTTTGCCACTTGCCCAGATGCTCCTCTGCTGTTCAGGTGCTGTCTAACATTAAAGCTACTTTTTCATTAAGTTGTCAGCTCTGCACAACCTATCTTGATTTTCAGTTTTGAGTGCAGTTGAGAACCAATTTCCATTTTATCTGTGAACTCGGAGATAAAGATCTCCAAATCTGAAGACCGTAGGGGCTGGGAGAGTGTGTGGCCCAGCTGTTTTTCCAATGACTTACATTAAATACATATCAGGAAAAATGACCACTGTACTTTTCAGCATTTATTTTCAAATTTGTTAGTAGATTCTGCAGCAATAGTGTAGCCTGCAGCTTTTCTGCCTTTTGGACTACACACTTTGCATTGAATAACTGCTGCATTCTTATTAAGCATTTGTTTTCCTGATGTTGGTCAGTAAAGTAAAAATCACTTTTGTCTGAGGACTGGTTGATAGCATCAACATCCCAGTGGAAAAAGCATCAAAGGTGTTTCATCATCACAATGTAAGATCTGCTGCACATAATGAATTTTGCTCCCTTGAGAAAAATATTGTTAACAATTTGATTGTTTTCACACTGCATACAAGAAACACAAAGGCTTCATTAGCATTTAATGATTAACCAAAAACAATGTGTCCAGTAATTTGTCATGATTGCTTACTGCATTTGTTCTTTGCCTAGCCTTCCATTATTTTCAGATTACTTAATCCAGTACTGGTCCGATTTACAGAGACACAATAAATGGAATCAACAGATAAGAATACCCATCTCAAATCAGGATCACATCAAAAAGAAAAGCGGGTAAAGACTGGCGTGTCTTTATATCAACAACACATAGACAGGAAACAACACATCACGCAGTATTCTATGCTGGCTCAGGACCAGAGTTATCTTAAAACAGTGCTTCCTGTGTCTTGTAACTGGTTAAACTACATCAGAGTCATAAAATATTTTTAGTATGTAGTTCTAATGCATATAACTTATAATATGCATATTTGGAGAGGGAAGACAAAACAAGAAAGCAATGTCCTATTGCAAGACTACCTCCATACTCAAAGTAAGGACTACTTATATGAAATCAAGTAAGGACAGTAATGTGTGGCTTCTGTAAATGAGATGAGGATGAGTTTGTATTGTATTTTGGATAGAATCTCTTAGGTGGTACAATAATAGAGCCAGAAAGCGTACTTCTGTGGAACACTAACCTCAGTGACCTCCTCATGTATCAGGGTCATTCAATTTGGTCACAAGTTGACTGGAACCATTACTCTGTGATAGATGATGCAATAAATAAGACACAGGACAGAGGCAGTGATTAAACTCACCGTATTTACAGAAGTGTTCAAGCATATTCTACCACAAGAGGGTTTCAAATAATGATTATTAAACAGCATAGAAATCCTTTCTCAGAAAGGGATGAAATAGTGAGTATCCATACTGCCTATCTATCAAAAGCACACACATACGCACGCACACACTGCCTTGATTGTTTGCCTATCTCCCAAAACAGAACATGCAGATTTCTACACTGAACTATGAATGAAGCTATTTCTGAGAAATGGGCCCTTGCTTGTATATGGAGCCCCTTGAAAGGATATACAGGACAAGCCAAGCCCTGCAATAAATAAATAATTGTGCTGTCACTTTAGACTACAATAGACCACTGTAACTGTGTACATATATTTAAAGAGGCAGTGCCTTCATGAATAAAGTGCTTGTAGAGGTTGAAGAAGCAGAAAAAAGGTACACTATTTATGTTTTGATGATGTGAAAGTGACACAAAAGTGCATGTCAACATAGTTTGCATTATCATATTGTAAGTTTGTTGAATACTTCTTGTACAAAATAATGCATTTGTATACAGGTAGTACCTTTCACATCCTCAGGATATCTCAAGGTAATTCACAGCCAAAAAAATACTTTTGAAATGCAGTCACTTGTTTTATTGGTAAATGTGGCAGCCAATTTGCGCACCAGGTCCCACAAACAGCAGATGAGATAAGTGACCAGGTAATCTGTTTTGGTGGTCTTGGTTAAGGAATGAATGTTGGCCAGGCCCCCTGAAGAACTTCTACTGTGAGATCTTTTATTTCCACCTGAACAGGCAGACAGGGCCTTTATTTACAACAACTTGCAGTTATATAGTGAATTTAACATAGAAATAACATCCCAAAGCACTTCACAGAGTCATAAGGAAAAAATGGACACCAAGTCAAAGAAGGAGATATTAGGAGGGGTGACCAAAAGATTGGTCGAATAGGTGGGTTTTAAAAAAGGTCTTAAAGGTGGAAATGGAGGTGGAGAGGTGGCGGGGTTTAGGGAGGGAATTAAAAAACTGAAGGCATGGCGAGGCGAAGGGAAGGGGAATGCACAAAAGGCCGTCAGTGGAACGGAGAATTTTGGGGAGATCGGGTGGAGGGCTGGAGGAGCTTACAAAGATAGGAAGGGACAACATCATGAAGAGATTTGAACACATGGATGAGAATAAATGGATATTCTGAAGGGAAATGTGGAAAGGGCTGGTGATTGATCCATTGGCAGAGTGCAAGGGTTAGTGGTTGGGTGAGGCAAGTAAGATTGAAAGGAGGTTGGCACACAGGGTGGGAAGGTCAGGGAGAGAGCAGAATGGGGCAGTTGGGATTGCTACTTGTAAGGAAGCTGTGATGGGTGCCTCAGTGGACCTTATGGAAAATGCCAAGAGAGGCACAGAGGGTAGCTGTGGGCTTATTCAAGTGGGATTTTAGCCTGGAGTGGGGGCAGCAGAGTAGAAAGGCAGAGAAGTAGTGATTGGCTGGAGTAGGGATTGGGGGCCAAAGTACCCAAGGGGAGAAATAAAAGGTGGCATGACTAGGTACATGAAGGGAAGGATGGAGGAAGGAAAGGGCCAAGTGAAAAAAAAGGGAGATTGAAATAATGGACTTGTGTCTGGTTTAACATCTTATCTGAAATACTGTGGCCTAGAAATTCGGTGGGCTGTGCCACCAGTTAGCGCCCAAAGAGGGCACTTAGTGGGTTTAGTGCCACTGGCCACGCCTCCCGCGAAATTTAGTGGGGCGCTAATGGCGGCGTTAGTCGGTAGCGCTGCGCCGCCACCGATGATGTCATCGGTGCGCGCAGCGCCCCGCTACCGCCCCGATCGCAAAATTTGGTAGTGCCCCCCGCTGTAACACCAGTCGCAATTTGCGACCGGTTCAGGGGGGCCTACCTGCGGCGGTAGAGGCGCTGAGGTGCGGGGCGGCCATTTTTGTTGCTGGCCGCCTGCCAGCACCTCTTCGCGCAGCCGCCCCCGGCCTCCTGAGCGCCCCCCCCCCACGTTGTGCCGGCTGTCTCCCAAGAGCCTGTCACTTCTCCTCGGTGCTGGGCCCTTTTGCCGGCACTCGCGCTCTCAGATCGCGCTGCAGCAGGCCCCTCCCCTTTAAGAAGGGGAGGAAGGCCTGCAGTACCACAGCGCACTGTGCCACAGCGTGTGGCGCTGCGGCATGTTGTGCTGCGAACTTCAGTTGCAGCACCCCAAGACGGATGCGGGGCGCCTCGAGTAGCGCCGCGCTTCCGTTTGGGGCGCTCAAACTGAATTTCCGGCGGGCGCTCGCGACTCCTTCCGGGGCGGTACTTCCGGCACCCTGGCGAGACTGGCGCCACCAAATTTCTAGGCCTGTATCTCCAATAATCCAACACCAATTCAATACTGTACTGAAGGGGGCGATTTTGCCAGCCCTGGGGAGGCGGGTTTAGAGGCGGGACTGCCGAGAAAATGGCAGAATCTGGGGGCAGGTACCCATCCCGCCCCCAACCCACCTCCGTGCCATCTTCCCAGGAGGTGGGTACCCGACCCGAGCCGGGTCCCATATTCTCGAGGCGGGACGGGGATTAACAGGCAGTTAAGAGGATTATCCCCATTTTTCCAACAGAAGTGCGGGCTTCCTGACGTCGGGAAACCCCGCCAGGGTCAGCGAGGCGAGCAGTGGGTCTGCGGGGGTGAGAGGGGTGGAAAGGTGCGCTGTGGAGGTAAGTGATGGGTGCAAGTGTGGAGAAGTAAGTATGTGAGGTGAGTGAAAAGTGTTAGAAAAAGTTTACTTACCTTTGTTTCTTCCTGCAGGCTTCAATCGTTGAGGATCGGAAGGTTCAGACGCAACAGCCATCTGCTTTCTGCTCAGGAAATAGGTTTGGTAAGTCTTGAGTACAAGAACTCACCAAACAACAGAGACTGTCAATGTTTGACAGCTTCTCAAAGCTGTCAAACGATGACAATTCATCTGTCAAAAATTTTTGACAGATGAAACGTCATACGCTGACGTCCTCTGTCACCGGCTTTCCCTTAATTGGCCTGCTAAGCCCAGGTCAATCAAGGGAAAATAGCGTGGGTTGGCCGGATGTCGATGGGGGCGGGACTAAAACCCGACAAGCAGCAGTCCTGCCTCCATCAAGTCCCCATTGGCAAAATCACTCCGAAGTGTCAACCTAGATTTTATGCTCAAGTTTTGGAGTGTGGTTTGAACCCACAATCTCCTGATTCAGAACCCAGTTGCCACTTGAATATGTAATAGGAAAATAAACCATAACTATTTAAGGCATTTGTTGGCAGGGACCATATAATTCTCAAGTGATGGAGTCAAGAATGATTCACATGAAATATATATATAAAAATGAAAAATATATTTCACACTTCTCATTTTTATATTTTATTACATATTATGTAGTCTTGCATCTAGCACATACCCATCACACTTCAGACATACTGAATAATTACTTATTCCAAGCATTCATGAGGGAAGGCATTCACAACACACATTCTCTAAATAGCAATAACCCAAACAGAAGTAAAATTATTTTAGTATAAATGACATGGGAGTCCTAAACAGGCTAAAGGAGTTCAAAACCAATCCTATAATTCCCCATCATGGCAATAATTATTTTTTAAATGATTCCAGGGTTTCTGCTTCCACTATTCTATTGGTAAATCCATTCCATGTGTTGATCACAGTGTAAAGAAAAACTCCTGATATGAGTCCTAAAATATATTTTTCATTAGTTTGAATCTGTGTCTCCCTGTCCTAATCTCAATTTAGTTTTAAGTATTTTCCAGATTTACCATTTCCATACCATTTGCGGTCTTATACACTCCTTGTAAGGTTCACCTCTCAAGTCACTCCTATCGTAGCTAAAACATCCTTCCTCATACCATTCTGTGACAGCCTCATGGTTTTTCTCTAAATTGCCCCCATGGATTCAAAGTCTTGTATCACAGTAGCAGTATCATAAGGAGGCCATTCATCCCATCGTACCTATGTCAGCTCTTTGGTAGAGCTATCTAATTAGTCCTACTCCCTTGCTCTTTCTCCATAGCCCTGTAAATTTTTCCTTTCAAGTATTTATCCAATTCCCTTTTGAAAGTTACTATTGAATCTGCTTCCACCGGCCTTTCAGGCAGTGCATTCCAGATCATAACAACTCACTGCGTCTTGAGGATCTGAACTGGACACAGTACTCAAGGTGTGGTCGAACTAGTGCACTCTACAGTTTGAACATTAGTTCCTCTGACTCATTCGCTATATAAGTAAGTATTTACTTTGTGGGTTACTGTTCCACAATGGCTGGACACATTGATCTTCAAATCAACGAGGACCCCTTTATCTCTTTCAATTTCATCCTTAGCTATTTTGACACTACTCAGGAGTTCTTATGCAGCCCAGGTTTTCTTTCTCTGTGCTGTAGTTTACGCTTGTCTATATTAAATTTCATCTATAATTGTTCCGTCCGCGTACATATTTTGCACATGCCCATCACACTCTTTGGCCTAGAAATTCAGTTGGGCGCGCCAGACGTTAGCGCCTTAGGGGGAGTAGATCTCGAGCGCTAGGCGCTTATCGCCCGGGCGCAGCGCGATCTGCGCCTCTCCCCAACTTCAGGACACATTTAGCGCCGGCGCAAAGTCTTAGCGCGCGCCCTGCTGCGCGCGCAGATCATGACGTCATTTAATAGTGCAACGCCCTTTGTGCGCCCCAAACCGGAACTTCACTCGCGCCGGCTCATTGTGCGCCGGGCGTCCCGAGCGACTGTGAAGTGGAACGGTACACAGGCCAGCCGGGCCGGGGGGAGCGCTAATTAAAGGGCACTTACCCAGCAGTATAAAGGCCAGCCATTTTGCAGCATTCATTCTTGTGCAATGGTTTTTTGGACAGAGACCAAGGAGGAGAGTTTACTGGTTTGGACCAACACTTGGACAGGTATTTTTGGCTCAGGCCAGAGCTTACCAATTATCTTAGCCTTTATTCAGAGCTCAGTGTTTGCCAGCATATAATGGGGGCTGCATTGGGTGGCAACGCTGAATTTCAGCCTTATGCCAGAAGGGCTTACAGACGCCGTGAGAGAGTGGCAGCCCTGGCTAGACGCAGAGGGGGCAACAGGCGTCGCCAACTGAGGCCTTACCCACGCAGGGTATACCGCCAGCAGACCTCCTATCTGACCATGTCTGCCGCGATGTGTGTTAGGAGGCTGCGATTCCGAAGGGAGGTGGTTACAGACATCTGCCAGCTGCTTCAGAGAGATCTGCAGCCACAGCTGATGCGCAGGACGTCTCTGTCGGTGGCAGTGAAGGTGACGGTGGCTCTCAACTTCTATGGCTCCGGCTCCTTCCAATCCGCTACTGGGGACATCGCTAACATCTCCCAGTTCGCCGTGCATTGCTGCATCCGCCAGGTGACCGAAGCCCTTTTCAGAAGGAGACATCAATTCATCTCCTTCCCCATGACACTGGACAAGCAGCAGCAGCGTGCAGTGGAGTTTGCAAGAATAGCGGGCTTCCCCATGGTGCAGGGCGCCATTGACTGCACGCATGTGGCTTTGCGGGCACCTCTTGAGCATGCCGAGGATTACCGCAACCGGAAGGGCTACCATTCCCTCAATGTACAGCTGGTGTGTGACCACAGGCAGCGCATCCTAGCTGTCAATGCCCGCTTTCCAGGCAGCAGCCACGATGCCTTTATCCTGCGACAGACAACTGTGGCTGACATGTTCCAGGCACAGCCTCCCCCAAGAGGATGGCTTATCGGGGACAAAGGCTATCCTTTGTGTACCTGGCTCATGACCCCGCTCCGCGCGCCCACGACCCCTGCTGAAGAGGCATACAACGAGAGCCATCAAGCGACGAGGAACCTCATAGAACAAACAATCGGCGTGCTCAAGCAACGGTTCCACTGTCTCGACCGCTCCGGGGGAGCCCTCCAGTATTCGCAGGATCGAGTCTCCCAATTCGTCGTCGTTTGCTGCATGCTGCACAACCTGGCTATCTGCAGGACTCAGGCACTGCCACCTCACGTTGGACCACCACCTCAGGAGGAGGAGCAGGAGGAGCATGAGGACGACAAGGACGAGGAGTACCAGCCCAGGAGGGACGCACAAGGTCCAAGGGCCGCCCGTCGTCGGCTTATTGAACATCACTTCTAGGCCCCCTGTCAGGGAATGGCTTGTGCCAATGATAGAACATGATTGCAGCCGCTCCGCAAGCCCTCAGCCGGTTAAGGCAACAAACACTTCAAAGATCAAACATGGACAATGTGAATAAATAAAATGCTTTATTGTACAAACTCTGGGCCCTTCCCACATGAAAACCAAAAACAGAGGAAACCCCCAAAAAACACTCAAACACATTACTCGCTCCCACAACCTGGGGAGGATTAACAAAATAGGGCAACTAAAATGGCTGTCATTCTCGGCCTTCGTCCAAAACAAACATCACATCATCGGCCTTCAAAAAACAAACATCCAATTCTCGGCCTCAAGAAACAAACACAAATGGCCACACATTCGACTATTTGGCCCGCTAGGGCGATGCCTTGGCCATCTTTGGGTGGCCCCTGCCCACCCTGCTGCTCCGCCTCAAAGTAAGGCCATTGGCTGCTGCAAGGCTGGGGGCAGGCTCCTGAGGGGCACATGTCGTGACGGCAGATGCCCTTGGGGGTCGGCCTAGTCGAGGTCTGGGCGTCGAGCGGCCGGCTGTTGATTGCTGCAGCTGTGGCTGGCCAGCATCAGTCGCTGCAGCAGCTCCTGGCAGCTCCACTGGGGGAGTGGCAGTGGCGGCTGGAGGAATGGCGGCAAGCTGGCGGATGGCAGGCGCTCGCTGGTCGCCTGAGACACTGGCACTCGCCCGGGCCAGCACTGCAGCATGCGCACCAATCTGCCGAGGGACAGACCACTGTGCTGCTGCAGCGCGCCGGGTGCCCTGGCGATGCCTGGCTGACACAGCGAGTGTGGCAGCAGTGAAGTGCCCGTGTTGACCTGTTCACTGACCGCAGCAGAGCAGCCAGTGACTGGACGGCACCACTAATCACCTGGCCAGTCGCTGAAAGATCTGCCCGGTATTCCGCCCGACTGGTGGCCTCTAAGGGCCCGAACTCGGCCACACTCCAAGAGAGGGAATCGATGGACTCAGGCAACCGTGACACTACCGCCATGAGCTCCGTGTGCCGGCGCTCCGAGTCCGCGGACAAGTCTTTGAGGCCTTCCATCTCCTCGGCGAAGAGCATCTCCTGACTGGAGGCCGGACTCTCCCTCTGGGGAGAAGGCCGCCGAGCTGGCCGACCCTTCCTGCGTTGCTGGAGGCCGCTGGGCCCAGCAATTGGACTCCCCTCCGACGCATCCCCCCTCTGGGGAGAAGGCCGCCGAGCTTCCACCCCCGTCCCGCCTTTCTGCAGCACGCAGGTCCCAGGAGCTCCCCTCCCCTTCGACACTTCCGCCACGCTGCCCTCCAGGGAAGACGTGTCCCCTACATTGGCCTGGGTGGCCGCGGCTGAGGGTTCCCCTGATGGGCCGCCTTCCTCTTGCTCCTCCTCCTGCTCCTCCTCGGAGGGTCTGTCACTGGCAAGTTGAGGGACCTCCTCTTGACCATCTGAAAGCAGGAAGGCACAAGAGTAGCTTTAGAGTGAGGAGAGGGCGTCAGTGCGGGATGCATGAGTGGTGGCATTCAGCGCATTGGTCGGACAATGGCAAAGGATGTAGATCTGATGCGCAAGTGGGACGAGAGAGGTGCAAAAGGTGATGTCCTTACCATTGCTTCCCAGAACAGGGTCAGCATCTCCACATGCAACGGGCCCAATCACCCGGCCACCCATGAGGCGCTCCACGCGATGTTGCAGGTCGGTGAGTGGCTGGATATGGGGTCGTCCTCCCCCGGTCGCAGTCCGGCTCTTGCGATTATTCGCCAGCTTGGCCTGCAAGAGAGGACGGCCTCTAAGTACAGTGTGTCGCCGTGATCTTGTGTGCACTGCCTCCCATGGTGGAATAGCCTGGCCAGTGTGTTGCCATGATCTGGTGCGCACTGCCTCCCATGGTGGAATAGCCTGGCCAGTGTGTCGCCATGATCTGGTGTGCACTGCCTCCCATGGTGGAATAGCCTGGCCAGTGTGTCACCATGATCTGGTGTGCACTGCCTCCCATGGTGGAATAGCCTGGCCAGTGTGTCACCATGATCTGGTGTGCACTGCCTCCCATGGTGGAATAGCTTGGCCAGTGTGTTTAGTGCAGAATGTGCAATTGATGCTCATGCCTGTGCCATAGCTGCTGGATGAAGGCTGGCCATTAGAGCTTTCAGGTCCCTTTGCCCATAATGTGAGGTGCACATGCAAGGATGAGGAGGTCATTGGAAAGGGTACTCACCCTGACAATGCGTGTGAGGTCATTTAACTTTTTGCGGCATTGGGCACCGGTCCTGGGGACGTCGCTGTTGGCTGACAGCTTGCTGGCGACATGCCTCCAGGCTCTCCTGTAGACGCGGACCGTTGCCTTCTTGCCATTGTCCGGGTACAAAACATGGCGCCTCTTCTCCACAGCAGCAAGCAGCACACTCAGATCACGCTCTGAGAAGCGCTGCGCACGTTCACGGGCCTTCTCCATGTCTTCAGGCGCTATTTGGGTCCAGCAGCAGTGTTCAGGCCTAGCTGGAGGGCTCCACTATCCAGGGCGTGGCAGCAGACACAGTCGACCCTTCCCCCTTAAGAGCTGGCCGGCGCCAGGGTGTCTGCTGTCAGTCACGAGATGGCCGCACCTGCGCTGCGCCCGGCCTCGGCGCTATCGATCACCACCTCCGGCTTAGCGCCCAAAGAGAGGCGTCCAACAGCAGTTTTAGCGCTCGCCCGAACTAGTAGGGCAAAGCTAATGAATATCGGAGAAGTGGCCTAGATTTGGCGGCGGCCGCAAACTTTAGCGGACGCCCCACTTTAGCGCCCCAAAAGTGGCGTCAATGAATTTCTAGGCCTTTATCTTTCCCATATATTGACAAGGTTCCTCAGCTGCCATTTCAACCTACACCACTGGAGCATATCCTGAGTGCTCAGGGTTATAGGTAAGAGCGACGCTCATTACAGGGTACTATAATCATTTAAGTAAATTCATTCTTACCTTTTTTGTTTGAAGGGTTTGATGGTGTACTTTATGAGACTCAATTACAATAGCATGGTACAAAATGAAAATGTACTAATTTATCAAAATGATAAATGTTGCACTTTTTTTTAATATACTATTTTGAAGTAACTTAGGCCACTTTCCCAGGTGGGGGTACTTGAGCAGTGACCTTAAAGGAACAGACCATGGTTGGCAGCTAAACATCACCAACTTCTGTCAGGCCCCAGATCACCCGTGAGCAATGTTAAGGGATATTTGCTGGTGTGTATTAAAACTGATAATTTAAATAGTAATTTCTGAGCATTAACTGTTTTTATTCAGCTTGAAACATTGCTGTATAATGTCGAGAAAATGCTGCTGCGGCAATACAGCCATTACAGAGAACGCGATCTCTCCTGTGGGTAGTGCAATATATATACCTCTGGAGTTCTGCTGAATAAGATATTGGTCCAAGCAACTTGATCTTGCACACACAGCCAACAAAGTTGAGAGTGCAAAATGTTGAATCCAATAGGCCTATGATTCTCTATTTCTATTACAGCTTCTCTATTTCTATTTATATTACGATTTATTAAAGTTACATTAAGTAGCAGGAACAAGAAAAGTAGTTAGATATTAGGTAGTAGTGAAACTGCAAATAGAGCAGATATACAAAACAGAACACACACACAGAAGAGAAAATGGCAAAAATGATCAATAACTCAGTGGGTAAAGGGTCAATGATCAATAACTTGGGGGTCAGTGGGTAGCACTCTCGCCTCTGAGTCAGAAGGTTGTGGGTTCAAATCCCACTTCAGAGACTTGAGCACATAATCCAGGCTGACACTCCAGTGCAGTACTGAGGGAGTGCTGCACTGTTGGAGGTGCCATTTTTTGGTTATGCGCCACTTTGTTTCACAAACAGAGAAATAGAGCTGAGATCCTGAAAGTTTATAGATGACATAGTGCATTGCCAGCTAGCCATATCTTGGCAGTCCTCCTGAGGTTAATCTTAATCCCAATCCTAATCTTTGTCCTCATCCACTCCCACATCCTTTGGATCTTTGTTACCACATTTATTCTGGAAGCTACCTCATGCAACTCCTCTGTGAGATAAATGTCCTAGGGTGCCACTTCTTCCATCAATACATTCAAAGTTCCACCTGAAAATTAAGGAGCTAAATTTTGCCGGCGCTCAGGGTGCGGATTTGGAGGCGGGTTCGCTGTCAAAATAGGGTAGGAAACCCGCTGTCAACCCACCTCCACATGAGTCTCCCAGGTGTCAGGCCTGTCTGCACAGAACTGACCCGACACCAAGCGGCAGGGGAGATAATTTAGATAATTAAATGGCTTGCTAACAGTCAATTTAATGCCATTTTGAGCCTACCTTGTAATTTTACATGCTCCCCCACGCTGCTCGGGGAACACGCCAGCTCACCCTGTTGCGTTGAGTCTGCTTTGACTTATCTGATAACCTGACAGCTGCAGAAGTGATATAAAGTATGCCATGTTGCAGCTGTTCAGTTTCAGAGCTCAGAAACTGTTGGTTACTGCATTTGTAAGACATATCGGGGGAGAAATTCGGTTTGTTGCGCCACCCATTAGCGCCTAAAGAGGCCGACAAGTGGGGCGGTAACCAACTAGCGCCCGGGCACAGCGAACCCTGCACCTCCTCCCATATTGAGCGGACATTTAGCGCCGGCGCTAAACCTTAGCGCCCGCTCAGGGGCGCAGGCAGATCATGACGTCATTTCAGTGTGCAACGTCTTTTGGGCGCCCCGGACCGGAAATTCAGTGGCGCGCCCCTCCGTTCCGCCTGGTGCTAATAAGGACAGCTTACCTGGAACGTTCCCCAGTCGCTGTGGGGCTGGAGGGGCGTTCTTTAAAGGGGACTGCTGTGATATAAAAGCGGCAGCCATTTTTGGAGCACAACTTCTTCGAGAGTTAGAGAGAGTTGCTGAGCCATTTCACAGAATCACAGAATCACAGAAACCCCACAGTGCAGATAGAGGCCATTTCGGTCCATCGAGGTTGCACCGACACATATCCCACCCGATTCCCGTAACCCCTACACCAACACATATCCCACCCTATCCCCGTAACCCCATGTATTTAATCCCCCTAACACTAAGGGTCAATTTATCATAGCCAATCAACCTAACCCGCACATCTTTGGACCACTGAGCCAGCGCTGGCAGAAGAACTTCAGCCTTCTGACCATCACCTTGCTGTTGGTGAGCATATCAAATGGGGAGACTTTCTGTGCGCACTTATTATGGGGGCTGCATTGGAGGGGAACGTCCTGCTGCTAAATCATTTGGAAAGAGCACAGAGATGCAGGGAGAGAGGGGCAGGCATGGCCAGATGGAGGAGGGCCAACAGACGTCGCCACACCAGACCTTACGCTGCCAGGGTTTTCCGACAGCAGTTTTCCTACTTGAACATGTCGGAGGAGCTGTGTATCAGAAGGCTGCGCTTTAGAAAGGAGGTGGTGACTGAGCTGTTACACCTGCTTCAGCCAGATCTGCAGCCTCAGATAAGGTGCAGGACATCTCTGTCGGTGGCTGTGAAGATGACTGTTGCCCTAAATTTCTACGCAAGCGGCTCCTTTCAGGCTGCAACAGGGGGCATAGCCAACATCTCGCAGTTTGCGGTGCATTGCTGCATCCGTCAAGTGACTGATGCCCTGTTTAAAAGGAGGCGGCAGTACATCTCCTTCCCAATGACCCCGGACAAGCAGCGGGAGCGCGCAGAGGGCTTCGCAGCAATAGCGGACTTCCCCATGGTGCAGGGTGCCATTGACTGCACGCATGTGGCTTTGCGGGCGCCTGTATTGAAACCGGAGGAGCTCCGCAACCGCAAGGGGTTCCATTCCTTGAATGTCCAGCTGGTCTGTGACCACCGACAGCTGATCCTCGCAGTGAATGCACAGTTCCCAGGCAGCAGCCACGATGCCTTCACCCTGCGCCAGACTTCTGTTGCAGACCTTTGAGGCCCCGGCTCACCCAGGAGGCTGGCTTCTCGGGGACAAGGGCTATCCTCTGTGCCCGTGGCTGATGACCCCGCTCCGTTCGCCCAGCACCCCTGCTGAAGAACGCTACAATGCGAGCCATCAGGTGATGAGGAACATTGTGGAGCACACAATCGGCGTGCTGAAGCAGCGGTTCCGCTGTCTGGACCATTCCGGAGGAGCCCTGCAGTACTCGCATGAGCGAGTCTCCCACTTCCTGGTGGTATGTTGCATGCTCCATAACCTCGCTATCCTATGAACCCAGCCAATGCCACCAGACACTGAAGCACCAGCAGAGGAGGAGGAGGAGGAGGAGGAGGAGCAGGACCATGATGGCAGGGAGGCACAAACTGGAAGGGCCGTCCGTCAGAGGCTGATCAGAAGTCGCTTCTAGGCCCCTCTCACGGAATGCATGCTGACATTCCAAGAAGACGAATGGAACCGTTCTGATTCCCCAAAGCCTGTGAAGGGCAAAATGCATGTAAATAGCAGACATGGCCATTGTAAATAAAGAAAGTTTTTTACTGTACAAAATGTGCTCCTTCCAACAAGACAAAGCAATGGCAACTGAAAGCAAAACTAACACACTGACACATAAGTTTCTCGCACACCCAGGAGACTGTCCAGAACATAACTAACATTCAGACCAGCATCCTCGGCCTTGATTTCTACAAATAAGACATTTCAGCAGCACCTTCTACTCTTTCCCCCTTGATGGTGATCGGCTTCTCTTGCGAGATTGGCCCCTTCCCTCCCTGCTGCTCCTCCGTAATGGGACCCACTGGCTGCAGCAAGGCTGGGGGAGGCCTGCTGACTGTCCGAAAGCACAGATGCCCCTGAGGGACAGCCTTGACGACCTCTGGGCCTGGAGGGCCCGGCTGTTGACTGCTCCATCTGTGCATGGGTGGAAGCAGTCTGTCCTGCAGGTGGTGGCAGCTGCAGTGGAGACGTGCCAGCGGTGGCATCAGGAATGCTGTCATCGTGAGAGCGGACAGCAGCTCCCTGGTCGGTCGACACACTGGCACTCTGACGGGGCAGCACCGCAGCATGCGCAGCAATCGGATGGTCCACAGATTGCTGGCCTGCTGTGGTGCTGCAAGGGCCCCAGGTAATCCTGCCTGATCCAGCGAGGGTGGCAGCAGTCAGTGGTCGCGTGGCCTCAATCTGCGTCTGCATTAGACCAGCGAGTGACTGCGTGGCAGCACTCAGCAGTTGCGTGGCAGGTGCCAGTGCTTCGGTGAAGCCCTGGACAATCCTTTCCAGTGCTGCCCCAAGGCCCTGGACAGTCCTTTCCAGTGCTGTCCCGAGGCCCTGGACAGTCCTTTCCAGTGCTGTCCCGAAGCCCTGGACAGTCCATTCTAGTGCTGTCCCGAAGTCCTGCGCACTCCTTGCCTGTGCTGCGCCGAAGTCTTGGAGACTCCTTGCCAGTGTCTCGATGGATTCAGGCATCCTTGCTGTTAAGTCTGTGTGTTATAGTGATAATTACTACACAGACCACAAGAGTAAATTCAACAGGTCTTTACTGGTTGGAGGTAGGGACTATACTGAATACAATATTACTACACAGTGCTTATATACCGGTGTGGTGTCCACCGGTATTACGTATACAGCAGCCAGAGAAAGTAGTACATCTCTTAAGGTGGAACAGGCTTAAGTTCTCTTAAGGTGGAACAGGTTACATACACCACAATCCTCCCTTTTTAGCTTAACAGTCATATCCCCATTTAACATAACATAATAACATATATACATATATAACTTCAGGTATAACAGTTCAAAGGTTCAGTCTCTCAGGAGGCTTTCTGATGCGGCTTGGATAACGCCTCTCAGTAGTCTCTGATTCTTGTTGTTGAGGTGCCTCCTCTATTTGGTTTCCAATGTATTGGGTGTCATCATCATCAAGTACATTCCCTGCCGAGGTAGATGCTTCAGGTTCATTAACGTCTTCCACAGTTGTCTCTGTCACAACCATGGGTTTGACCCTTGCTCTCGACTCTACCAGTTGATCCGCATGACGCCTTATCACATTATGACCAATATCTACTGTGTACATCAGAGGTCCTTGTCTGGCCCGAATTGTTCCGGACTGCCATTTTTCGTTTCCATAGCCCCTTGCCAACACTGGTTGTCCTACGTCGAAAGTTCGAGTGGTCTTGTTGTTAATATGCCGAAACTGTTTGTTTTCCACTTCCCTCCGCACATTTGGTTTTAACAAGTCCAACTTGGACCGCAACCTCCTGTTATAAAACATCATGGCAGGACTTTGGTTAGTCACTGCATGATCGGCGTTTCGATATGACATCAGGAACTTGTCGACCTTGTGTTGCAACGGAATCTGATCATCGTTCATGGCCTTAATTGCCTTTTTGAATGTCTGGACAAATCTTTCAGCCAACCCGTTTGTGGCCGGATGATATGGGACAGAGGTATAATGTTTTACTCCATTCTTCTTTAAGAATTGTCGGAATTCTTCCGATACAAACTGTGGTCCGTTGTCCGAACAGATCTGTTCTGGCAATCCGTTCCTTGCGAATATTGTTCTTAACACCGCAATTGTCTTTTCTGAAGTAGTGGTATTCATCTTGATGACTTCTGGCCATTTGGAATGTGCGTCCACCGCGATTAGGAACATGGAGTCCATGAATGGACCAGCAAAGTCAATGTGTACGCGTTGCCATGGGGCTGAAGGCCATTCCCATGGGTGTAGCGGTGCTATCGGAGGTGCATTTTGCACTTTTTGGCACCCAGCGCAGCTTTTCGTTAACTCCTCAATCCGTTGGTCAATACCCGGCCACCATACATAAGCCCTAGCAAGACTTTTCATTTTAACTCCCCCCAGATGACCTTCATGCAGTTCGTTTAAAACTCTTTCCCTTAACTTGGGAGGAATAATCACTCTTGTCCCGTACATCAAGGTGCCATGGCAGACGGACAGCTGGTCTCGCCTTGCCGAAAGTGCCGGTAACAGAGGATCACCCCGTGTTGGCCATCCTTTCACTGTCACCTCGTAGACTCTGGACAGTGTCGGGTCGTTCCTGGTTTCTCTTTCAATACTTGCATTGGTGACTGGTAAACACTCGATGATGGTCGAATGAAATAACTCAACAGGGTCAACTTTCGTCGTGTCTTCTTCTTCAGGTAGTGGCAGGCGCGACAGCCCATCAGCATTGCCATGCTGTTTCGTACCTTTGAATTCTATTTGATATTGATGTGCCCCTAGGAAAAGAGACCATCTCTGGAGACGCTGCGCTGTCATCACCGAAACACCCTTCTTAGGGTTAAAAATGGATACCAACGGTTGATGGTCTGTCAGAAGTGTGAATTTTTGGCCCTGCAGGTAATGATTAAACTTCTTCACTCCCCATACAAGGTTAAGAGCCTCCCTATCTATCTGCGCATAGTTGCGCTCAGCGGAGGTCAATGACCTGGATGCAAACGCGACTGGCCTTTCCGTGCCATTTGGCAACTTGTGTGAGAGTACTGCCCCAATACCATATGGAGAAGCATCACAAGCCAACCGAATAGGCAGTGTCGGGTTGAAGTGAGCCAACACTTCCTCTGAGGTGATCAATTCTTTGCTTTTGCGAAATGCCTTCTTACAGTTTTCGCCCCATTCCCATGGTACCCCTTTCTGAAAAAGAGCATTTAACGGGTGCAGTACCGTGGATAGATTTGGCAGAAATTTATGGTAATAGTTAATTAATCCTAGAAACGACCTCAACTGAGAGACATTCTCCGGAGCAGGAGCCTTTACAACTGCCTCAATCTTGTCAGGAGACTTATGAAGCCCCTCCCGGTCAATGACATGGCCACAGTACGAGATCCGCTTCTGGAAGAACTCACATTTCTGCCGATTTACTCTAAGTCCATACTCTTTCAGTCTGCTGAGCACCAGTTCCAAGTTTGCGAGATGTTGTTCATCACCATCACCTGTGATCAGAATATCGTCCAGGTAACATTGTGTGCCTGGAATTCCCTGTAATACCTGCTCCATGGCCCTCTGCCAAATTGCTGGAGCTGATGCCACTCCAAAAACCAGCCTATTGTACCGGTACAACCCTCGATGCGTGTTGATCGTGAGGTATTGGCATGACTCTTCCTCAACCTCCATCTGCAAGTACGCCTGCGCCAGGTCTATCTTGGTGAAGTGTTTCCCGCCAGACAAGGAAGCGAAAATATCCTCAATCCGTGGAAGCGGATACTGCACCGTGTGAAGCACCGGATTAACAGTGATTTTGAAATCTCCACAGATGCGAACCTTCCCTGGATCTCCTGGCTTGTTGCTCGCAGGACGTTTCATAACGGGAACAATGGGCGTAGCCCACTCACTCCAATCTACCTTAGACAGTACACCTGAACGTTCTAGTGTTTCCAGTTCCGCTTCAACAGTAGGTCGTATTGCATAGGGTACCGGTCTGGCTTTAAAAAATTTTGGTTGTGCGTGTTCATCAATCTTGATGTTTGCCGTAATTCCTCTCAGTGTTCCCAGTCCCTGCTGGAACACCTCTTTTGCATCATCCAATATTTTGGACAATCGTTTAGGTTTGACATCTGTTTCCCCGGAATCTACCGTTAGTGCCTTCAAGGAGTGCCAGTCCATATTCATTTTCCTAATCCACTCCCATCCTAGTAGTGGTGGACCTCCTTCAGGTAGCACATATAAGTCCATTACTTGGCTTTCTTCGCCCTTGTGGACCACTTCTACCTCTATTTTTCCGATGGGGTACACTCTTTGCCCCGTGTATGTTTTCAATATAATCTCCGTATCCTGTAGGGGAATATGTTGGAATAACCTTCTGTAATCTTTCTTATTCATGACCGTCAATGCCGATCCAGTGTCCAATTCCATTTTTACTTGGACTCCTGCTATCTGAAGAGTGACCCAAATTGTCTGGAGATCTGCATCCTTACCAACGTTGTGTACTCTTAAGCTATCCAGTTCATTACTGCTAGCGTCTGAATCTGACTTCTGTTCGGTCAAACTGTTCTTTGTCACCTTGTGTACCTTTGCGTATTTTCCTTGCGGTGACTTTTTGTTGCTGGTCTTCTTTCCTGACCGACATACTTTAGCTATGTGGCCAAGCCTGCCACACGTTCTGCATTCTTGGTTTTTAAACCAACACTAGTTCTGATCGTGCGTTGTCTTTCCACAACGATAACATTTGACAGAACTCAAACCCAATTTGTTTGTACCGAGTGCCGGTGACCGTAGCTGCATTACTGCCGTGCCTCTCGCTGTGGCTTCGTGTGCTGCTGCCATAGTGACCGCCTTCTCAAGCGTCAGCTCATTCTCCTCGAGCAGTCGCTTTTGTGTATCCTGTTTAAATAAACCACACACAAATTTATCTCGTAGTGCCTCTGTCAGTCCCGCTCCAAACTGACAATATTTTGCTAGCTTACGTAATTCCATCAAATATTCAGCATTGCTTTCATTCTGCAGCTGCCTTCTGTTGTAAAATTTAAATCGTTCCGCTAGCATCAGCGGCGTGGGGTTTAGATGATTTTTCAGGACAGTAACAATCTCATCGAACGTCTTATCCGCCGGTTCATCTGGTGATAACAGGTGTTTCAATTGCCCGTATGTCTTCGCACCCATTAAATTTAATAATGTTAGTGCTTTATCTGCATCAGGAATTTTATTTGCCTTACAATAATTTTGTATGCGTTCTACATACATGGCCCAATCTTCGATGTCACTATCAAAGGTTTTTCGAGGGGGTGACTAGGGGGGTGGATGAAGGAAATGCTGTGGATGTGGTTTACATGGACTTCAGTAAAGCTTTTGACAAAGTCCCGCATAGGAGACTGGTCAAGAAGGTAAGAGCCCATGGGATCCAGGGTGCCTTGGCGCGTTGGATCCTAAACTGGCTGAGTGGCAGGAGGCAGAGGGTGATGGTCGAAGGTTGCTTTTGTGACTGGAAGCCTGTGTCCAGTGGGGTACCTCAGGGATCAGTGCTGGGTCCCTTGTTGTTTGTGATCTACATAAATGATTTGGATGAGAATGTGAAAGGTATGATCAGTAAGTTCGCAGATGACACGAAAATTGGTGGGGTGGTAAATTGCGAGGAGGAAAGCCTCAGGCTACAGGATGATATAAACGGGTTGGTCAGATGGGCGGAAAAGTGGCAAATGGAATTTAACCCTGAAAAGTGCGAGGTGATGCATTTTGGACGGACAAATAAGGCAAGGGAATACACAATGAGTGGTAGGACCCTAGGAAGTACAGAGGGTCAGAGGGACCTTGGTGTACATGTACATAGATCCCTGAAGGCAGCGGAACAGGTAGATAAGGTGGTTAAAAAGGCATATGGGATACTTGCCTTCATTAGCCGAGGCATAGAATATAAGAGCAGGGAGGTTATGATGGAGCTGTACAAAACGCTGGTGAGGCCACAGCTGGAGTACTGTGTGCAGTTCTGGTCGCCTCACTATAGGAAGGATGTGATTGCCTTGGAGAGGGTGCAGAGAAGATTCACCAGGATGTTACCTGGGATGGAGCGCCTCAGCTATGAAGAAAGACTAAACAGGCTGGGGTTGTTTTCCTTGGAGCAAAGAAGGCTGAGGGGGGACCTGATTGAGGTGTACAAAATGATGAGGGGCATAGGTAGGGTAGACAAAGAGGAACTTTTCCCCTTAGTAGGGGGGTCAATAACAAGGGGGCATAGATTCAGGGTAAGGGGCAGGAGATTTAGAGGGGATTTGAGGAGGAACTTTTTCACCCAGAGGGTGGTTGGAATGTGGAACTCAATGCCTAAAAGGGTGGTAGAGGCAGGAACCCTCACAACATTCAAGAAGCATTTGGATGAGCACTTGAAATGCCATTGCATACAAGGCTATGGACCAAATGCTGGAAAATGGGATTAGACTGGACAGGGATGGATGGGCGGCGCAGACACGATGGGCCGAAGGGCCTCTTTCTGTGCTGTAAAACTCTATGACTCTATGACTCTAATGTTCCCATGTTTAGGCATCGTTGCAATTTATTGTATTTTTATGTTATCCAAGATGGCGGCTTCCCGCTCTTGTCGTCGTCCTCCGCCCACAAAATGGCGGTTTTCCCATGCTTGGCGGTCTTCAACCGTCCCCCGACGCTGTCTCCGCTTCACCGCGGCTCTCGCGCCTTCAGTTTCCCCAGACGCTGCGCCTTTTAGCCCGAATGCGGCCCTTATCTCTGGTCGCGATCGATGTCCCCGCGCTGCGCCTCTCGCTCGAAAGCGGCCCGGCCCTTATCTCCGGTCGCGATCGATCTCACCGCCCTTATTCCTCCGTCTTCCCAGCCCCGTCTGTACAGCCAACGCGGTTGACTTTCTGTCGCATCGCTGCCCGGCTTACCCACCACCGAGGTAGAAAGAAGAAAGCTGACAGTCGCTGATGGAGGCTTCGAGGTCAGGATGTCTTCTGCACTCCGGTTTCTCGATGCCTGCCGCTCGACGTGTCTTCCAGTAGGGTGATGAGGGTGGAAACCTCTCTTCGACGTCCTGTCTGTGGACGAAGCCGCCGTGGAAATAACTGCCGCAGGGTAAAAATCGGACTCGTCGCCACTGTTAAGTCTGTGTGTTATAGTGATAATTACTACACAGACCACAAGAGTAAACTCAACAGGTCTTTACTGGTTGGAGGTCGGGACTATACTGAATACAATATTACTACACAGTGCTTATATACCGGTGTGGTCACCACCGGTATTACGTATACAGCAGCCAGAGAAAGTAGTACATCTCTTAAGGTGGAACAGGCTTAATTTCTCTTAAGGTGGAACAGGTTACATACACCACACTTGCCACTGCAGCCATGAGCTCAGTGTGCCTCAGCCCAGCTTGGGCGCTCATTTCTGCGAGGGCACGCACCTCTTCTGCGCTCTGTGCAGCAGCACTCGCGGCCTGACTCGCCCTCCGGGGAGACGGCCCCCAAGCTTCCCTACCCCCCTTGCGTTGCTGCAGCCCGCTGGTTCCTGCAACTGGTTCTTCCTCAGAGCATCCCCCCCCGCTCCCCTCCAGGGAAGTAGTCTCCCCAGTCTGCAGAGGGGCTGGCTCACCTGAGGGTGGCAGGGATGGTCCAGCTTCCTCCTGCTCGTCGTCTCCGGAGTCAGTGGCAGTGGCAGCTTGAGGGCTCGGCTCCTGAGCTGGTGATGCAGCATCTGAAAGCAGGGAGGTTGAAGAGTGGCTTTAGCGAAAGGACAGGGTGGCAGCAAGGGATGCATGAGTGCTGCAATGCACTGACTTGGGTCCAAAGTGAAAAAGCATGCTGGTGGGGGGAACAAGTGGAAGGAGAGAGCTCAAAAAGGTGATGACCTCACCATCACTGTGCACAATGGGATCGGCAGCTCCAGAGGTGACAGGACCACTCATCCGGCTTCCAACAATCTGGTGGACTCACTCCTCGAGGTCTGTGAGGGTCTGTAGGTGAGGCCGGCCTCCTCCGGTACGAAGCTGCTCCCTGCGGTTCCTGGCCAGCTTGGCCTGCAGGAGAAAGGATGGGAAGTGATGAAACATGCTGCCCTGAGCTGACATTACATGCCCCCCATGGTAGAATAGCCCTTACATTATGCACTGAGCTGAATGTGCGTGTGTGTTTCCAGAAAGGGCCATGGGTGCTGGCTGGCAGATGGCCATTGGGGCTTCGCGCACCCTCTGGCCATAAAGTCAGGTGCAGATGGAGGGATGAAGATGAATGTGAAAAAGGCACTCACCCTAACGACCCGAGTGAGGTCGCTGAACTTCTTCCTGCATTGCACAGGAGTCCTGGGCACCACGCTGCTGGAGGTGACTCTTCGGGCAACATCCCTCCAAGCTCTGCGGTATTCGCTCTGATGAGGCCTCCTGCCATTCTCGGGGTACAGCACAACTCGCCGGCGCTCCACTGCGCCAACCAGATCATCCAATGCCCCATCGCTAAAGCCTGACCCTCTCCATGTCTTGGAAGTTTTGAACGCCACAGGTAGGTCACCGCCAATTTTGAGGCCTACAAGGCGTAGAGTGTGGCTGCTGATGTTAATTGACCCGGCCCTTTAAGAGCTGGCCAGCGCCAGCGTGTCTCGGGGAAATCGATTATTGACAGCACCTGCGCTACGCCTGGCCGCCGAGAAATTGAGTAGCGCCGCCGGGTTAGCACCTTAAGAGTACCGTGCAGCGCCTGATTTAGCACCTTCAGGGGCGCTGCAACCCAATATCGCTCGAGGTGGCGATAAGTTGCGCCTGGCGCTAAACTTTGCGTACCGCCAATACTAGCGCCCCAAGCGGGGCGATACCGAATTTATCCCCCATTGAGCTTTCTGCAGCTTGCAAGTGTTTAGAGCCAACTCTATATCCAGTGCCACCTCATTGGAACAACCTCTCTCACCATTGACAGATCGCTTCTGTCATCTCAACTGCAGCTGCCATCTATTCCAGGAATATCGGTGCCCTTGAAAAAATCTCACCTTGGTCCTCTGAATCCTTCCACGATCAGCCCCAGCACCAACATCACCAACAACAACATCAACCTTCTCCACCATCACCTGATGCTGCACAGGACACAGGGCATCAGCACCTGACAACATTGCTGACCGGGAGGCCAGCGATGGCATCACCATGGCCAGATTTACTTCACTTGACGCTGTACACCCTGGCTGCCATATGATGCGCCAGGTTGACACCATCCCATGCCAGCGCCGTGAAGCATCCCTATAATATCCAAGCCATTCCTTTCACAATCATCACAATAGTGGGGGGGGGGGCGGAACGTGCACCTTTGTGCAGTGCTTGTCAGTGTTTGCAGCAACTCAATGCTGTAGAATACTGACAGCACAACTGTCAAAATCAATGTGGCAGTGGTCCCTTTAAGGAAACCGACTGATGACACGTCATCAAATGACATCATCACACCCGCTTCCTATTAATTGGCCAGGAACCCCGCAGGGCGGGCTTAACAATTTTCAGAGAGCGGCTGCCGATGGGAGCGGGACCGGAACCAACCAACCAGCTCTCCCGCCACCACCCCGCCTCCGCAGGGAAAATCCTGCCCAAGGTGTTTTGCCTCTATGTTTGCTCTGATTCTTTCTCTGTATAGCAGCAATAAAGTTGCATTAATAGAGGCTGCAATCTTTAAAAGGTGCAACAGCACACTATTTTCTGCTCCTTGCTGATAGTGAACACTCAGATGCAAGCCTAATCTGGGCTAGAAGCTTGCTATGAATTGTTAATGTGGATTAGCTTGGAAAATTCCACAAGATCAGCACATTGCAATATCGGTGAGCACTAAGCTCACTGCTCTGTGATTTCACTACTTTACTGCTCAGACCGGAAAATTCATCTGGGTCCGGATGTAACCAGGAAGATAGTAAAAATAACTGCCTTTCAGGACCTCAGGCCATCCCAAAGTGCTTTACAGTCAATGAAGTACTTTTGACGTGTAGTCACTGTTGTAATGTAGGAAACGTGGCAGCCAATTTGTGCACAGCAAGGTCCCACAAACAGCAATGAAATAAATGACCAGATCACCTCTTTTAGGTTTTGCTTGAGGGCTAAGTGTTGCCCAGGACACGAGGAGAACACCCTTGCTCTTATTTAAAAAGTGCCGTGGGATCTTTTACGTTCACCGGAGAGGGCAGTCGGGGCCTCAGTTCAACGTCTCATCCGAAAAACAGCACCTCCAACAGTGCAATGCTCCCCAGAATTGCAGGCCTAGATTATGTGCTCAAGCCTCTGGAGTCGGTCTTGAACCCATAACCTTCTAACTAGTCAAGAGTGCTACCACTGAGCCAAGGCTGACACCTGTAAAGTAACTGAATTCCTGTAGTAGCGCAAATTCAGTTAAATTACTTAATTCCTTAGGTAATTCACTGGTATCAGCGTGAGACAGAGATGAACAATTTAAATTTAAAAACACACTGAAAGGTTTTTTTTTTAATTCTCTCCTTTTCTCTTGAAATCGATGACTCATAGTGTGGTACAGTTCCACAAATGTTGGCCAGCCTCATTCTCTTTCTCAAATGCCCATTCTTTATATGTGAGCCTAAATAGCAAGTGTTGGTAGGATATTCAATTGTAGCAGACATAGGAGTCGAGTCCTATCCATGTTCAACCGATGTCTGCATGCGCACTTTCTCACAGTACGCACTGAATAGTGATCAAGAGGGAAACCCAGGCTGATTTTACTCTCCCTAGCTTAGGGGTGTAGCAGCAATATTGCCACCCTGATAAGATCATGCAAATTCAGCATCTACCACAAATCAAACCTGGGACCTTCTGTTCTGTATGCATTACATTTACCAACAAGGGGAGGCCATAAAGCTTATTTCTAATCAACCTAACGTGACAGTTAGTCTTAAAAGAAACATGATTAAATTGCAACAGAATGAGCAGCTGAGCACAAATTCCCCAGCAATACCAAAACGTCCATTGGCCTGACGAGGCTTAATAAATCTATATCATAAATTTGTTTGAAAAGATCTACACGAAGTTTGTGATTAGACCCACTACTGTTAATAGCAGTCCAGCGCCACAACAATCTTATGGTTATGTGATAGCAGTGCTGTATTCTCATTTCAAATTCTCATTTAATTTGCATGAAATCAGAATGATAAATTCACAACCACCTACAAGGCAAACAAGGAGAAATTCTATATTCAGATATTTGATGTACTTTAAATTTTTAGACTATTACTTTATTATTTAATAGGTCAATGTCAGATTACTGCAATTTATAGAAATTTAAAGTTCTTGTTTGGAAATCTAAGTCACTTCAGTCTTTGAAATGGATCACATCATGAAGACCAGTATGACCACCATGAACCATATGTCCAAAATGTAAATGTGTGGATCATTTCCACGCATAGACTAACAAGCTGTGAATGCTATTCTCCCTTTCTGTCTATCTACTGTCTAGAAGCCCATTACTGTTTTGCCTCATGTGACCAGCGACTCCCACAGTAGTTTTTGGTTGCTTTATTCTGCATGTGCAAATACAAACAAGAAAATGAGATTTATTTTTGGGTGTGTCATGATTCCTGTCAAGATTATGACTATAGAAGAGTACTATCTTCATGATAAGGTGTAGCAAATCTTTTCTTGTTTGGGGACAGAGCGCCATGTGGCATTTTAGTTACAATGAATTATGTTTTTGAGTCTTTACCCCTCCCATAGCCAAGCATGTGCTCCCTATGATCCGCAGTTTGCCTTCATCTGCTCAAAATCTAGGTAATTTGTACCAAACCTGGGGACAAGCAGAAAACCCTTTTTACCTTTTGTTTTAGCTTACTGATTATAACATGTGCTATCAATGGAGCTTCCTTGGCTTCAGAAGGTGATAGAATAACTTCACTAGATCACACCTTAAGCTAAAAACTACCAAACAGATTCATAACACAGTAAATTGATTAGTAAATAGCAATGGCACACTTTAGATTTTATAGTTGTTATAAGCTTAACTTAAGGGAATTGGCAAAAGAGTAAGAGGTGAGATGATAAGAATTTTTTTTTACGCAGCAACTTATGATCTGGAATGCACTGCCTGAAAGGAAATTGGATAAATACTTGAAGGGGAGAAAATTGCAGGGCTATGGGGAAAGAGCAAGGGAATGGGACAAATTGGATTGTTCTTTCAAAGAGTCAGCACAGGCACGATGGTCCAAATGGCCTCCTTCTCTATGAGCAATCTCATCAAGTTGGCAGAAAATATCGAACAGTTGTGTGTGCTGTTCAAAACTGCAATATTAACCTCATATGGCTCTTTGCTGACCAGCTATGGAGTCTCTCACTGGCCTACCTATCTCTGTCTGATGGCTTCTGGTGGATCACTCAATTTTATAAGACAGGCTGATAAATAGTTTTGAAAAAATGACTGGGACACAGCAAATATACATATGGGTCACTCAAATGAAGAGAGCTGCCAATCAAACATATATACAACAACAACTTGCATTTATACAGCACCCTTAATGTAGTAAAACGTCCCAAGGCACTTCATAGGAGCGTTAGCAAACAAAATTTGACACCAAGCCACATAAGGAGATATTAGAACAGATAAGAGGTAAGTTTTAAGGAGCGTCTTAAAGGAAGAAAGAGAGGTAGAGAGGCAGAGACATTTGGGGAGGGAATTCCAGAGCTTAGGACCTAGGCAGCTGAAGGCACGGCCACCAATGGTGGAGCGATTAAAATACATACAAACAAAATCCCCAGAGTACTGCTATTTCAATTGAATGGTTTGCCTTTCCTTAGATATGTGACTAGGCAAAAAATACATCTGGTTATATATCAAAACAAGTGGGGCCAATTTCTATGAGTGAACCTAATTTTTATTCCAAAATGTACCCTAAAAGGTAGGCAGAAAATACGATGATACATCACAGAAAAAAGTTTCATTTTTGTCACAATGATATCATGTGTAAGTAAAATAATTTAAAAGACACATCGTGGGGTCGATTTTCATTGACCCGTGGAGTCGGGATTGGAGGTGTATGGGGGGTTAAAGTCCCGAATTCAGGGGTCCCGACACCATCCCGCCCCCAACCCGCCTCCATGTAAGTTTCAAAGGAGGCGGGTACCCGCCCCGCTCTGAGACCCGCCTACCCGAGGCGGGAAGGGATTAGTGCCAATTAACTGCCTGTTAACAGGCAGTTTTTAGCCTAATCCCTATTTTAAAGCTTGAAGTGTGGGATTCCCGACGGCTCCAAACCACGCCAAGTTAGAGGAGTCGGGCCGTCGGGTTGAAGGACTTGGAGGGGTCGAGATGTCGGTGTTCAGGTGAGTGATGGATGCATGAGTGCAAAGTGTGTTTGGTGTGTCTAAAGTGTGTAAAGAAGTTTAAATTACCTGTACTTACCTTTACAGCCTTACTTCCTCTAGGTTTCGGGAGTCCATCATCTAACTGGCACAGAAAGCAGAATGGCTGCGAACTGTCAAAAGTGACAGCCTGCAGCTCTCTGTGCCAGAGAGATTTCTAACTGAGTCTGTGTAGAAGGACTCAGGTTAGAAGTAAGACTGTCAGTGTTTGACAGCTTCAAACAGCTGTGAAACACTGATATTTCATCTGTCAAAACGTCTTGACAAATGAAATTTCAATCTGTGATGTCACCTGTTGCCGGGTGGCCCTTAATTGGCCTGCTGAGCCCGCTGGGCAGGCTCAACAAGGTCAATCAAGGGAAAATCACGTGGATTGGCCGCATCTCATTGGAGGCGGGACAACAACCCTGAAAGTTGTAGTCCTGACTTCTGAATGAAAATCACCCCCATAGTATCTGTAAATAAAAAAGTTTGCCCAATACTTTTCCATCAATACTCAGTCCCGAAGGTTTAATCCTTTCTGTCACATTAAAACTCAGGGGTGTAGAAATTGGACCTCATTGCACTCTTTTTATGGGTGTAAAATGGGTGCAATGAGCAATAATGTTTGGTTCCAACATTATGCATCCTGTTGGGTCGGGCCATTATTTAGGCATCCATGGCAACCATCTAAAGCAAGCATTAGGCCTCTTGCATATGCCAATGAGGGTCCGAACGCTTGTTTTAGGACCCTTCTTGGAAATTGGGCTGCCCTGAGTGCCGCGGGAGCTGAGAATGCTCCAGTGAGGTTTTACTGGCAAGCGGCCGCCACCAAAAATGGTAAGTAAAAAATTGTTTTAAACTTGATCTGAATCCAGGAGGAGCAAGAGTGCTCCACCCAGCTTCGCATGCCTGAGGGCCGCTGCCAGCCCACAAATAACGCATCTCATTCATCTCTCCCCCTCCACAACCCGCAGTTACTTGAGAGCCACTTCCGGAGAGGCAGATGGGCTCAAAATTGGATCCCTCGACAGGGTCGAGCTGCCTCTGGAAGTGCAATAGGTGCCGGAAGCTCACTCAAAGTATTAAGGTGAGGTCCGAGGACCAGTTTCAGGTGGTCTTCGGTCCGGCTTCTTCTTGCACATGCAGCATGCGCGTCAATCAGATCGAGTCTGAAAACGGGCGTGAACTAATTCATCCTCCAAAGATTTGAACAATATACTGTTTGATTCTTCCCATTTCCCAGGCTCTGTAGCAGACCCAAAATTAACATCAATTCATTTAAAAAATAATGAATTCAAATATTTGCTCTTTTCCAAGTTACTTGTTGCTCTTTACTGCCTTGACACAAACCAAGGGTGGAAACCCAATTCTTGATAAATAAATTAACCCGACCCTGCCATCCAAATACTGCAGATGCCCTAACTATAATCTTCCAAAGTTCTCTCTATTCAGGAACCATTCCTTTAGATTGGAAAATTTCGCATGTCACTCCACTTTTTAAGAATGGCGAGAGAGGGAAACCAGGGAATTATAGACCAGTTATATAACATCTGTTGTCGGGAAATTGTTAGCGTCTATAATTAAGGATAGGGTAACTGAACATCTTGAATATTTTCAGTTGATCAGAGAGCCCAGCATGGATTTGTGAAAGGTAGGTCATGCCTGACAGACCTGATTGAATTTTTTGAAGAGGTGACTAAAGTAGTGGACAGGGGAATGTCTGTGGATGTTATTTATATGGACTTCCAGAAGGCATTTGATAAAGTCCCACAAAAGAGAATGTTAACTAAGGTAGAAGCCCATGGAATTGAGGGCAAATTATTGACCTGATTAGGAAATTGGCTGAGCAGCAGGAGACACAGAGTAAGGATAATGGGCAGGTACTCTAATTGGCAGGATGTGACTAGTGGTGTCCCACAGGGATCTGCGTTGGGACCTCAACTATTCACAGTATTTATTAACGACTTAGATGATGGCATAGAAAGTCATATATCCAAATTTGCCAATGACACAAAGATAGGCGGCATTGTAGGCAATGTGGATGAAAGCATAAAATTACAAAGGGATATTGATAGATTAAGTGAATGGGCAAAACTGTGGCAAATGGATTTCAATGTAAGCAAATGTGAGATCATCCACTTTGGACCTAAAAAGGATAGAACAGGGTACTTTCTAAATGGTGAAAAGCTAAAAACAGTGGAGGTCCAAAGAGACTTAAGGGTTCAGGTACATAGATCATTAAAATGTCATGAACAGGTACAGAAAATAATCAAATAGGCTAATGGAATGCTGGCCTTTATATCTCGAGGACTAGAGTACAAGCGGGTAGAAGTTATGCTGCAGCTGTACAAAACCCTGGTTAGACCACACCTGGAGTACTGTGAGCAGTTCTGGGCACCACACCTTAGGAAGGATATATTGGCCTTGGAGGGAGTGCAGCGTAGTTTTACCAGAATGATACCCAGACTTCAAGGGTTAAGCTACGTGGAGAGACTACACAAATTAGGGTTGTATTTCCTAGAATTTAGAAGGTTAGGGGTGATCTGATCGAAGTTTTCAGGATATTAAGGGGAACAGATAGGGTAGATAGAGAGAAACTATTTCCACTAGTTGGGGATTCTAGGACTAGGAGGCATAGTCTAAATATTAGAGCCAGACCTTTCAGGAGTGCAATTAGGAAACACTTGTACACACAAAGGGTGGTAGAAGTTTGGAACTCTCTTCCGCAAATGGCAATTGATGCTAGATCAATTGTTAATTTTAAATCGGAGATTGATAGCTTTTTGTTAATCAAAGGTATTAAGAGATTTGGGCTAAAGGCGGGTATATGGAGTTAGGTTGCGGATCAGCCATGATCTCATTGAATGGCGGAACAGGCTCGAGGGACTGAATGGCCTACTCCTGTTCCTATGTTCCTATTTTCCTTTCCTCTCGCGAGACCCTCCCAGGACCCCTTCCTCATACTTACCCAGGTGCTGCTGGGTGACCATGGAATGCACCACTATCTGGAGGTTGGTAACGGCTTCCCGGGCAGGAAGTGGACCGACGGCATGATATTGAGGCCCTGGAGTTAAAATAGCCCACGCCAGATTACTGCAGCAGCAGGTGAAATTTAACACCCAAAAATGGGTGGGTTGGGGTCGGGTCAGAAGTTAAAATTTAAAAAATCTGAAACCTAACCCAAACCCGCCTAATTCCGGGTTTAATGGAGGCAGGACAAGGGGTGGGCAATCAACATGCTCCCAGAAGGCAGGTTGGCAACTTAAATATTTTAATGAGGCTGGGAGCCTCTGATTTAACAGTGACTAGCCGCCCCCAGCCAGGTTTCCCAGGCCTCGTGAAACCCAGCAGCTGAAGGGAGGATAGGACAGCTTCAGGGAGAAGGTAAGTGCCTTAACAGCACTGCTTGTCGGCCAGGAGGAGCAGGAGTGCTTCTCTCCAACCCCAAGCTCCCCCCCCGTACAAAGACCCCCAGGGTTAGGGATCGGACCCTAATTCACCTCGCCAACCACCACCACTGCCACCCACGCCCCCCAACGACACCCGGCCCCGATATAAAATCAGGGTCAGAGTCTTCAATCGCTTTTGTATACAGTAGTGTTAAAAGACTCTTTTTCTTTTTGATAGGGTAGACACAGAGAAGAGGTTTCCACTTGTGGAGGAGACCAGAAGTAGGGGCCATAAATATAAGATAATTACCAATAAATCCAGTAGGGAATTCAGGAGAAACTTCTTTACCCAGAGAGTGGTTAGAATGTGGAACTCGCTACCACAGGGAGTAGTTGAGGTGAATAGCTTAGATGCATTTAAGGGGAAGCTAGATAAACACATGAGGGAGAAAGGAATAGAATAGGGTTAGATTAAGATGGGTGGGAGGGGGCTCATGTGGCGCATGGACCAGTTGGGCCAATGACCTGTTTCTGTGCTGCAGACTCTATGGCCTGGATATTAACAGGAGCGGTTTACGTAGGCAGGGAGGCAGAGTTTGGGACCATCTTTTGTCATCAACAGGTTCCCCGTCCAGAAGTCAACCTGATTAACATGCTTGGCTTCCAGTCAGGTGGGCGGACTCCAGAGCACGTCGCAGAAGCAGGCAGTTCTGATCCATGACCCGGAGGGGCGAAGTCTGTTCCCAGTGGATGTTCGATCCCAGGGGTGTCTGATCCCAGAAGTCGGGGAATGGGTCATATCCCCGACCTGGGTGGGGGCAGGGGGGGCAGGGGGAGTCCTGTCCCAGGGGGTTCCAATCCCTGACCTCAGGGAAGGTCCGATCACCGACCCTGGGGTGGGTCCGGTCCCCAACCCTGGGGGTCTTTGTATGGGGGCGGGGGGGTGCTTGGGGTTGTGCTTGGGAGCGTGTTGACTGCCTTGTCCTGTCTCCATTAAACCCAGATTTGGGCGGGTTGGAGGCGGGTTGAGGTCAGGTTTCAGATTTTTTTAATTTTATCATCTGACCTGACCCCAACCCACCCATTTTTGGGTGTTAAAATTCACCCCTATTTTCGCTTTGCTAATGGAAAAAAAATCTTATTTGAATGCAACATCAAAAAACGAGTTACGTTTTCCCTGTGCAGAGTTTTACTTTAGACTGAGTCATAGCTAGACATATGAGAGTAATTTACATTTTGTTTTCATGCATCAGATTAGTGCTTATTACCTTTAAATGCTGTAAAATCTGCACAGTCTACACCTTACCGAACTTTGAGCATCTGAGTGGCAGCAACCTTTGTGACGCTCACCATGGAAATATTCCAAATGAGCTCCCGTCCTGTCCAAAAGACAACTGAAGAGCAGTTGTTAAACTCAGTAAAGATTGATAGCAAATTTGAAATGTTTTCCAAGCAAATAAATTTAGAATTAGTCTTCAGCTGATGGGCAGGTGGTGTTTTCTGCTTTAAGTATTTGAACTATTCTAACAGAATCATTGAGTGCAAGCTGCTTTGAAGTTCAACATTGAAACTTATGGCTCATACCTCTCAACTGAGCCACCCTGAGCATAATTGTCGTGGCAGAAAAGACTCAATCTGACAGAATCAGCTGGTTGCCAGTTGTACAAGAAATATGCTCCCGCCCCTGACCCAAATTCCACCCTTTCAACACATTGCACGTTAACCAGAGGGCCTGTGGATATGTTTTTCTCCTGGCTGTGCAACTACACACATGACATGACAACAAAATTAGGCCTTACATATCAGAATCTCATCAAATATAAGTGGTATTATCAAACATAAAATAGAAATTGCTCTGTCCCCTGTGTCTGAGCACTGACATGAAAAGTAAATACAAAATAGTTCGCATTTGGGTGATGACACAAGATTACAATTGCGCTACTACAGTCAGCACTGTCACTAAAAGTATAAAATAGAGTCCCAAATATTAAACAAAGGCTGCTGCTTGTGTCGACAATTAAAGTGATGATTAAAAAGCTGAGGCGTTTATAAATGTGGCCTTGCCAATCCTGCATATTATGTAAATATTCTTTACAATACATCAACCAGAAAATGATTTCGGAAAAATTTTAAGAAGAAAATTTGTGTTTAACACGTTTAATAACAGGTCAATCTTCAGCTAGTGGCTGATGTTGTGCTATTTTAGGCTCAGAGAGTGGGGGAGGGAGGGGAGTCTGCAATTTGGTGTTTTCAGTCACTTGATTTTGTCCTTGTCCATATGGTTGACCATGCATTACTGAGGGCCTGTGGATGCCACCAGACTCTGCTCTGTCTTATCTACTTTAATCCATTTAGCACGTACCCGATGCTATTAATGGTGACTTGCTCAGCCTGGGTAAATACAGCACAATAGAAAATGCAAGCAAAGGATATCTGCAGAGCAAACGAGTGAAAATTTGTTCGAGGGCCAACAATTACAGCGTTGTTTGTGCTTTCTTTTTTGCAAATGAAAACCGGAAAACAATCTTTAGAAAAAAAAATCAAATGTTGGGAAAATTTTCATGGTAAAATGAAATTTAAAAGCTCAGAGGTCCAAAAAATAACAATCAAAATTAATTTTACCATACCATCATTATAGCATAAAGTAAAGAGATGATACGGAGATATCAGTCCGTAGCACAGCGAATGCTGCCTGTTAAATCCAGAGAACAGATTTGTATTCAGGCTTACACTGTGAACAACACGCTCTCCAATTCCCCACTGGTGCCCTACATGGCTAGAATTTTAAAGGCCATATGTTGTCAGGAATTCCTGGCTCAGATGCTAACAAATTCCTGTTTACCAACAGTGGTTGCTTTTCTCCAATTTGCTTTTCTTTTCCTCTCCTCCTCTGTTGAAAGCAGTGAGTCATGGTGCAGGATGGTTCCACAGGTGCTAATGACTCTCTGATACCCAAAGCTCCCAGCAACAGGGAACGTTAGCAGGGTGATTTATGATTAAAAAGTGAGTCAGTCTGCAAACTCTATTTAAGCTCACGGTGCTGCATTTATTTATTTGATTCTTAGCATTGTCCTCACGTTGACTGGGTATGTTTACTAAATGACTGACAGTTACACTCAACTTTCTTTTTTAAATATTGTCCAATTTCTTGCTTTTTATCCCCCCTGAGGATAGTAACTCTTGCAGGGTGGTGGGGGGGGGGGGGGAGGGGGTACAGCTTCACAGGTGGTGGCTGCCATTCTTCATGCTAACCTAGACAGTGAGTGGCAATATGCTATTCAACCAAGCATGGGCATCACAAACCAATCCCAAACCCGTACTCACCTGTCATCCACCCTGGAGTACTCGTCAAAGGAGGTCTGATCAGGAGCGTTGCTTTTTTCTCACCTTTCTAGTGACCAACTGTAACCAGCTAGCTCAGCACTGACCAGGAGCTGAACCTTCAAATGGGTGTGTGGGGGGCAGCAGTCCATCATGGGAGATCCCATAATTCTATTTTCAAAAGGGATTGGGGCAATTTTAAGCTAATCCACCCATCCGGAAACTGATGGGATCGGGTGCAACATTGGTTTTACATCCCGCCTGATTATAACACTCCATTAAAGTCAATGGAGAATAATATTGGACAGGGTGTAAAACTGGCTTTCCATCCGACCCCGGGGGTTTTCCGCCCAGCATGTTAGGTTAAAATTACCCCCAGGGGTGTTTGGAATGTACATTTTAAGAATTTGTCTGCTAACCCCACTTAAATACAAGGCTGTCCAGCCCAAAACAGGATATCTGGCAACCCCAGTTACAAATACAATAATTTACTTATTGGCCAAAAGTTTCCGCTTTCAGGAGTCAGCTGTTATACAGTAAAATACAGTTTTAATTTTCCACACATATTCTGAAACATGGGCTGGATATTAACTCGGAGGCAGGTAGGGAGCGGGGTGGGGGTAGCGGGTGCGGCTGGTTTGAGGTCAGGAAACCCGGAAGAACGGGTTTCCCTCAGGCCCCGCCGAATTTAATGGCAGGACCTGATTAGCACTTTTTGTCTCTGTTTCCTGGCCGCAGCCAGCCAAATTGAGAGGCTGGCTGGTTGGCTGTCGGGCGGGTAGGCATTTGGCACCAGGCCGCAGCTGGGGAGCGGTGAGGAGGGAGGGAGGGATCGGGGAGGCCGGAATCGGGGGGGGATTGGGAGGGGTCAGAAGGTCAGGATCAGGCGGGGGGGGGGCGGTCAGAAGGCTGGTATCAGAGTGGGGTCTGAAGTCAGAGATCGGAGAGGGGGTCGGAAGGGTTGGAGGGTTTCCGAGATCGATGGGAGGGGGGATGGGTGGGAAGGCCGGGATTGGAGGGCGGGTCAGAGGGCGGGGAGCGGTCGGAAGGCCGGGTTCAGAGGGGGCGTTGGAAGGCCGCGATCGGAGGGAGGTTCGGAAGGCTGGTATCGGAGGCCTCGGGGGGAGGCGGAGAGGTCGGTGGAAGATTGGATACGGGGGAAGGTGTCTGATCGTGGGGGTTTGGTGAGGCAGGGACTCTGGATCCAGCAGGTAAGCGTAAAGGCACTTACCTCCTGGATCCAGCAGTCCTCACCTTCCTTTAACTGCCAGGTTCCCCGAAGCCCAGGAAACCAACCAGGGTTAAATTTAAAATGGAGATTCAAAATGAGGCACGCAGCCTCATTGTAATACTTAAAGTGCCATCAGGCCCCCCTGGAAGCGAGTTGGCTGCCCACTCCTTTGTCTTGCCTCTGTTAAAACCGGAAGTAGGGATTCAGATTTCTACCACTTTAACTTCCGACCCGATCCAAACCTGCCTGTTTTATGGGGTTAAAATTCCCCACAACGTTTCAGCTCGGTGATGTTTCATCAGAACTTGTACTAACAGGGGTAGAACTTCGTCTTAGGCTGCACACAAAACGGACGCCCGTTATATGCCCAGTCTGATATTCAACGCTATTGACTTCAATGGAACTGAATATCGGGCGGGTTGTATAATGGACGGCCGATGCGATAGCACCCATTTTGTGCTGCAGCCCAAGACTATTTCTACCCCACAGTCTTAGAAAGTTTGAAGCGTTGTTGTTGCTGCTTTCTGCAAATTGTAAAGCGTGAAAGTGCAGATAAGCATTTCAGTTCATTCCTTTGGTACATGACGTGCCTACTTGGTAATCGTGGATCAGGTCGCACAGTGTTACAAAGTATTACAAAGTATTTACAACACAGAAACAGGCCAGTTGTACCAACAGGTCCATGCTCCACTGCTCCACACGAGCTTCCTTCCACCCCTCTTCATCTAACCCCATCAACATAATATTCCTTCCTCCCTCATGTGCTTATCTAGCTTCCCCTTAAATGCATCTATGCTATTCGCCTCAACTACTCCCTGAGGTAGCGAGTTCCACATTCTAACCACTCTCTGGGTAAAGAAGTTTCTCCTGGATTCCCTATTGCACGTGCTTGCAAAAATCTGTGTTGGTAACATGGTCGAATCACTTTCTGCCAAGAATACTCCCATAGCAGTTGGTAGCAAAGCTGTTAAGCTGTGATCCAGTGCTTACATAAGTGCCTACGCCTCACTGCCATGGACAAAACAAACAGCCATTATGCTCCAGGAATGCAGATTTATTTTGGAGTCAGTGGCCGAGAACAAGATTTTCTACATTTTTCCCAATAATTGGAAGCAGCCAATACTGGATTAATGCTGTTTACCTGGGATGCAACCATTCTATCAAAGATACTTGAAGATTTTCCCTCCTTTAAAGCTCTCATTCACTGTTAGAATATTCGCACATGGTATATTTCTGAGAAATCCCATTGTCTTTTTAATACTTGGTTTCAGATAAACGTAAAAGTTTACCTTCACTGTGACATGTACAGCAAGATCCTGAATTTACTAAGATAGGATATCAATTCATAATTGGTATTGGCCACTCATAAGGCATAGTCACAAAGAAAGAAGAATGGATCAGACATCATTTATAATACAAAGTTCTCCACAAAAACCATGGTACTGCATTCACTTTCAATCAGGATGAGACAATCTAAACAGCACGTTACAGCAGTTGATTAACACTTCAAAATAAACTGCTGGATGAATATCTGATTAGGAACAGAACTGAAGTACAGATGGAAACATTTGAATGCTATGTGGAACATGATGATTCCTAAACTGCAAGAACTATGGGAATGTTAGACCAAGAAAGGCAACTGATGTAATGTTACGTAGGCAATTTGGAGACCCTTTAATTAACCTTTGAGGGCAGGGACACATTTTGCAAAACCTTTCCTCAGGAGTTTAAATAGACCTGGTGCAATCTACGATTGAGCAGTTTGTACATGGTCTGGAGAAGGAATGGGCTTTCATACAGTGCTTTTTTATGAAAGGACAAGTGTTCAAAATTTTGTATGTTTTCCTTGCATTTCACCTTCAAATTTATGTCCTGAACAAGATAAAACAAGGTGAATAGATAAGGAATGCCCACCTTGAAGAAGTTCTGCTTTTCTCTCCGACAGGATTTCCGATTGTCTCCTTTACCTTGTTCATCTTCATTGCTTTTTGTTTCCCTTCTCGTGTTTGATCAGGTATCTACCAAAACTCGTTTTCACAGCCACATCTCTTTCCGCAGCAACTGTCTCCGGCTCTGAATTATTCCACGTGGATTCCACCTGAAACTCCACCCTTCATGTTTTGGATCCACCCAGGATTACAGATATCACCAAGATATTCAGTGTTCCTCGAACCACTGCTCTCGCCATATCCTGAGACCCACGCTGAATGCCATGCGCCACCACATGCAAACTCTCGACCTCTCTCTTGAGCAGCACTGACTCACTCTCTCTCAAAGCTGTCCTGGTCCTTAGTTCCATTTCATCCTTCACCTCATCCGACGCTTTAACAAAAAACTTTTTTTCTTCCTTTCAGGTGGCAAGGATCGTAAGCTTCAACAACTCTTGGACACCAACGCCCCTCCGGAACCTTCATCCCCTTCACTTTCCTCTGATCCCATCCCTTCTTCCAATCTCAACCCCTGCCGTGTTTTCACTATCCCCTCTGACCTTCCCCTCTCTAACCCCCGAAAGATTAGTCCTCAGCAAAGGCCTGAGCTTCATCCCCTTATGCCCCCACCTCAATGAATTTCAAGCTCGGCATGACGCTGAGCTCTTTTTCCGCCGCCTTCATTTCCGTGCCCACTTCTTTGGCCAGGAGTCTGCCCCCTGCACAGCTGACCCTTTCTCCCATTTTCAGAATTCTCGTTCTACTTGGACCCCTCCCTCTGGCCTCTTACCCTCTCTAGACCTTTTCATTGCAAACTGCTGGTGTGAAATCAGCTGTCTCAATTTCTCTGGTCCGTCACTCACTCCAACCTACATCCCTCTGAACTTGCAGCACTCTGTGCTCTCAGATCCAACCCCGACATTGTCATTAAACCTGCTGACAAGGGTGGCGCTGTTGTTGTTTGGCGAACTGACCTCTGCCTTGCAGAGGCTGAACGCCGACTCTCTGACACCTCCTCCTACCTCCCCCTGGACCATGACCCCACTACCGAACATCAAGCCATCGTTTCCAAGACGGTCACTGACCTTATCTCCTCTGGCGATCTTCCCTCCACGGCCGCCAACCTCATAGTTCCCCAACCCCGCACAGCCCGCTTCTACCTCCTTCCCAAGATCCACAAACAGGACTGCCCTGGTAGATCCATCGTTTCAGCCTGTTCTTGCCCCATGGAACGGATTTCTTCCTATTTCGACTCTATTTTTTCTCCCCTTGTCCAGTCTCTTCCCACCTACATTTGTGACTCTTCCAATACCCTCTGCCACTTTAACAGTTTCCAGTTTCCTGGCCCCAACCGTCTCCTTTTCACTATGGACGTCCAATCCCTCTACACCTCCATCCCCCACCAGGACAGCCTGAGGGCCCTCCACTTCTTCCTTGAACAGAGGCCCAATCAGTCCCCATCCACCACCACCTTCCTCTGCCTGGCTGAACTTATTCTCACATTGAACAATTTCTCCTTTGACTACACTTACTTGCTCCAAGTTAAAGGTGTTGCTATGGGAATCTGCATATGCCTGCCTTTGCGTGGGATATGTGAAACATTCTTTGTTTCAGTGCTACTCAAGTCCCCTCCCTCACCTCTTTTTCTGGTACATTGATGATTGTATTGGTGCCATTTCCTGCTCTCACCTAGAACTAGAAAATTTCATTCCACCCTTCCATCACCTTCACATGGTCCATCTCCGACTCTTCCCTTCCCTTCCCTTCCTCGACTTCTCTGTCTCCATTTCTGGGGATAGGCTATCAACAAACATTCACTATAAGCCCACTGACTCCCACAGCTACCTGGACTACACTTCCTCCCACCCTGCATCCTGGAAGGACTCTATTTCATTCTCCCAGTTTCTTTATCTCCATCGCATCTGCTCTGACGATGCCACCTTCCATGCTAGTGCTTCCGATATGTCTTCCTTTTTCCTCGACTGAGGATTTCTCCTCTACCATGGTTGACATGGCCCTCGACAATGTCCGTTCTATTTCCTGCACTTCTGCTTTCACCCCTTCCCCTCCCTCCCAGAACCATAACCTCTGCCCCTATTTTTTCACATGGCAACTGTTGATGATTCTGCAATTCCCATTTCCACCTCTTCTAGACTCATCTTTTGTTTCTTTACTTGTCCCATTACCATCTCCTTTTGCCTTGCACCATCATCCCTTTTGTCTTTTAATCTTTCCTGTCTTCCATCCTATCACAGACCTTCCCTTTTGTTCTTTCCTCCCCTCCCTCCTTTCCCACACTTGCTTAAAATCTGTTACATCTCTAACTTTTTCCAGTTCTGACGAAAGGTCATCAACCTGAAATGTTGGCCAGAATTTTGTGGGGGGTTCAGCGTGTGCGATCGGAGGCGGGTCAGGTGGGAAAGTGTTTTTTTTTTGACAGCGGATTGGGAGCCCACTACCACACGCCTTTGCCAATGTCGGGTCTGTCAGCGCTGAATAGACCCAACAGGAAGCAACGGGGGTCCTAATTAAAATGATTAGCATCTAGTTGCCAGATGCTTAACAGCCTTTTTTCACTTACCTTGTGTCTTTAGCTTTATGACCACGGGATCCCCGCTGTCCGAAGACCATGGCTATCAAGCTGAGGCATGAGTTCAGTGGCCATTGCTCCAGCTGATTACTTGACAGTTTCAAATGTACAGTAAAAGCTCCCACCTGACTGATATTCACTTTCCTCAGGCAGAAGCATTTTCTCACTCCATTTCCAGCGCACATTCTGCAGGCTTTCCACTTTCCACTCTCACCTCTTTGGAAGAATTCTCTCACCATTGACAGAATACTTCTGTCATCTGTACTTCACCTGCCATCTATTCCATCAACATGGATGCCCTTTATACTGTCTCACCTTGGTCCTCAGAATCCGACCATGATCAGCCCCAACACCAGTAGCACCAGGCACACCAGCAGCACCAATAACACCAACAATCTTCTCTGCAATCACCTGCTGCACTGAAGAGAGGGCATCAGCACCCAAGCACATTGCTGTCCAGGAGGCCAGGGATGGCCTCACCATGGCCATATTTACTTCACTTGACGTTATACACCCTGGCTGCCACATGATGCGCCAGGTTGGTACCACCCCACACCAACACCATAAAGCATCCCTGCAATGTTCAAGCCATTCCTTCCACACTCACCACCATTGCGGGGGGGAGGCAGCAGTGGATACCGTTGTGTCTCACCATTCATTGTAACTCACTAAGCCACTTCCAAAGATGTACACAAATCTGTCCAAGAATGCAAAGTGTTGAAAATAAAGGTTTCAATGTCTGACAGCACATTAACAGAAACATTACATGAACATTGGATAAAACACCCAAGTGGCTACCCTTGTGTGTTGTTAGTTGGTATGATTACACTAGGATGAGGGTGAGTGTGAGGGGTGGCTAGTGAGATGGGGATGTTATAATGTAGATAGAGAGAGAGGGATGGGTGGCAGTGCAAGGTAAGTTGATGTAAGGATGTACAGGGGTAGGGTAGGGAAGGCAGAATTATGGGGATGTGATGAGAGGCACAGCAGGATGAGGTTGAGTGTGGATTTGCACTAACGTTTCGTGATCTAATGAGATCATTGAAAGGTTTGCCACTGCACCCAGGTCCTCCTGACAACATCCCTGCTTGTACCCTCATGTGCAATGTGCAACCAGGCTGACTTGGTCTCCTGGGGAGGTCTCTTGCACCTATCGGAAGGGAAGAGGAGGGAATAAGCATATGGAGGGGGTCATGGGAGAACCTGGGCGCAGCCCTGCACCTCTGTGCAGTGATTGTCAGTGTTTGCAGCACCTCAATGCCGTAGAACACTGACAGCACAAATGTCAAAGCAAAGTTGGCCATGGTCCCTTTATGGAAACCAGCTGATGACGCTTCATGAAATTATGTCACCAGACTCGCTTCCTCTAATTGGACCGGGAAACGCGCTGGGCGGGCTTAACAAGCCCTATCAACGGAAAGTCATTTCACAGAGCGGGATGGAGACAGCAGCGGGGTTGGGACCCACCACCGACATCGCCCGCCACGGACCCGGCGAGATAAGTAAAATCACGGCCAAAAACTCTGCATCTCTCTCCACAGATGCTGCCTGATCTGCTGAGTAGTTCCAGCATTTTCTGTTTTTATTTTAGATTTCCAACATCGACAGTACAGTATTTTGCTTTTGTAAGGTGAATAGATTGTTGTGAGAAGCAAGGCTATTAAAGTTTCATTTTGGTATACTTGTGACAATTTATACCTGCTGATTTAAAACAAGTACTGCCGCCTTTGCTAAGGCCACAACAAATATATCTAAATTGAGAGGAACAATGTCATAATTATAAACCATAGTGAAATGTTGAGTAAAAATATATTTGATTTTTAATTTTCTAGAGAATCACTGTAAAATGGGCTTCACCTAGAAAGCAGCCAAGCCAGTGGCATATTCTTCAACAAGTGTGACATTTAAATTGTCCCCTTTATTATATAAAATCATCTAAGCATTTTTTAATGTAATAAATTAACTGTTCTCATGGATAATACCATTATAAATACAAATAAAAATTACTAATAAAAACTTTAGGATATTCTAATTATTACAAATAAAATTAATTTGACAAGGGTTCCACCAATTCCCCCCTCCCCCATGAGGTATGGGGTCTCTTACTTTTAATTCCCAAATCCAACTTGCCAGGCTTCATTAATTTGATAGCATGCCTTAAATTTAGTTACCAGTCGTACAAAAGGGCAGAACTACGGTCAGATGTTTTAATTTTTAGTTAAAAGTTATTAAAAAATATCCAGTGACTTGTTTTTAACTGCTCTCTTTTAGCAGTTTTTATTTCAGACACACTGAAGCAGATAAATGGCAAGTAGATTCAATTGAGAGCAAATCATTAGTGTCCACAGTTTACTGTTAAGGCTCCCTGCAGTAAGCAGTGATATAGTGCAGCTCCACTCATATCTGCTTCATTGTCATTCTGAAAGCAGTTATAATTAATATATGAAGAATAGATTAATTCCATGGGCCACAAATTTTCACTGTTCAGAGAGGGAGAGGCTGCAGCAATTTAATCTAGCAATTTTTTCCAGTCAGATCTTTGTTGCAAACATTATAATTATTCCCGCTTACATTGAACCATCTTATTCCACCGTCAATTACAAATAGCATAGTAAATCTTAAATATATAATAGAAGTACATAATTTAAATGAACATTTTTAGTGAAAAACTGGTTATATTTTATACCTAACCACCTTTTATTTTTCAAGAAGAAAGCCAAACAGATTAATTACGCTCCACTGATGTTTCAGTAAAATCAGTGGATTTGTGATCCTAGCAAAGATGGTGGCACTCCATTCAAATCAGCAGCATTCCAGAAGAATTTGTGCACAATATTTTGTGGTTGAGCTTTCCCAAAAGGCATGTCTGGAGTAGCACCAAAGCCATAGAGACTGGAAGGTCCCGGGTTTGATTCCTGCTCTGCAGTGATTTAACAGACCAGCACAGTATAGTCTATAACTAGTGATGCTGCTAATTCTGAATAAAGATATTTGAATCTTTCCCTAAAGAATTGGCTAAATGAATGATTTTACTCCATTGGTATAAAAGATTTATTCCATGTTAAACCTATTTTTGAATTTGTGACCCAGCATCAGTAACCTACATATGTGCCTTAACACCTACACTACCATTTCCCACATGATGGTAGGTTGCTGTTAAAATTCCTGCTTAGCAGAAAATCTACCTACTCCTCCGTACTTCTTTTGTGTTAGTCTCCATTGCTTACATAGACAGGTTGATATTGTAAAGAAGTGAAGTTAAGGCTCTTTAATCCAAAGAACAGGTTGCATTCTATAAATCTTCAAATTTGAAGTCTTAATTCACACTGGCTGGATATTTTACAAAAATTAATTGTGATCAGGGTGAGCAAGATAATTTCCAGTTGCTGATTAATTTTTTTTAATGCAATTAAGAAAACAGAATCAGAGTGCAGACAAAAATTAAGCACTGTGGTGACTACAAACATTTGTTTCTATGAAGGTCAGAAACTCATTTCTTTACTCTTTAGAAGGCAGTAATTTCATTCTAAAAGGACTGTCATTCCATTCCTTCACATGGTAATTTACTTGGAATACTGGGAGACTTCACTATATGCAATTACATTCTAAACTGATTCACAGCATTCAGGTCTTTGAACTATTAAATACTATGGCTTCAGTGAGGTACTCATTAATTATCATCACATAAAAAGGATGTGGAAAACAAAAATTTGAGGATACACTTCAAGCAATAAAGCATCCGTTTATCAGCAGAGTTCAGTGAAAATGTACTTCTGTAAACATCTTGTTTACAACAAATCTAGTTGCTTCAAAGGCAACAAGGTCTGGCATATTAAGTGCTTTCCAATACCTGGACGTAAATATTTTTATATGTAATTAAAGCCTACTGAGGAGACATCTTAGCTCCCAGAGTATTCCCCAGATTATATTCAAAATTAAAATGTTCTAGTTGAGACATTATGTAATTGAGTTTGCTGCAATGTCAGTGGGAAAAATATTTTTCTGTTACTTTTAAACTGGGAATTGAAATTAATCTCTTTCATTTCCCCTCAGACTCAAAATTACTGTATAAATACGAACATACTATCAATGACGGAGGGGAAAAGACCTTCTGGTCCATCCAGCCTGCCCCACACAATTGCGATGTCTTGTGCATCACAATATATAGACTCTGCACTCCAGTTAAAATCGTGATCCCCTGGGAGAGGTGAAAAACCAAATACAAACCCAAACAAAAAAAATCTGGGAAACTCCTCTCTGACCCCCTTAGGTGATTGAAACTAGTCCAAGAGATCACTCTGGCCCTGATAATGCCATGCAGTACCTACCTTTTGTACGTGGTGATCGCCACCTTAGCCAGAAACAGGTCCAGCATTTGATTGAAGGAGCTGAGCATGAGCAGGCAGCCTGTTCCAGAGGTCCATTATTCTCTGGGAAAAGAACTACCTCCTGAAATTTAACCTAGATGTGGACTTCTACAATTTAAAATTGTGACACCTGGTCCTGCCTAACCTATTTAGTTGGAACAAACTGTCTACTCAAACTCAATGAAAGCACAAGTGGACTAGGAAATCGGATATGCTTCGAGATATCAGGAAAATCTCCCCTTGTAAGACCACGTGCCAAATATCTTTGATATAACCAAACTTTTTGTAGCTTCTCACTAGTAGATTTGTCACCATCAAAGCAAATTGTTTATAATTTTGATTTTTTTACTTTCCCTTTTATTTTCTCCAGGTTCTAGCATTAAAGGTTAGATTTTCAACTTGTCACACACTGGTTCTATGCCTGGATGGCAAGTTGATAATCTAACCTTTAATGTCTTCACTCTACTCCATCCATACTATCAATGAACAGAATGGGACAATCCAGTCTGTGGATGAATCCATCAATTACCTCAATGCAGCTCCTTGGTTGACCAGCAGAAGTGTATGAATAACAAAGGAAATTAAATCAGGTCCTTGAACATCCAAAGCAGTTAAAAAAAAATCATAATTCATGTTGATTTATACTGGTCTGTATATTTGATATAAATAAGATAATCATGTTAATTGTGTTACACATTATCATATCGTTAAGTATGGAACCTGAGCAATGAATTATTTTGGACAATGAGGACTTAAACTATTTTATAATGGGAATTGCCACGTGACTGGAAAACAAGTTTTCAGGTGTGTTAAAAATACATTTCTATCTGTACAATACTAACTACAGTTATACTTAATTATGATGGCTCACTTCAAATGCGTACAACTTAATGCTGTATTGTCCTGCGGTTTCCAAAGTTTGAGATTTCTGAAAATTTGATAAATTATTTTGGCATATTCAAAGATTGAAAATTATTTTTGCACAAATAAAATATAACTGTACTTGATTCTGCTAAAAAGCTAGTGTGCTCCTGCTAAGAAGGTTGAAAAAAAGAACGTAAGAGTGGAGAGCTCACTGCCTTCACGTGGGGCATCGAAGATTGTTTTTTCTGGAACTCAGTCTGCCCCCAAGGATTAATTTACTAGAGTTCTTTGCGGATATAACTAGCAGGGTGGATGAAGGGGAACCAGTAGATGTAGTGTATTTGGATTTCCAGAAGGCATTCGATAAGGTGCCACATAAAAGGTTACTGCACAAGATAAGAGTTCACAGTGTTGGGGGGTGATATAGTAGCGTGGATAGAGGATTGGCTAACTAACAGAAAACAGAGAGTTGGGATAAATGGGTCATTTTCAGGTTGGCAAGCTGTAACTAGTGGGGTGCCATAGGGATCAGTGCTGGGGCCTCAACTATTTACAATCTATAGTAATGAATTGGATGAAGGGACCGAGTGTACTGTAGCCAAATTTGCTGATGATACAAAGATGGGTGGGAAAGCAAGTAGTGAGGAGGATACAAAGGGCTTGATTTGCTGTGCTGTCAAACACTGACAATCACTGTCCAAAGGTGAGCCCTTGCACCCTGGCTCACCAATGACTCTCTCCTTAGGAGAAAACAGATGTGAGATTGCAGAAGCCATCTGTCAATTCTCCCGATCAGATGAGGCTTCACAGAAACATCAAATCTTGACATCTGCAGATAAATATAAACAGAATAAAAATATTTCTCACTACATTTTCTCATCTGTCATACTTACCTGTGCACCATTGCACCCATCACACTACCTCTGCAGCTGTCATTTGTACACTTACACTGCAGCAGACCCACAGCTCACCTCACTGACCCTGGCAGGGTTTCCCACCGTCGGGAAGGCCACATCACCAGACTGAAAATGGGGAAAATCCTCTAAACTGTCTGTTAACTAGCTGTTAATAGGCAGTTAATTGGCTCTAATTCCCTTCCTGCCGCTAGGAGACGGGTCCCTGCGTGAGTCAGGGACCCGCCTCCCGGGTTGGGAGTGGGTTTGGGACCCGCTCCCAATTTTTCCCATTTTTCCAGCAGTCCCGCCTCCAAACCCACCTCCTCAGGGCTGGTAAAATCCAGCCCAAAGAGTCTGCAAAGACATTCCAGAGTCACCCCTCTGGGTCATTTAAAACAGCAACGTACCTGTGCAATAAGCAAAGTCACACCAGGGTGGCAGCTTTAACTCATAAACAAAGTAACTGGCACAGTTTTCGATAATTATCTCCCAGATACTGTAGCAGGGATTTCCAGCCGAGTGAAAACAAACTGTCCTCGTTACTGCTCCCTTTCCCACAGTGGGATGAGCACCTGTTAAGTGAGTGGGCAAAAATTTGGCAGATGGAGTATAATGTGGGAAAATGTGAGCTTATCCACTAGGAAGAATAAAAAAGCAAAATATTATTTAAATGGAGAGAGACTACAGAATGCTGCGGTAGAGAGGGATTTGGGTGTCCTCGTACATGAAACACAAAACGTTAGTGTAGTGTATGTACCTTTAAGAGGAGAACTACTTTTACAGCTCCTGTATACTGTAGTACCGGCAGTGACCACACATGCATATAAAACCTGAGTAGGGATCTGTACTGTTAGTTTTTTTAGAATACCCTCATCCAGTAAACACCTGTTGTTTGTTCATCTGCAGTCTCTGTCTATTTATTGAAGAACACCATACCTCAAGATTCACGGATTTAACAGTGGCGACGAGTGGATTCAAACCTACCTGCAACTCTGCATTACCTCCCAGGGGTTCGCTCCTGGAGAACAGTGAAGGAAGAAGGCCGAGTCCACAAATACGGGCGTCGACCATCCAGAGAAGACGTGAGCATCGCAGAGGAGGCTGTGGAGAGCTGGGCTTGGTTCTCCAGTCACGACGATCCAGCGCAACAAGCTGGCAACAGGTACGGCGCAGACCCTTCCCGGACAGCGGCGGGTGGAGCTGACCGACGGCACAGAAAAGGCCGAGCAGCGTCGACGGGGTAAAAGAGAGGGTAAAGCACACAGGGCGCAGCCGGGGGTTGAAGACCGAGCGGCGTCGACGGGAAACAAAAAGAGAGAGAGGGTAAAACGCAGCTGGGGTTCAGGACCGAGCGGCATCAACGAGAGAGGTGCGCAGGAAAACGCACAGAGCGCAGCCAGTGCTCAAGGGCTGAGCAGCATCCGCGGGGAGTAAAGGAAGCGCGGGAGACACCATTTGAGCCGCAGCGGAGAAGAAGGGAGAGTGCGGGAGATGCCATTTTTGGAGCCGCAGCGGAGAAGATGGGAGAGCGCGGGAAGAAAAGGAAGCGCGGGAGACGCCATTTTGAGCCAGCGGAGAAGAGGGGAGAGCACGGGAGACGCCATTTTTAGCCAGTCTAACCACACCCAGGGATGCCGAAGAGTGGCAGTGTCATAGCGTTCGACAATGAAGTCGAAGATTGGGCGACATATGTAGAACGCATTGAAGTGTACTGCAAGGCGAATGAAGTGCCAGATGCCAGGAAAGCACTGGTATTGTTGAATTCCATGGGTGCAAAAACGTATGGCTTACTGCGAAACCTAGTAACCCCAGAGAAGCCTGTGGATAAGGATTTTGAAAGCATAGTGGCAATCCTACAGGACCACTTAAACCCCACACTGCTGCTGATAGCAGAAAGATTTAAGTTTCACAAAAGGAACCAGCATAAAGACGAAAGTAATGCTGAGTATATAACGGAACTGCGCAAGCTATCGAAACACTGCCAGTTTGGAACGGGACTAGCAGATACGTTAAGGGACAAGTTTGTGTGTGGGCTTCAAAGTGAAGGAACCCAGAAACGGCTTCTATCAGAAAAGGATCTTATGCTGGACAAGGCTTTCAGCATGGCAGTATCACACGAAGCAGCCGCACGGGGTGCGGCAGAGATACAACGGAGACCGCAAGAAGATGGCACCAATGAAATGTCATATGGAGCAGTGAAGTGTTATCGCTGCGGCAGAACAACACACGACCAGAAGGATTGTTGGTTCAAGGACCAAGTGTGCAGACAGTGTGGAAAAGCAGGACACATAGCAAGGGTCTGCAGGTCGGGAAAGAAAACCAGCAGCAAGAAATCTCCACGGGAGAAGTACAAAAAGGTACATAAGGTGACGGAGAGTAGTTCAGACGAACAGAAAAGTGATACAGACTCCGAAAGCAAGGAGCTGGGTTGTCTGAAACTACATAATGTAATCAAAATGGAGGATCACCAAACTATCTGGGTCACGCTCAAGATAGACGGAGTCCAAGTGAAAATGCAATTGGACACAGGATCAGCCCTAACAGTCATAAACCGAAGGGACTACAAGTGGCTATTCTCACATATACTCTTGAGAGATACAGAGATTGTCTTGAAGACGTACACGGGGCAAAAAGTCTACCCCAAAGGAAAAATAAGGGTGAACATGATATACAACGGCAAGGAAACACCAAAAATGGACCTATATGTATTGCCAAATGGAGGACCACCACTACTAGGACGTGAATGGATCCGGAAGATACAGTTAGATTGGCATTCCATACAACTACTGACGGTAGATGCCAAAAAGGACGACGACGTCACACCTGGACGACTGTCAAAAATGCTAACTGACGCACAAGAAGTGTTCCAGGAGGGACTCAGAACACTAAAAGGCATAACAGCGATGATCAAAATAGAGGAAAATGCATGCCCAAAGTTTTTTAAGGCCAGACCGGTGCCTTATGCGATCCGCCCAGCCGTCGAAGCAGAGCTGGAAGGTTTGGAACATTCAGGAGTACTGTCCAAAGTGGACTGGAGCGAGTGGGCTACACCCATCATTCCTGTAATGAAGAGGTCGTTGAGTAATACGCCTGGGGAACCAAAGAAGGTTCACATCTGTGGGAACTTTAAGGTGACAGTGAACCCAGTCCTTCACACGGTACAATATCCGCTTCCGCGGGTTGAAGATATTTTCGCCTCGCTATCTGGAGGAAAACACTTCACTAAGATTGATCTGGCCCAGGCGTACCTGCAAATGGAGGTAGAAGAAGCCTCGAAACAATACCTCATGATCAACACTCACAAAGGTCTCGACCAATACAACCGGCTGGTGCTCGGGGTAGCATCAGCTCCGGCTATTTGGCAAAGGGCAATGGATCAAGTCCTGCAAGGGATTCCAGGGACCCACTGTTATTTGGATGACATCCTGGTCACGGGCGAAAATGACAGTGATCACCTCGCCAACCTGGAGCAGGTGCTCACTAGATTGAAGGAATATGGGCTCCGAGCTAATCGGCACAAATGCGAGTTTTTACAGAAGCAGATCTCGTATTGTGGCCACGTTATTGATGAAGAGGGGTTACATAAGTCCCCTGAAAAGATTGAGGCAGTAGTCAAGGCTCCAGCACCGGAAAATGTGTCACAACTGAGGTCGTTCCTCGGGCTGGTGAACTACTACCATAAGTTCTTGCCGAATTTGTCTACAGTATTATACCCACTGAACACACTACTGCAAATGGGGGTACCGTGGAAGTGGAATGACGAATGTAAACGAGCTTTCCAGAAGTGCAAAGAATTGATCACATCAAAAGAGGTGTTGGCTCATTTCAACCCAGCACTACCAATTCGGTTGCTGTGTGATGCATCACCCTATGGTATTGGAGCGGTGCTGTCGCACAAATTCCCGGACAGCTTGGAGAGTCCAGTAGCCTTTGCATCTCGGTCACTAACCTCAGCCGAGCGCAACTACGCCCAGATTGACAGGGAGGCCCTCAGCCTAGTGTGGGGAGTGAAAAAGTTCAACCACTATCTGCACGGGCAGAAGTTCACCTTTCTGACTGACCACCAACCACTTGTCTCCATCTTTAATCCAAAGAAGGGCGTTCCGGTGATGACTGCGCAACGGCTACAAAGATGGTCCCTTTTTCTAGGGGCGAACCAATATGAAATAGAGTATAAGGGCATGAAACAGCATGGAAACGCTGATGGGCTATCACGCCTGCCACTGCCTACTGCGGAGGAAGTACCAGCAGTGGACCCTGTCGAAATATTTTATTCGACTATAATTGAACGCTTGCCAGTAACTAACGCGGATATAGAGAAGGAGACCCGAAATGACCCGACACTGTCTCGGTGAAGGGATGGCCAACACATGGTGACTCACTGTTGCCAGCATTCTCATCCAGAAGAGAATAGCTGTCAGTATGCCAGGGGACAGTGATGTGTGGATCCCGAGTGGTAATTCCACTCAAGTTAAGGGAGAGAGTGCTCAATGAGCTTCACGAAGGCCATCTGGGAGGGGTGAAAATGAAAAGCCTTGCTAGGGCTTATGTGTGGTGGCCGGGGATCGATCAGCAAATTGAGGACCTAACAAAGAGCTGCTCAGGATGCCAGAAGGTCCAAAATGCACCACCACATGCCCCTCTACACCCATGGGAGTGGCCCTCCTCTCCATGGCAACGGGTGCATATTGATTTTGCTGGTTCATTCATGGACTCAATGTTCTTAATAGCAGTGGATGCACACTCGAAATGGCCTGAGGTGGTCAAAATGTCCTCCACCACTACGGAGAAAACGATTGCAGTCCTACGGACCATATTTGCCAGGAACGGCTTGCCAGAGCAGATTTGCTCTGATAACGGACCACAGTTTGTGTCCGAAGAGTTTCGGAAATTTATGAGAAGGAATGGGGTAAGGCATTACACACCTGCCCCGTATCATCCAGCCACAAATGGATTGGCTGAGAGGTTCGTACAAACCTTTAAAAAGGCAGTAAGGGCCATGTGCGATGACGACATTCCACTGCAGCATAAGGTGGACAATTTCCTGTTAGCCTACAGAAATGCGACACATGCAGTTACCAACCAGACCCCGGCCATGATGTTCTTTAACCGAAGGTTGAGATCTCGTCTGGATTTGCTCAGACCAAATGTACAAAGAAATGTTGAGAATAAGCAATTCCAGCACATGAATGAGAAGCCGACAAGGAGCTTCAATGTAGGACAACCAGTCTTGGCCCGCGACTACCGAACAGAGAAATGGCAACCAGGAACGATATGCACACGGCAGGGGCCACTAATGTACACAGTGGATGTTGGGGAGAACATTGTGAGACGCCATGTCGACCAGATCCCAGCGTCACAGGAACGAGTCAACCCCATGTCTCGCGTACCTGGTGATGAACCCGACATACCGGTAGCATCTACCCCAGAAACAGTAGCATCGGAAGCTGATGAACTAACCGACGACAGGGGGCCAGAATCGCCTCCGCACCAAGAGCAAGACACTCAGGAAAGGCGCTATCCAGAAAGGATCAGGAAGCCGCCCCAAAGACTGAATTTATAAATGGACTATTTCAGTTAATGTGCATGTTAAAAGTGTTAACTGTTAAATGAATGTTATGGTACTGTTAATCTAAAAGGGGAGGAATTGTAGTTTATGTACCTTTAAGAGGAGAACTACTTTTACAGCTCCTGTATACTGTATTACCAGCAGTGACCACACCTGTATATAAACCCTGAGTAGGGATCTGTACTGTTAGTTTTTTTAGAATACCCTCATCCAGTAAACACCTGTTGATTGTTCATCTGCAATCTCTGTCTATTTATTGAAGAACACCATACCTCAAGATTCACGGATTTAACAGTTAGCATGCAGGTACAGCAAGTAATTAGGAAGGCAAATGGAATGTTGGCCTTTATTGCAAGAGGGGTGGAGTATAAAAGTAGGGAAGTCTTGCTCCAACTGTACAGGGCGTTGGTGAGACCACACCTGTAGTACTGCGTACAGTTTTGGTCTCCTTATTTAAGGAGGAATATGTTTGCATTGGAGGCAGTTCAGAGAAGGTTCACTAGGTTGATTCCTGAGTTGAAGGGGTTGTCTTATGAGGAAAGGTTGAGCAGGTTGGGCCTATACTCATTGGAGTTTAGAAGAATGAGAGGTGATCTTATTGAAACATATAAGATTCTGAGGGGGCTAGACAGGGTAGATGCTGAGGATGATTCTCATAGGGGAGTCTAGAACTAGAGGGCATAGATTCAGAATAAGGGGTCGCCCATTTAAAACGGAGATGAGGAGGAATTTCTTCTCTCAGAGGGTCATGAATATTTGGAATTCTCTACTCCAGAGAGCTGTGGAGGCTGAGTCATTGAATATATTCAAGGCGGAGATAGACAGATTTTTGAAAAACAGTGGAGTCAAGGGGGGAATTTTACCAGCCCTGGGGAAACGGGTATGGAAGCGGGACTGCCGGAAAAATGGCAGAAACTGGGAGTGGGTACCAAACCTGCTCCCAACCCGCCTCCGTGCCATCTTCCCGGGAGGCGGGTCCACGACTCACGCAGGTACCCATCTCCTCGAGGCGGGAAGGGGATTACAGCCAATTAACTGCCTGTTAACAGGTAGTTAACAGGCAGAAAATAGGCTTATCACCATTTTTCCCACACAAGTGCGGTCTTCCCAAAGGCTCCTAGCCCCGCCAGGGTCAGCGAGGCGAGTAGTGGGTCTGCGGGGGTCGGGGGGGGGGGAGTGGGGTGCAAAAGTGCACTGTAGAGGTGAGTGATGGGTGCAAGTGTGGAGAGGTGAGTATTTGAGGTTAGTGGAAAGTGTTAGAAAAAGTACACAGTACTTACGATAGTAAAATACTGCAGATGCTTGAAATCCGAAATAACAACAGAAAATGCTGGAAAAACCCAGCAGGCCAGGCAACATCCGTGGAGAGAAAAAAGAGTCAACGTTTCGGGTCAAATCCTTTGGCTTGAAATTCGGTGGGCTGCGCCACCAGTTAGCGCCTAAAGAGGGCACTCAGTGGCTTTAGCACCACTGGCCATGCCTCCCGTGAAATTTAGCGGGGCACTAATGGAGGCATTAGCCAGTAGCGCTGCGCCGCCACCGATGACGTCATCGGTGTGCGCAGCGCCCCGCTACCGCCCCGAACGCAATATTGGGTCGCTCCCCCCCCGTAACGCCGGTCGCAAATCGCGACCGGTACAGGGGGGCCTACCTGTGGCGGTAGTGGCGCAAATTAAGGGGGAGGTGCGGGGCGGCCATTTTTTTCGGTGGTCGCCTGCCAGCACCTCCTCGCGCCGCCCTCCCCGGCCTCCTGATCCCCCCCCTGGGCAGTGCTGGCTGTGTCCCGAGTGCCCGGCACTTCTCCTCGGTGCCAGACTCTTTTGCCGGCACTCGCGATCGGTGATCGCGCTGGTGCAGGCCCTTCCATCTTAAGAAGGGGAGGAAGGCCTGCAGTACCGCAGCGCGCCATGCCGCAGCGTGTGGCGCAGCGGCATGTAGCGCTGCAATATTCAGTTTGAGCACCCCAAGCGGGACGCGGGGTGCCTCGAGCAGCGCCCTGCGTCCCTCTTGGGGCGCTCAAACTGAATATCGGGAGGGCGCAAGTGGCTCTGCCCGGAGCGCAAATTCCGGCGCCCAGGCGAGCTTGGCGCCCCAAACGCAGCGCCACCGAATTTTTAGCCCTTTGTCAAGACTGGAAAAGCACAGGAAATGAAATAGATTAAAAGGCTTGGCTGGGAGAGAACAAAAGAGAAGTGAAGAGACATTAAGAGGTATTCAAAACGAGACGAGATGGTGATAGGATCAGCGTAAGCTCGAGGAACAGCACCTCATCTTCCGATTAGGCACTTTACAGCCTTCCGGACTCAATATCGAGTTCAACAATTTCAGATCATAGACGGCTCTAGGTTAGGTGTGAAATGCACTGGCAGAATGGGAGGCAGCTGCCATGTGGGAGAGAATAAAAGGGGGGGGGGGGAAAGGGCCAAAACAAAGGTGTGGATAAAAAATAAGTAAAAATGTAATGGGGGCCGAGGTTATGATCTGAAATTGTTGAACTCGATATTGAGTCCGGAAGGCTGTAAAGTGCCTAATCGGAAGATGAGGTGCTGTTCCTCGAGCTTACACTGAGCTTCTGTGGAACAATGCAAGAGCCCGAGTACAGTGAGGTCTGAGTGGGAATGGGGCGGTGAATTAAAATGACAGGCGACCAGAAGCTCGGGGTCATCCTTACGGACTGAACGGAGGTGTTCCGCAAAGCAGTCACCCAATCTGCGTTTGGTCTCCCCAATGTAGAGGAGACCACATCGTGAGCAGCGAATACAGTATACTAGATTGCAAGAAGTACAAGTAAATCGCTGTTTCATCTGGAAGGGGTGTTTGGGGCCCTGGACAGTGGGAAGGGGGGTGGTATAAGGGCAGGTGTTGCATCTCCTGCGCTTGAACGGGAAGGTGCCAGGCGAAGGGGAAGGGGTGCTGGGGGTGATAGAGGAGTTGACTAGGGAGTCTCCGAGGGAGCGGTCCCTACGGAATGCTGAAAGGGGAGGGGAAGATGCGTTTGGTGGTGGAATCACGTTGGAGGTGGCGGAAATGGCGGAGGATGATCCGTTGAATGTGAAGGCTGGTGGGGTGAAAGGTGAGGACAAGGGGAACCCTATCATGGTATATCTATCTAAATTCATAAATCCATCTAAACATTTTAAGTAGCACCTCTCAAACCCACGACCTCTTATACCGAGAAGGACAAGGGTAGTAGGCGCATGGGAACACCACCAGCTCCAAGTTCCCCTCCAAGTCACACACCATCCTGACTTAGAAGTGTATCGCCATTCCTTCATCGTTGCTGGGTCAAAATCCTGGAACTCCCTCCCTAACAGCACTGTGGGAGTATCTTCACCACATGGACTGCAGCGGTTCAAGAAGGCGGCTCACCAACACCTTCTCAAGGGCAATTAGGGGTGGGCAATAAATGCTGGCCTTGCCAGCGATGCCCACATCCCATAAACAAATAAAAAAATAAAAGCATGAAGTACTTTGCAGAGGTATTTGGTAAAGAAGGAAAGGTGCAAATAAAAAATTACATGAAAATTATATATATCTATGCAGACTTTTACTATAAAAAGACAGACCCTACATTAATGGACTGTAAAGGTAAGGAACCAGTCTGTTAAATTAAATGTAGTGATTTATTTATGGTAACTGGTATTTGAGTGTTTATCAAGTTGCTATGGGTAAGCAAAAAACTCGGTATGTCAGGAATAAATCAAAAAAACACTTCACAGTCTCTGAGGATATCTTACAAACTTCCTTCCAAATCTTTCACAAGAGTTGTGGCTCACAACAACCCCTCTCCCACTGAGCAAGATCTTAGCTCCCAAACTCCCCCTTCTCCACACACCAAGTTTTAGGCCCTCCCCCACTTTCAGACCCTTCATCCCAATAAACAAGATTTTGACCCTTGCTTCCCCCCCCCATTGGATTAATTTCCCCTTTTATAATAACCTCCACTCACTGCATTTCCCATCCACTGACCCCCCTCCCCGCTGTTGTATTTCTCCTCCCCTGATGACTGGCTACACAATGCCTCAATTCCTGCTGATCTGAATTCCTTCTCCTCAGCACTCCCTTCCTCTGTCCCTCGCATCCCCCCCCCCCAAGTCCTTTCCACCCCTCTCCCTTCCTCCCTCTCTTTTACTCTCCTTTGTTTCTTCTTAATCTCTTTCCCCTCCTCTCCCTTTCTCTCCTCCTCCCCCCTCATCCTTTTTCCATCCCTCTTCTCCTTCTCCCTTTTGCTCCTCCTCCTGTGACCCTCCTGCCCCACTGGCTTCTCTAATCGTACTGTCTTCTGCCTCTCCTCCTTTCCCTCACCTCCCCACACTACACTTTAGAAGATCTCCATTAGTGTTGCTATATAACATAATATATAGGCTGGAATATGTTGCAAAGCATCATCTCATTAAAGAGTTGAAAGGACTTCATGAACATGAGAGCAAAGCTTGAGCAGTTTATCAAGATTATATCAGTACTCCAACCTGTTATTTTATATTTTATATAGGAGTAACTTTGTGTTTGTGTTTCTGGGGAGTGTTATTTCATTTTCAACTATTTTGTTGCTAGTGGCAGGTAACTTGATGGACAGGAGGTCCCTGCAATTAATATGCATGATTTGAATTAAGGTATTCGTGCCGTACATAAATTTTTTTTGCCAATGCTCACTCCACCTCTGAAGGCTCTGAATGTTACTAGGTTCTGTTCCATGGTCATCGGCAGCCCTCCATTATCCTTATACTTAACTTTAATTCATTCCTTACAGTTAGTTTTTGCATAAAATTACTCATCATCTCCCTTTGCAAAAATAATTCACATCAGAATCAGCTTGGCGTTATTGAAGAACAATGGCCAGCTAATGTCAGGCCTCTATTGTGATTTGCCTTAGACATGGGAGATACAAAGTTGCAGGAAAATAATCTGCTTATTCCGAGAGTGAGAGTCAGGATTACATAGAATTGATTTTCAGGAAATACAGTGACAAAGAAACATTTATTTATCTATTCTGTAAACGGATTACTTTGAATTAATTCTGGTTGATGCACTACATTTTAAAATAACTTCAGATTGAAAATTTTGCAAGCCCAAAATCATAAAGTAAACCTAAAGACAAAAGTACTAGAGAAACTAATGGAACTAAAAGCCAACAAATCCCCTCGACCTGATAGTCTACATCCTAGGGTTCTAAAAGAGGTGGCCGCAGAGATTGTGGATGCATTGGGGGGAATTTTCCCAGCCCTGGGGAGGTGGGTATGGAGGCGGGACTGCCGGGAAAATGGCAGAAACTGGGATCGGGTACCGAACCTTCTCCCAACCCGCCTCCATGCCATCTTCCCGGGAGGCGGGTCCCCGACTCGCGCAGGGACCCGTCTCCTTGAGGCAGGAAAGTGATTAGAGCCAATTAACTGCCTGTTAACACGTAGTTAACAGGCAGTTTTGAGGCTTATCCCCATTTTACCCCTGCAAATGCGGGCTTTCCAACGTTGGGAAACCCCGCCAGGGTCAGCGAGACGAGCAGTGGGTCTGTGGGGGTGAGAGGGATCAAAAAGTGCGCTGTGGAGGTGAGTGATGGATGCAAGTGTGGAGAGGTAAGTATGAGAGGTGAGTGTAAAGTGTTAGAAAAAGTTTACTTACCTTTGCTTCTTCCTGCAGGCTTCAACCCTTGGGGATCCGAAGGTTCCTCATCTCAATGGTAGAGATGACAGAATGGCTGCTGCATTCACAGATGCAGTAGCCATCTGATTTCTGCTGAGGAAATAGGTTTTGGTGAGCCTTCAGTGCAAGGGCTCACCATAGAACAGAGATTGTCAATGTTTGACAGCTTCTCTAAGCTGACAAATGCTGACAATTCATCTGTCAAAATATTTTTGACAGATGAAACATCATACGCTGACATCCTCTGTCACCGGCTTTCCCTTAATTGGCCTGCTAAGCCCGCAAGGTCATTCAAGGGAAAATAGTGTGGGTTGGCCGGACGTTGTTGGGGGCGGGAGTGAAACCCGACAACCAGTAGTCTCGCCCCCAACGCGCCCCCATTGACAAAATTCAGCCCATTGCTTTTGATCTTCCAAAATTCCCTAGATTCTAGAACGGTCCCAGCAGATTGGAAGGTAGCAAATGTAACACTGCTATTCAAGAAAGGAGGGAGAGCGAAAACAGGGATCTACAGGCCAGTCAGCCTGACATCAGTCATTGGGAAAATGCTGGAATCCATTGTTACACGTGGTATCAGGGCACTTAGAAAATCATAACATGATAAGGCAGAGTCAACATGGTTTTATGAAAGGGAAATTGAGTTTGACAAATTTATTAGAGTTTTTTGAGGATGTAACTAGCAGGGTAGATAAAGCGGAACCAATGGATGTAGTATATTTGGATTTCCAAAATCAGGTGCCACATAAAAGGTTATTACACAATAAGGGCTCATGGGTTTGGGAGTAATATAGTAGCGTGGATAGAGGATTGGTTAACGGACAGAAAACAACGAGTAGGGATAAACAGGTCTTTTTCAGGTTGGCAGGCTGTAACTAGTGGGGTGCCGCAAGGATCAGTGTTGGGGCCTCAGCTACTTACAATCTATATTAATGACCTAGATGAAGAGACCGAGTGTAATGTATCCAAGTTTGCTGATGATACAAAGCTAGGTGGGACAGTAAGCTGTGAGTAGAACGCAAAGAGTCTGCAAAGGGATATAGATAGATGAAGTGAATGGGCAGTAAGGTGTTAGATGGAGTATAATGTAGAGAAATGTGAGGTTATTCACTTTGATAGGAAGAATAGAAAAACAGAACATTTTTCAAATGGTGAGAAGCCTTTAAATGTTGGTATTCAGAGAGATTTGGGTGTTCTCATGCAATACAGAAAGCTAGCATACTGGTACAGCAAGCAATAAGGAAGTCAAATGGCATGTTGGCCTTTATTGCGACAAGGTTGGAGTATAATAGTAAGGAAGTCTTGCTACAATTGTACAGGGTCTTGGTGAGACCACACCTGGAGTACTGTGCACAGTTTTGGTCTCCTTATCTAAGGAAGGATATACTTGCCTTGGAGGCGGTGCAACAAAGGTTCACTGGATTGATTCCTGGGATGAGAGGGCTGTCCGATGATGAGAGATTGTGTAGAATGGGCCTATACTCTCTGGAGTTTAGAAAAATGAGAGGTGACATAGACAGGCTGAGTAAGTGGGCAGAGATTTGGCAGATGGAATACAATACTGGAAAGTGTGAGGTTATGCACTTTGGCAGGAAAAATCGTAGAGCAAGTTATTATCTTAATGGCAAGAAACTGGAAAGTACTGAAGTACAAAGGGATCTGGGGGTCCTGGTGCACGAAACTCAAAAGGTTAGTATGCAGGTGCAGCAAGTGATTAAGAAGGCCAATGGAATGTTGGCTTTCATTGCTAGGGGGATAGAATATAAAAATAGGGAGGTATTGCTTCAGTTGTACAAGGTATTGGTGAGACCACACCTGGAATACTGCATACAGTTTTGGTGTCCATACTTAAGAAAAGACATATTTGCTCTCGAGTCAGTACAAAGAAGGTTCACTCGGTTAATCCCGGGGATGAGGGGATGGACATATGAGGAGAGGTTGAGTAGATTGGGACTCTACTCATTGGAGTTCAGAAGAATGAGAGGCGATCTTATTGAAACATATAAGATTGTGAAGGGGTTGGATCGGGTGGATGCAGGGAGGATGTTCCAGATGATGGGTGAAACTAGAACTAGGGGGCATAGTCTTAGAATAAGGGGCTGCTCTTTCAAAACTGAGATGAGGAGGAACTACTTCACTCAGAGGGTGGTAGGTCCATGGAATATGCTGCCCCAAAAAGCTGTCGAAGCTACATCATTACATAAATTTAAAACAGAAATAGACAGTTTCCTAGAAGAAAAGGGAATTAAGGGTTACGGGGAGCGGGCAGGAATTTGGACATGAGTCTAGGTTCGGATCGGTCATGGCCCTGTGGGTAGCGGAGCGGGCCCAGGGGCCATGTAGCCTGATCCTGCTCCTGTTTCGTGTGTCTAATTCTGTTAGATTCAGGAGATAGCCCTGTCATAGTGGATTGGCGGTTAGGATCAGATCAGCCATGATCTTATTGAATGGCGGAGCAGGCTCGAGGGGCCAATTGGCCTACTCCTGCTCTTATTTCTTATGTTCTTATGTTCTTATCCCATTGAAACATACAAGATTCTGAAGTGGATTGACATGGTAGATGCTGAGAGGTTGTTTTCCCTGGCTGGAGTCTCTAGAACCAGGGGGCATAGTCTCAGGATAAGGGGTAGGCCATTTAAGACCAAGTTGAGGAGGAATTTCTTCATTCAGAAGGTTGTGAATCTTTGGAATTCTCTGCCCCAGAGGGCTGTGAATGCTGAGTCTTTGAGTATATTCAAGGCGGAGATAGATAGATTTTTGGACTCCAGGGAAATCAAGGGATATGGAGATTGGGTGGGAAAGCAGAGTTGCGGTCGATGATCAACCATGATCTTATTAAATGGCAGAGCAGGCTTGAGGGGTCGTATGGCCTACTCCTGCTCCTATTTCTTATGTTCTTATTAACCACTGGGGGAGGAGAAAATGGTTTCCTCCACAATTCTTTTGACATGGGTTATGTCCCTCTCTGCCCTCTGCTCCAAAACACTGAATTGCTCCAGATTTCTCCTGCTTCAACTCTTTATATGTGGTTGTACACCAGCTTACAGATGTTTAATGTATCCCCTGATTATCCATAGTTTTCTGAAGTATTATAACTTTCTAGGATCATTTCAGGATTTTTTTTTTGTAATGTAGCTTCATTGTATAATAGCCAGGCCAGATCTGCAGTAATTTCAGCCTTAAGGCATTCCAGAAATTTTCCCAGCATTTCTGTACCCACATTAGGCAGACTAAATATAGTGTGGAGTAGGGACTGCCCAGTATTTGTACCTGTGATTAAATATGAATATCATGTGAACAGTTACACTCAGAAAACAATTTACTTGGAATATTATCCCTGAGCTAGGGGCTACCATGTTGCAGAGTGCAGAGGCACCATTGCATGGCACCATGGAGTGATGATACATGGGTTCATTCATGCAATTATCTTCTCCATATCACTGAATTATTCGTAGCAAGTGTCAGTGTGCAGAAGTGCCAGGCACTTCTCCACAGAGAGGGGAGATTATCTCCCAGCTGCTCTTGTGCCACCTGATTGCAGCTGGTTCGGAGCAGCATTGGCAGGAGGCTGTCATTGGTGGGTCACCTACCCCCTTCACTGCTGTCGGTGTGTAGTCACCACAGATCAAGGAAAGGAGAAAAAAAGAGGGATCTTTCCACAACTAAACAAAGTAACTAGCACAACTCTCAATCCATTATTATAATATATGCAAGATACCTTGCTCCTGATTTTTTGTTTGTAGAAATGGCAGGTGCTCGGTGCATAAACGAGGTGACTGTAAAGCTGTGGGGACTATCAGAGTTGCAGAAATAACCTGCCTGCTCTCAAAAAAGAAGCCAGTTCACAGGGATATTATTTTCACAAATAGCAACAGAAAATGCTGGAAATACTCAGCAGGCCAGACAGCATCCGTGGAGAGAGAAACAGGGTTAACGGATGCTGCCTGGCCTGCTGAGTATTTCCAGCATTTTCTGTTGTTATTTCAGATTTCCAGCATCCGCAGTATTTTGCTATTATATTATTTTCACAATATCGTTACCTGGTGTACATCACACAAACAATGTAACTGCTGCTTCCCCCACCAAGCAGGTCACCAGATCTTGCCAAGCATCATTATGGTTTCAACACCACTGCTCAATTGGAGAGCCGGCTAGTTCGTGGTGTCAACAGAAATTCCCAGCAACCCCTACACAGTTATTCATGCCTTTAATCCTTTCTAATGTGGTAATTGGCAATCCACCCAGTGCACTCTCAGTTGCACTTTCAATGTTCTTCATCACACTACCAGCCTTTGTTCCTCTCACACTCAGCCTTCTTAAGCGTAAATATTATATAAAGGTGTATACATATGGCTGTGAGATAGATTTGGATTACTTCAGGCATACTTAAAGTTACAAGGTAATCAATCGCCAACATTTGTTATTTTATTTTTGAAACAGTCGCTCTTTTGTCCATGTAAGCCCTTTCTTCTTCAGTCAACCATAATGTACGAATGTGTTTTTAATATTAAAAAAATGGCGAGAAGGAAGTTTATTTCTCCACTAACTGTTAAAGATTTTCTAATTCTTCCTGTTCCCACAGTCGTTGAAAGTCAATTTCTTCAATATGCTTTAATCCACTATTTTCAGATTTTGGTGCCTGGAATTAAAATGTCAAGTTGAGGAAAATATACCTGATGAAGATTCAAGTGAATGGATCAAATATCCTGAAGAAATCTAGCTCCAACAACACTGAAAATGGGAAGAACTCTGAAATCATACTTTATATATTCACTTATTTTCTTTTCTTTAAAAAAAGACAGCTGGCATCACTTCATGGTGAGTGAGTGAGCAGATGGCCTGTAATTAAAACAAATGGATGAATGATATTAGAGGTGCAAAATTAGAAACTTATTCTACATGTGCAGATTAGTACAGAATGTGCAAAATGTTTTGATACTGTATAATAATATAGAAGTGACATTAAACAGTCTATTTTTAAATATTATAAGTATCCACAGCTGATAGATACTTCTGTATGACACAAAACACAATTGCAAAGCACACAATGGATAGTTGGCTCTCTGTGGCAAAGGCACCAACTAGAATCTACACATGGGGACCTAAATAAAAGGGAAAACTGAGCTAGATGTCTTCCCTCATTCCCACCTTATTTATGCATTGTGTATGAGCAAAGGCCATCAGCCTATATGTGCTCACCTCCATCCTTGGCTGATTTCATGCCCCAAAACCAATCCTCCCTTTCTCCCACTTCTTAGCAAAGGCAAAAAACAGATATATGTAGCCACTCTAGGAGTCCTCCCTCAAAAATTCCTCTCTGACCTGCTATGATCGATCAGGCAAAGCCCAGAAGATCCCAATCCATTAATTATTTTCCAGCATGGTTTACTCTTATCTTCCATATCCTGTGATCACTGCATTTTCCAGAAGTCCATCTATTACTTTCTTGAAGGACTGTAAGGAATCAGTCACCACTATCTCAGAATCAGTCTTCAGTACTGCATATATCCTTAAAATCCTCAGATCATGGTTGACATATTCTTCCTTATTGTACCACTGATGGCTGTGAACATTCAATGTGGCTCAGGGGAGAGGACAGCTGCATTGAGCTGGCTCAGCATTTCTAGTAACTCACGAACAAATACATTGGGTACAAGCCAGGATGGCGACAAGCACAGCGAAGTAAATAGTTAGAATTATTATACTTTATGGTGCACTTTTAAAGAAGAAAGTCATTTAATTTGTTTCTGATTAGCAGCCAAAGAACACGCAGTCATCAGCAAATGCTGACCACCAATAGCATACATAAAGGTTTGGGGAAACAGAACATTGACATTGACATAAGAATATAAGAACATAAGAAATAGGAGCAGGAGTAGGCCATTCGGCCACTCGAGCCTGCTCTGCCATTCAGTAAGATCATGGCTGATCTGATCTTGACCTCAACTTGCCTGTTAACTACCTGTTGACTGGCAGTTAATTGGCTTTAATCCCTTCCCGCCCCCAAGGAGATAGGACCCGGCACGGGACAGCTACCCGCCTCCTGGCAAGATGGCATGGAGGTGAGTTGGGGGCGGGTTGGGCACTCGCCCCCAAATTCTGCCATTTTCCCAGCAGTCCCGCCTTCATACCCGCCTCCCCAGGGCTGGCAAGATTGCAACCCTAGTCATGATCTTGACTATTGAATAACTACTTGTGTGTCAGATCATGCATATACAATTGTTCCTGCCTTAATGCCAATTCTCTGAATTCTACCCCACAATGTAAATGGGGAAAATCCAGAGCTTTGGCAGATTTCAAAGAGGGTTGGATAAGTACCTGAAGGAAAAAAATTTGCAGGGCTATTGGGAAAGGGCAAGGGAGTGGGACTAGCTGAAGTGCTCTTGCAGAGAGCCGGCACGGGCTCAATGGGCCAAATGGCCTTCTTCCGTGCTGTAACCATTCTATGATTTTATACTTGCCACAATGTAAACAAAATTCTATGATTACAAAATCTGGAATTACATAGCTGCGTCAGCAGGCCATTGGTAATGATGAACAATGGGCACCTAATGTTGGGCAGCCATTGTGATGTGCCTTTGACATTGGAGATACAAAGTTACAGGAAAATAATCTCTTGCGCTCAGAGTGAGAATGAAGATTTGATTTGCAGGAAATGGTCATAAAGAAACATTTATTTAGATATTATCAAGGAATTACTTTGAAAAGATTTTGGCAAAATCATTATTAATTAACACAACCATAGATTGAAGATCTAAGGGATTTTGTTCAGTGTAAAAAAAAATCACTTCTTTCAAACTAAGTTTGTATTTTTAAGTAATACACTTCCTGAACCATCTCCCAATTCTGAATAGAAACTCTATGAACTCCCAATATCTCCAACATAATGACATCCCTGTTTGTTTGCTTTCATCCCAATCTTGCCTTACTTTCCTCGTCCTCTCCTTTCATACAGGTCAGCAATGCAGTATTCACATACATGTCAAAAATTAACTACCTGCGTGAACTTGCATTTGTGTTCCCAGCTGTGCTCTGTGTTGTGTCGGTACCATTCTACCTAGACACAATTTAGGACTCAGAACTCAGAGATTCAAACATGAAGTGCTTTATTGGAAGGAAAGGAAGTTCTGGAAAGTTCCGAACAAAGAGAGCTAAAACTTAACAGAGAACACCCAACCATTTATCTCCTGTGACAGCACCACCACAGGTGGGAGGAGAACACACAATACATAACATTTCCTCCCCTCTTAAATGGAAGGTCCACATTATTCCTCAACAGGTAAGTTACTTTCAATGCACTCAACGAACCTATGGTAGAGGGAGACTGCCTCAAACCCTGACTTTACCCTGGGGTTTATTCTGCCCCAGTCTCGTAGGTAAGTCACTAAGTCTACAGATCCAAGCATCTTGGAGGCCGCCGCTCTCTGACAGGATACTGGCGGTCATCGCTGGCTTCCACAGCAGTAGGCATTGACACAGGCCTGGATGGAGAAGCTGCCTGTGTCAGTTGAAAGTCAGGAGTTTGCACAGGTGGAACAGTCACTTTCACTTCCTGTGTTGGAGAAGAGCACTGTGGCAAAGGATGCTGGTTTGCAGTATCATCCGGAAACAGTTCAGGCCAACCAGCCGTTGGAGCCTCTGTGGCTGTCTCTGCTCCTAGCAACAGTTGATCTGTGTGTCTTCTCCAGACGACGTCCTCAGCAGTCTCAACCGTGTAAGACACAGGGCCCGTCTGCGCGATCACCGTAGCAGGAACACATTTCGGTCCAGTGTTGTAGTTTCGAGCTAGGACGTGCTCTCCCGGATGAAACCGTCTCTCCTTGGCTCTTTTCTCTCTCTTTTCAACTTGAGCTTGTTGTTGACAATGGACAACCTGTTCTGCCCTTGGAGGTTTGAGTAAGTCAAAACTTGTCCGCAACTGCCTCTTCATCATGAGCGAAGCGGGGGAAGTTTTGGTTGTGGCATGCGGCTCGTTCCTGTAGGACACCAGGAAGCTGTTCAGACGTTGGTGGATTGAGCCCTGACCTTGCGATGCCTTCAAGGCGTGCTTCAAAGTTTGCACAAACCTTTCTGCCTGGCCGTTAGTAGAGGGATGATAGGGCGCAGACCTGATGTGTTGGACACCATTCACATGCAGGAAGGTTGCAAACTCCTGTGATACAAATTGTGGACCGTTGTCACTTACGAGTTGTTCTGGTGAGCCATAACGGCTGAACATCTCACCAAGTTTCTCAATTGTTTTCTCTGCCATGGTAGACCTCATCACAGCAACCTCCGGCCACTTGCTACGAGCGTCCACAACCACCATAAACATCTTCCCTTCGAAAGGATCGGCGAAGTCCACATGTACTCGCTGCCACACTTCTGCAGGCCAATCCCAGGGGTGTAGGGTTGCCAGCTGTGGAACATTCCAGACCCTTTGACATGGGGAACATGTTTTGGCTTTCTCCTCAATATTCCCATCGAGTCCTGGCCACCAGAAGTAGCTTCTTGCCATTTCCTTCATCCGAACCATCCCACTGTGGCCTGTATGAAGTTGTTGCAGTATAGGTTCCCTCAGGGGTGGCGGAATGATGACATGGCGTCCCCAAAGAAGACAACCTGCCTGGACGGAGAGCTCATTTCTTTTTGAAACGTAAGGCTTCAAACTAGGAGAATCTCCTATCGCTCTCCCTCGAATGACATCGTCCATTACCTCAGACAGGACTGGATCGTTGCGGGTGTACCTTCGCACCTGAACTGCAGTGACAGGTGCTCCCTCCACTTGTCTAAAGTAGAAGATGTCTATCTGACAAGGCTCTGGGGGAGTAACAGGTAAGGGTAGCCTCGAGAGACCATCTGCATTGCCGTGCAAGTCTGATTTGCGATATTTGATGTCGTATGTGTGTCCTCACAACAGTAAAGCCCACCTTTGCATCCTGCTTGCAGCGAGAGACGGAATTCCGGTGTGGGGCCCGAAGATTGAAGTCAATGGACGGTGGTCCGTCAGGAGTGTGAACCTTCTCCCAAACAGGTACTGATGAAATTTTCGAATTCCAAAAACGATTCCCAAGGCCTCGCGCTCGATCTGCGCATAGTTACTCTCGGCCTTGTTCAAGGTGCGTGATGCGAAGGCGATAGGTTTCTCTTCACCCGAAGGCATGATGTGGGATATGACTGCTCCCACACCATATGGTGATGCATCACATGCTAGCTGCACGGGTAGCTTTGGGTCGAAGTGTGTCAGGACCTCCGAATTCAGCAATGCTTTCTTTGCTTGGGCGAAAGCTTCGTTGCACAGTTCAGTCCATTTTCATGTTTTGCCTTGACATAGCAACTGATGTAATGGCTTCAGCAATGTTGCTAAGTCTGGAATAAACTTCCCATAGTAGTTAAGTAGCCCCAGAAATGAACGTAACTGGCTCACATTCTGGGGTGCTGGGGCCTCCACGATCGCCTTGACCTTTGACGGCGCCTTATGCAGGCCAGTAGCGTCAATCACATGCCCCAGGTACTCAACTGAAGACTGAAAGAATTCACATTTGTCTTTACGAACTCTGAGTCCGTACTCTTTCAGTCGTTGTAGTGTCGCATCCAAGTTCAGAAGATGATTCTCCTCATTTGTCCCAGTGACAAGGATGTCGTCCAGGTAGCACTGGGCTCCTGGCAGTCCACTCAAAATCTGATCCATTGCCCTTTTGATTAGAGCAGGGGCCGACGTAATTCCAAACGGAAGGCGGCAGTACCTGTATAGCCCCTTGTGTGTCACAATTGTCAGCAGCTCCTTTGATTTGTCATCAACATGCATTTGTAGATAAGCCTGGCATAAGTCTATTTTGCTGAACTTTTGCCCTCCGGCCAGGCCCGTAAAAAGATCATCAATGAGGGGAAGAGGGTACTGTTCCACAGACAGCACCGGGTTAATAGTCACTTTAAAATCCCCGCAGATTCGAACAGATCCATCCTTTTTCAGGACAGGAACAATGGGTGTGGCCCATTTGCTCACGCTCACAGGCTCCAGGACTCCATTCTCAACTAAGGCCTCCAAGTTAGCCTCAACTTTTGGCCTAATTGCATAGGGTACAGGTTGGGCTTTGTGAAACTTCGGCTTGCTGTCAGGTTTAATGTCCAGTCTCACGCTGATCTTTTTCATGCTCCCAAGTTCCCCATTGAAGAGTTCTGCATGTTTGTTTAACACTGCAGTCAGACCTGACTCCCCTTTTGACATCATGCGGGCTGCAGGCCAGTCCAGCATGATTTTCTCTAGCCACGCACATCCCAGTAGCGATGGGTAATTTCCCTTTACCACATATAGTGGCAGTTTTTCAGTCTGTCCGTTCAATTTAACTGTCACCTCAATGACGCCTCTCATGGCCACAGGTTCGCCGGTATACGTCTTTAGCACAATGTTTGTTGGCTGAAGGGTAAGATGCTTTAGCATTTTGTTGTAGACAGTGTCTGAAACAAGGGACACAGCCGCGCCTGTGTCCACCTCCATCCGCACTGATTGTCCCTCCACCAGTGGTGACACCCAGTAGCCATTTGAACCACCTGCAACCATCAGTATGTGCACCTCTTCCTCCTCAGAGGTGTCGCTCCCCTCTGTTTTGCTTGTTCCATCATACTGCACTGAATGAACACTCTTTTTCCTCTCTTGTCCAAATACAGACATTTTTCTTCCGTGCTTCCCAGCTCTGTCTGTTCTTTTTTTACCTCTACAGGCGCGTTCAATGTGACCCTTTTTGCCACAATTTCGGCATTCCAGCTCCGTACACCAGCAGTCATTAGCGTGATGGCCCGTTTTCCCACAACGGTAACATATGCCGTTCCGCGCACCTTTAGGCTCAGACGACACCTTGTGAACTCTCCCTGTTGAACTCAACTGGTGAGCCTCCTTTTCCGCCATCTCTATGGAGACACTAACTTCAATGGCCTTTTCAAGAGTAAGGTTGTCCTCAGTAAGAAGGTGCTTCTGTGTGGCTGCATTTTGCAGACCACACACAAGTCTGTCTCTAATGGTGTCATTAGCACCTCCTTGAACTGGCAGTGTTCCGACGACCTTTTTAAAGCAGCAATAAACATCGTCACTGATTCCCCCTCCTCTTGATTCCGTTTGTGAAATCTAAATCTCTCAGCAATAACCAGAGGTTTTGGTGAAAAATGTGCTCCAAGAATTTCCACTAGTTGCTTATATGTTTTAGTTCCTGGCTTATCTGGCTGCACGAGGCTGCGAAGTAAATTGAAAGTCTTCGGCCCGATTACACTCAAAAAGGTAGGCACGACCTTTTCATTTGCCACCGCATTCGCCAATACAAAATAGTCAAACCGTTCCATATATGCACTCCATTGCTCCACATTTTCATCAAAATCACCAATGTTTCCTAATATAGTAGCCATCTCACGTTTCAAATTAAATTTTCTGTTTACTCACTGTACCCATAACGTACGCAGATTCATCCGCTCCTCGTTGCCACTTGTTGTGTCGGTACCTTTCTACCTAGACACAATTTAGGACTCAGAACTCAGAGATTCAAACATGAAGTGCTTTATTGGAAGGAAAGGAAGTTCTGGAAAGTTCCGAACAAAGAGAGCTAAAACTTAACAGAGAACACCCAACCATTTATCTCCTGTGACAGCGCCACCACAGGTGGGAGGAGAACACACAATACATAACACTCTGAATCCACCCTGCAATATAAACAGTGAGTGTTGATACACCAGCAAACTCACATATTGTGAGACAACTTCCAGTAAAGGAATTCCTCAACAGAGGCACAACATGTGAGACGTTAAATCAAAGTCTCATCTGCCTGCTGGGGTGCATGTAAAAGATTCCATGGCACTATTCAAAGAAGAGCAGAGAACTGTTGATATCCTGATCAGCATTCCTCCCTCATCCAAACTGCCAAAAATAAATTGTCTGGTCATTTATTCATTTGTTCTTTGTGGGACCTTACTGTGTATAGATGTTCTGCAATGTTTTACCAACATAGTAAAGTGACTGCACTTAAAAAAGTAATCTACTGGTTGTAAAGCATTCTGGGACATCCCAAGGACGGGGTAAGGCTCTATATAAGTGTAAATGTCTTCTTTCTTACAGAGCATTGGTGCTCCTTGAAGTGAATTATTTTAGCAGATCTGTAAACAGATTTGATTGCCAATATATGATTGGTAGTACAATAATGTGATTGCATTACTGACAAAACAACTTGTAGGGGAAGACTCCAGAATAAACAATACATATCGCAACTGTCCTTCCTGGAAAGGACTAGAGTTTGATCCAGAACAAATTTCCTCTGTTAACCAATATGGCAGGCTTTACAGTTTTCAGATAGGATTGTTCAAGAAACCATAATTGGTTATAAAATGTTCAGAGAATAACACATATGATCCTTGAATAAATTCAGTGTATTTCTGTACTCCTTCCAAATGTTTAGGATGTTTCTGAAATAAAATTAAAATATTAAGTCTCAATTTCTTTTAATATAAAAGGATGGTATTTACATTTCACCCTGTATTTTTCTTGGGCCCTGCCAGGTCACATGCTTCTGCTACCAAATGAGTGGTGGTCATCATTCTTCCAGGATTTTACCAGCATAGATTGTTCTGGCTATAACAGACCCATCTATTTATTCTTCTTCTTTTCAGGGTTACTTTAGCGCCTGATTTTGCTGTGTGGGTCAGATTGGAGTATGAACAGAGTGCGTAACCTCTCACTCCACAGTGCTACAGATCAATATTCCAACATGTAACACCACTGTGCCTTTGGACCTCAGTTTCCTAAATACTTAGTAACCATATCAGAACGCATTAAAACAGCCACAGAAGCAGATTCAGCAACACTTTCAAGCATGATCACAATTGTATATATCCTGTAGTCTAAAGGCAATGAACCTAATTATGTTAGGGAGGGGGAGCGTTGCCAATTTTCTCCCTCTCATCTCATGAGGGCATTGGCTCCTTACAGGGATACAGTTTCATGGGTGCTGGTCACCAACATCCAGCTTTGGGCTGATAAGTGGCAAGTAATATTCGTACCACACAAGTGTCAGGCAATGACCCTCTCCAACAAGACCCTAACCAACTCCCCTTGCCATTCAATGGCACTATCATCACCGGGTCCACATCCATCAACATCCTGGGGGGTCATCATTGACCAGAAACGCAACTGTTTCAACTGGACCAGCCACATAAATACTGTGGCTACTAGAGCAGGCTAAAGATTAGGTATTCTGCAGCGAGTGGCTCACCATCTGACACATCAAAGCCTACAATCACACCACCTACAAGGTACACATCAAGAGTGTAATGGAATGCTCTCCATTTGCCTGGATGGGTGCAGCAGCAACAACACTCAGGAAGCTCAACATCATCCAGGACAAAGCAGTCTATTTGATTGCCACTCACCTAAACATCCACCCCCTCCACCACCAATATACCATGGCTGCAGTGTGTTCTATCTACAAGATGCACCACAGCAACTCACCAAGGGTTCTTTGGCAGCACCTCTGTGATGAAATATTCCATTCATCACTCATCAGTATTTCTCTGCCTGTGACTGTGGTTGGTTTCAGTTTCATTTCCATTGTATTGTACTGTGTGTAGGGCTCCGCCCATACCTGGCTCCTATGTAAGCTGGCCCAGCCTGCAGCACATCCAGTACGGCAGACCTCTGGATGGAAGATACATTCTCCTCTGTGTGTTACCTTCTAAGTCAATAAAAGCCTTGTTTTGTTTCGCTAACATCGAGTCTCGGATTTATTGAGGCACATCAACCTCCAAAACCTGCAAACTCCACCACCCAGACGGACAAGGGTAGCAGGTGTATGGGAATACCATCACCTCCCCTTCAGGTCGCACACCATTCCGATTTGGAAATATATCATTGTTCCTTCATTATTGCTGGTCAAAATCCTGGAACTCACTACCTAACAGCATTGCGGGAGTACCTTTACCACATGCACTGCAGTGGTTCAAGAAGAAGGCCCATCACCACCAATCTCAAGGGCAGATAGGGATAGGCAATAAATGTTGGCTTTGTCAGTGTTGCCATATCCCGAGAATGAATAAAATAATAATAATTCTTAATGTTTGCAGCAGTGCCATGTCCTGATTGGCTATTCGTGGATCATTTCACATATAAATTACATGTAAAAGTTGCATATCAGAGCTGATGTTGAATATTAACTTTTGTCAAGTAATATAGGTTTTGTCATACAACTTATTTTGCTTTCCAACCATCCCAAAACAGGACCAAAACATGGCTTTTACCTTGAAGCAACAGTGCAATGTCACTAGAGCCTTTAGGCTTGTGTGTCCCTCCCAAAAGGCCTAAAAACCAGCTTCAAAGATATTGACCAGTTTGGTGCTGTGGAAATTTAATAAGGCAATGTTTTTCATTAAAAAATGTTTGGAATTTTTTTTTTTAAAGGGTCTTATTTCCAATACAATGATATCACATTCAGAATGCAATGATGGACAGATTCACACCATTTGATATGCGGACGTAGCTCAGTGGTGGAGGGCTTGCTCCACAAATGTGAAGCCCCGGATTCAATACCTGGCATCTCCAAACACTTTTCATGATACAAAAATTGGCCGTGTGGTTGATAGTGAGGAAGAAAGCTGTAGACTGCAAGAAGGTATCAACGGACTGGTCAGTTGGGCAGAAAAGTGCCAATTGGAATTCAATCCGGAGAAGTGTGAGGTCATGCATTTGGGGAGGGCTAACAAGGCAAGGGAATACACAATAAATGGTGGGATACTGAGAAGTGTAGAGGAACAGAGGGATCTTGGAGTGCATGTCCACAGCTCCCTGAAGGTAGCAGGACAGGTAGAAGGCATACAGGATACTTTCCTATATTAGCCATGGCATAGAATATAAGAGCAGAGAGGTTATGCTAGAACTGTATAAAACACTATTTAGGGCACTGCGTACAGTTCTGGTCACCACATTACAGGAAAGATGTGATTGCACTGGAGAAGGTACAGAGGAGATTTACGAGGATGTTGCCAGGACTGGAGAATTTTAGCTATGAGGAAAGATTGAATAGGTGGGGGGTTGGTCTTTTTTGGAACAGAGAAGGTTGAGAGGAGACTTGATTGAGGTGTATAAAATTATGAGGGGCCTAGAGAGAGTGGACAGGAAGGATCTATTTCCCTTAGCAGAGAGGTCAATAACCAGGGGGCATAGATTTAAAGTAATTAGTAGAAGGATTAGAGGGGAGTTGAGGAGAACATTTTTCACCCAGAGGGCGGTGGGGTTTTGGAACGCACTGCCTGAAAGGGTGGTAGAGGCAGAAAGCCGCATCACATTTAAAAAGTACGTGGATATGCACTTGAAATGCTGTAACCTACAAGGCTATGGACCAAGAGCTGGAAAATGGGATTAGTCTGGATAGCTCTTTCGGCCGACAGACATGATGGGCCAATTGGTCACCTTCTGTGCCGTAAATTTCTATGGTTCTATGATATGCTTTAGTAAAACGCAGAAACCAAATCACCAAACCAGAAAACCCAGTCATAATTCCCAAATCTATGGCCAAAAGATAGGTGCGGAATGCTGCAGGGTATCTAATGTGAATATCTGCCAAAATAATGGGCGATGCAGCTCCACCAACCCACAAAACCTTTGAGAATTGAGTCTTTAACCTTAAGTTCTTGACCTTTACCCTACTGAATAAACAGTGATTTTGTTGTGTCCGTGTATAATAAGACACAGACTGCAGGAGAACGGTACAACAGGTGTTTACTAAACGTGGCTCACACTGGAACTGATCTGTACAGATTACTATTCAGTGCTATATACAGGTGTGGTCACTGCCAGTACTGCAGTATACATGAGCTGTAAAAGATAGATCCCCCCTTAAAGGTATATACATTACAATTCCTCCCCTTTTAGATTAACAGTACCATAACACTCATTTAACAATTAAATATCAAACTAATTACAATTAACACTTTTAACATGCAACATTAGCTGAAAATAGTCTATTTATATATTCAGTCTTTGGGGAGGCTTCCTGATCCTTTCTGGATAGCGCCTTTCCCGAGTGTCTTGCTCTTGGTGCAGAGGCGATTCTGGCCCCCTGTCGTCAGTTGGTTCATCAGCTTCCGATGCTACTGTTTCTGGGGTAGATGCGACCTGTACGTCGGGTTCATCACCAGGTACGTATGGGCGAGGCATGGGGTTGACTTGTTCCTGTGACTCTAGGATCTGGTCAGCATGGCATCTCACGATGCTCTCCCCAACGTCCACTGTGTACATTAGTGGGCCCTGCCGTGTGCATATCGTTCCTGGCTGCCATTTTTCTGTTCGGTAGTCGCGGGCCAAGACTGGTTGCCCTACATTGAAGCCCCTTGTTGGCTTCTCATGGATGTGCTGGAATTGCTTACTCTCAACATCTCTTCGTACATTTGGTCTGAGCAAATCCAGGCGAGATCTTAACCTTCGGCTAAAGAACATCATGGCTGGGGCCTGGTTGATGACTGCATGTGTCGCATTCCGGTAGGCGAACAGGAAATTGTCCACCTTGTGCTGCAGCGGAATGTTGTCATTGTACATAGCCTTTCTTGCCTTCTTAAAGGTTTGTACGAACCTCTCAGCCAATCCATTTGTGGCTGGATGATACGGGGCGGATGTGTAATGCCTTACCCCATTCTTTTTCAAGAACCTCCAGAACTCTTCGGACACAAACTGTGGTCCGTTGTCGGAGCAAATCTGTTCTGGCAAGCCATTCCTGGCAAAAATGGTCCGCCGTAGGACAGCAATAGTTTTCTCTGTGGTGGTGGAGGACATTTTGATGACCTCAGGCCATTTCAAGTGCGCATCCACGGCTATTAAAAACATTGAGTCCATGAATGGACCAGCAAAATCAATATGCACCCATTGCCATGGAGATGAGGGCCACTCCCATGGGTGTAGAGGGGCCTGTGGTGGTGCATTCTGGACTTTCTGGCATCCTGAGCAGCTCTTGGTCAGGTCCTCGATTTGTTTATCGATTCCCGGCCACCACACATAAGCTCTGGCTAGGTTTTTCATTTTTACCCCTCCCAGATGACCCTCATGAAGCTCATTGAGCACTCTATCCCTTAACTTGGGTGGAATTACCACTTGGGATCCACACATCAAGGTCCCCCGGCACACTGACAGCTGTTCTCTCCTTGTCGAGAATGCTGGCAACAGTGAGTCGCCATGTGCTGGCCATCCCTTCACCGTCAAATCATATACTCGAGACAGTGTCGGGTCATTTCGGGTTTCCTTTTCGATACAAGCGTTAGTTACTGGTAGGTATTCAAATATAGTCGAATGGAATATTTCGACAGGATCCACTGCTGGTGCTTCCTCCGCAGTAGGCAGTGGCAGGCGTGATAGCCCATCAGCATTTCCATGCTGTTTCGTGCCCTTATATTCAATCTCATAGTGGTGCGCCCCTAGAAAAAGTGACCATCTTTGTAGTCGTTGCGCAGTCATCACCGGAACGCCCTTCTTCGGATTAAAAATGGAGACAAGAGGCTGGTGATCAGTCAGCAAGGTGAATTTCTGCCCGTGCAGATAGTGATTGAACTTTTTCACTCCCCACACTAGGCTGAGGGCCTCCCTGTCAATCTGGGCGTAGTTACGCTCGGCTGAGGTTAGTGATCATGACGCAAAGGCTATTGGCCTCTCTGAGCCGTCCGAGAATTTGTGCGACAGCACCGCTCCAATGCCGTAGGGTGACGCATCACATGCCAACCGAATTGGTAATGCTGGGTTGTAATGGGCCAATACCTCTTTCGATGTGATTAGTGTTTTGCTCTTCTGGAAAGCTCGTCTACATTCGTCACTCCACTTCCATGGCACCCCAGTTTGCAGTAGGGTGTTCAGTGGGTGTAGTATTGTAGACAAATTTGGCAAGAACTTATGGTAGTAGTTTACCAGCCCGAGGAACGACCTCAGTTGTGACACATTTTCCGGTGCTGGAGCCTTGACTACTGCCTCAATCTTCTCTGGGGACTTATGTAACCCCTCTTTATCAATAACGTGGCCACAATACGAGATCTGTTTTCTAAAAAGCTCGCATTTGGGGCGGTTAGCTCGGAGCCCATATTCCTGCAATCTAGTGAGCACCTGCTCCAGGTTGGCAAGGTGATCACTGCCATTTTCGCCCGTGACCAGGATGTCGTCCAAATAACACTGGGTCCCTGGGATCCCTTGCAGGACTTGTTCCACTGCCCTCTGCCAAATAGCCGGAGCTGATGCTACCCCGAATACCAGCCGGTTGTATTGGTAGAGACCTTTATGGGTGTTGATTGTGAGGTATTTTTTTGATGCTTCTTCTACCTCCATTTGCAGATACGTCTGGGCCAGATCAATCTTAGTGAAGCATTTCCCTCCAGATAGCGAGGCGAAAATATCTTCAATCCGCGGAAGTGGATATTGTACAGTGTGAAGGACCGGGTTCACTGTTACCTTAAAGTCCCCACAGATGCGAACCTTCCTTGGTTCCCCAGGCGTGCTGCTCAATGACTTTTTCATCACAGGGACGATGGGTGTAGCCCACTCGCTCCAGTCTACCTTGGACAGTACACCTGAACGTTCCAGACTCTCCAGCTCTGCTTCGATGGCTGGGCGGATCGCATAAGGTACCGGTCTGGCCTTAAAAAATTTTGGGCTTGCGTTTTCTTCAATTTTAATCGTCGCTGTCATGCCTTTTAGTGTTCCGAGTCCTTGCTGGAACACTTCTTTCGCGTCAGTTAGGATCTTTGACAGTCGCCCAGGTGTGACGTCGTCATCCTTTTTGTCAGCCACAGTCAGTGCCTGTATGGAATGCCAATCCAGTTGTATTTTCCGGATCCATTCACGTCCCAGTAATGGTGGTCCTCCATCTTGCAATACATACAGGTCTAGTTTTGGTGTTTCCTTACCGTTATATATAACGGTCACCCTTATTTTTCCTTTGGGGTAGGCTTTTTGCCCAGTGCACGTCTTCAAAATAATTTTTGTGTCTCTCAAGGGTATGTGTGAGAATAGCCGCTCGTAGTCCCGTCGGTTTATGACTGTTAGGGCTGATCCTGTGTCCAATTCCATCTTTACCTGGACTCCTGCTAACTTGAGAGTGACCCAAATGGTTCGGTGATCCTCCATTCTGATCACATTATGTAGTTTCAGACAACTCAGTTCCCTGCTTTCGGAGTCGTTATCACTCTTTTGTTCGTCTGAACTATTCTCCGTCATCTTATGTACGTTCTTGTACTTTCCTTTGGTAGGTTTCTTATTGCTGGTTTTCTCTCCCGACCTGCAGACTCGTGCTATGTGTCCTACTTTTCCACACTGTCTGCACACTTTGTCTTTGAACCAGCAATCATTCTGGTCGTGTGTTGTTCTGCCGCAGCGATAGCACTTCTCTGTTCCATATGACATTTCATTTGTGCCATATTCTTGCGGTCTCTGTTGTATCTCTGCAGCGCCCCGTGCTGCTGCTTCATATGATACCGCAATGCTGAAAGCCTTTTCCAGCATAAGGTCCTTTTCAGATAAAAGCCGTTTCTGGGTTCCTTCACTTTGAAGCCCACACACAAACTTGTCCCTTAAGGTATCTGCCAGTCCCGCTCCAAACTGGCAGTGTTTTGATAGTTTGCGCAGTTCTGTTAAATAATCAGCATTGCTTTCATCCTTATGCTGGTTCCGTTTGTGAAACTTGAATCTTTCTGCTATCAGCAGCGGTGTGGGGTTTAAATGTTCCTGTAGTATCGTTACTATGTCTTCAAAACTCTTTTCCATTGGCTTCGTTGGGGTTACTAGATTTCGTAATAAACCATACGTCTTTGCACCCATTAAATTTAACAATACCGACACTTTCTTGTCATCTGACACCTCATTTGCCTTGCAGTATACCTCTATTCGTTTGACATATGTAGTCCAATCTTCGACTTCATTGTCAAATGCGGTGATACTGCCACTCTTCGGCATTTTGGGTGTGGTTTAAAATGGCGTCTCCCAATGGCTTAAAATGGCATCTCCTGCGCTTTCCTTCCTCCCCCGCTGCTGCCAACGCTGCTCCCGGCGGTTCTCGTGGCAATGGCAGCGCCCTGTAGGTTGCGCGCACTTCTCCTGCGCTGCTGCCAACGCCGCTCTCGGCGGTCCTCGTGGCAATGGCAGCGCCTCGCGGGTTTCTGTGCGTCTCTCGCTCCCTCTCTTCAACGCTGCTCGGCCCCTGAACACCGGCTGCACCCTGTGCGTTCTGCCCTCTCTCTCTCTCCCCCGTTGACGCTGCTCGGCCCTTTGCTGTGCCGCTCGGTCGGACTCTAGCCCGCCGCTGTTCGGGAAGGGTCGGCGCACTACCTGTTGCCAGCCCGTTTCGCTGGACCACCTCGACTGGAAAGCCAAGCCTGGCTCTCGACAGCCTCCCCCGCAATTCTCGAGTCTCTGCTGGATGACTGGGCGGTTGCCCGTGGTCAACGCCCGAGTCTCTGGCCTTGACCTCCAATCCACTGATTTCCAGGAACGAATCCCCGGGAGGTGATGCAGAGTTGCAGGTAGGTTTGAACTTGCCTTGTTGCCAATGTTGTGTCCGTGTATAATAAGACACAGACTGCAGGAGAACGGTACAACAGGTGTTTACTCAACGTGGCTCACACTGGAACTGATCTGTACAGATTACTACTCAGTGCTATATACAGGTGTGGTCACTGCCGGTACTGCAGTATACATGAGCTGTAAAAGATATTTCCCCCCTTAAAGGTATATACATTACAGATTTCATATGCTTGATGCAACATTTCCAATTAACTAATGATGGCTTTCTTGATTTTCATTCAAATGTTTTTCAATCCAATGATGAGTTAGCTGATTTGTGTTATCCAAATAGATTTAGGCTGCATTTTATTCATATACACTATAGAAAAATAGCATTTTTAAATGGTGTTCAGAACACATTACAGCTTAATGAAAGATTACTGATGGGTATCTATGCCAATATCTGCTTGGTTAATTATTTACCCTTGGTGCTGAACTGCTGACCATCTAGATATATAATGGAATTTCTCATCTGTTCTTTGCTTCCCTCGTGGTCCTTGTACATGAATCACATAAAGTTAACATGCAGGTAAAACAAACAATTAGGAAGGCAAATGGTATGTTAGCCTTTATTGCAAGGGGTTGGAGTATAAGAACATAAGAAATAGGAGCAGGAGTAGGCCATACGGTCACTTGAGCCTGCTCCACCATTTAATAAGATCATGGCTGAACTTCTACATCAACTCCACTTTCCCACCCTATCCCCATATCCCTTGATTCCATTATCGCCCAAAAATCTATCGATCTCAGCCTTGTATATGCTCAGTGACTGAGCATCCACAATCCTCTGGGGGAGAGAATTCCAAAGCTTCACGACCTTCTGAGTGAAGAAATCTCTCCTCATCTCAGTCCCAAATGGCTGACCCCTTATCTTGAGACTATGGCCCCTAATTCTAAACTCTCCAGCCATGGGAAACAGCCTCTCAGCATCTACCCTGTCAAGCCCTCTAAGAATTTTATACGTTTCAATTAGATCACCTCTCATTCTTCTAAACTCCAGAGAATAAAGGCACTCTACTCAATCTCTCCTTGTAGGACAGCCATCTCATCCCAGGAATCAATCTAGTGAACCTTCATTGCACCCCCTCTAAGGCAAGTATATCCTTCCTTAGGTAAGAAGGCAGAAACTGTGCATAGTACTTCAAGTGTGGTCTCACCAAAGCTCTATATAATTGCAACAAGACTTCCTTACTCTTATACTCCAAACCCCTTGCAATAAAGGCTACCATACCATTTGTCTTCCTAATTGCTTGTTGTACCTGCATGTTAACCTTCAGTGATTCATGTATAATGACACCCAAATCCCTCTGAATCCCAACATTTACTCGTCTCTGTAAGATTCGCAAAATTCCCACATTTCCCCAAGGTTATTAATAAAAGGGACCCTGTATGGACAATTTAAAAAGGGTACCCAAAAGATGGTGTCCGCACCTCGTGACCAAAAGCCTGTAAGATTTTAAAAGCTTGGACTCTGCAGCACAGAACAGGCAGTTTTGGGAAATCGAAACTTAAAATGCATTTCTGTGAAGAGGACTTTGTGTTTGAAAAGCCAGACAGCTAGGCAAACACTGAAAATGCATTGCGTCAGATCGAAACAGATCAAGCCCAGTTAGGCCTAAGCATAAGGCCATTAGTTTGTCCGCATAAATAATCGGAAACAGCTCAAGGGAGCCACCAAGGCTGGACAGGCCGATTAAAATGCATTAATGACAATACAACTCGGACATCGGGCCATCAGGTGCGATAAATGGCCATCTAAAGCCAGTTAGTTTAGATTGGTATAATCATTTAAAACAGCCTGCCAAAAGTTAAACAATGGACTGACCTGATTTGGCGCACAGATAAGGGCCTTCGGAAAGAGTATAATTGTAGGCCCATCAGTAGCAATCGCTCTCTTGACTCTGTTGTTTGGTCTTGGGCTGCTGCCGCTCGTACTCGTGCCCTGGCCTTGTGGCGGGTTCTCTTCTCGCTCCCCGCATTGGGTAAACAACCAAGGACATCCATACCAATCGCGGGAGGGGAACGAGACCCGAGTCCAAAGTCATACAGGACACACGGGCCATGAAACAAGACGAGACACGAAATGAGACAAAGAAGAGGGTAAAGACCCGACAAGAGCAGAGAAGGGCAGCAAAAGACGCATTGATAAAAGCCAAACGCCTAGTTATAAGCTGGCGTTTGGGGAAGGATTTAGACGAATATGCTGGCGTTTGACGCTTGGAGAGTAACATTGGGTGGGCATCAAACTAGCATTCCAGCCGATCCCATGGGTTTCCCACCCAGCGAGTTTGGTTAAAATTGCCCCCTATGATTCAGTCTGTTCCTGCTAAATCAATTGCTTCAAATTTTCTAATTGTGTTAATTAAGTAAATAAGCTGCTCCTAACTTATTTTTTGAATTTTGGAAAAATAAAGTATGGGAAATGCTCAGTGATGCAGCCTTGTGCACTCAGTCTGTAATCTGCTGATACTGACCCCATGGTGGGGTCAGTAAACAAAGTCTTTAAGCAACCCTTTAGTACTCCGTCTTCCTCTAGGTTTTGAAAAAGCTTACTGGCTAATGAGCTTCTCCTGCTGAGCTCTAGAGCATGCCATTTATAGGAAGACCTGTGCAATATGGAATAGTACTCATTCTCCAGAAGCCATGCCAGAATAGCCATTTAAAAACCTCGGGCAGTTTCCCCCAGAAGAGACATAAATGTAGATTTTTCTGAAGACAAACCACTTCCCTCAAACGAGTTCAGTTTTGAATACAGTACACTAACCCTCAGACCTAATTTCACAGCACATTGTTCAGACACTTCAAATTTTCAGCCTTTAATATCTATTCATTACTGGAGTGTCCACTGTGGCTCAGTTGATAGCACTCTCGCCTCTGAGTCAAAAGGTTGTGGGTTCAATTCCCACTCCAGAGACTCTAGGTTGACACTCCAGTGCAGTACTGCAGGATGAGACATTAACCTGAGGCCCTGTCTGCCCTCTCAGGTAGACATAAAAGATCCTATGGCACTATTTTGAAGAAGAGCAGGGGAATTATCCCTGGTGTCCTGGCCAATATTTATCCCTCAATCAACATCACTAAAACAGATTATCTGGTCATTCTATCTCATTGCTGTTTGTGAGAGCTTGCTGTGCATAAATTGGCTGCTGCGTTTCCTACATTACAACAATGACTACACTTCAAAACATACTTCATTAGCGGCAAAGCACTTTGGGATGTCTGGGGATCATGAAAGGCGCTATATAAAAGCAGTCTTTTTTTAATTAAGATTCATGTTAACACTACTGAACCTTTTCATGATTAGATTTACAAAACATGTTTCCAAAGTGGACCTCGTCTCTCTATGTTTACCTTCTTTCCTGGGTTTAAATATGACAATGAATAGTTTTAAACTGAATTGCATACATCTAAAAGGTATAATAATGGCTATATCACCAATAGAGTGATTTTATTGCTAATGAAAGGTTGAACGTGTAAAGTATTTGCATAAATTTCCTTTGTTTTGCTTTAAACAATGAAAAGTAAAGGAGCTACTGATGATGCTATCAGGCCAATCATTTCGTGTCCACATCTGCTTCAGAAACTGTAAACATGCATCCCTGCACCACCTACCCACCCATAGACTGGCCCAGTTTCTTTTGACAGTTTATGGTAGAGAGATAAGTGCAATGGACTATCCTTACTTTATCCAGGACAATGAGACATGGCTACAGCATTTACAATATATTCTTTAAAAAATACTCAAAATACTTTTTTAAACTATTTTTCATCACCTCAGAGTGATGCCGGGTAAGTGAAATATTTATGAGGTTTATATTCATAAGGTCTTACCAGAGTTTTTACCCAAGCTATCTCAGGCAGGAGTCCTTCATTAAATATTCCAAGTTCTAGCTCCTTGAATGGGCACAGTGAATAATGATCCAATTGTTGTTGTACTGAACTATACAGACGAGGAAAGTCTCATGCATCAATCCCTGGTCTGTGCTGAGTTACCTGTGAGAGCAGTGTTGGGGTGCGACAAATGGCCTCAAAGTCCCTAGACTAAGAGGGGGACAGAAAGGGCAGTTAGGCTCCTGCTACTAATCACTTTCTAGTGACTACGGCTAGAAAGTACTTGCATGTGAACATCAGGATTGCCTTTAGATGACATGCCTTCTGTGCTTGAATAACCTACCAACACTCATTGCCTAAGGTAACAAATGATCATTTGGACAAGGTGCCAGGGGCTGCAGCCATTGTAGAGCTTTATCCTAATGTGAGGTACTATCTTCAGGACATGAGGGGGGAAGAAATAGAGGAAAACATTGAAGGGAAAAGAACTATTCAATTCACCACTTAAGAGTAATTAGGTATTCGATGTCTGAATAAATTATATACAGCTGGCATAACACCCATGGTGGGGCATCTGGATTGGCAGTAAAGCGAAGGTCAAAAGCATTTAAAAATAAATCACTGCCTCCCCCCCGCCCCCACACCACCGCCCCCCACCCCCACCGTTGAAGTTTTCAGCTATTTGCAAGGGCATGATTTTATATATAAATATTAAGTTGCCTGAGAAGCTTTCAAGGCAAGTCTTAACACTGCTCCAGAAGCAATATTGCAATATATGGAGCAGGTACCAATGACTGCACCTCTGACATTGATTTATCTAAAACACCCATAAGCCATTACCACTTACGTATATAAATATCAGACAATGGTGTACAAATCTTAGGGCTGGTGTGATGTCTAAAAATGAGGCAGTTATCATACTACCCACCTATAAAAAGGACCCTATATTTTCACATTAAAGTGAAAGTGAGTCTAGCTCCTTCAGGGAGTCATTCAGCTCTATGACGCATACAAAGTCTTTAGTATTCTTCAGGTTAATCAAGTTTAATCTTGTATCATTCACCCAAGAGGAAAACACAATATTAAATCTTAATATTCTGCTTCAATGAAATGCGTTCTATGACCTTTCTTTTGCTGTATTGGAGTATTTTCCTGATTTTCAGCCATCTGCCTGCAAGAAAATAAATCCTCATCTGAAGCATATAAAGTAATTTCTTAAATTTTCCATAGGTGTTAGAAAATTGGGAAAAATTACAACTTAATGTAATGATAGTTTGACACTCTTTACTGCTACAATTGTTATGACCTCGTCCTTTGCTATTTTGAAGCAGTTGTTCCCATTGAGTGGGGAGTACAAAAAGAAGGAATGTGTCACATGGCATGAAACTTGGGTCTGAAACTAGTGTCTTAAATTTAAATAAAGAAAATTACAAAGGTATGAAGACAGAGTTGGCTAAAGTGAACTAGGAAAATAGATTAAGAGGTAAGACGGTAGATAAACAGTGGCAGATGTTTAAGGAGATATTTCATAACTCTCAACAAAGATATATTCCAGTGAGAAAGAAAGACTCTACGAGAAGGCTGAACCACCCGTGGCTAACTAAGGAAGTTAAGGAGGGTATCAAATTGAAAGAAAAGGCATACAATGTTGCGAAAATTAGTGGTAGGGCAGAAGATTGGGAAATTTTTAGAAACTTGCAAAGGGTGACTAAAAAATAATAAAGAAGGAGAAAATAGATTATGAGAGTAAACTAGCAAGAAATATAAAAACAGACAGTAAGAGCTTCTACAATTATATAAAAAGGTAGAGAGTAGCTAAAGTAAACGTTGGTCCCTTTGAGGGTGAGACTGGGGAATTAATCATGGGAAACAAGGAAATGGTAGAAACTTTGAACAAATATTTTGTATCTGTCTTCATGGTAGAAGACACAAAAAGCATCCCGATAATAGTGGAAAATCAAGGGGCAAAAGGGAGGGAGGAACTTAAAACAATCACTATCACTAGAGAAAAAGTACTAGGCAAACTAATGGGACTAAAGGCTGACAAGTCCCCTGGGTCTTAAAAGAAGTGGCTGCAGAGATAGTGGATGCATTGGTTGTAATCTTCCAAAATTCCCTAGATTCTGGATTCTGGAAAGGTCCTAGCAGATTGGAAAACCACAAATATAATGCCCCTATTCAAGAAAGGAGGGAGACAGAAAGGCGGGAACTATAGGCCAGTTAGCCTAACATATGTCATTGGGAAAATGCTGGAATCCCTTATTAAGGATTATTATTATAGTAGCAGGACATTTAAAAAATCATAATACAATCAAGCAGAGTCAACATGGCTTTATGAAAGGGAAGTCATGTTTGACAAATTTATTAGAGTTCTTTGAGGGTGTAACGAGCAGGGTGAATAAAGGGGAACCAGTAGATGTAGTGTATTTGGATTTCCAAAAGGCATTCGATAAGGTGCCACATAAAAGGTTACTGCACAAGGTAAGAGTTCATGGTATAACCACAGACTATAGCCTCAGTCCCTGTATTTCTTTATATATTTTTTCTCTTGTTTTCTCACATGGTAGCTGTTAATGATGCTGCCATCATCATTCACACATCATCTAGAGTCACCTTTTGTTTCTTAACTTGTCCCATTACCTCTCCTTTTGCCTTGCATCATCATCCCTTTTGTCAGTCAATCTCTCCTGCCTTCCATCCAATTACAGACCTTCCCTTTGTTCTTTCCTCCCCTCCTCCCTGCCCCTGCTTGAAAATCTCTCTTCTCTAACCTTTTCCAGTTCTGACGAAGGGTCCCCGACTCAAAACGTTGACTGTGTTTCTCTCTCCTCGATGCTAAGTATTTCTAGCATTTTCTGTTGTTATTTAAGAGCTCATTGTGTTGGGGGTAATATATTAGCATGGATAGAGAATTGGCTAACTAACAGAAAACAGAGAGTTGGGATAAATGGGTCATTTTCAGGTTGGCAAACTGTAACTACTGGGGTGCCACAGGGATCAGTGCTGGGGCATCAACTATGTTCAATCTATATTAACGACTTGGATGAAGGGACCAAGTGTACTGTAGCCAAATTTGCTGACAATACAAAGATAAGTGGGAAAGCAAGTTGCGAGGAGGACACAAAGGGCTGGATTTTATCAATGGAGGCGTGTAGGAGGCGGGACTACAACTTTTGGGGTTGTAGTTCCGCCTCCACTCGATTTTCACTTGATTGACCTTGTTGAGCCCGCCCAGCGGGCTCAGCAGGCCAATTAAGGGCCACCCGGCAACAGGTGACCTCACAGATTGACATTTCATCTGTCAAGAGCTTTTGACAGATGAAATATCAGCGTTTGGCAGCTCTTTAAAGCTGTCAAACACTGACAATCTGTACTCTAAGTTAATTCCTTCCTCTCAGGCTGATTTAGAGATCTCTCCAGAACAGAAAGCAGAATGCTGCAGATTTTGACAACTCGCGGCCATTCTGCTTTCTGTGCCGGTGAGATGAGGGACTCCCGAGACCTGAAGGAAGGAAGGCTGCAAAGCTAAGTAAAACTTATTTAAACACTTTACACACACTAAACACACTTACCTCTGCACTCATGCACCCATCACTCACCTGAATACTGGACATCTCGAACCCTCCAAGCCCTTCAGCCCGACGGTCCGCCTCGCTAACTTGGCGTGGTTTGGAGCCGTCGGGAAGCCCACACTTCAGGGATAAAAATAAGGATTAGGCTAAAAACTGCCTGTTAACTACCTGTTAACAGGCAGTTAATTGGCACTAATCCCCTTCCAGCCTCGGGGAGGCAGCTCCCAGCACAGGTCGGGTACCCGCCTCCTGTGAAATGGGCAGGGAGGCGGGTTGGGGGTGGGATGGGTTCATGCCCCCCGATTTCGCGATCTTAACCTCCCACATGCCTCCAATCCAGCCTCAACGGCCCGATGAAATTCAAGCCAAAAGAGTCTGCAAAGGGATATAGATAGCTTAATTGGGTGGGCAAAAATTTGGCAGATGGAGTATAATGTGGGAAAATGTGAGCTTATCCACTTTGGTAGGAAGAATAAAAAAGCAAAATATTATTTAAATGAAGAGAGACTACAGAATGCTGCGGTACAGAGGGATTCGAGTGTCCTCGTACATGAAACAGAAAAAGTTAGCCTGCAGGTACAGCAAGTATTAGGAAAGCAAATGGAATGTTGGCCTTTATTGCAAGGGGGATGGAGTGTAAAAGTAGGGAAGTCTTGCTACAACTGTACAGGGCGTTGGTGAGACCACACGTGGAGTACTGCGTACAGTTATGGTCTCCTTATTTAAGGAGGGATATACTTGCATTGGAGGCAGTTCAGAGAAGGTGCACTAGGTTGATTCCTGGGATGAAGGGGTTGTCTTATGAGGAAAGGTTGAGCAGGTTGGGCCTATATTGGAGTTTAAAAGAATGAGAGGTGATCTTATTGAAACATACAGGGGGAAAAATTCGGTTTAAGAGTGTGCTAACAGGGCGCAAAGCAACTAGCGCCTGGGCACGGCGCCACCCACGCCTCCCGCGAAATTCAGCGGGAGGCTAGCAGCGGCGGTAACCGTTAGCGCCCCGCATGCTGCGCCTCTGGCGATGACATCATCGCCATGCACAGCGCCCCGCTTGCACCCCGGCTGCAATCTTCAGTAGCACCAGGTTTAGGGGTGCCTACCTGCAGCCGGGGCAGCGCAAATTAAAGGGGCGGTGCCAGGCGGCCATTTTGCCCCCGTTGCTGTCTACGGCCTCCTGTGAAGCCCATCCGCGGGGTACCAGCTACGCTCCGTGAGCCTGGCACTTTCCTTGAGTGCCGGGCTCTTTTGCTGGCACTCTGATCCCTGGTGGCCCAGCTGGATCCCGGGTCGCGCTGCGCTAGGCCCCTCCCCTTTAATAAGGGGAGGAAGGCCTGCAGTACCGTGGCGCAACATGCCGCAGAGTGTGGCGCTGCGGCACGCAGTGCCGTGATATTCACTTGCAGTGCCCCAAGAGGGAGGCGGGGCGCTTCCAGTGGCGCCCCGCCTCCCTCTTGGGGCGCTACGAGTGAATTTTGGGTGCGGGGGCGCTAATTTTTTCAGGCGGTGAAGTTAGCGCCCCAAAGGGGGCATGACCCAATTTTTCCCCCATAAGATTATGAGGGGGCTTGACAGGGTAGATGCTGAGAAGCTGTTTCCCCTCGTGGGGGAATCTAGAACTAGGGGGCATAGTTTCAGAATAAGGGGTCACCCATTTAAGATGGAGATGAGAAGGAATTTCTTCTCTCAGATGGTTGTGAATCTTTTGAATTCTCTACCCTAGAGAGCTGTGGCGGCTGAGTCATTGAATATATTTAAAGCTGAGATAGACAGATTTTTGAACTATAGGGGAGTCGAGGGTTATGGGGAGCAGGCAGAAAAGTGGAGTTTAGGCCAAAATTAGATCAGCCATGATCTTATTGAATGGCGGAGCAGGCTCGAGGGACCAAATGGCCGACTCCTGCTCCTACTTCTTATGTTCTTATGTGCGTGTGTAGGGGACATTCCATAAAAATGGGTTAATCTCTGCAGGCAGGAATCGCCTTTTATAACCATCCCAGAAGCGATTTGCATGACAGGAAATAAGAATCGGAATCTAATAAAAACAAAGCCATCTTCATAACTGGATTTATGTCTGGGACACTGTGCATGAAAGGAGATTTAGGAAAACTCACATGTCACAGTACTTTTTCTGTTCCCTTCAATAGGAAAAAAGATGGGGCTGTTTATTAACACATTGCTAATTAAGGGAAGAATTGAGATATGTATTATTTCTGTTCAGCTTATGGCCATTTCTAAAATGATTGTATTTTATCTTATTGATAATGGTGAAAACAAGGTGAATTTGCTTTAAAATCCATTGGGGTAGATCTTGACTTTGTGTGATAGTGTAAAACTGGTGATAGTGAGTTGGCAGCCCATTTTACATCTCTCCTGATTTTTATTTCTGTTTGCTTCAATTGAAAAAAAAATCGAGAGAGCTACAACGGGCTCCCGACTCGCTATCATCTCTTTCATACTGTCGCACAAAATCAAGATCAACCCCATTGCTCAATAGGCCTTTTACTTCAGAACAATTAGGACATCATCTCACCCTGAGGTCACTTTACAGCCAATGAATTACTTGTTGAAGTGTAGTCACTGTTGTAATAAAGCTAATTTGCACACAGCAAGGTCCCACAAACAACAATGAGAAATGACCAGATAATCTATTTTTTAGTGATGTTCTTTGCGGAATAATTATTAGCCAGGACACCAAGGAGAACTCTCCTGCTTTTCTTTGAATAGTGTTGTGGAATCTTTTACATCCACCAGGGAAGGCAGATGGGGCCTCGGTTTGACATCTCATCTGAAAGACAACACCTCCAACAATGCAGCACTTCCTCAGTATTGTCAGCCTAGGTATTTATGTTCAAGTTTTTGGAGTGCGACTTGAACTCACAACCCTCTACCTCAGAGGCGAGAGTGCTATCACTGAGCCACAGCTGACACATTCAGGGCTGTTCCCTCCCAGTTCCGTGCCCATCTCTCCCAAAATTATCTGTTTGAATCCTTCCAATCAGGCTCCCACCCTATACACAGCAACAAAATTGTCCTTACCAAAGTTGCAAATCACATTCTCTGTGACTGTGACCATGTACATTATCTCTCCTCATCCTCCTTGACCTCTCTGCAGCCTTCGACACAGCTGACTACACCATCTTTCTCCAATGACTCTCCTCTGTTGTTCACCTGCCCTCACTTGGTTCCATTCTTACCTATTCAATCATAGCCAAAACATCTCAAAATTACTCTTCTTCCCATCCACACACTGTCAGTTCCAGAATCCTTAGCCCTCTTCACTTTCGCATCTACATGTTACCCGTTGTCAACAGCATCCATAGACGTAGGTCTAGCCTTCACATGTACGTTGATGACACCCAGCTCTACCTCTCCACAACCTCTATCACTCTCTACACTGCCTCTGTGCTGTCAGACTGCTCATTCAACATCCAATCTTGGATTGTCTTAAGTTTCTCCTGCTAAACTTTGGGGAAGTTAATGCCACTATATTTAAACCCACCAAAATCTCTGCTCGCTCACCACTGATTCCATCCCTCTCCCTGGCCACTGTATTAGACTGAACCAGATTGTTTGCAATCTCAAAGTCCATTTCAATCCTGAGCTGAGTTACCAGCTCCATATCCTTTCCATCGCAAAGACTGCCAACTTCTACCTCTGTAGCTTTGCCTGCCTCTGTCTCTACCTCGGGCCATCCATTGGCAAACTTCCAGACTGAATTACTCCAATGCTTTCCTTCCTGGCCTCCATAAACTACCCTCCGTTAACTCAAGCTCGCCCAAACTTCCACTGTTTGTATCCTATCCCACACCAAGTGCTGCTTACCGCCTACCCTGTTCTCACTGACCCATATTCATTCCAAGTCCCCACAGTACCTCAAATTTAAAATTCTTGTCATTGTCTTTAAATCCCTCATCCGTCCCTAACAGCATAATCTTCTCCATCTACTCCTTCAAATTCCACCCCCACCCCCTCAAAGTCTCTGGCCTCAATAGTTATGGGGAGAGTGTGGAGGAGCACGGTCACGCGGGTAAAACTGGGCAAGGCCGGAGAGGCGGAGGTCCTGTCGAATTTAACGGCAAAATCTCATTATCATTTTCTTCTTCCGCTTCCCGCCCAACAGCCAGCCAAACTGACAGGCTGGCCGGCTGCCAGGGGGGAATCCCAGGGGCAGGAGGCTGCAGTCAGGGACCCTTCAGGATGGTCCATGGCAATCTGGAAGGAGGGAACTAGAAATTGGAAATAACAACAGAAAATGCTGGAAAAACTCAGCAGGCCAGGCAACATCCGTGGAGAGAAATTAAAAGTCGACGTTTCGGGTGAACCCTTTTTCAAAACTGGAAAGGAAATAAAATAGATCGAAGGCAGGGCTGCGATAGAACAAAAGAGAAGTAAAGAGACATTAAGAGGTATTCAAAACCAGACGAGATGGTAATTGGACAAAGGAGACAAAAGACGGCTCAGATTAGGTGTGAAGTGTACTGGCAGGATGAGAAACAGCTGCCATGTGGGAGACAGAAAAAAAAAGGAAAGGCGGGGGGCGGGGGGTGAAGGGAAGACCCAAAACAAAGGGGTGGAAAAAAATATATAAGTAAAAATGTAATAGGGGCCGAGGTTATGATCTGAAGTTATTGAACTCGATATTGAGTCCGCAAGGCTGCAAAGTGCCTAATCGGAAGATCATTTTCTGTTGTTATTTCGGATTTCCAGCATCTGCAGTATTTTGCTATCGAACTAGAAATTGGGGCTTAGGTCGGCAATCGCTGGAGGGAGGGAGCTAGAGCTCGGGGCTGGAGGAGTGAGGAGATCTGCGATCATGGCAGGTGGGAGAGAGAGGCCTCAATCGGCAGAGGGGAGAACGAAACATAGAAACATAGAAGATAGGAGCAGGAGTAGGCCATTCGGCCCCTCGAGCCTGTTCCGCCATTTAATGAGATCATGGCTGATCATCCAAATTCAGTTCCCTGACCCTGCTTTCTCCCCATATCCCTTGATCCCTTTAGCCTTAAGAAATATATTTAACTCCTTCTTGAATATATTTAATGAATTGGCCTCAACTGCCTTCTGTGGTAGAGAATTCCACAGGTTCACCACTCTCTGGGTGAAGAAATTCCTCCTTATCTCAGTCCTAAATGGCTTATCCCTTATCCTTAGACTGTGACCCCTGGTTCTGGACTCCCCCACCATCGGGAACATCCTTCCTGCATCTAGTCTGTCTAGTCCTGTTAGGATTTTATAAATTTCAATGAGATCCCCTCTCATTCTTCTAAACTCTATCGAATATAAGCCTAATCGACCCAATCTCTCTTCATACAAAGGCTTCCTTAAGGGGCTGGGGGAAGAACTCCTGCTCCTCCTGGCCCACAAGGAGTGCTGTAAAAAGCACTTACTTTACTGAGCTGGCAGCTCCCGCCTCCAACTCATTCCCAGTTTTCCCGAGCCCTGGGAAATCTGGGTAGCAACTGTTAAATTTAAATCAGGCTCCGAATTTGCATTGTGGGAGCCTGATTTAAATATGCTACTGAAATGTTCTGGCTCTCCAATGCGGGACACTCGTACAATATGAAACCCGCCGCTGTAAAAACAGCCACGGGTGCTTACATGGCGGGTTGGGGACGCGTTCTCCGTTGCAAAATTTTTAACCCCCCCTGTTAAGTCTGTGTGTTATATTGCGAATTACTACACAGACCACAAGAGTAAACTTTAACAGGACTTTACTGGTTGAAGGTCAGGGCGGAACTGCCCAATAAATCATTACACAGCACTTATATACCGGTGTGGTCACCACCAGTATTACAGTATACAGCAGCCAAGATAAAGTAGTGCAACTCTTAAAATAGTTCTCTTAAAGGTGGAACGGTTACATACAATAGTTCTCTTAAAGGTGGAACGGTTACATACACTACAATCCTCCCTTTTTAGCTTACAATATATATATTCCCCATTAAACATAACATCATAACATAGATACACAACTTCATGTAAACAGTTCACAAATTCAGCCTCTGCGGAAAACAGTTCACAGATTCAGTCTCTGCGGTGGCGCCTCCTGCGCTTCCTGATTCGGTCCGGATAACGCCTCGGTGGTGTAGTAGTTTTCGATGGTGTAGTAGGTTCTTGTTGCTGGGGTGACTCATCTAATAGTCCTTCACTGGACTTAACAGCTTGAACTTCCGTAACTTCAGAACCAGCATTGCTGACTTCTAAAAGCTCGAGTACCTTGGGAAGTTTTTCTACTTCCAAACTGATTTGACTCGAGGGACCACGTGCGTGACCTGGTAGAGGTGATAATGGTTCAGATGGGTCATCATCTTCTGCTTCGTCTTTTCCTTTTCTGCTTCTTGGAGACTCTCTGGGCTCCACTCCCAGCTGCATGCACAGTTCCTCCTCCTCGTCCTCCTGTTGCCGTATTAGCGCCACCATCTCCCGGTGTTTCTTAGACTTTTCGTGATTCTTCATGGTTTTTGCACTTTGGAAGATTTCCCCACAAGCTGGGCAGAACAGGTCGTGGTAATATTCTGTGTCGTCCTGAGCTAGGCCAGCGAGAGGGTCTTCTATTTCCTCCATGCCCAGCTGGACGTTAGCCAGCTTTTGTTCCAAATCCAGACATCTCTCCTGAAGAGACTTCTTCATGTGTTCAGCTTCATCCAGCTTTTTCTGGGTTTCCTGCAAGTCTTTTACTAATGACATCATTTGTGATTTCAATACTTCAACTTCATTCGGAGATTGATTGATCGGACTATTCAATCCCTCTACTGGAGCAGCTGTTTCAGCATTCTGTTGTTCTACATTGACGTGAGTCAGCGTACTCTTGGCATCCAAGGGCTGCTCTGCTGCAATCTTCTCAGTCTGTGTTGCAACCTCAGCTATTTCAATAACTTTTGAGAGCTCCGAACCCCTTTCCTTTGAAGATTGAAGCTCGTGTTCAAGTTTTTCCCATTTCAGAGTCTTGTCCCTCAGCATATGAAGGAGTTGGCTGACCGTTAACTCTTCTGACATCCGACGTTTCCCAGTATCGTCGTCATGTGTTTTTGACGTATAGGCTGCAGGGCTGTTTGTAACCTTGCACTGGGGCTCCTTTGCTGCTTTTAATTCGCCATCATCCGCAGCCTCCACCATTCGAATTTCAACAAATGAATCGTCCGGTGATGCTGCACCCAACTTCAGTAGGAGCTCGGAATTCATGGCAACCAAATCAGCCTTTTCTGCCTGCAACCTGCTAGCAAGCGCCTTCAGTTGCTGAACATCTTGCTCCACCAGATTAGAGCACGCACCTTCAGAAACCGAATCAGCTTTGATTCGTTTGGCCTCCTCGCGCAGACGGTTTGTGTGTTCCCGCTCCATTTTCTCCATCAGCTGCTTCTGCTGTCTTTCCAGATTCTCCCACTCTGTGTCAAAGAACTTTTTCGTTGCATTCATCTCTTGCTCAAAACGGCGAATCATTTGTTCTAATTGCTGTTGTAGTTTGAAATGGAGTTGAGTTCGAGCCCGGTGTTCCTCAGAAATGTGCATGTCTGTAGACTGGACAGACTCAGAATTCTCTGTCAAACTATGTTGTTGTTGTTCAGTGGAATTCTGTTCTGATACTTTGTTCTCCTCTGAAGCATAAGCATTTATGCACTCCTTCGTTTTTCCATCATTAGTCTGCAAGTCCATTTTAGACTTGTCTTTTGCACATGGGCTGGTCTTACCATCATCAGTTCCAGAGTCTGAGCTGATTGTCTTCACCGAGTTCTCACTCTTTATTGCTTTTAGGGAGTGCCAGTCCATATTTATTTTCCTGATCCACTCCCGTCCCAGAAGTGGTGGACCTCCCTCAGGTAGTACATATAAGTCCATTCCTTGGTGTTCTTTGCCCTTGTGTCTCACCTTGACTTTTATCTTTCCGATGGGGTATACTCTTTGCCCCGGGTATGTCTGCAATACAATCTTGGTATCTCTCAAGGGTATGTGTGAGAATAGCCGCTTGTAGTCCCTTCGGTTTATGACTGTTAGGGCTGATCCTGTGTCCAATTCCATTTCCACTTGGACTCCGGCTATCTTGAGTGTGACCCAGATAGTTTGTAGGTCAGCTTCCTTACTCACATTGTGAATTCTCAGACTACCCAGTTCCTGGCTGTTGGAGTCTGAATCCGAATTCTGTTCATCCGAACTCTTCTCAGCCACCTTATGTACCTTTCTGCACTTTTCCTTCGGTGACTTTTTGTTGCTGGTCTTCTTACCTGACCGGCATACGTTAGCTATGTGACCAAGCTTGCCACATTTTCTACATTCCTGGTTTTTAAACCAGCATTGGTTCTGATCGTGTGTTGTCTTTCCACAACGATAACATTTCGTTGTACCCAAAGCCATTTGATCTACGCCGAGTACCGCTGCCTTCAGCTGCATTTCCGCCGTGCCTCTCGCTGCGGCTTCGTGCGATGCTGCAATAGAGACAGCCTTATCAAGTGTAAGATCATTCTCTTCGAGCAGTCGCTTTTGTGTTCCTTCCTTTGACAACCCACACACGAACTTGTCTCTCAGTGCCTCTGTCAGATTTTCCCCAAACTGACAGTATTTCGCTAGCCTACGCAGTTCAACCAAGTACTCTGCGTTGCTTTCCTCTTTCAGTTGCGTTCTCGCATAAAATTTAAATCGTTCTGCTAACATCAGCGGTGTGGGGCTCAAATGATCCTTCAGGACAGCAACAATATTAGCGAAAGTCTGATCCGCCGGTTTAGCTGGTGATAGAAGGTGCTTCAATAGCCCGTATGTCTTCGCACCCATTGAGTTTAGTAAGGTTAGTGCTTTATCATCATTTGATATTTTATTTGCCTTACAATATATTTCTATGCGTTCTACATACGTGGCCCAATCTTCCACCTCGGGATCGAAATCGTTGACGTTACCACGCTTAGGCATCTTCGCAATCTTTTTGAGAAACAACAATGAAATTTTTCTTTAACTTTTTTTTTTCAAAAATGGCGGTTTCCCGCGCTTATCTTCTTCCCCGCCTCCGAGAATGGCGGTTTCCCGCGCTTGTCTTCTTCCCCGCCTAAATGGCGGCTTCCCGCGTTTCTTCCTCTGGCGGGAGGGGTAAAGCTTTGCCCTCGGGCGACGACCGCTGGCTTTCGGGGTTCGCAGCCTGCGCGCCGGCTTCAGTTTATTCTGAAAGCGCGAGAACAGCTGATTGAGTTCCTTGTTCCCTTTCCCGACAGGGGCAACCGGGCGCTGGGGACAACCAGTTGGCGGCGGACAGTTCCAGCTCTTGGTCCTTTGCGGAAAGCTGCTGTAAGCCGCTGGGCGGAAATCTCGCTCGGTCTCCCTCGCTCGGTCCCGTTCTCCCTCGCTCGCTCGGTCTCCCTCGCTCGCACGGTCTCCCTCGCTCGCTCGGTCTCGTTCTCCCTCGCTCACTCGGTCTCGTTCTCCCTCGCTCGCTCGGGCTCTATCTCTCCCTCAGCGGTTTTCAATCGTGCCTCCCAGCCCCTCTTGCAGTCCGGTCCTTTCCCCCCCCGGCTGCGGCTGAGTTCTCCGCGTTTTTTTTTTTTTTTTTAATTTTCTCCCGCGCCTTACGATCCCGGTCGCTGCGCCTCGCGGCCTCGGTAGCTGCCCGGCCTTTTTCACCGGTCGTGGCCGAGCTGTCACTCGACGCTGTTGCGTCTCCCAGCCCGCTTGTAGCCCGGTCTCTCACACCGGCTGCGTTCCCGCTTGTAGCCCGGTCTCTCACACCGGCTGCATTTGCCTTCACCGCAGCTTCCGTGCCCTACGCTGCCCCAGTCTCAGCGCCTCTGGCCCCGACTTCTGTCCGGCTCCTTTCCCCGGCCGTGGTCGAGTTCTCCACCCTTATATCCTCCGTTTTTTTTTAATTTTCTCCCCTACTCACAGTCAACGTGGCCGACTTGCTTCTCGTCGCTGATCGGCTCACCCACCACCGTGATAGAAGGGACAATCACTGCCTGTTGCTGATGGAAGGCTTCGTGTCAGAATTCTTCCTTCTTCCTTTGCTCTGCAGACTCGAGTCTTCTCTCAGCAGAATGACGAGGGCAGATGCCTCTTCTCGACGCCCGTTAAACTGCCTTGAATGTATCTCTGCCGCAGGGTAAGATCGAACTCGTCGCCACTGTTAAGTCTGTGTGTTATATTGCGAATTACTACACAGACCACAAGAGTAAACTTTAACAGGACTTTACTGGTTGAAGGTCAGGGCGGAACTGCCCAATAAATCATTACACAGCACTTATATACCGGTGTGGTCACCGCCAGTATTACAGTATACAGCAGCCAAGATAAAGTAGTGCAACTCTTAAAATAGTTCTCTTAAAGGTGGAACGGTTACATACAATAGTTCTCTTAAAGGTGGAACGGTTACATACACTACACCCCCCCCCCATTCTCTTCGGCCCATCGAGTGGGGGGGGGTTTAATATTGAGGCCTCTGTTTGTCTGATCCCAGCTTTTTGTGCATCCACCCTGTCTTCACCCCCACAATGGGAGCTGTACCTTCATCCACCTAAACCCATGATCTGGAATTTCCTACCTAAACCCCTATGCCATTCCACCTATCTGTCATCTTTAAGACCATCCTTCTTGACCAAGCTTTCCCCAATTTCCCACCCCTCCCAATTTCGGCTTCTTTGGTTTAATGTCCATTTTCTTATGCCTCTGTGGAGCACCCGAGGAGATTTTTCTACACTAAGGGTGCTGTCTAAATGCAAACTGCTGTTGTTACCTCCGGCAGCTTAAGTCTTTTTAAGTTAAGAAAAGGAATGAATTAGGTACTATGACTGGATTTGGATGTATATACCTATGGTAAATTGGGCAAAATGTTCCCCTTATTTGGCATCAGCACTATCTTTGGCACAAACATAATTGCATTATGTCTGCACAGCATGATGGTACGCACCTCTCCTGCTGCTAGTCCCTGCTTTTTCCAAGTACTTTAAAATTACATGTGTGAGTCATGCCCTGTGTACAAGTCCCCCATGTTACAGTTGTCAAAAAACCATGAAACTTTGTACCTATACATAGAAAACATGAAAGTGAACATGTTTCCATAGTATATTGGCAGCGCAGAAGTGGTGCTTTTGATTTATGTACTATTTTGTCACGCAAGACCTTTTAGCCATCTTTTAGATCACAATTTATTTAAACAGTCTATCAAATAATAGAGAAGATTTGCTGGTCAAAGAGAGGGTTCATTACCAAAATACTGTCTCTTCTCTACGTTGTGCTAGGACTAGTTCTCAGAAAGTTTATATGCACAGTTCTACTACTGGCATTCTGTGCTGGAGAGTTAAAGGCAGCATACTATACATTTAAAAAAAGAAAGGGAAGTAAAATGGGCAGACTAGGAATATCAGACCTATGGAACCCTTCAACCATCTGAGAATGTCACTCCACTTCAGTATAATTCCTTCAAACAATGGAGAAAATTGGATTGATGAATCCCCCGCCATTGGGCTGCCAGAGAAGTCAGGCAGCATGAACAGGTAGGTGTTGGATTTTTTTTAGAAATTAGGCAGCTGAATAGACGAGAATACAAAAGAAAAAGAAAAAGAAAATACAGTTCTATACGCAGACAGATTTTTGCTGGTGGTTACATATTGCAGCCTCGATGACACTAGAAGCCCACAAAACAAACTTCATTGTATTCCACTGACAGGGAAGGGAAGAAAAGACTAATTGGCCTATTACTCATGCATAACTCTCATTCTTAAAGTAGTATACACTCGGGTTCATGTTACACCAACATTTCGATATTCACAAATAAATTCAAATTATCCCAATTTAGATTGTTTCCATTCCAAATTCAGTTTGGAGCTAATCTCTTAACAGCTCAATACAAAAAAATGAATGGATGTTTACAGTTAATGAAATATCATCTTACATAGAATTACATAGTATTTACAGCACGGAAACAGGCCATTCAGCCCAACTGCTCTGTGCTGGTGCTCACATGAGCCTTCTCCCACCCTACTTCATCTAACCCTATCAACATATCCTTCTATTCCTTTCTTCCTCATGTACTTATCTAGCTTCCCCTTAAAAACATCTCTGCTATTTGCCTCAACTACTCCATGTGGTAGCAAGTTCCACATTCTAACACTTCTCTGAGTAAAGAAGTTTCTCCTGAATTCCTTATTGGATTTATTAGTGACTATTATATTGATGACTCCTAGTTTTGGACTCCTCCACACAAGTGGAAACATCAATCTTGTTCTCACTCAGACACACTGAAATATATCAATTACTTAGAAAGAAAAATTTGCATTTATATAACAGATTATCACATCCTCAGGATGTTTCAAAGTGTTTCATATTCAATATATCAAAGAAAGAAGAAAGAACTTACATCTATATAGCACTTTTCATGACTACAGAACATCCCAAAATGCTGTACAACCAATAAAGTACTTTTTTTTTAAAGTATAGTCACTGTTGTAATGTAGGGAAATATGGCTGCCAATTTATGCAGAACAAGGTCCCACAAACAGCAATGAAATAAATGACTAGATTAGGATCAGATCAGCCATGATCTTATTGAATGGCGGAGCAGGCTCGAGGGGCCGATTGGCCTACTCCTGCTCCTATTTCTTATGTTCTTATGTTCTTATTATCGTTTTTTTAGGTGTTGGTTGAAGGATAAATGTTGGCCAGGGCATCAGAAGAATTCCCCTACTGTTCTTTGAGTAGTGTCGTGAGAGCTTTTGGGGGTGAAATTGGTCAATGCCAATAGCGCAAAACGAGCAATGGAAAAGAAAATTGGGCGCGGTGTAAAATAGGCAGCTGATTCGTAATCAGCCTGTTTTGTGCTACTGACGTTGACCAATTTCACTCCCTTTATGTCTACCTGAGAGGGCAGACGTGGTCTCAGTTTAACATTTCATTCGAAAGATGGCACCATTGACAGTGCAGCACTCCTTCAGTACTGCACTGAAATATCAATCTAGATTAAATGCTCAAGTCTCTGGTGTTGGGTATTGAACCCACAACCTTGTGACTCAGAGGCAAAAGGGCCACTACTGAGCCAATGCTGGCCCCTTATATTACTTTTTAAAATATTGGCACTTTTGTTATGTAGGCAAACAGCAGCCAATTTGCACACAGCAAGGTCCCACAAACAGAGATGAATGAATCTGTTTTTGGTGGCGTTCGCTGAGGGAGGAATTTTAGCCAGGACATCAGGAGAACTCCCTGTTCTTATTCAAATAGTCTGATGAATTTTTTACATCCACCTTCGCAAGTTAGCATCGCACCCAAATGATGGTACATCTGACAATGCATTACTCCTTCAGTATTATTATACTGAATGTTAAACCTAGATTATTTGCTCTTAAACCCATGACCTCTGATTCAGAGGTGAGAGTGGTTCCAATTGAGCTAAGATGACACATTTAAGTGCATTATACAAACAAAAATCAATAATATCTCCTTGACCTAATGATATCACATCACATTTGTATATCCTTAAAGGGGAAGGTGTGGCAAAGCCACTAAGAGACTCTCACAGTGACTTGTACAATTGCCTTTAATCATGTTTATTACCTTTTAATGTTGGCTCTGGTTAAACAGAGCTAGATCAACAAAATCGCGATCTGACGCGATGACGTCATCACGTGGGTCATGTGATGTCCCAATGGCGGGAAACGTGATGACGTCATGACGTCAGAGGTAGAGGGCGTTTCCAGCTAGTCCTCGTGTGGAGCGATAGTGAATAGACCTGTTTAGAGCTTCTCCTGCATTTCCTTGTTTTGTAACATTTTAGTACATTAAACTCAGTTTGTTAACTACTAGTGAGTTTATAGATTCCTTGCTAGGAGTGCAGAGACTCCTACATTGGTGACCCCGAATCCTCGCGATCATTTTTCGCGGTGAACGCAGAACACGTGCCAGGAATGGAGGTCAATGCAGTGGCCTTGAAGCTCCCCCAATTCTGGGAACAACAGGCGGCCTCTTGGTTTGTGCAAGCCGAGGCGCAATTTGAACTCCGCAACATCGTACAGGACCAGACCAGATATCTCCACGTGGTCTCCGCCCTCGATAGCTCGACAGCGTCGAGAATCATCAGCCTTCTGGAGAGTCCCCCGAATGCTGACAAGTATGTAGCCATCAAGACACGATTGCTGCAGGTATTTGGTCTTACCAAAGCGGAGCGCGCTCGCCGTTTACTGACGCTACCAGGGTTAGGTGACTCCAAACCCTCGGAGCTTATGAGCCACATGCTGACTCTCCTGGGGTCCGAGCCCCAGTGCTTTCTGTTTCGCGAGCTCTTCCTTACTCAGCGCCCCGAGCAAGTCCAGGCAGCCCTCGCCCGAGCAGAAACCACAGACTGCGTCGCGCTCGCCGAAGGGGCGGATAAGATTTACGCAGTCCGGCAACAATACTGCGCCATCGCGCAATGCCCCGCCACGAGGAGCCCGGCCCCAGCTCCAACCACGGCGCCTCCGACGACCGGTTACTGTTACTACCATGCTCGTTTCAGCCCGAAGGCCTGCTGCTGCCGCCCACCGTGCAGTTTCGCTACCAGACCGTCGAATAGATGCCGCGAGTCAAGCACGCCGGTCCCGGTACTTCCCCTGCGGCCACGATGGCAATCGCGCTTCCAGCAATTTAGGAGTCGGTCTAACAGGCTTGTCCGACCTCCTCAGCGATTGACTCTTCTCGTTAAAGACAATTCTGGGGGGGCGTATGTGGCAAAGCCACTAAGAGACTCTCACAGTGACTTGTACAATTGCCTTTAATCATGTTTATTACCTTTTAATGTTGGCTCTGGTTAAACAGAGCTAGATCGACAAAATCGCGATCTGACGCGATGATGTCATCATGTGGGTCATGTGACGTCCCAACGGCGGGAAACGTCATGACGTCAGAGGTAGAGGGCGTTTCCAGCTAGTCCTCGTGTGGAGTGATAGTGAATAGACCTGTTTAGAGCTTCTCCTGCATTTTCTTGTTTTGTAAAGTTTTAGTACATTAAACTCAGTTTGTTAACTACTAGTGAGTTTATAGATTCCTTGCTAGGAGTGCAGAGACTCCTACAAAGGCAATTCTGTGGGGAGTAATTTTCATTCCAAGTATTCCCTCATTTTATAGGAAAAAATAATATACCCATTTGACTTGCCTTGTACAAAAAGGCCAAATCAGATTCTCATGAGTTTTTTAAATCTTTTCCTGCTTATGGTTTTTGCTATAAAATAGGGGATTACTGTGAATAAAAAGCATAGCTTTAGACTCACCTTCCCCTTTAACTTGACTTCACTGAATAGGCAGGTATCTGGACATTATAATTATCATTCACATCCATAAATAAATGTATTTTTCATTCTAAGTATAGCATTTTTTGGGGGGACCTATCATAAAGTACGAAAATTAGTGAACAACAGTAACATAATCTGAAACTAGATTATTCGATTGTTTTTCAGCATAAAATAAAACCAATCAGATGTCATCTGAGAATGTTGGGGAAAGTGGCAGTAGAGTATCATTTATTTGTTTATTCAAGTTAATATATGTGAGGATTGTCACCCTTTCATCAAATGTAACTTTCTATGTAATGCCAGACATTCACTAGAACTGTTCATTCAACCTCTAGATGCTTACAAGAAATTTTAGTCTTGTTTTCAGCCCCAAGCTGCTATTTTGTCAGAAACAGTAGGTGTGCCAGATGCTTTGTCAATCTCAATAAGCTCCAGAGCAATGTCATTTTCACTGATCTGATAGTGTTGCAGTTAACGTTCTGAAAAATAAGTTAAATATTGAATGGTTTAACTCATATCTGACGGAATAGAAAGGTTTCCTGCAATTTATTGTTTTCAGACACGTGGTCATTCATACTTTATATAAAAGTAGAGATTTTTTTCCAAACAATTCCACAATTTAAGAATTGCAAATCTACATCGAACAGAAATGTATGAAAAATACATGTCCAAGTCATGCTGAACACAACACAAGAATGCCGCTGGTAAGAATAGGTTATATGAGCCGCATCATGAATTGCCCACTGTTCTTTTGATTGTCATTGTTTTTCTTTTAATATTTTTTTGCTTGGGAATTTTTTTTTAGAAATGGAATTTAAGGGACTGAGCAACTCTTATGGTGACTTTGTTTGATGGGTTACAATACTAGATCACTCTGGTGTGCAGATTCCAGGAACTCATGCCTGTTATTTGAGTTATGCCATTAGAGTCCATGGTAACAGAAAAAGGAGGATGGGTGAAAAATGTGTCAGTGCGTGTGAGTGCTCGGAAAGCTGCAGTGTTAAAGTATCATTCGTGGGGTCAGGTCTGCTTGAACCTGGAAAGATAAAGTGGAAGTTGGAGTTTGATCACATTGAGATGTGGAGTTCAGACATCGGCTATGTTTTTGCTGGAAATAACAGAGACGATGAAGATTAAGGGTCAGGTGTGTGGGAGTGCAATATATTGAATTTTTTTTCTGTCAATTCTTCTGTCTTTTCCTGAAGGGATTGACTCTTGCTGGGGTAGATTTGCAGTCCTTTGGTACTTGCTCAGGCAGTCCTTCTTCATGTGTAAATCCAGACAGTAAGGGGTAAAACAGGCGCTAAGTGGGTGCTGTACTAATAAAACACGCCGGTTTAAAAGTCTGGATTTAGCCCGTAATCTTGGGGCTAATTGCTGATTACCATAATTTAAATGTGCCTGGAGGCGCTAAGATGGAGACCTGTACGTTTAGCACTGAAGCATTGATTAGTAGCAATTTTCTGGGAGCGGTATTTATAGCCTCTACGCACAGTGCGGAGTGCACTGGCTGACAGTGAAACTGAAGGAGCAGAACCACCACACTTCTCAGGATGGCTCAGGGCCCGAGGGAGAGGGCTCACAGGTTCTTACAAGCGGCACCAGAGGTCCTGGTGGAGGAAGTACAGCAGATGAGGGATGTTCTATACCCACAGGGGCGAAGGAGCGTATAGAACCTCAGCGACCTCCCTTATGCAGAAGTGCACAGAGGTTTGTGATATGTGACTGATATCACCTGTGGCAATCTGGAAGGTTCTAGTAGCATAAAAATTAAGTGCTACTGTGACCTTGACTGCCACAGGCAATGCAAACCTGGCTGTCCCGTGAGGTCTGAGTCTTCTTTCCACGAGGCCATGGGTCTCTGTGATGACCTCCTTGGTAAAGCACAGCCTCCTCATGCACTGGCCTTGGGTCATGTGAATGTAGGAGTAGTTCTCTCTGAAGACCCTGGGTGGATAGGGCCTCCTGCTGAGAGCCCTCCTTGCCCTCTCTTCTCTAGCAGCTGACGTTGCTCTACCTGGCCACATCTCCTCTTCCCATTCATTCTCCAGATCAAGGGGACCCTTAGCAAGATCCCCATGACCAACAACTCAGTTTCTCCTGGTGACTCCTAGAAGGTCTCCAATAAGGTACAGTAGCACTGCACTGACTCATTTTAGGTGATGTCCTCAGATAATTTCCAGAAAACATGTTGATAGAGTGCTGGTGAAGTCTTGACAAAGTGTCCGAGAAAGTCTCCCGCTGTGTATCAAAAGTCCTCTTCAAACGCAGTGTAGTCAGTTGATCTCCAGCAGCAAGTGAACAGTGAAAGCTGAGCAAGGCTTTCAGTAGCGCTCGCATTCCTCACCAACGACTCCTTTACTCCTATTCAGCTGGTCGCTGTTAGGAGAGGTTGTTAATTGCAGCACTAGCCAGCAAAATGGCATGCAGCCTCTTTAATAAGCGTTAGGAGCCACTTTAATTGGTAATCAGAGCTTAATCATCCTCGGGGCGGTCGTTCTTAGCGCGCGCTTAAACTCCTTTACCAAGATGGCATCTTGCGCTAAAAACCAGCTAACCAGGTGCTGCAGCTGAAGACCCCACCTTGGCTACCTGAGAGGCTCTTTAGCATCTAAACTACTGGTGCTACAGCAGGGAAAATAGTCCCCTAAGTGTCAACAAGCCATTTAATCATGAAGGGCATTGCAGCCAAGCACAATTCAGTTCTAATCTGATTCCACATATACACACAAACACATAAACCCCAATTTTAACTGGGGGCAACGAGCAAGAGGTAAACATGGGGCTGCTTGGTCCGGCTCGTCGATTTAAGGCTAAGGCCATTTGAACTCCTGGTTCTCTTTTTAATATACCAGGTCCAACTCCCGCCTGAACCTGTGTCAATGTCAGGCCAGCAAGCAGGAGTTGGGCAAGCATGGCAAGAGCCCATGGCCAGGGACCTATGGGAATGGTCTCCGACAGTCAGGTAAGTTGAAGCAGCAGTAGGCAATCGCAGTGGGAAGTCCGGGGCTCTACATTTTGATGTGGGGACCGGAGGAACACTCCTGCTCCTTACCCTTTCAGTTCTCTACATTACAGTGTCAGCTATGGCTCAGTTGGTAACTGCCTCATCGCTGAATCAGAAGGTTGTGGATTCACATCCCACTCAAGAGATTTGAGGCTGACTCTCCAGTACAGTGCTGAAGGAGTGCTGCACTGTCGGAGGTGCCATCTTTCAGATGAGACTTTAAACTGAGGCCCCGTCTGCCCATTCAGATGGACATAAACGATCCTATGGCACTATTTCGAAGCAGAGCAGGGGATTTATCCCCGGTGTCCTGTCCAATATTTATCCCTCAGGTGGAAATAATGGGAAAAGCTTTTTCAGTTATGTGAAGAATCAGCGAACTATCAAAGACTCTAATGGGCCATTGAAGAATGTTCAAGGACAGGTTACAAAGGACTCACTGGGTATGGCAGAAATATTAAATCAGTACTTTGCATCGGTCTTCACCCTTTAAGATGATGCTCAACTATTAGAATTTAATAGTGTTATTAACAAAACTAGTATTAACATAGATGAACATATTGTTTTAGAAAGAATTAAGAACTTGAAAATAGATAGAGCAGCTGGCCCAGATGATATCCACCCGAGGGTCCTCAGGGTGATGGGGCCTGTGCTTTGTGAGCCCCTAGCCTGTATTTTCAATAGCTCACTGCACTCTGGAATGGTTCCTATCGACTGGAAGGAGGCTAATGTAGTCCCCATCTTTAACAAGGTGGCAAGACAGACCTGGGTAACTATAGGCTCATTAGTTTAACATCAGTAATAGGTAAGATGCTTGAAGCAATCATTAGGGATGCAATATATGAATGCTTGGATAGAGAGAGGCATATTAGGGACACCCAACATAGCTTCATAAAAAGGAGGGCAGGTCTTATAAATCTAATTGCATTTTTTGAAAAAGTTACAAAGTTGGTGGATGAGGGAAGTCCAGTAGACATTGTCTTAGATTTCCAAAAAGTTTTTGATAAGGTACCACATAAGAGGCTTCTCTATAATAGTACCAGCCTCTAGTATTAGTGGTAATATATTGAGCTGGATTCAGAACTGGCTGGCAGGACGTAGGTAAAAAGTAGTTATTGATGGATTTGGATCTGTTTGGAGACCAGTCACCAGTGGTGTCCCACAGGGATCAGTGTTGGGTATTTTTATTAATGATCTGGATGTAGAGGTTGGGGGCACAATCTTCAAATTTGCAGATGACATCAAGATCTGTGCGAGTGTTAGAACTGTAGACGATGCTCATCTGCTTCAGGCAAATCTTAATGTGTTGGGAGATTGGGCTCAAGACTGGAAAATGATGTATAACTTAGATAAGTGCAGTGTTATGCATGTGGGCAGGGCAAATGTTCAACATTCATACACTCTTCAGGGAAAGGCATTAAGGATGGTGGAGATAGAAAGAGATTTGGGCATTCTAGTGCATACATCCTTAAAGGTACATGAAGCAATGCCGTGTAGCGATAGCTAGAGCAAATAGGGTGTTGGGGTGTATCCATAGGACACATGAGTACAAGACGAGGCATACTGTTTTGTCCTTGTACAAGACCTTAGTCAGGCTGCACTTGGAATACTGTGCCCAGTTTTGGTCTCCTCACATGGATATCGCGTTTCCTACATTACAACAGTGACTACACTTCAAAAAGTACTTCATTGGCTGTAAATCACTTTGGGACATCCAGTGGTCATGAAAGACGCTATATAAATTCAAGTCTTTCTTTATTTCTTCCTTCTCTTCTGGGCGTGCTACTCCTTTGCACCTGGTGCTCCTAGCAAGGCCATCACCAAGTGCTGAATGCGGCTGTTCCCAGTTAATATATAGCCGTGGTCTCAATGACATCATCAGATGCTGAGTTTTGAATTTCAATGAGGCCCTCGCCTGCCTGATGCAATGGCTTCGTTGGCTGGCCAGAAAGCGCCTGTTAAATAGCACACAGCACAAAGTCAGCAAGAAGAAGTTTAAATTTTTTTAAAGTTTTATTTTTTCTTTCTGCCTCTTTTTTCTATCTCTCTTAATCCAATCTTCCTTTCCCTCTCTTAATTTCACTTTCTGTACCTGATTTGACATTGAATTCACTATTCGAACTTACACTTCCTGCTTCAGACTCTGCGCTGTTCATTAACGATTCTTCAATCTGATTGGTTAAGGAGACACTTTGGATCTCTAACTTACAGCAATTTTCAGTGCAATAGCTCATGGAAAGTATATGGACAAGGGCAAGTCTAACAAACGGTGTGCTCCATTCATTCGCCGCTTACTGTAAATTCTGGTCCCTTGTAAGAGCCAGGTGTGCAATATATAAAGAGGAAATGAAAATTGGGTGTCATAGATTAAATGAACCAGGGACTGGTGATGGGCATTGAAGGTCAGTCTGTGCAAGGGTCAAGAACTGAAATGATGAAAGTTTGAATATAAAACATGGAAGAATAAGGGTTGTGCTAAAGCAGGTTAAAATTGCTCCAAACAGGTACATAAGCAAGTTGAAGACTTGTCAGCCTTGGCTCAGTCGTTGCATTCTCACCTCTGAGTCAGAAAGTCAAGCCCCATTCCGGAGACTTGCGCACACAATCCAGGCTGATATTTCAGTGCAGTACTGAGGGAGCACTGCACTGTCAGAGGTGCCGTCTTTTGGATGAGATGTTAAATCGTCTTTCCTTTCAGCTGGACATAAAAGATTCCATGGCACTATTCAAAGAAGAGTAAGCAAGTTCTAGCAGTGTCCTAGCCAATAGTTATCACTAAAACAGATTGCCTGGTCATGTATCTCATTGCTGTTTGTGGGACATGGTTGTGCACAAATTAGCTGTCGCGTTTCCTACATTACAACAGTGACTACACATCAAAAGTACTTCATTGGCTGGCAAGCGCTTTGGGACATCCTGAGGTCATGAAAGGCACTATATAAATGCAAGTTCTTTCCTTGTAAATAGACCTCTGTCCCCAAAGAATTCAACATTACAAACCAATCTACTGAAAAAATAAAAATAAATTCAGGAAGAATGGTGCTTTCGTTTATCTGATGAAACTGAGTCATGTCCATTCCTCACCAGTTGCATGCAAGTTTTATCTGGCTTCAATCATCACTTTGTGGTAAAAATTGCAGTTCAGCACCTGTTGTACCTGATTTTGCACCAGCAGAGATGAAAACCATGTCAGAGGTCATGCTGACTGGCAATAATCTGCTACACTTTAACTACTAATTTTTTTATTTGTCAGTGGTACTTATTTGTTTTTATCCAGTGACGTAAGAAAACTACTAGGCACTTGGTCTAAGCATCAAACAAAGCTTTAATCAACTGCTTTACAACATGGAGGTCTAGTTGTGTCCTTCACTAGTTCCTGTTAAGAATATCCTGCGCAAGCTGGGCCCGTGCCCGAGTATTTATACTCTCCCTGGACATCGCCACCTGCAGGCCACTCAGTTGATTCATGTGATCCAGTATAATTACAGCCTCAGTAAATTTGTCCGGGAGTTTTTCCCATCAACACACATGGATCCCATTTAGAGTATTTTAGTTTTTCTTTGATTGATTTTTTTTAAATTCCTGTAAAAAAAACATTATCTCTGGCACTATTTAACCACAAGATAAATGATATTAAGGGTCGATTTTTGCAATCCCAGCTAAAAAGTCACCGCAGTGTGTGGGCCACTGTGCACACCAAAACAGTTGGGTGTTAAAGTATATTATTAGCCCAGCTCATGAATATCACTAAAATAAACTCCCTGCATTATTAGTGCTTTGTACAGGTAACATGACAGGCTGCTGCTCAAAATTAAAGGGATTATATGCTGCTACTTCCAAAATGTATTTAGAATTTCCAGACAAAAGTAATACAAGATACCAAAATGATGGTTCTGACTTTTTAAATAAAAAACAATTTTATTTTTACAAAAAAAAATCATTATTGTCCTTATTAGGCCAGATCTTGCTGGAGTGGGACATCTCGCGGCATATGCCGTTAGTTAGACTTTTTCCTGCACCCTTCAGCTTGAAATTTTTTTGCACCGTATCTCGCTGGAAGTGCGAGCTTATAACGGCATGGCAAGGGCAATGGGGCATCTGGGACCTTAATGAATGAAGAGACCAACAGTCTATCTCCTTAACCAATTAGATGCATGGATTGAGAAAGAAACAGAGGAACAATGGAAAAGGAAATAGGGTGAATTAGAGTCAAATGAGCCACAGAAAGAGAAATAGAGAGGGAAAGAAAGATTGGATTAAAAGAGAGAAAAAAGAGCCAGAAAAGAAATGTAAGAAAAAAAATTCAATTTAAAGGCCTAGAAATTCAGTTGGCGCCGCGCCAGGGCTTTAGCGCCGGAAAGTTAGCGCCGGCGCTAAGTCCCCCTGCGCGCGCCAAAAATTCAGTAGCACCGCGCCCAAACGGCTGCCGGCGCTACTGAAGGGTGTTTGCGCCTGAAAATGGGCGCTACCTGCCGCTTTGTGGCGCTATTCCGGCGCTGCGGCGCCCGATGCGGTGCGGCAGGCTCGGGAAGTGCAGGCCTCCTCCTTCAGTTAAGGAGGAGCTGCCTGCACCCGCCCGCTGGCCGGTAAACTCATCAGAAAAATGAGCCCGGCACCTCGGGGAAGTGCCGGGCTCGCAGCCCGGAAGCATCTGTTCCGCGGGGGGGGGTGGAGGAGTCCGGGGAGGGAGGTGCGGGCAGGCAGCCGGCAGGAAAGCGGCCGGCCACCGCGCGACCTTAAGGCGCAGGCGCTAACTGATGTAAGACTCTGTTGCCAGAGTCTTAGTTGTGGCTGCCACGGGCGAGGCGGCCGCAACTGAATTTCGGCGCTGGGGCCCGTCGGCATGGCAACCGGGACGCTGCGCACACCGATGACGTCATCGGTGCCGGCGCAGCGCAACCGGTCTACCGCCGATTCTAGGGCCCCAGGGAATTTCTAAACTGGCCATAACTCCGGCGCTAGGCCCTCTAACGCCTCAAATGCGGTGCTAAGGCTACTCAATTTCTAGGCCCAAATGTTTTAAATCGCCAACAACAATTTACTACATGCTGCAATTAGATTGAACAGTTTACATTGCTCCCTTTCTGGGCCAGAGAGGTTGATTGGCATTGCATTAACAATTGCCACATCGCTAAAAAGGTAGTTATGCTATTAAGTTCCAGCCTTAACTTTCTGTGACGAGTTTAATGGGAAATCAGTGTGCAAATCCAGCAAGTTCTTAAAAATAACAGGGAGGCTAAAGGCGAGATACCTTTAGTGCAAAGCAAACAGTGAAGCGATGTAAATTGACCAGCAAGTTCTAGAGATTCGCAACTCACGGCGTATCTCTTAATCCCCTCAACTTGCTGGCTGATTTGCACATTAATAACGGCGTGCATCGTTAACACATCATTATTTTTCCAGCCCATTAGCTCACATTTCACTGCAGTTTCTCAGAATCAGCACTAAAATCTGCAAAAAGCATAGCAACTAAGCATTTAAAGAGCTGATAAAAAAATTAGAGCCAAAGGCTGTATGGAAGGTAAAAGGAACAGCCAAGAACAAAAGGGTAGGAAACCCAAAATTGAGACACAAAATGGAACCTGTTGGCTGGAGCAATGCAGTGCTGGTCCCAAATCCCTTTTTGATGTCTGGTGAAGTGGACATGATGTTGGATTAGGTGGACACGTCGATAGATGCCCTGCTTGGAACACCAGAGCACCCTACTTGGAGGATGACAGTATAGTATGCCTGCAGGAGGTAGCAGCCAGGCTCAGCATTGTATGTAGCACCAGTATAATATGAGAACAGATGTGAAAAGAAATAAAGAGTTTGTATTCATATAGATGTGGGAGAACACTGCACACTTTAAGGAATGTGGCAAAGTAAGGCTACCCAAGAGTACCAAGTACGACATAGATGGGCCAAGATTCCATGCCAAAAAGTGTCATTTGTTAACCTGTTCCATATTTACTGGTCACACAACCTTACAGCTCTGCCACTGCACTTCATGCATATCCAGATCTCAGCAGGGCACACAATCAAAATGCAAAGTACAACTGAAAGCCTTGCCACACACATATCTTCCAAGGGTTTCAGGTTTCAAATTGTTGTAACATAAACTGGTCACTTACTAGCAATCAGGTTGGCCTGCAGGTTGGGCACATGTCTGTTACTATACATGTTCTCCTTCAAATTACAGCATCTCAAGACTACCTTTTTGTTTACACAATAAAATCCAACGGCACAGGTCAGAAGTGAAAAAAGGCAAATAAATCTAAAGACCTAAACTGCCTTGGAGAAGGCCACCATGGACATGTTGGCTTATCAAGAGCCTGAAGAGAGTAGGGAAAGGTGAAGCTGCAGACCTTGGTCAAGCTCAGATCTGGTGCCATCCAGCTCTTAGGTCTTGTCGCCTTCTTCATTCACTCCCACACAGGCATGTAAACAACCACACAACCATCAGCCACAGTGTACTGCAATGCAGTGCGTGTCAAAAGAGTAGCGTTCTAACACTTGTCCCTTTTCTGTCATTGTACGTCTGGAAATGCAGCCTATTAGTACTGCCATGGCTCAGAGCTCAATATTCCTCTGACTACAGTTCATAAGAACATAAGAACATAAGAAATAGGAGCAGGAGTAGGCCAATCGGCCCCTCGAGCCTGCTCCGCCATTCAATAAGATCATGGCTGATCTGATCCTAACTGCCAATCCACTATCACAGAACCATCTCCTGCATCTAACAGAATTAGACACACGAAATAGGAGCAGGATCAGGCTACACGGCCCCTGGGCCCGCTCCGCTACCCACAGGGCCATGACCGATCCAAACCTGCCTGCTCCCCGTAACCCTTAATTCCCTTTACTTCTAGGAAACTGTCTATTTCTGTTTTAAATTTATGTAATGATGTAGCTTCTACAGTTTTTTGGGGCAGCATATTCCATGGACCTGCCACCCTCTGAGTGAAGTAGTTCCTCCTCATCTCAGTTTTGAAAGAGCAGCCCCTTATTCTAAGACTATGCCCCCTAGTTCTAGTTTCACCCATCATCGGGAACATCTTCCCTGCATCCACCCGATCCAACCCCTTCACAATCTTATATGTTTCAATAAGATCGCCTCTCATTTTTCTGAACTCCAATGAGTAGAGTCCCAATCTACTCAACCTCTCCTCCTATGTCCATCCCCTCATCCCCGGGATTAACCGAGTGAACCTTCTTTGTACTGACTCGAGAGCAAGTATGTCCTTTCTTAAGTATGGACACCAAAACTGTACGCAGTATTCCAGGTGCGGTCTCACTAATACCTTGTACAACTGAAGCAATACCTCCCTATTTTTATATTCTATCCCCCTAGCAATGAAAGCCAACATTCCATTGGCCTTCTTAATCACTTGCTGCACCTGCATACTAACCTTTTGAGTTTCGTGCACCAGGACCCCCAGATCCCTTTGTACTTCAGTACTTTCCAGTTTCTTGCCATTAAGATAATAACTTGCTCTACGATTTTTCCTGCCAAAGTGCATAACCTCACACTTTCCAGTATTGTATTCCATCTGCCAAATCTCTGCCCACTTACTTAGCCTGTCTATGTCCCCTTGAAGGTTTTTTATGTCCTCCTCACTCACTACTTTCCCCCCCATCTTAGTATCATCTGCAAACTTTGATATGTTACACTCGGTCCCCTCCTCCAAATCGTTAATATAGATTGTAAAGAGTTGGGGACCCAGCACTGACCCCTGCGGAACACCACTAGTTACTGATTGCCAGTCTGAGAATGAACCATTTATCCCAACTCTCTCCCTTCTGTTAGATAGCCAATCCTCTATCCATGCCAGAATATTACCCCCAATCCCGTGATTTTTTATCTTAAGCAATAATCTTGTGTGGCACCTTGTCAAATGCCTTTTGGAAGTCTAAATACACTACGTCCACTGGTTCCCCTTTATCCACCCTATATGTTACTTCCTCAAAGAACTCCAGCAAATTTGTCAAACATGACTTCCCCTTCATAAAACCATGCTGACTTTGTCCTATTAAATTATGATTATCCAAATGTCCTGTTACTGTCTCCTTAATAATGGACTCCAAAACTTTACCTACCACAGATGTTAGGCTAACCGGTCTATAGTTTCCAGCCTTCCGTCTACTGCCCTTTTTAAATAAGAGTGTTACATTAGCAGTTTTCCAGTCTGCCGGGACCATTGCCGAGTCCAGGGAGTTTTGGAAAATTATTACCAATGCATCCACAATCCCTACCGCCACTTCCCTCAAGACCCTAGGATGTAAGCCATCAGGTCCAGGTGATTTATCCACCTTGAGTCCCATTATTTTACCGAGTACCACTTCCTTAGTGATTTTGATCGTGTTTAGCTCCTCCCCCCCTTTAGCCCCCTGTTTGTCCAGTGTTGGGATATTCTTAGTGTCTTCTACTGCAAAGACTGATACAAAATATTCATTCAGTGTTTTTGCCATCTCCATATTTCCCACCATTAATTTCCCGGTCTCATCCTCTAAGGGACCAACATTTATTTTAGCCACCCTTTTTCTTTTTATATAACTATAAAAACTCTTACTATCTGTTTTTATATTTTTTGCTAATTTACTTTCATAATCTATCTTCCCTTTCTTAATCAATCTTTTTGTTATTTTTTGCTGTCTTTTAAAGTTTTCCCAATCCTCTATCCTCCCACTAGATTTGGCTACCTTATATGCCCTTGTTTTTAGTCGAATACTATCCTTAATTTCTTTATTTAACCACAGATGGCTGTCTTTTCTTTTACACCCTTTTCTTCTCAGTGGAATATATATTTTTTGGAAGTTGTAAAATAACTCCTTAAATGTACACCACTGATCATGTATCGTCTTACCCTTTAATCTATTTTTCCAATCCACTCTACTCAATTCCGCTCTCATACCTTCATAGTCTCCTTTATTCAAGCTTAGCACGCTTGTTTGAGATCCAACCTTCTCACCCTCTAATTGAATATGGAATTCAACCATGTTATGGTCACTCATTCCAAGGGGATCCTTTACTAGGACATTTTTAATTAATCCTGTCTCGTTACACAGGACCAGATCTAAGGTTGCCTGCCCCCTGGTCGGTTCAGTTACATACTGCTCAAGAAACCCATCCCTAATACACTCAATGAACTCATCCTCAAGGCAGCCCTGCCCAATTTGATTTGTCCAATTAATATGATAGTTAAAATCCCCCATAATTATAGATGTTCCCTTATTACAAGCCTCAACTATTTCCTGATTGAAAGCACCATGACAACTACTAACCTTGCAGAGAATGCAATTACTTAGCATAAGACAGAGTGCAAAAGTGAGAAAGAGCAAGTAGTGGTGGCAAAAGAGGAGCAGGACCCTACTGGCCAGATGGCCACATAGGAGTTATCTGCAATGCTCATAATTTCTAACAAGTTTTTCCAGAGTGTTGCACCATAAAAGATGAGCAATTATGCCATAACAGGGTAAATTAAACATTACAGTATTAAAGGTCAAATTAGCTACCAGTAGACAGAAACTAAAGGTCATTACATTACCGCAGATGAATGCACAAACTTTAACCAATGGTAACTTATTTTAAAGCAAGGGAGTCTTTTACTATTGTCTGTGATTAGATATGCTCTATCTTCTATCAACCACCCATTTATTTAATGTATAATGATTGCTTTTGTAAACGAAGTTGTCAGAATGCAATTTATGCAATCTGGAGTAGTTTCATTCTCTAAAAGAGTATGGGTGATCTCTGCCTACATTAGCATAAAACTAGAAGATTTTACCATTATTGACAACATTTAAAATTAGATTATGAGAATTGCCATATTTCTTATTTATGAGTAAATTGGGGGAGTCCAGCACAAGGGGGCATTATTCGAAAATTAGTGCTCGGCCATTCAGGGGTGGTGTCAGGAAGCACTTCCTCACACAAAGGGTGGTGGAAATCTGGAATTCCCTTCCCCAAAAAGCTGTTGAGGCTAGGTTAATTGAAAATGTCAAAACTGAGATTGATAGAGTATTAGGGAAGGGTATTAAGGGTTAGGGAACCAAGATGGGTAGATGGAGTTAAGATACAGATCAGCCATGATCTCATTGAATTGCGGAACAGGCTTGAGGGGTTGAATGGCCTACTCCTGTTCCTCTGGGGGTGATTTTGCCAATGGGGGCGCTTTGGAGGCGGGACTGCTGCTTGTTGAGTTTTAGTCCCACCTCCATCAACATGGCCAATCCAGGCTATTTTCCCTTGATTGACCTTGCCCAGCGGGCTTAGCAGGCCAATTAAGGGAAAGCCGGTGACAGAGAACGTCAGCGTATGACATTTCAGCTGTCAAAAATTCTGCCATTTTCCCGGCAGTCCTGCCTCCAAATCCGCCTCCCCAGGGCTGACAAAATCGCCCCCTCAGTATCTAAATTAAAAAAAACACTTAGCAGAATCTGGAGTGGCATTGCCCAAAATGTGGCAGCTTGACAATTTGGTTTCTGCTCATTTCTGCGTTTTTTGAGGGGATGCATTCTACCTTCTAGGTGTATCAAATGATCCATTTCTGTTGTGCACTACTTTAAACATTACAGCACATTTCAAATCACTCATTCACTTTGTGCAGTCTATTGCATCATATTGGACTTTAGTAATTTTGTTGATTCAATGTACAATTTTGCACTAGGCCTTTGGACAACCCTCTGTTCTTGATGCCTGAAACAAATCTTTGAACTTTATGTATTGCTGCACGAACATATACTTTTTCATTGGCATCAAGATATGGTCTGTGCTGTACCTTTGATTTCATTACCACCAGAGTTCTATAAACTATGTTGAAGTTTTCTGAAACTTATAGATCCCCCTTCTCCAGCACACACAACTTAGTGAGTACAAACATTTGTGTAATTTTGGTTAATAAGTTGTTTAAAGTGATTTTTTTCCCTGGTTGATCAGACTAGTATACATTCACAGCAGAAAAGACAAAAAAACTAACAAGGTATTGGCTAATCTCAGACCACTGGCTCAGCTAAAATGTTCACCCTAGATTTATTAATGTATGACCAATGTAAGCAGAAGGTGAAATAGCTGATCTATTTGCCCACCCAGCACAGTCACCGGCAGAAATAGAAGTCTTAGATTAACGAGGATAAAAACAAATAATTACAAACAAAAACACACAGATGTTGATGCTACAAAAGATGGCCGATCTCAGACGATGCAGTATAATTTTAGCTGTCTCAGGCATATTACAGTGCACTAATTACAAGATAGATACAGATAACAAAGGCCATTTAACCCGTCTTAACTCATCCATCCAGTCAGACCCTACAATCCCCCCATCAAAACATCCAATTGGTTCTTAAATGATTCCAGGGTTTCTGTCTCCACTACTCTATGCAGAAATCTTTATGCGATGAAATTTCTGACTTTCTTCCTAAATATGCCTTCAGGAAGGAGGGCAATGAAGGTTCACCAGCCTAATTCCTGGGATGGGGGGATTGTCCTATGAGGACAGATTGAGTAGACTAGGCTTATATTCCTTAAGAGTTTATAATGAGAGGTGATCTCATTGAAACAAACACAATTCTTACAGGGCTTCACAGGTGGATGCAGGGAGGATGTTTCACCTGGCTGGGGAGTCTAAATCCAGGGGTCACAGTCTCAGAATAAGGGGTCAGCCATTTAGGACTGAGATGAGGAGAAATGTCCTCACTCAGAGGGTGGTGAATCTTTGGAATTCTCTACCCCACAGGGCTGTGGAGACTCAGTCGTTGAGTATATTCAAGGCAGAGATTGACAGATTTTTGGATATTAAGGGAATCAAGGGATATGGGGATAGTGCAGGAAAGTGGAGTTGAGGTAGAAGATCAGCCATGATCTTATTGAATGGCGGATCAGGCTCGAGGGGCCAAATGGCCTACTGCTGCTCCTATTTCTATGTAATAGTTTGAACTTGTGTCTCCTTTGTCCTGCTCTCAAAGGTTAGATTCAATTCGTGTTCTGGATCTTCCTTTACTATATCATCCACTGTTGAGATACCGCGGCAAACGTGGGAGTCGAGACCAGAGTTGATGGAACACAACTACTTTAATTTACATCATGGCAAAAAGAGAGCTTGAAAAGCCCGCGCAACCACTTAAATACTCCCCAGACAGGAAGTGCTCCCGGCAGCCTGTCCCTGCGGGAAACAAGTTGCCGGAGGAAAGGGCCCCCGGCTGGGGGCGGCTGCTGCCGGCAGTGCGCCTGCGTAAACTGTCCGTGCCGCCGTGAGCGGATTATGTCCAATGGTGGCGTGTTGCCACAGAGCTCCCCCCAGAATCCGCTTAGGAGGAGTGGACGAGTCGTGATGGTGGTCTAATGGTTCTGCCGGAGCGGCTCTGAGTGGCCGCCGGTCTAGTTGGTGGGGCCGGGCGGTTCGCCGCCGGCTGTGCTGGCTTGCTGGCGGGACGGCCTCTAGTTGGAGGTCGGGCCACGGGGACCTGTTCTCCTGGTTCTGTGTGTGCTGGTTTGAGTCAGTCGATGGAGACTGTTTCGACCCTGTCGCCAAGTCGCAGCTTGAAGACCTTGTCCCCGGTTTGTAGTACCTCGTACGGTCTGTCGTACGGGGGTCGCAGGGGTCCGCGGTGCGCGTCGTGTCGCACGAAGACGAAGCGTGCCTGCTGTAAGTTTGGCGGGACGTGAGGTGCGAGGTCGCCGTGTCGGTTGACCGGAAGTGGGGCGAACTGTTGAGCGGAAGAGAAAGAGTTGAGCCGCTGCTGTTCGGCCGACCAAGGCGTGGTAGCCTCCGGGAGGAATTCGCCTGGTACGCGCAGCGGTTGTCAGTAGACTAACTCTGCTGCTGAGGACTGGAGGTCTTCCTTGACCACGGTGCGTAGGCCTAGTAGCACCCACGGTAGGCAGTCAGTCCAGGTACTGTCCTGCAGGCTGGCGCGGAGTGAGGCCTTGAGTGACCTGTGGAAGCGTTCACACAGCCCGTTGGCCTGCGGGTGGTACGCCGTGGTTCGGCGGAGCGTCACCCCGAGGTTGCGTGCTGTGGCCGTCCAGAGTTCGGAGGTGAACTAGGCGCCTCTGTCGAAGGTTATGTCGGCCGGTACGCCGAACCTCGCGACCCAGGTGTTAACGAACGCCCTGGCGATGTCGGCTGTGGTGGTGGAGGTCAGCGGCACTGCCTCAGGCCAGCGTGTGTAGCGGTCGACCATCATGAGGAGATAAGTTTGGCCTTGCGATGGCGGCAGAGGACCGACGATGTCGACGTGTACGTGGTCGAAGCGGTGGCTGGGTACCTCGAAGTCTCCCAGGGGTGCTTTTGTGTGCAGCTGTACCTTAGCCCATTGGCAGGCGAGGCAGGAGGTGGCCCAAGTCCGAACATCTTTGCTGAGGCCACGCCAGACGAAGCGCTGGGAGAGGAGATTGACGGATGCGCGGGAACCCGGATGGGAGAGCCGTGGAGCGCGTCGAAGATGCGGCGGCGCCAGGTTGCAGGGACGACCGGCCTGGGTTGGCCGAGTGAGACGTCGCAAGTGACTGCCGTGGCTTCAGGCCCGTGCGCGACCTTGGCTAGGCGTAGCCCTGGCAGGCTGGTAGCCGCCGAGAGGAGGTCTGGGTCCGTGAGCTGGGCCGCTGCTAGTTGCGCGTAGTCGACCGCGAGGTGATTCGCGCAGATGGCGGGACGGGAAAGGCAGTCGGTGACAACGTTGTCTCTACCGGAGACGTGCTGGATGTCCGTGGTAAACTCGGACACGGCCGCGAGCTGGCATTGCTGCCTAGCGGACCAGGGTTCGGTGTTCTTGGCCATCGCGTATGTGAGCGGCTTGTGGTCCACGTACGCGGTAAAGGGGCGGCCCTCCAGGAGGAACCTGAAATGGCGGACCAACAGGTGGAGCGCGAGGAGCTCGCGGTCGAAAGTAGAGTATTTGACCTCCGGGGGGCGCAGTTGGCAACTGTAGAAGGCAAGTGGCTGCCACGCGCCATTGACCCACTGCTCGAACACGGCTCCGACCGCATAGTCGGAGGCGTCGGTGGTGAGTGCAACCCGGGCATCGGCCCTCGGGTGCGCGAGCAGGGTGGCGTCGGCGAGCGCGTTTTTGGTGGCGTCGAAGGCGGCTGACGTGTCAGCAGTCCAGGCTACGGCCATCTTGCCAGATTTACCTCGGAGGGAGTCATATAGGGGCTTCATGAGGGCTGCAGCTCTGGGGATGAACCTGTTGTAGAAGTTCACCATCCCGAAGAACTCCTGGAGGCCCTTGATGGTTTTGGGGCGGGGGAATTGCTGGACGGCCTGCACCTTGTTGGGCAGGGGGACGGCCCCAGCAGGGGTGATGTGGTGGCCGAGAAAATCGATCTCGGCTAGGCCGAATTGGCACTTCGCCGGGCTGAGGATGAGCCCGTGTTGGGCTAGGCGCCCGAACAGGATGCGAAGGTGTTCGAGGTGTTCCTGTTTGGAGGAGCTGGCCACGAGAATGTCATCTAGATAGACGAATAGGAAGTTCAGGTCCCGGAGGACTGAGTCCATAAGGCGCTGGAAAGCCTGGGCTGCATTCTTGAGGCCGAAGGGCATCCTCAGGAACTCGAACAGGCCGAATGGGGTGATGACAGCCGTTTTGGGGATGTCCGCGAGGTGTACGGGGACTTGGTGGTAACCGCGCACCAGGTCGACCTTGGAGAAGACGGTTCCTCCGGCCAGTCGGGCCGAGAAGTCCTGGATGTGCGGCACCGGGTATCGGTCGGGGGTGGTGGCGTCGTTGAGGCGGCGGTAGTCCCCGCAGGGGCACCAGCCTCCGCCGGGCTTGGGGGCGATGTGGAGGGGCGAGGCCCAAGGGCTGCTGGAGCGGCGGATGATGCCGAGTTGCTCCATGGTGGTGAACTCGGCCCGCGCGATTTCCAGCTTGGCTGGGTTGAGTCTGCGGGCGTGGGCAGAGACCGGGGGGCCGGTGGTGGGGATATAGTGCTCCACACCGTGTTTGGCGGCTTTGGCCGAAAAGGTCGGGTTAGTGAGGGCGGGAAACTCGGCTAGTAGTGCCGAGCAGTCGTCCGTGGCTCTGGTGAGGCAGTAGGTCGTCAGGCCGGCCGAACGGGCCAGGGTGAATGCGCCAGGGATGGGAGCCATAGTGTTGATGTCGACGAGGCGGTGCCTCGGAATGTCGACAAGGAGGCCGTGGGCGCGTAGGAAGTCGGCGCCGATGAGTGGGCAGAGGACCTTGGCTGTGAGGAACTCCCAGCGGTAGCGGCGGCCTGCGAGGTCGAGCGTGACCATGCGGGTGCCGTATGTGCGGATGTCAGAGCCATTGGCTGCGGCCAGCGTGATACCCCGTGCGTCGCGTTGGATTTCGAGGGCGGAGGCGGGGGTGATGCTGTGCTGGGCTCCTGTGTCCCACAGGAATCGGCGGTTGGTGCTGTCGTCGGTGACGTACAGTAGGGGCCCCTTTTGCCCCGCAGCCATCGTGGGGGCCGGTGCGGGGGGGGGTTTGAAAGTGCACGGTGGCGTGCAGCGTTGGGCCCTAGTGCCAAAACGGGTGTGGTAGTAGCAGTGACCCGGAGTGGAAGGGCAGTCGGGCCTAGTGGGCCGGGGGGACCGCGTGGTCATTGCCGTGAGGTCGGGCGTGACGTCGCGGGCGGTCTGCGCGGAGAGCAGCCGGTCGGCCTTTTCGGCTATCTCATTCAGGTCCGTGGAGCCAGACTCCACAATGAGCGGGCGGATGCTGGCGGGGAGCTGCCGAATGAAAAGCATGCGAAAGAGGGCGCCGGGGTTTTTGTCGTCCAAGAGGGACAGCATGTGGGAAAGCAGGTCTGATGGTGAAACGTCACCAAGGCCTGGGAGGTCGAGGAGTTGGCAGTTGCGCTGGTAAGAGGACGCCTGAAATTTTTTAAGAAGCGCGGCCTTCAGATGTTCGTACTTGCCTTCCTCTGGTGGATCCTGCAGCGCTGCCCAAACCTTGGGGACTGTGGCGCAGGTGAGAGAGGCGACGAGGTAGTCGTACTTCGTGGCGTCAACTGTAATGCTTCTCAGCCGGAATCTGGACTCGGCTTGAACGAACCAGGCCTCGGCCAGGTTCTCCCAAAAGTCCGGTAGTTTAACCGTGACCGCGTTTGTATCCACCATGCTAGCTTAGGATTCGTCCTGAGCGTCGGGGTCACCAGTGTTGAGATACCGCGGCAAACGTGGGAGTCGAGACCAGAGTTGATGGAACACAACTACTTTAATTTACATCATGGCAAAAAGAGAGCTTGAAAAGCCCGCGCAACCACTTAAATACTCCCCAGACAGGAAGTGCTCCCGGCAGCCTGTCCCTGCGGGAAACAAGTTGCCGGAGGAAAGGGCCCCCGGCTGGGGGCGGCTGCTGCCGGCAGTGCGCCTGCGTAAACTGTCCGTGCCGCCGTGAGCGGATTATGTCCAATGGTGGCGTGTCGCCACACCACTATCTTATATACCTTCATAAGATCTCCTGTCAGTCAGCATCCTTCGGGGCTGAAAAGTCCACATTCTGCAGTATTGCCTCATAACTGAGTATTCTGACTTTAAGGATCAGTCTCGTCGCTCTTCTTTGATCCATCTCTAGGTCTTAGTGATCAGAGGCAGACACAGTACGCTCTTCCCAGACAACTCCATAGTTTGAGCATGAATTCCTCCAACTTGTATTTTACTGTTTTGGCTATATAGCTCAGCATTCTATTTGCATTGTTGATTGCTACATCCACCATGATTGGCCATAATGAACATGAGTCTTTTCATTTCACCGTTAGCTATTTCACACCATGCATGGAGTATCTATGTCACACTTTTTTTGTTCTATGTGCAGTTTTTTTCACTTATCTGCATTGAATTTCAATCTGCCATTAATCTGCTCAGTTGCAGATTTTGTAATTTCTGAGCTGCCTTTGCAGATTCAACTGCCCTTCCTAGTTTGGTATCTTCTGTGAATCTGATACGGAGTAGCAACTGAACAATGCAGCACTGCTACTTTAATGAAAACCTAAGTTTTGGGAGTAACCACCAGTAAAAAGTTGAAGTCTTCACAAAATAAAAAAAATTCTCAATCCTATAAAGTCAGCAAAACAACAGAATGTGCATAAACTATACCTGACATTTGGTTTCAGGTCTAGATCTTGGCTGTTTCAAAAAACATTGCGACAACCTAATGCAGGTTTATGATATAAGCCAGACAGTCGTCTGAATACAAGCTGGCTTAGAAAATTGAATCTCACACAAGTCAAGGTTCATGACCCTACCAATTATACATAAAAAGCAAGATGGTGCCATAATGAATTTCAGAAATTTATCATATAGTAGTATTGTGGGTAAGGTTTGCTTTTGTAAATACTTGCATGGTACAATGGATTTTGCAACTTAAGGAATAAGTAATATGGCAGGTTTGTAACTTGTTCGTGAAATTCAACTCAAGCAGAAGACAAAATGACAGAATCTGAAAATAAATTCTATGGGGATTTAAGGCAAATTAAACATTTAAAAAATCTAAGAGTAAACAAAAAAGCAGACAAGGTATCTTCAACTTCCTGTCTGAATTTCCCCATAGCTTCCTGTTTGAATCTCTCCAATCAAGTTTCTGTCCCTGCCACAGCACTGAAATGGTCCTAAACAAAGTCACAAATGACATCCTCTGTAACTGTGACCATGGTGCATTATCCCTCTTCGTCATCCTCACCCTTGGCTTTTTCCTCTTCTTCATCTACATGCTACCCCTTGGCAACATCATCCGCAGACAAGGGGTCAGCCTCCACACGTACGTTGACAACACCCAGGTCTAATACTCCACCACCTGCCTCGACCTCTGTGTTGTCAGACTGCAGATTGGGTGATCGCTTTGCAGAACAGCTCCATATAGTCCACAAGCATGACCCGGAGCTTCTGGTCACCTGTCATTTTAATTCTCTTGCCCCACTCCCACTCTGACCTCTCTGTCCTCAGCCTTCTATACTGTTCCAACGAAGCTCAATGTAAGCTCGAGGAACAGGACCTCGTCTTTCTATTAGGCACTTTACAACCTTCCCGGCTCAACATTGAGTTCAACAATTTCAGATCATGACCTCTGCCCCCATTTTTTCGGACAGCAGCTGTTGCTGATGATTCTGCTATTCCCATTTACACTTCCTCTAGACACATCTTTTGTTTCTTTACTTGCCCCACTACCATCTGCTTTCGCCTTGCACCATCATCCCTTTTGTCATTTAATCTCTCCTGCCTTCCACCCTATCCCAGACTTTCCCTTTGTTCTTTCCTCCCCTCCGCCCTTTCCCTGTCGCTGCACATTACTTAAAACTTGTTACATCTCTAACTTTTTCCAGTTCTGACGAAAGGTCATCGACCTGAAATGTTAATTCTGCTTCTCTCGCCACAGATGCTGCGTGACCTGCTGAGTATTTCCAGCATTTTCTGTTTTTATTTCAGATTTCCAGCATCTGCAGTATTTTGCTTTTGCTTGTCCTGGGTGACCTGCATTTTCCTCCAGCTAAACAATTGGGATGACCAAAGCCATCACCTTGAGTCCCTGCCACAAATTCCATAGACTTTTCACCAATTTTACCCCTCTGTCTAACCACTGTCTTAGGCTGAACCAGACTGTTAGCAACCTGGGCATCCTATTTATTAGGCCCTGAACTGAGTTTCCAACCGCATATCCTCTCCATCAAAAGACTACCTGCTTTCACCTCTGTCCTTACCTCTCCCCATCTGTTGGTGAAAACCTTACGCATGCCTTTATTGACTATTCCAGCACTCTCATGGCCAACCATCCATACTCCATATATTCCAATTCATCTAAAATTCTGCTGCCTGTATCCTATCCTGCCCCAAGTCCACATCATCCATCACCTCATTCTTGTTGACCTACTTTTATTTCCGGTCACTCAATGGCCCCGATTTTCTGCCAGCTGTCGGGCGGGTTTTCAGGCGGGCGGGGGCCAAAAATCGCAGAAATAGGGGGTCGCGACCACTGCCCCCCCGCCTGATTCCCCGCCCCGTCCGACTTTCGGACCGCCGTTTCTCTGCGACCCGAATCAGTCCCGCCCGCCGCTGACAGGACTGGCTGTCGGGACCCTAATCACCAATTATTGGCATGTTTAATGCCATTTTAAGGGGCCCTTGCGATTTTCAAGGGTTCCCCACGCTAAACACGCCTGCAGGGAGCCCCGCTGATGAAACCTGGTGTGAAGCTTGCCGGCTTGCTTGCTCTCAGCTGCAGGTCATTCGGGAAAGCTGCGATTTAATCGGAGAGCATTTGTATGTTGAAGGACCTTGTTGTTGCAGGCTTGGGGCTACTTCTTCAAGACTTAGGTACAGCTGTGGAAGGTTGGAGCTTCACACACTTCTCCAATGTGATCTCCTGGGAAGCCCCTCTCGTCACCCTCACTCAGCGCTTCCTCAGCGGAGGCATCTACCAGAAGCATGGGATGCCTTTTTTCCTTCCCTTCTTGCCATTAGAGGATCTCCAGCAGCAGAGGCGGCAGCAGCAGAACCAAGAACAGCAGGATGAGCACCAGGAGCACCAGGCTGCTGCTCACTCACCTGAAGCTGCACAGGCCAGAAGGGGCCAGCGCTTGGAAGTGGCTTGAGAGCACCTTGCTGCGCTTTAGGGGGCCATGGGGACCCGTATCTGCACTGGCAGTCCTACTCAGAAGGACTTCCATGAAGGTCTGGTTTCTCTGTTCAACAGATGGCCAACGCTCCTCAAGAGATGTCATTCTCTTATGAGCACTCACCATGTTTTCCATACCCTGGCGAGTTATCTCCTCCATGGAGGTTGCCAACCTTTCCATGGTGATGCGTTCATGCGCCAATGACTCCACAAAGGCTCTGCTCATGGTCGCTATGGACTCCTCCATTCGCTCCACACTCGCAGCGACCCTGGAGACAAAACCTGCCAGAGACTCCTGCATCTGTGCATGGAGATCCATCACCTCTTCTCTTGTGGATGGACCCAGAGGCAGAGGGTCGACATGCAGCGCAGCTGAGCTGAGCTGGCAGAGTCCTGCGCCCTCCGACGAGGACTCTCCACTGCTGTCCCTGTCTCTAGAATCTGCTGAGGCTCACTTGTGAGCTGTGAAACACCAGGTGACAACTCTACTCTATGTCCCGAAGGTCCCCAGAAGGTGTGAGTGTCTGCGCTGGTGCTGGGTGCGCTTACTTCTGCTGACGCTGCGCCCTCAGAGGTAGCAGATTCCTCTGAGGAGTCTGGCATCTCAGGCTCTTCCTCCTGCACACTGGGGACGGGGGCGTTCGATGGTCCTGTGGGGGAGTCAAGGAAAAAGTTAGAGATGTGATGCCAAGGTTACATGCACATTCGAGTTGACATCTGCTGACACCTGCATCCATGCAGCCTTGGTCTCAGTGGGAGGCCTCTTCCTGCCTGTCCTATGGAAGAGGACCTCCCTGTGGGCCCTATCCCCATCCAATAATGCCTGCAGTGAAGCTTCATTGAATTTGGAGGCAGCTCAGGGTCTGGCACTGGCCACAGCTGCTGCAGGCTCCTCTGCCATCCTGTATGGTTCGTTTGGAAGCCAACAGAGGAAGCAGTGCTTGCTGTGGACCTTGAAAGCACCACGAATGATGACATCATACTGTGGGGCTTTCTGACTAGAAATGGACAATTAGCAAGGCTGTCCACACGCTTGAAATTAATTGGCCACTTGAGGGAAAATTGCGTGCAGCTGGCTGACCCATTTTCTTTCAGGTCAGAACCCCACATTTGGGGAATCCGACCATTTCCCACACAAGCCACAAAATCGGGCCCAATGCCTCCAACGTAAAATTTTAATTTATGCACAACCTGCTGTTTTGTTGACTTTACAGGATTGAGTGTTTAATACCCTTCATGGCCTTCCTGTCTCTGTAACTTCCTCAAGGTCTACAACTTTTTATTCCTCTGACTCCAGCCTCTTTTGCATTCCCCTTGGCAGCCATGCCTTCAGCTGCTAAGGCCCCACATTCTGGAATTCCACCCCTAAACCCCTCTTCCTTACAGATCTTCCTTAAAACCTCTTTGACCAAGCTTTTGGTCACTCCTCCTCTGGCTCGGCATCCATTTTTTAAATAGTCCTCTGTGAAGGGCCTTGGGACATTTTTCTATGTTAAAGGCACTATATAAATACATGTTGTTATTGTTGCTGTTGTTATTGTTGTATGGGATAGTGACCCATCTTTAACTCCCACATTTAGCCTACGAACATTATTCGGGTCTTGCTAAAGTACCTTCAGAAATAAAACACATGAGCACTAAGTAATCATTCTCCTGTGTTGAAATTTTTCAAAGGCCTAACAATCCTATTGACAGTAATGAATATTTTTTCATTAATTCTGAAAGATAATCAGTATAATACTGATAGTGACAAGATGGGATCAATCGTCTTCAGCAGAGACCAATGAATATAACAAGACATTTGTCATGTTAATCATGAATGTTCTTGTCCATTAGGAAGTAAAAGTTATTGTAGTATTTACAGTGAATTTAAGGTTGAAACGAAAAGCGTTAATTTCACAAATTCAAAAAGATGACAAAGGAGAAGCCTATGCATCAGTGATTTAAAAACATTTTAAAGCCATTTTAATTTGCACTGCTGTGCCCATGGAAAATGTGGAATTAAAAGTTAAAACCGTATGTAATTGTATTGTAAATTTGACACTGAGCCACCGAAGGAGATATCAGGTCAGGGGACCAAAAGCTTGGTCAAAGAGGTAGGAAGGAGCATCTTTAAGGAGGAGAGAGAGGTACATAAGAACATAAGGAATAGGAGCAGGAGCAGGAGTAGGCCATACAGATCCTCAAGCCTGATTCGCCATTTAATAACATTATGGCTGAACTTCTACAACTCCACTTTCCCGCCCTATCCCTATATCCCTTGATTCCCTTAGTACCCAAGAATCTATCGATCTCTGTTTTGAATATACTCAACGACTGAGCATCCACAGCCCTCTGGGGTAGAGAATTCAAAAGATTCACAACCCTCTGAGTGAAGAAATTTCTCCTCATCTCAGTCCTAAATGGCCGACCCCTTATCCTGAGACTGTGACCCCTAGCTCTAAACTCTCCAGCCAGGGGAAACAGCTGGTTGAAATGATAAAATACTCAAATATTGCTCTTGCAGTCTGTCACATTATTTTGATGTATTATTGCCTTGTTGCACTGTGCCTGATATCATTGATGCATAATAACTCATAAATTGAGTCATCAGGCTTCACAAATTGTCCAACATAGATAGTAAAGGATACCTTGGAATAAAGGCTATAATCTAAGCTTGGATTTTTGATGAATAATATTAAAAGCAAAAATTAAATTTGACAGTTTTCAATTATCACTTAAACCAGCTTGGAATTCAACATTGCTTCATTTATTTGTGGGTTTGTTATTTATTTCAGAAATGTGTTTTTGATGATCATGGCTGACAGCATACCGTATCTCCTTGATGTCTGACAACATTCACTTCACAAAATGGCTTTTGGCACACATTAATGGCTTGTGACTTAAATAGAAGGATGTAAAGAAACTTTAACCTGATGCTTAATAGCAGGGCTCATCATGCCAACAACAAGTTTGTGTTTTGTCACCTGCCATGCAACTTGACTAGAAGTGGTACTGTAGCACTGAACTGTGGCTATATTGAATTTAGTTCATTGCACATTACAGGGGAATATCAACTCATACATAGATATATACTGAAATTATTGTGGAAAAAAATTAATGTGGAATAAAGTTTAAATTATTTTAAAATCTGCATATGGTATGATTTATACAGTAACTTCCTACAAAAATATTAATGTGTATATGCACCAAATATCATGATGTATAGGAAAACAATGCTATAATAATGTTCTCATATTGAATCATAAAATCATACAGCACAGAAGGAGGCTATTCGGCCCATCATGCCTCTTTGAAAGAGCTATCCAATTAGTCCCACTCCCCTGCTCTTTCCCCAGAGCCCTGCAATCTTTTCCTTTAAAATTATTTATCCAATTCTCTTTTGAAAGTTACTATTGAATTTGCTTCCATCACCCTTTCAGGCAAAGATGCAGGCAAGTTTAAGACAAGAATACCAATTTACAAATGTAAACAACAGTTATAGGTAATACAAGAATACATTAATCTAAAATCACTTTTTCATTAAAAAAGGAAGAGGTCTTCATCAAAAATCTCTAAGGAGGACTTGGACTTTCTGCTATTATTTGATCTTAAAATTTCACCTGAGCTGCTGTATTTACACGTATGCATCCAATCTCATCCATTTCATTACACCATGCCAAAAATATGTCTTGCAGCATTAGTTCATTAAATAACCAGTTTACACATATTGGCTCATTTATCATTTTTTACAGTTGAATCATTTTCTGTGGAAACATGGGTTTAGCTCACTGCTTCAAATGGCATTGCGTATTCTGCTGTATATCAACAATAACAAATGAAACAATTTAAGGCAACTTACAAGTTAATTCTAATTAAATGTTTTCTAATGTACACATAGAAAGTAAAGCAGCCAACTTGTCAAAATGCTCTAAGCATCATCCATTATGAAAATATCTAACCTTTTGCTGTACTCACACCACTGAACTGCATTCTTTGCTGCTTGGTTTTAGGGCCGTGATTCGCAGGGACTCAGGGTCAAAGAGCAGAGGTCAGTGACTTCAGTAATCAAGCCTTGGCTGCCTGAATTTAATCTCTCTGAAAAACTTGTATCTTCATACTGGATTGGAGCAGGGCCAATATTTAACAGATAGGCTTCTTCAACTTCTACCTGTACATTGGGAAAAAGAATAATTATGGGGCAACTGTGACACACTGCAGCTTTAATTCAACAGGTTATACCAGCCTGAAAAATTGTGACCTATTGATGTATAGATTGACCTTGTATCGATCGACCTTGAGACTTTGCTGAATTATTCTAGCTTGATTAGGAATGGGGAAATGGCAGTATCTAAGAAGTAAACCTACATGTCTTATAAGGCAGACTTTTTGTCTTTCAAAATAATTTATGAATAATCATCTTATTTTGAATCAGATGGAATAATTCAGTGATATTGTTGCATCATTTGTGAACAATCCATCTGCCAGAATATTCCAATAAATCCAAAAGAGCAGTTGACTAAATTTGCAAGTTATGGATTACCATTTTAATATGAGCAAAGTCCTTTTCAAATATGTACAGGGAAACAAAGCCATAGAGGTAATTGTGCATAATTGGAGTAGCCTTCTTACATTAAGTTTATGTTTGTAATAGTGGCCCAATTTATATCAATATATATCAAACACATCTACGATGAGTCATTTCACTAAAAATTCAGTTTTCACATTTCAATATATATTTGATTACTTTTTCAGACATTTTTCAGAACTTAACTTGACATTGGATAATCCTGAAAAAAATGTTATCTGTGTGTATGGATTTTATAACTTTGAAAAATTATTCTAACCAGAAAAATCATTTGGACCTATAAAGTAGCCAAATAATTTTTGGCATAAGCAAAGTCATCTCAAGTTCCATTTATTTTTTTACTGAGTGGGCAATGCTATTCAATATTTAGACAGTTATCCAGTGTAACAGAGTGAGAGAGGGACGATGTGTGAGCCATAGGCTTTTGAGAGCTCTGTATCCACGATGGACGTACAACCTTAAGAAGTTAAATAAAATGTCAAAATGACCAAGGCAAGGCAGTATAGCTTTAAGAACTTATTGACCTTAATTGCCTTTAATCAGGAACAACTCCCAGCCTGAAAGAATAAAAGCAGGGAAATAGTTCAGTTGAGGAGAGTGAAAAGGTGTATGCTGGAAAGTAGTCCCTGTTACTTTTTTGTTTATCACTGCACTTAAAGACACAACTGCCGTGGGTGAATAAATCTGACTTGTTTTAACCATTAAGCTGTGGTCTGCCTGTCTAATGGACCACTGGGTCCAGGACCTGCTTCAACTTTTTACATTAGCTATTGCTTCAAAATAATTATTATTAAGGTGACTACAGTAAACTCTTTCTTATCCGGCACCTATGGGACCAGGATGGTGCCGGTTGATGAAAAATTCTGGATAACAGAGAGGTATACCTACCACGGTGCTGCTTTTCCACTCTCCATCACCACTGACTAACTCAGCCATCGCGGGAGACTCGGACTCGGCAAAACGAGCGCTGGATGGATTCGGCAAGATTACCAGTTATTGAGGTGTTGTTTTGTATTGAGATATATCTATTTTGCCGGTTATTAAAGTATTCCGGATGATAAAGTACCATTTAAACAAGAGTTTACTGTACAAAGAATGTGAGCACTAATGTTTGTGACAAATGTCAGGTACAGAGTATCGTAGAAAACCAGGCAGAATAAAGAGAGTGCAGGGAGAAATTGAAAAAGTGATATAAGAAGTGCAAAGAGAGAGTAAGAGAAAAGATTAGTGGGTAACATAAAAGGGAACTCAAAAATCATTTATCAACTTATAAAAAGTAAAAGGATAGTTAAAGGAATGGTGGGGCCAATTCGGGACAAAAAAATGAAATCTTCTTGTGAAGGCAGAGGGCAAGACTAAGGTGCTGAATGAGTCCTTTGCATCTGTCTTCACAAAAGAAAAGGATGAAGTTAATGTTGCAGCAGAGGAGGAGGGAGTAGAGATATTGGATAATATAAAAATAGAAAGGAGGTATTAAATAGGTTGGCATCACTCAAAGTTAACAAGTCACCCGGTCCAGAAGGGATGCATCCTAGGTTGCTAAGGGAAGCTGGGGTGGAGATAGAAGCAGCTCTGACCACAATCTTTCAATCCTCCTTGGATATGGGAGTGGTGCCAGAGGACTGGAGGATTGTAAATGTTACACCCCTGTTCAAAAAAGAGGAGAGGAATAAACCTGTTAACTGCAGGCCAATCAGTCTAACGTTAGTGGTGGGAAAACTAATAGAGACCATTGTCAAGGACAAAATTAATTCTCACTTGGAGAAGCATAAGTTAATAAGGGATAGCCAGGATTTGTTAAAAGCAAATTATGCCTGACCAGCCTGATTCTGTTACTACATCAAAGAACTCAGAGGGCTGATGAGGTAGTGCAGTAGATGTTGTATATATTTGAAATAAAGTATCACATAACAGACTTATATGGAAAATAGAGTATTAATGGATAATGGTAACTTGGGTACGAAATTGGCTAAGGGATAGGAGGCAGAGAGTAGTAGTGAACAGATGTTTTTCTGGCTGGAGGGAAGTATGCAGTGGGGTCCCCCAGTAGTCGGTATTAGGACCACTGCTTTTCTTGTTATATATAAATGACCTGGATTTAGGTATAGGGAGTACAATTTCTAATTTCTTTTTGTGGATGATACAAAACTTGGCAACTGTAGGGGGTGGTGTGTGTGCAGTCAGCTCGCCTCTGCCTGGGTTCCTGAGCAGTTCGAATCGCTCCCACACCCCTGAGTTCTAGACACCGGACTTAGGTACAGGCGGCGATACAGAATTAGAGTAAACAACTGGTTTGGTACAAGAAAACCGTATTTTTATTAAAAGGCACAATAAAAGTTACAACACTGAAAATTACTGGAATAGTTACAGGCTTACAAGAGTACACTTAATTAGGAATGGGGAACACACGGCACATCGAGGGAAAAATCACAGTATTGATCCCCTTACCCTTGTCTCACCCCCAATATCTAACTAATTGTGCTGTGAGGGGCCAGGGATTATGCTCACCAATAAGGGTTTCTGGACAGGTCAGATCCTGTCAATTGAGCCGATTGCGGTTTTGGGGTTCACTCTTGGTGTCCTTTGGGGCCTGCCATCGTCACGTGGTCCCAGGGCGTGGCGGTGAAGTCGTCTGAGTAAAGTACCCTCTTTTCCTCCGTTAGAGATAGGGAGTAAAGTTTTTGTTGGGTACTGTACCTTGCAGAATGGAAACTTCGGGTTTTGTTCTTCTGGTGGTGGTCTGGTCGTCAAAGTTTTGTTGCGGTTGGGGTTCGGTGTTGGCTTGGTCGTGGTGGGCTAGATCATTACCTGTGCAGTGGTAATGATCCGAAGGTATAGTTTACCCGGCCCTTTGTTACCGCGGTGCTCGTGGTTGTCTGCTTCTTCTTCTACCCCTGCTTTGAACGTCAGCTTATGCCTGGACCAGGGTGTGTGCCCACTCATCCCCAATGCTTCTCTACGCTGCCCTTCTCTGCTTATCAGCCTTGCCATTCACCTCGTCTCGCCTTCTCCCTTTTTTGGTTACCGGTGGGCCTACAATTATACTACTTCGGAGGTTCCTTATCTGTGCGCCAAATCAGGGTTAGTTCTTTGTCTAATTTTGGTGGGCTCGTTCAAGTGATTATAGTCGTTCACTTTAACTGCTTTTTGGGTGGTTGCCCCGTTGTTAAATGTTCCTTAATGTCTCGGTGTTTGTTATTCATAATGTTTAATTGGCGTTTTCCTGGCTTGGTGGCTACTTCGAACTGTAACCGATTATTTATGCAAAAGGTTTGATGGGTTGAAGATTAAGTCTTTCCTGAGTTGATTGGTTTCAAAATGAAGAATGCGGATTCTGCATTATCTAATGTCTGGCTTCAGCAATAACAAGTCCCTCACAGACCCAGGCATGTCATCTGACCTGCCGTTTTGCAGGGCCCTGTTTTTTTCAATCTTGCAGGCTTCTGCCACGAGGTCCAGAAACCATTTTGTTTAGGGTACCCTTATAACTTCGTCCTTCAGGGTCCCTTTATTAATAACTCTGGGGAATGTGGGAATTTTGAGAACCATACACTCCCCCCTGTTGATACTAAACTTGCTTTAAGTATCATACCTACGAAGGTGAGCAAAATTCCGACCCTCCACAGACAATCTTCCCCGTAATTACCTATCTATAATCCCATGACACACGCATTTCCCATTCTTTGAAAATGTAGTGTACATAAGCATACATAGGCAAAAATACAATTATTTACACACATCCAAGCATGGAGGGGGTCCAACACCTCTGCACCACTTGGTGCATACACATCTTTATAAAAAATAACAAATCAAAGTCTTCATTAAAAATAACAAACACAAAAAGAACAATCTTTATTCGGAAATACAAAATAAAAGATTCAAACAGGTGTATCTCCCTCCACCTTAACATAATGCTCCTTCCAAGTCCTTTGGTTTCAGAATTCTAGTATTTAGCCTTTTCCCTTGCACTGAGTGCATACTAGGTACAATACTATTCTCAGCTGGCAAACCACGAGGATGTGGGAAGCCATTCTAACCCATGAAGGGACCTCTATATTTTCAAAAATGTCCCACCAGGGTGGAACTACAATGTCCAATATCTTGGCCCCTATCTCTACTGTCTTCTGCTCCAACGTGTAGAAATGTTTCTGTGAGACAATTACTGCTTTTAGTATCTTGGTCAGATGTTCTGGTAGTGGGGGGATTTCGTAGCCGAAATGTGCTACATATTTTTGCAGGTTGGTGAAATTCTCTTTTACAGTGAGGTGAACAGTGGAAGGTTCAGGAATGGGGACAATTCATTCCTGGGCCACTTGAACTTCTGCCTCGGGTTTAAAGCAGAAACTGCTGTCACTTACTAGACACCAGCCATGCTGTCCATGCTGGTAGTGGGGCGCACCTGTGGTGACGCAATATGTCCCACCTCCAAAATATGCTACCTGTGGGGGAACATGGTCTTGTGCCATTACCTCCATGGTACAGTTTATAGGTTTTGCGCCAGCAGCTTTAAACCCGCACTGTGGTTTTGAATAGGCGTTCAAGTGCTGGGGACACAGTATTATGTGTGCACCCCAGCTCCAGCACGCCGAGCGGTCAGTACCTGTCATAGCATGCTCCCACTTTATGACATAAGGTGGGACCACTGTGAAACGTATGTGTGCACCCCCTTGAATGACTCCAATGTTCTCTACCCTGTATACCGGTGTGGGTCGGGCTGTCCCACCCATGACCGGCATCCTCACTACTATCCCCATGATAGCGTGGTTAGAGCGCCCACAATCTACTGGGACAGGGTAGGCCTCAGAAGCTAGCCGGAGTTGACACGGGCTTAATGCATTTTCAAATGGGTGGAGGGCTGCGAGGTGCTTGTTGCTGATCCAGGAGGGGACTAAACCCTGTTTTAAATCCTCCAGGTTACTGCGGCCCTCGCCTAGCAACCATGCCCCGTACAGTACGCACACCTCGTTCTGTGCAGCCTGATCTGCAGCATTTCTGTCCTCTCTTATGAGGGCATTTACAGTTTTTGCGTGTCTTTCCAGCTCAGCAATGATTTCTTTTAAATGGACCGTCATGGCTTGGTCCTCGTGTAACTCTGAGCCTACTGCTGTATTTTCATCCATTAGGATTTTTCGCAATTGTATTTTCAAACATCTATCTGTGTCTGTAATTCTATGTCATCCAGGCTGTTGATGACAGAGGACCCTGTGTTAAACGCTGTGAAAACATCATTCCAGGCTTCCCTTCTTTGTCTCCCCGCATTACCAAAATACTCATTGTGTGTAGTGTACAGTTCGGTTTTGTCTACATTGGCAAAATTGAACTCGTAGAATTTCCTAAACATTTCTTTCAACAGGGCCTGGTATAGCTGTTCTGTCTCCTTGGGGCACCACTCAGGCAAGTGTACCTCGGTGAGGTGCAGAATCACGGAAGCTACCGCGTACTGTACCCTCGGTATAGTACCTGTTCCGTTGGCACTAGTACCAGCCCATTCCCTGGTCCCTTGGTAGTGGCAGGGCGCCCCTCTCTGTGTGTCCTTGCTGCCTGGGTCGTGGGCAGGGGCTTTCGGGCACGTGCCACGAGTTCAATGGTTTTGACTGGGGCTGGGTAACGTGGGACTATGCAAGTGTGTAGGTGGGAATCCCATTCCACCCCCTTCCCCTTATCCTGCCATGATGTGGAGAAGGTTATGGATATGCCTGTGGGGCAGGCCCTTTGTGACCCCCACATGCAGATATAAATTCCCTGTTCCGACTCCCACCACTTATCCCAGCATACTCTAGTCCCCCCTCGGGTCCCTGTGGCCGTCCGGTAGGTGTCGTTCCCCATTTGTTCCCAGTCAGCTGTACGGTCCCCCATGTCTGTGCTCAGCTTCCTGAGCCACCACCACCTTCCCAGGGGAATCTGTCCTCTGCAGGTCAGGCACACGCGTTTCCCCTCAGTGACCCCGACCCGTGAGGCCACAACCTGTATGCTGGGGCAGGGGAGGGAGGCCTCCCCGTAGGTGAACCCGGTCTGGCTGGAGTATCGGGTGGAGTTAGATCCCAGCCATCCTGGCCATCTTCCCTCATGGGAATAGATAGCGAGCTCCTCCACACCTCATTCGCCGCCCCCAGCAGTCACAACCGGTGCTCTCTCTCCTGAGCACCCATAGATGTGGGAGTCCTCCACGTCACCTCGCTTCCCAGTGCTCATTCCTATCAGGGCGAGTAGGAGTATGCCCCCCTTCATCTCGAAATCCCTTCTGTAAAGAGACACAAGAGCATATAGCCAGGTCCCGAGAAGATTCTCTGGCTTGGGTAAAGCACAGTTGAGTCTTGCGACCTCGACTCAATACAAACATTCCTAAAACAATACTTAAACTACCAATCACCTTGTTTAAAATTAAACTAAACACCCAAACTTAACAATAACAAAATTACATTACAGAAGCTATGTACATCCACCGCCCGTCTCTGGGCAGCCAGGCTAATCCCTGTTTGGGCTGCAGCACACTATTCCCTTCGGTGTGGCTGCCCTGTCCTGTACTTTCGGTCCCTCGCAGCCTGCGGCTGCTGGCAGGGAACCTCTGTCCTCAGGCTGATCCCTGACTCGAGAGGCTGCCCTTTTAAACTGGGGAGCCGGTGACCACGGTTTCTGTGGCTGTGGCGTTCGTGGGGACCTTCTGGGGACTTTGGCTGGTGGGGTTTTCTGGCTGGTGGGTCTTTAACACGAGCCCCTGCCCCCTCTTGTGCGGTCTGTGAACTTTCCACTACCGCTGGCTGGGGATTTTTATCCTCAGGATTTTCCTCTCCTAAACCTGTGCTATGGGCAGGCAACTCTACGTAGCCTGATGCTGCCAGCTGCGGGTCCTCACCCTCACATTCCACCTCTCCTAAACCTGGATTAGGAGCAGGTAACTCTCTGCAGCCTAATGCTGCAGGCTGAGGGTCCTCGCCCTCAGGTCCCACCTCGTCTAAGTCCCAGATGAGCGGGGGAGTGTCCCAAGCAGTGGGTGGGATGGCCCCTCCCTTAAAACAGGCCACAGCACCTGCCTGTGCAGTCTGTGAGTTTCCTCCTGCTGCAGACTGAGGATTTCTATCCTCAGACCTTGCCCCAACTGGCTGTTCTCGTTTCTCGGGCTTAAACAACTTGCATTGGTTAATGTAACTAGCAGCCTGCCAGTAACCCTGTTCTAAAGTTTCATCCGCTGCCCCAAACGGGCCCTCTATGGACTCCCCATTCTTTCTTCTTACCGGGACGGCCTTAAAGACGGGATCTTGGGCTTAGACCTGCTTGAAGTCCGAGGCCAAAACTACCCCGTGTGCCTCCCTTGTCCCGGATTGCGGCTACTGGGCCTGCTCTACAGGGATCCCAGAACTCTCCTTCCCTGGCCCCCTGCTTGGCCACCTCGTCGGTCTTTTGGTTACCCTCCCATGTGGTATGGAGGGATCCTAAATCTATGGCCAAAGGTTTGGACCTTTCCCCAGCCTGCTCATTCCCTGTGAATCCCATTAGGCTAAATTGGACCTCGTTAGACCTGGGTGAATTGGTCGGGTCTTCCGAATGGACCACCGCGCTGGAAGCTCCAGTGTCCACCAAATATCTCCCCTGCACCGTCTCCACCCGCATCTTAACACAGGGTCTGTTCCCCTCGTCGTTTTCAAGGGGACTGTAAGAATTGCAAAATTTGTGCATCTCCCCGAAGGTTATTATTGATAAAAGGGACCCTGCATGGACATTTTGAAATTAAAAAGGGTACCCAAGATGGCGTCCGTGCCTCGTGGCAGAAAGCCTATGGGTCTCCAAAATGGATTCTGCAGCCCAGACAGTTTGGGGGAAATTGAAACTAAGGCTGCAGGTTTCCTGTGAAAAGAACTTTGTGTTTTGGGACCCAGACAGAACTGTGAATTACGTATTAGGCTGAATTGGAGGCAGATCTAAATTCAATGAGGCCTACAGTTAAAGCCATCAAACAGTCTGCATTCATAATCGGAAACAGATTAAGCACATCCATCGAGGCTGGACAAGCCCATCAAGGACTTTCAGGACAATACAGGCCGGTAGATGCAATTACCGGCCATCTAAAAACCGTCAGTATAGATTGCTGCCATTATTTTAACTAGCCCGCCAAAATTTAAACGAAGAACTAACCTGATTTGGCGCGCAGATAACGGTTTTTCGACGAAGGTATAATTGAAGGCCCCCAGGTAGCAATCGGAAGAAGAAGGAACTCCTGCTCTGCTCTCCTGCTGCTCTGCTGCTGTCGGTACTGCCGCTCCCCGGCTCTTCGGCCCCTCGCCCTCATGGCTGCCGCTCTTCCCCCATCCCGCGCTTACCCCCTGGCCTTTGCCCGTGCCCTCTCCAACTCCATCTGGACTCGCCCCGACATCGGGTTCGGCGAACACGGGCAATTCAGGCCAGGCGAAGCGGGACGCGACGAGGGGAGGAGGAGGGAAGACCACCCGGGGAAGGCCAACTGAGGGTAGGCTTCGAATCATCGGGCCTTCAGCCTCAGCCGACCTGCGACTATCTTCGTGCAAACTCAAGCTGTCGGCGAAGAACCATCCCTGCAAGGTAAAGTACCCAAGCAGAGACTGTAACTTTGGGGTACTCGAACCTGGACAACGCCCTTGCAGCACCCGGAGCCCACGTGACGACGGCAGGCTCCAGAGAGCACCAAGAGCGAACCCCGAACCCAACCGCTGTTTTGAGTCTAACAAACCCTTTTGATTGGTGAGCATGAATTCTGACCCCTCACAGCTTAACCTAGTTAGGTATAGGGGGTGGGATAAGGATAAGGGGATTGTTAAGATAGTTGTTTGATAGTTGTTTTCCCTCGATGTGCCGTGTGTTCCCCATTCCCTGTATAAGTATATAGTATTATTATGACTCTCTTGTAATTTTTGCCTGTAGAAGTGTACACTAATAATTTTCCATAAGATTGTATCAAGTTTTCCTCTTCATTAAAATCTTGGTTTTGTTTGCATCCAACCACCTGTCTACTCGAGTCTTCTCTGTATCGCTGCCTGTATCTAAGTCCGGTGTCCAGAACCCAGGGGGCGAGCGATTCGAACCGCTCAAAGAAGGTAGTCAGAGGCAAAGCTGACTGACCCGAACACGCCTGTGCAAAACCCCCTACAGGACACAGGTCGACAGGCTGCGCTGATTCTAGTCAGGGCTGTGGGTTGGATGGGGCTGATGGGGTCAGAGCACCGGTAGTGGCTGCTACCCTCCCTTGGCCAGTCAATAGGGTCCTCATTGCATCCAAAAAGGACTCGACCATGGCGGGAGGGATTCCTATCTCTGTCTTTTGGGCTGGGGCTGAGGAATTATTTCCCTTGTTATCCTTCCAAAGATTTCTACACTCCTTCCTCCAGTGTCCATCCTTCCCACACCCATAACAGTTAAGCTTCATGCTGGAAGGGTTATTCCCTTCCTGATGCCAATCCTTCCTACCCTGTCCAGGTATTACTTCATGCACCTTCCCCTTAGGTGGGTGTGCCTCGGTTCCCCTACCATTCCTGTAGGCTAGGGTCAACTGTCTGATCACTGTGAGTTCGGTAGTCAGGTGATTCTTGGGGTCAAACCAGACTTCCACCTTGGCCCTGACCTGTGGCAAGCTGTTTGCCACCAGGCAACGGAGCCAGTGTGCCAGCTGATCCCGGTCCAGGAACGCCCGGTTAGGTGCCCCTGTGCAGGCACTCCTATACACCGGCCACAACCGGTCCGCGAAAGCCTGCGGGGTTTCCCCTGCGATCTGCACTGTCTTCTCCACTCGGGAGAAAGGACTTCCCTCATTCATCCCCATGGCCTCAAGAACTTCCTCCTTGAGCTCCCCACACTCACACTGTCCCTTCTTACACTGGTCAGAAAGGGACTGGGGGAGCTTACCCTCCAGGGAGAACAGCAGCATTTTGGCCCGCTTGGCATCATCGCACTCGTTGATGCTGGCCGCCTGCTCCACCTCCCTGAAGTGGACCAAGGGGTCCCCTTTCTCTGTGAGCTTTGGTATGTGGCTTACCATAAATCTAAGCTGTTGGGTGCCGTAGGGAACTACGAACTGGTTTTGGAGGGGTCCCTCTTCCCCATCACAAGCAGGTGGGCCAAACCTCCACTGCCGGGCCGGGCACATCGGCCCCGGTTCCAGCCTCTCTTGCGGGGGTTGTTCCACCTCCGCTTCTACCCCTAACTCCACCCCCCCTTGCTGCCAGACCTCGCTAAAACCTGGCGCTACGGGTGGTGGTCGTGGGACCTCCTGTTCCTCAACCGGGTCGTCCCTTGGCACTACCATTGGTGTCTGAACCGTTCTCCCCTCGTTCCCTGTGAAATCCGCCTGGGCTGCCTTTGGGCTTATGAGGCACACCATGCCCTTTGCCTTCCTTAGGGCAAGGCTCAGATTCTCTATCTGTTCCTTGCAGGGCCATGATCTGTGTCTTCAAACCCCTGTTCGCTCGCTAACTTATAGGCTGCCTTTATGTCTTTTACTTTCTCCTCCTGCTCTCTTACTTGTCTCGCGAGGCGGGCATTCTTCTCCCACAACCTCAGCTCATTGCTCTTGGCTTCGGTAACCTGGCACTGTAGATATTCCAACCTGGCCTTATGCTCCCCCATTAACTGTACCCTTTCCTGATTCAGGGCCTGCAATGCTACCAGCAACTTCTCCCCTGCTAGAGTCCTGTCCTGGACTTCCAGGACTGACTCCCGTATCTCAGCTGCCTGTGCTTCAACGAGCCTGTCCAGAAGTTGGATCTGTTTCCTGATGCACATCAGCCAGACTGCCTTTTCTATGGATTTCCTATGATCCTTCCCTTCTGTCCATTTAGCTGCAGCATCGACCGGATGCCCAGCCTTTAACAGATTAGTGATCCACTTCTTAGTGATATTCACTTTACTGAATACATAGTCAGAAATCCCCTCTTCCATTACGGTTTGCTCTCCCGAATCAGTGTCTACTGTATCGCACCCCTGTTGCCGGAGTACTGCCGCAGTCGCCATTTCTGTAGGGGGTGGCGTGTGTGCAGTCTGCTCGCCTCTGACTGGGTTCCTGAGCGGTTCGAATCGCTCCCACACCCCTGGGTTCTAGACACCAGACTTAGGTACAGGCGGCGATACAGAATTGGAGTAGACAACTGGTTTGGTACAAGAAAACCATATTTTTATTAAAAGGCACAATAAAAGTTACAACACTGAAAATTACTGGAATAGTTACAGGCTTACAAGAGTACACTTAATTAGGAATGGGGAACACACGGCACATCGAGGGAAAAATCACAGTATTGATCCCCTTACCCTTGTCCCACCCCCAATATCTAACTAATTGTGCTGTGAGGGGCCAGGGATTATGCTCACCAATAAGGGTTTCTGGACAGGTCAGATCCTGTTGATTGAGCCGGTTGCGGTTTTGGGGTTCGCTCTTGGTGTCCCTTGGGGCCTACCGTCATCACGTGGTCCCAGGGCGTGGCGGTGAAGTCGTCTGAGTAAAGTACCCTCTTTTCCTCCGTTAGAGATGGGGAGTAAAGTCTTTGTTGGGTACTTTACCTTGCAGAATGGAAACTTCAGGTTTTGTTCTTCTGGTGGTGGTCTGGTCGTTGAAGTTTTGTTGCGGTTGGGGTTTGGTGTTGGCTTGGTCGTGGTGGCCTAGATCATTACCTGTGCAGTGATAATGATCCAAAGGTATAGTTTACCCGGCCCTTTGTTATCGCAGTGCTCGTGGTCGTCGGCTTCTTCTTCTACCCCTGCTTCGAATGTCAGCTTATGCCTGGACCGGGGTGTGTGCCCGCTCATCCCCAACGCTTCTCTATGCTGCCCTTCTCCGCTTATCGGCCTTGCCATTCGCCTCGTCTTCTCCTTTTTTCGGTTACTGGTGGCCCTACAATTATACTACTTCGGAGGTTCCTTATCTGTGCGCCAAATCAGGGTTAGTTCTTTGTCTAATTTTGGCGGGCTCGTTAAAGTGATTATAGTCGTTCACTTTAACTGCTTTTTGGGTGGTTGCCCCATTGTTAAATGTTCCTTAATGTCTCGGTGTTTGTTATTCATAATGTTTAATTGGCGTTTTCCTGGCTTGGTGGCTACTTCGAACTGTAACCGATTATTTATGCAAAAGGTTTGATGGGTTGAAGATGAAGTCTTTCCTGAGTTGATTGGTTTCAAAATGAAGAATGCGGATTCTGCATTATCTAATGTCTGGCTTCAGAAATAACAAGTCTCTCACAGACCCAGGCATGTCATCTGACCTGCTGTTTTGCAGGGCTCTGTTTTTTTCAATCTTGCAGGCTTCTGCCACGAGGTCCAGAAGCCATTTTGTTTAGGGTACCCTTATAACTTCGTCCTTCAGGGTCCCTTTATTAATAACTCTGGGGAATGTGGGAATTTTGAGAACCCTACACAACGTAAATAGTGAACAGGATAGTAGCAGACTTCAGGAGGACATACACAGATGGGTGAAATGGGCAGACATGTGGAAGATGTAATTTAATGTGGATAAGTGTGAAGGGATGCACGTTGGGAGAAAGAACATGGACAGTACAATCTAAATGGTACTATTTTGAGGGTTCTGCAAGAGCAGAGGAACATGGGGTGTATGCATATTCGCATATCCTTGAAGGTGGCAGAGCAAGTTGATAAGACAGTTAGGAAAGTGTATGGGATACTTGGCTTTGTAAATAGTGGCATTGAATACAAAAACAAGAAAGTCATGCTAAACCTTTACAAATCACTGGTTAGACCTCAGCTGAAGTATTGTGTTCAATCTGGGCACCACACTTTAGGAAGGATATCAAGACCTTGGAGAGGGTACACGGGTTTAAAAGGATGATACCAGGGATGAGGGAGTTCAGTTATGTGGAGAGATTGGAGAAGTTCGGTTTTTCTCCTTAGAGCAGAGAAGGTTAAGGGGAGACCTAATAAAGCTATTCAAAATTATGAGGGGTTTTGATACAGCAAGTAGGGAGAAACTATTTCCTCTGGCAAGTGGGTCGGTAACCAGAGGTCATAGATTTAAAATAATTAGCAAAAGAACGAAAGGGGAAATAAGGAGGAATTTCTTTACACAGAGGGTTGTTAAGATCTGGAATGCACTACTTGAAAGTGTGGTGGAATCAGATTCCATAGGAACTTTCAATTGGACATGTACTTGAAGAGGACTAATTTGCAGGGCTCTGGGGAAAATGGTGAGGTGTGGGACTAAATTGGACAGCTCTTTCAAAGAGCTGGGACAGACACGACGGGCCAAATGGCCGCCTTCTGTGCTGTAAGATTCTATGATAATGTGGTAGGAAACAAACTGTCTAATGCCCCGTGCAAGTAGAGCAATGATGCATTGATTTGTTGAATGATGAACTTCTACTGCCAAACATGAAGTATATAAATATTTCAAACCTATGAAAATGCTTCCCAGAAATTATCTCGGGGAAAACACTAATAAAAAATGACTTTTTTTACATCAGGCTATGACTGAATTTATTACTTTGACTTTTAGAGATGATGATATCAAAGACAAAAATGAAAAATGGCAATGAAGAATAAGTTTTTGCATAATCTAAAAGAACATCGCTGGAGCTTTTAGTGAGTCCTTTCCTGACTTGCTCACTGGTGATTTGCAAATTAAATCATCAGAACCATGAGGGATCTATACTCAATAAATATTTAAATATGGATTTGCCAATGCACTTCTACATGTACTGTAGTACTTACCATTTAATATGCTACATTTCAAACCATCTGAATAAATTTTAATTGTACTTATGATTCAAAAATTATTACAGTTGTTGAACAGAGTTGTGTAGCCTTTCAGGTTTCCATCTCGGTAGTACTGTAGACATTCTGTATCCTATATAAGCACTACATCACTTGCTAAGATTTGTATTTAAAAGTTCTTGAAACAAGCTGAATATCTGAGTAATCAAAACATTTGCAAAATGCATCTGTAAAATTTCAGATAATGTACTAAGGGCGAGATTCTGAGGTCTTCTGCCTAGGGGAAACAAAGCGTTAGCGCTCCAGTAATGGTGGGCAATGACATACCATTCTGCTCCTACCGACAGTGTGGCCATTCCCAATTTCCCCAGGGCCTATCACTGGGTAGCCGAGGCGCATGCTTGAGTCAGGTGGTAGGTTCTTTTAATATGCAATTTGGGGTCCTATAACGTACAGAGGAGCCCGATTGTCATTTAGGCCAGTGCTGGTGGAGTATGTGCCGTGCATGCTCTGCAGTTTCAGCTGGCGGTCCAACCGAAGAGTAGCCCAAAAATAATTTTAAATGTATTTTTGTGGGACTGAGAGGAGAAGGACCCTCCCCCAGACCCACCATTTTACAGGCTCAGAGGCTGGCCAGGCCACCCGATATTGCAATGACCTGGAGTGGCAAGCTGCACCGGGGCCGCCGGTTGGCCCTTTGCTAGTGAGGCATGGCCCTCAAAATGGACTAGGACTCCCGCTGGGAGAATCGGACATCCAGAAGGTGCGCTCTGCAGGCCAGCCAGCCAAAGCTAAATGACTAAAGCTAAAATCTAAACCTAAATGGCTTTGTACTGTGAACATTTGTTGTGCAATATTCAATTATACAATCAGTATATAGGTCAGTATAAACACAAGCACCCATTCTAACCACCACTAATTTGAGAAGGGACAATAATAATAAATTGATCCTGGAGATGATGCAGGCAGGTGGACACGCATGCATCAATGTTCTGGAGGTGGAGGAAGGTTGATCTCGATAATCAACTGGAAATGGGTTGTAATGCTCAGCTCTGGATTGAACAGAATGTCAAGGTTGCATACTACCAGGTTCAGCTTGGGCTGACAGCCAGGAGTGTTGATGGAGGCAGAGCCAGAAGCATGTACATGCTGCTGAGAGCTGAACAGAATGGTGTCAGTCCTGTTGGCATTACGCTGTAGGAAATTCTGGCTCATTCAGGACTTGATACCTTTCAAGCAGTCAGATAGTATAGCAATAGTCCTAGAGATAATGGCAATAGCAAAGAGTTACAACAAACATGTGGAAGCTGATCCCATGTTTACAGATAATGTAGCATACAAATGATAAACAGGACCAAGGATGGGGTCCTGGGGTACACCAGAGATGGCCATGTGAGCAGGAAAGCAGAAACAATGAAACAAAAATAATGATTGCATTTCTAAAGGTAAAACTTGAACTTTGAGAGGTGTGAAGACGAATGTAATGATCAACAGTGTTGTACGCAGCAGAGACATTAAAGAGGGATGGTGAGCTCCAGACGTAGTAACATAGAATGTCATTGGTGACCTTGCCCAGGGCAGTCTCAGTATTGTGATCAGGTCAGATACTGACCTAGAGGAATTTGAACAGGAAGTGGTGAAAAAGGGGAGTGTCAATGATATATTCAAGGACCTTGGAGAAAACTGGTAGGGTAGAGTTAGGGAGATAATTTTAGCCTAATTGGCCCAGCGAGAAACTTACAGGATTGTATTGGGTTTCCAATTTACATTCCGCCCAGTTTGACTTTTTATTGAAGTTATTGGGAGGTTTGTAAACGGGCACCCGACCCTATCCTGTCACGTGCCTGCCAGGTGGGTTTGATTAAAATTACCCCACAGCGATTGCTAGTGAAAATAGAGGGAGCAAAGGTGGTTTTATAAAAGTGTGATGTTGGGAAGTTTCAATTAGATTGGGAGAGTTTCAAAATGTCAGCAAGCACTGGGAGGGGGAGGGGGGGCCAAGAAGTTAGGTTTCCAGGAAAGCTTCCAGGGAGCAGAAGAGGGCTGGGGAAGGTGGAAAACAAGCTACAAAGGATGTGGTGAATGAGACTTGAAGTGAGGAGCAGGGGAGATGAGCAAGGAAAAGAAAGAGAGAACTTTCATTTATATGGCAGCTTTCACAACTTCAGGACGTCCCAGCAAATAAAATACTATTGTAATGTAGGGAAACACAGCGGCCAATTTGCTCCCAGCAAGATCCCACAAAGAGCAGGGATAAATGACCAACTAAACTGTTTTAGTGGCGTTGGCTGAAGGATAGGTGTTGGCCAGGACACTGCTCTTCTTCAAATAGTGCCATGGGCAGAAGGCAGACGGGACCTCGGTTTAACGTCTCATCTGAAAGATGGTACCGCCAACAGTGCAGCGCACCCTTAATACTGCACTGGAATGTCAGTCAAGATTTCGTGCTCAAGTCACTGGAGTGGGGCTTCAACCCACAACCTTCTGATTCAGAGGCACAATTGCTAGCACTGATCCACAGCTGACAACTGAGGAGGCTATTGAGGCCAAACCCTTGATTTTGAAAATAAATAAGTCCACGAGTGTCACTTTTTGCGGGTTTTACTCAACAAACAATTTGCATTTATATAGCACATTTAACGTAGAAAAAGGTCCAAAGGCACGTTAGAGGCACTGTTACTGTGTTTAACTTATGTTTAATGCACTCATGTAATCTTCCCTGACTTTGAAAGGCAGTAGAATAAACAGTTATAGAGTAAGACTGTGGTTTATGCCAAAACACTGGGGGTGGGAGATTGTCTGAGAGTCGGTGGGGAAGAGGGCATTGAGTGTGGAGTCAAGGTAGTTGGTAAACAATTGAGATGCTGATTTTTGGTGCAGTTGGCAGACCACAGGAGAGCGAACTGAGATGCTGATTTTTGGTGCAGTTGGCAGACCACAGGAGAGCGAACTGGGTGTTGGAATGCTGGTAAGAGAGTTTGGAGATAGTTTTTTTTCTACAGATAGAGAGAGTGGATGGAGGGATTAGAGGTAGACAGAGGGCTGTAAATAGTAAAACATAATAAGAAATAAAAAATCCTGAGTATTTGTGATCTAATAACCCACAAGCTAAATGCAAATTGATGTGAAGGTGCTGCAATTCAGTTGATCTAAATTCAAACTGACTGTCATTTTTCAGGTTACAAACTGAAAAGTAGAGTTGAGAAATTGTACATTAAATAAAACAAATTAATCTCCAATTATCATTATCTGTAATTAAAGATATTTCATACAATTTCAATATAGTTCTCTTATCTAAATCTTGCTGTTCCAATATTTTTAATAACTCATTAAAAAAAATTAAATCTCATTTGAGGGGTTGCTTTAACACTGATTTCAAATCATTTGCAATAATTAGTTTTAGTCCCTTATTTAAGTTAGTTAACTTTTAACCAGCTGGAGATTCTCTGTGGTCAAAATTCTACAGCTACAGAGCTATAATTTCTAATGTTAATTATAATATTTTGCACATCTAAAGTTACATCATAAATTTTTTTTTTAAAACAGTGCATATAATTAATAGATTGATTCTCTCATCATGAAAAATAAACATTTTGCTTTCTACAACTAGTCAATCCATTCAATTTATCTTTTAAATTGTTCATCTGATATTCCATATTCCCATGAAGTATACATCGGTTGCTCCAATGCTAACAAATTCATCAGCAAAATGAGCCAGTGGAAGCTTTCTGTATATTGGTCACTTACCATTGAGTGCATGGGTACATTATTGTACAGGTAATAAGCTGCTAGTCCTTAAGTGACAGCTGTACAATTTACCATTAAAAATCTAGCTGCAGTATCTGTATAAATTTATCCTTGGTAGTCATACAGATTTTAATTCTGTTTAATGTATTACAGTACCTGATTAACAGTTTTTGTTTTAACAAAAGTTATCTTCTAAGTATATCAGCAAGTACTAAAATTTTAAGAGGTAAATTTAGCTTTTATATGAATATATGCTGCACTAATTAGAGTTCGTCAGTTGTAACATTCAATTTATGCTGATTACGATAAACATTCATTTAAAAAAAAATTTCACACAAATAATTTTTAATTATCATGTCTTTACTCTGTATTATATAATATACCTGGTGAATATTGGGAAATCTGAAGTCATTGTCTTTGACCCTCACTGAAAACTTAGTGCTCTTGCCATCTACTCCATCCCCCTCCAAGGCCACTGTCTCAGGCTGAACCAGACTGTTCACAACCACAGCATCCAATTTGACCCAATATCTTCTGCATTACAAAGACTGCCTACTTCCATCTCTGTAACACCCACCTCCACCCCTACCTCAGCCTAGATGCCACTACAGCCCTCATCCATGCCTTTGTCACCTTCAAGCTCAATTATCTCTCCTGGCTGGTCTCACATCCTCTACTCTCCGTAAACTCCAGCTCATCTAAAACTCTGCTGCCTGTACTTTGGCCACGATTTTATCAGCACTGAGAGGGCAGGTTTGGAGGCGGGTCAAGGATCAAAATCATTTTGATTGACGGCAAGTTTCGATCCCGCCATCAACCCGCCTCCAAACAATTTTCCCAAGTGTCGGGTCCCCGGTTTGCACATGGACCCGACACCTAGCGGTGGGAAGAGGATTAAAGCCACTTTTTGCCGCTTCTGCCTCGGGGTTCCCGACGCTCGGACACCACGCCAGGTAAGTGTGGCGTGTTGTGAGTCTGCTGTAGTGTTTCTGCATTGATGACAGCTGCAGAAGTGGGGTGAAGGATCCAAACTGGTGAGTTTCAGAGGTAAGGAAATGTTGGGAATATAATTTTTAATGCATTTGCACTTTTCTGTAGGTAAAAGGTTTTGAAATCGATATCTAGTCCCACCTCATTGGGAGAACCTCTCTCACTAGTGACAGATCGCTTCGGTAACCTCACCTGCAGCTGCCATCTGTTCCAGTCTATGGAGGGAGGCTCTGGAGAGCCTGGGTGCAAGAGCTCACCTTTGTACAGTGATTGGCAGCATTGAGGTGCTGCAAACACTGATAAACACTGAGAAATGAGCTGTCAAAGAAAAATTGTGCATGGTCCCTTTAAGAAAACCGGCCGATGACGCATCATCAAATGACGTCATCTGACCGGCTTCCTCTTAATTGGTCGGCAAGAACATAAGAACATAAGAAATAGGAGCAGGAGTAGGCCAATCGGCCCCTCGAGCCTGCTCCACCATTCAATAAGATCATGGCTGATCTGATCCTAACCTCAAATCTTCTATCACTCTCCATCCACCCGAACCCATGTGATCTCCCGGGAGAGGCGAAAAATCAGATAAAAGACCCAATGGCCAATTTGGGAGAAAAAAATCTGGGAAATTCCTCTCCGACCCATCTAGGCGATCGAAACTCGTCCAGGAGATCACGCTGTCCCTATATTTTCTACAGTACTTACCTTCTGTAAAGGCGATCTCCACCCCAGCCAGGAACAGGAATAAAACCATCTCCTGAAATCTAACACAGAATTAGAACACAGTAGGAGCAGAACCAGGCCACACGGCCCCTGGGCCCACTCCACTACCCACAGGGCCATGACCATTCCGAACCTAGACTCATGTCCAATTTCCTGCCTGCTCCCCGTAACCCTTAATTCCCTTTACTTCTAGGAAACTATCTATTTCTGTTTTAAATATATTTAATGATGTAGCTTCCACAGCTTTCTGGGGCAGCAAATTCCACAAACCTACCATCCTCTGAGTGAAGAAGTTTCTCCTCATCTCAGTTTTGAAAGAGCAGCCCCTTATTCTAAGATTATGCCCCCTAGTTCTAGTTTCACCCATCATTGGGAACATCCTCACCGCATCCACCCGATCAAGCCCCTTCACAATCTTATATGTTTCAATAAGATCACCTCTCATTCTTCTGAACTCCAATGAGTAGAGTCCCAATCTACTCAACCTCTCCTCATATGACCACCCCATCATCCCCGGGATTAACCGAGTGAACCTTCTTTGTACTGACTCGAGAGCAAGTATGTCTTTTCTTAAGTATGGACACCAAAACTGTATGCAGTATTCCAGGTGCGGTCTCACCAATACCTTGTACAACTGCAGCAATACCTCCCTGTTTTTATATTCTATCCCCCTAGCAATAAAAGCCAACATTCCATTGGCCTTTTTGATCACTTGCTGCACCTGCATACTAACTTTTTGAGTTTCGTGCACCAGGACCCCCAGATCCCTTTGTACTACAGTACTTTCCAGTTTCTTGCCATTAAGATAATAACTTGCTCTTTGATTTTTCCTGCCAAAGTGCATAACCTCACACTTTCCAGTATTGTATTCCATCTGCCAAATCTCTGCCCACTTACTTAGCCTGTCTATGTCCCTTTGCAGGTTTTTTATGTCCTCCTCACTCACTACTTTCCATCCCATCTTTGTATCATCTGCAAACTTTGATATGTTACACTCGGTCCCCTCCTCCAAATCGTTAATATAGATTGTAAAGAGTTGGGGACCCAGCACTGACCCCTGCGGACCACCACTAGTTACTGATTGCCAGTCTGAGAATGAACCATTTATCACAACTCTCTGCTTTCTGTTAGAGAGCCAATCCTCCACCCACGCCAGAATATTACCCCCAATCCCGTGATTTTTTATCTTGAGCAATAATCTTTTGTGTGGCACCTTGTCAAATGCCTTTTGGAAGTCTAAATACACTACGTCCACTGGTTCCCCTTTATCCACCCTGTATGTTACTTCCTCAAAAAACTCAAGAAAATTTGTCAAACATGACTTCCCCTTCATGAAACCATGCTGAGTTTGTCCTATTAAATTATGTTTATCCAAATGTCCCGTTACTGTCTCCTTAGTAATGGACTCTAACATTTTACCAACCACAGATGTTAGGCTAACAGGTCTATAGTTTCCAGCCTTCTGCCTACTACCCTTTTTAAATAAGGGTGTTATATTAGCAGTTTTCCAATCTGCCGGGACCTTTGCTGAGTCCAGGGAGTTTTGGAAAATTATTACCAATGCATCCACAATCCCTACTGCCACTTCCCTCAAGACCCTAGGATGCAAGCCATCAGGTCCAGGGGATTTATCCGCCTTGAGTCCCATTATTTTACCAAGTACCACTTCCTTAGTGATTTTAATTGTATTTAGCTCCTCCCCCCCTAGAGCCCCCTGTTTGTCCAGTGTTGGGATATTCTTAGTGTCCTCTACCGTAAAGACTGATACAAAATAATTGTTCAGCGTTTTTGCCATCTCCATGTTTCCCACCATTAATTTCCCGGTCTCATCCTCTAAGGGACCAACATTTACTTTAGCCACCCTTTTTCTTTTTATATAACTATAGAAACTTTTACTGTCTGTTTTTATATTTTTTGCTAATTTACTTTCATAATCTATCTTCCCTTTCTTAATCAATCTTTTAGTTATTTTTTGCTGTCTTTTAAAGACTTCCCAATCTTCTATCCTCCCACTAGATTTGGCTACCTTATATGCCCTTGTTTTTAGTCGGATACTATCCTTAATTACTTTACTTAGCCACGGATGGCTGTCTTTTCTTTGACACCCTTTCCTTCTCAGTGGAATATATTTTTTGGAAGTTGTAAAATAACTCCTTAAATGTACACCACTGATCATGTACCGTCTTACCCTTTAATCTATTTTCCCAGTCCACTCTAATCAATTCCGCTCTCATACCTTCATAGTCTCCTTTATTCAAGCTCAGCACGCTTGTTTGAGATCCAACCTTCTCACCCTCTAATTGAATATGGAATTCAACCATGTTATGGTCACTCATTCCAAGGGGATCCTTTACTAGGACATTTTTTATTAATCCTGTCTCATTACACAGGACCAAATCTAAGGTTGCTTGCCCCCTGGTCGGTTCAGTTACATACTGCTCAAGAAACCCATCCCTAATACACTCAATGAACTCATCCTCAAGGCTGCTCTGCCCAATTTGATTTGTCCAGTTAATATGATCATTAAAATCCCCCATAATTATAGCTGTTCCCTTATTACAAGCCTCAACTATTTCCTGATTAATACTCTGTCCAACAGAGTTGCAACTGTTCGGAGGCCTATAGACTACACCCACTAGTGTTTTTTTCCCCTTATTATTCCTTATCTCCACCCAAACTGTTTCACTATCCTGCTCCTTTGACCCAATATCATTTCTCTTTTTTATAGTGATTCCTTCCTTTATTAACATAGCCACCCCACCTCCCCTCCCTTCCTGCCTGTCCTTCCTGATTGTTAAATAACCTGGTATGTTTAATTCCCAGTCATGGTCACCCTGCAGCCATGTTTCTGTAATGGCCACAAGATCATACCCATATGTCGTTATTTGTGCCGTTAACACATTCATTTTGTTACGAATGCTACGTGCATTCAGATAAAGAACTTTCAAATATGTTTTGTAACACTTCGTTCCTGTTTTTTCCCCTTTTAGTACTTTACTTTTTACTCCATACCTTCTGTCCCTTCCTGACACGTTCTGTTTTTTAATTCCCCCACTGCTACCTAAGTCTATGACCTTCTCCGTTGTCATTTCTATTATTTGCTCTCTAGAAACCTCCCCCCCACTAAGAGCGGGCTTAACAAGGTCAATCAACATAAAATCACGTCCGTGGGATGTAGTTGGGGGCGGGACTGGAAGCTGGAAACCACCTGACTCGCTCCCAACCCGCATCTATTTACAAAATCGCGGACCTTGTCTTGTACCAAGTCCCATTCAACCATCATACCTGTCCCTGCTGACCTACATTCGTTCCCGCTCTCTGCCTCAAATTTAAAATTCTCATCCTCACGTTTAAATCCATTCATTGTCCTTGCCCATTTCTGTAACCTCTAGCCCTACAACACCTCCCAACCACCTCCCCACACTCCCCCCCCCAACCAACTCTCCATTATGCTGACTGTAGCCTTTTATACTTCCCCCTCCCTTCATCCCATTATTGGTAGCCGTGCCTTCAGCCGCAGACCCCACACTTAGGAACACCCTCCCTAAACTGCCTCTCCATCTCCCACTCCTCCTTTAAAACCCTGTTTAAAACTCACCTCTTTGAGCAAGTCATTTTTGTTTCTGTCTTTGTGGAATACTTTGAGACATTTTTCTACATTAAAGGCATTATATAAATGCAAATTATTGCTGTTTATGAATAACATGGACACAATAGTTTTCTCATTCTTTTTGTTTCTTTGTACGACCCATATTACCCTGACTGAGAGGGTTGGACAGATGATCTATGTTTTATGCCTCTGTTATTTAGTAATCAGCGAGTAGAAAATGTGCTCCAGCAGTACAGTAAAGTGCTTCACTTCCTTTCACTGCATCCCATCCTTTGCTCAGTCAAGGACAGGTCTCACCATGTGAAGATTTGTATTAGTGAACCTGCATATTATTTGTCCATGGCCCATTGCACTAATCTACAAACAAACGGGCCATTTTATCAAATACAAACATTGCTACTGTTTCTGGTTATGCCGACAGGTTCCATTTTATTCCTTGTGGACCTTAATGTAATTCTATTTATAAATTATCCTTTCATATTTTAATTCAAATTCAAGCCCAGTGCGGATAGTTTCCATCGGGATAGCATTTCAGAAGAGTGAGTAGGAAACAAAATGAAAGGACGAGTATCTCTTGGGTACTGTATAGCTTTGGAACAACTTCTAAATAATTGATGACACTACCATTGGCAGCCTTACTTGATAGCTAAACCCTAGTTTTTGAGTCAGCAAAAGTATATATTGCTCTCATGGACTTCAAGTGACAAGTAATTTGCATGGTGATGTGAGGTTTACATTCTGATCCTAAACACAGATTACAAGTGTGATTGAATGCATTCTAATAGATTGATCTTATTTAACTTACTGTTTTTAATTGCTTTTAAAAATAAGCATATACTACAAAACATAGGTACTATGCAATCAGTGTAGGTAATTAAATAAAACTACATGCAATACAATACAATTGTAAAGGGTAAGTCATGTCTAACTTTATAAATTTGCAGGGCTATGTGGAAAGGGCGGGGAAGTGGGACTAGCTGACGTGCTCTTGCAGAGAGCCGGCACAGGCTCGATGGACAAAATAGCCTCCTTCTGTGCTGTAACCATTCTATGATTCTAACAAACCTAGTTGAATTTTTTGAGGAGGTAACTAACGTGGTAGATAAGCGAGTGTCTATGGGTAGTGTAGATGGGAGCAGAAAGTTGCAAAGGGACATTGATAGATTAAGTGTGTGGGCAAAACTGTGGCACTGGAGCGGTACCACCAACGCTGCCTCCGCAAGATCCTGCAAATCCATTGGCAGGATAGGTGCACCAACGTCAGTGTTCTTGCTCAGGCCAACATCCCCAGCATTGAAGCTTTGACCACACTCGATCAGCTCCGATGGACGGGTCACATTGTCCGCATGCCCGATACGAGACTCCCAAAACAAGTGCTCTACTCGGAGCTCCGGCACGGCAAGAGAGCCCCAGGTGGACAGAGGAAACGCTTGAAGGACACCCTCAAAGCCTCCTTGGAAAAAGTGTAACATCCCCACCAACACCTGGGAATCCCTGGCCCAAGACCGCACAAAGTGGAGGAGAAGCATCCGGGAAGGCACCGAACACCTCGAGTCTCGTCGCCGGGAGCAAGTGGAAGCCAAGCGCAAGCAGCGCACGTCAACCCAAGCACCCCACCCTCCCGCCCCTTCAACCACCATCTGCCCCACCTGTGACCGAGACTGTAGGTCCCGCATTGGACTCATCAGTCACCTGCGAACTCATTTTTAATGTGGAAGCAAGTTATCCTCGGTTCCGAGGGACTGCCTAAGAGAAGAAGAGGCAGATGGAGTTCAATGTGGGGGAGTGTGAAGTCATCCACTTTGGACCTAAGAAAGACAGATCAGGGTATTTTCTAAATAGTGAGAAGCTAGGAACTGTGGAGGAGCAGAGAGATTTAGGGGTCCAACTACAGAATCACTAAAAGCTAGTGGACAGGTACGAAAAATAATTAAAAAGACTAATGGAATGTTGGCCTTTTACTCAAGAGGGCTGCAATACAAAGGGATGGAAGTTATGTTACAGTTATATAACGCTCTGGTTAGACAATATTTAGAGTACTGCATTCAGTTCTGGGCACCGCACCTCAGGGAAGATATATTGGCCTTGGAGGGAGTGCAGCACAGATTCACTGGAATGATACTGGGGTTAAAAGGGTTAAATTATGAAGACAGGTTGCATAGACTAAGCTTGTATTCCCTTGGATATGAAAGATTAAGAGGTGATCTAATTGAGGTATTTAAGATAATTAAAGGAATCTATAGGGTAGATAGAGAGAAACTATTTCCTATGGTGGGGGAGTCCAGAAATAGGGGGCATAACTTTAAAATTAGAGCTAGGCCGTTCAGGGGTGATGTCAGAAAACACATCTTCACACAAAGGGTGGTGGAAATCTGGAACTCTCTCCCCAAAAAGCTGTTGAGTCAAGGTCAATTGAAATGTTCTAAACTGAGATTGATAGATTGTTAGGCAAGGGTATTAAGGGTTACGCAACCAAGGCGGGTAGATGGAGTTAAGATACAGATCAGCCATGATCTAATTGAATAGTGAGGGGCTGAATGACCTACTCCTGTTCATATTTTCCTACAACAAACCACAACAGATGACTAGGTGTTTGTGGAAAATGAATTATAAGTACACGAGTATAATAACAATGCACTACAGTTCAATAAAACAAACTCTCTGATCACATCTGAAGACCATGCATTTTTTCGCAGCACAGTCTCCTGATGTTAAATCTAAATTATCTTTTTTTGCCATAAGATGCACAGCTCTTTCACAAACTTTGGCAACTAAAATGGTGGCAGTTATTTCAGAAAAGGAAATTGTGGCACTGGTGACTTAACAGACCAAATCCAACAGCAAAGCTCAGGATAGGAAGAGACTGAAATTTGTATACATTATTTTTAAAAGGGGCTCAGAATGAGTTTAAAACTGTAATACATTCTTGAGCTTCTGAGGACTTTAAAAACTGCTCTAGCTTTAATAGTTTACGACACAATTCAAACTTCGAGTAGTTAGCCGGTTGGTAGCAGCAGCCATCTGTTATTTTCTGTCAACGACACTTGAGATTACAGATTATGTGGTTAACAAATCCTTAGCACTTCAAGAATATTGTTCAAGTTTCCTTCATTATGATGAATAGCTAAATCATATAGACCAGGAATGTCACAGCTTCGATTCTCAGTCAGTTACGAGTTAGCTGATCTCAAACAGGAGGACAGTAGGAATGCTACAATTGGCTTCAGCTATCACTGACAGAAAAGTCAGCTTGAGTAGATGTTAGCTGAGGTTGAGGTCAGGATCAGGCCCAGCTGTGATGCCTCCCATTGTTGAACAGCATGTTGTACCTCACTGTCTACTCACACATGAATAGTGGCCAATTGGGTGAGGTGCCTGAAGGTGCTTGCTCCCTGTGGAACTGAACTCCAGTAAGGGATTAATTCCTTCAGGAGGGGAGGAAAGAATATTGGTTAAATGCAGAAAAAAAAATCTGAATAAAAAGTTTGTATTACAACCATTTTTGTATTTTTTTTTACAGTGTACAGAGTTTTCCATTTTCATGTTATTTAGTTCTATTATTCGAGTTGTGCTATTGGGAGTGTACATTATTGTTGATAATTATTGCTATTATGACTTCCCATGTTTGATGTCAGGTATTTCTTTATTGAAAAAATAGATTGAGGAGGGTACTAAAGAATAAAATGCAAGATAGAAATAGAATACTTCAGTGAAAAATTGTACTTTGATTTACTAAATTACATGGCATCTGTAGGATATGTGTTGTACATCATTCCGGAGCCTATTGCATCCCCAGTTCTAATCCACAGTCACAGAGGGAAAGAGAAAAGGAGGGAAATCATGCCAAATTTAGAAAAATAGATATTACAAGAGGCACTGGAGGTCTAAGATGCTTTTTTATGCTCCTATCCACCAACCCCAAAGAGCAGCATGATAAACCTTTGCATTGCCAGTAATTGGAACAATATTTCACATCATTTATAGGACCCTATCCATGTCGGCACAGATATGGTTAATACGCTTTTCTCAAGACCAAGGTTCGTTGGAGGCTTTCTATGAATATATCAGGTTCATTTTATTTGTGTGCTGTGCTTCATTACAGGCCTACTCATTTTAATTTAGGCATGCCAGAAGGTATATGCAAATGAATAGCATGACTAAGCAAACCAGGCTATTTCATAAATATGCTAACCACGTTTCTTTTCTGAAAATTATTTCCTAGGCCTAGTTACCATAACACCACAATTTCTTTTAGTTTGAAGAGCCTTGTATCTCATTTTCTCTCCTCCCCATCAACATTTTTTCCATATATTTGTGAAAATGGGAAATAAATACAAATGCCCTGTCCTACAGCAACAGGAATATGTTTATTTAATGTATTTTCATACATTAATAAGCCCCAAATAATTTAACCTCTGAATGCAAACTGCTATACTGCACTGCTGCATTATAAAATTACTCCCAACTAGGAATGGGCTTGAACTTATATAATGCTTTATCACACCCTCAGGGTGTTTCAAATGCTTTACAGCAAATGGATTATTTCATGAAATGTAGTCATTGTTGTTACATAGGCAAACACAGCAGACAATTTTACACAACTAGGTCTTACAAACAGCAAATAAGATGAATGACCAGTTAATTATTTTTGGAGGCATTGATTAGTTAGGACGCAGGGAGAATGTCCTGCTCTTCTTCAAATAGTGCTCGAGGATTTTTTTACATCAAAATGAACAAGCAGATGGGGTGCCAGTTAAATTTCTCGGTTGAGAGACAGGACCTCCAATAATGTAGCACTTCCTCAGTACTGTACTGAAATGCCAGCTTTGATAATGTGCTCGAGTCTTGGTGTGGGGCTTGAACTCATGACCTTTGACTCACAGGCTGACACTTGGAGCGCGACATGTAAAATACATCTCAAGCCTCATATATATTTGTTGCTCTGTACAGGTGGGTTTGTTCAAAGACTTCAGGAGCTACGAATCTAAAGATAAAAGTAAACAATATCAATGATTTTCAGAATACCAACTTTTAGACTAATGAATTTTATCCAGTGTCGGATCAAAGTAAAACATCTGATTCCTGGTGCCATTTGAAAGGCCCTGTACAGCTATAGAGGGAGGCAAGTGTAGCACTCTGACAGGCTAGAATATAGCCTAACAACATTGAAAGGATGCTAACATGAGCATTAAATGTGAAATAATCATCAAAGGAGAATCACACAAAACTGCAAGTCCCCCACATTCTTACAACAAAAATATTAGAAAGTACTGTATTGTTAAAAATACATTATTAAAGAATCTGTAACAACTTGCAGCTGTTTAGCAGACACGTGATACGTGAATGAGCTAGAGCAGCAATTTCCAGCAGCAATGAAGCCCAAATGATGCAGCACAATTACACCACTGGCCGTGTGTTAAAGTGGACAAAAGGATATAATTAAACAGAAACAAATACTATAATGGCACACTCTACATATTTTCTTACTTACGAGCAAGAACAACCAGCATAGAAACTTTACTAACTGGTCAGCCGCCTAAAACAGGCTTTCGGTGCTTTGCCTATGCTAATGAGGGGCCCATCACCTGCAGGAGTGCTCCTCCCGACAGCTGTCAGTCACGATTGGCCCCCATCGTGGAGCCTACCTGAAGCTACTATTGGCATGGCAAGCAGCTCGCCCGGAATATTTAGATGAGGCCCAATTTTGGGCCAATCTTGGGCTTCTCAGTTCAGATGTGTGTTGCTCACGCAGTGCCGAATCTAGATGAATTTCTACTCAAACATATCCTGGTTTATAAGTAGAAGCCATATTTGAACTAAATGTGGTTTCTAAGTATAAATACACATAGTACATCTTCTACCTTTAACACTGGCATTCTTGTATGGAGTGAATCTGGCAATCTAAAGCCCCGAGCCCCTTATGGGTTACATATCAGTCTAATATCTGTACATTGTTCCCTTCTCTGGTCTCTATAGGAATATGTGCAGGCCACTCCAAGGTTCACAATAAATATTTTGTAAGGAGTGCTTTTGTTCCAAGCTTGCATAAATTTGAATGAATTGAAGACCATCTGAAACCTTTGAAGAAGCTGTCGTACATTTGTCTACGCATCAAACGCTAATTTATTAATCCAGTATTTTAATTAGTCAGTGCATCCCCTGTGGAATTGCTCAATGATTTATATGGGTTAGGCCAACATTATCTCTCAACATTGCTACTCAGTGTTGTCAGTGGTCAGCACATCATCAGA